>NC_080634.1:75123577-76323577 GCF_027579445.1 Ammospiza nelsoni | reverse complement strand
CCTTATACAATATACATAAGTTTCTGGAGTATGTGAGTAAAGCAGAGGCAAAGTCAAGATATCAATCAAAATGTCCTAGGAACTTTGTATAAACACAGTTGTAAAAAAATATCATTCTTCTAACAAGGGTTTTCCTTTTCTTTTTTCTTACTTTTTTTTGAGAAGGCTGTTTAGCTACAGCTAAAGATCGTACCTCTAGATTAATGAGATCCTAGCTGAGTGATGGAAAGCAGTATGGAAAAATAAGACAGTAACTTTATTTTACAGATGGAATATGGTGATGTATTTTTTGATACACAGCATAGACCTCATAAAAATCATATAAATTCCCTTTGAGTATTCTGAAGCTGTTCATTAGTATTGGCAGATTTCCAGTTTCTTTAGAGTAATACCCCTTTAATTCTTCATCACAGTCATTTTCTGCTTTTGTGTCTGCAATGTTTCAAAAACAATTTGAATATATATATATATATATATATATATATATATATATATATATATTTCCCAAGAACTAGAGCATGAAACAATTTTCCAAGTAAATACAGCTGAATGACTTTCCAAGATATCTTGGAAAAGACATACACAATGACTAATGGTAATGGTCTTATGCAGTTACAGTGTATAAGACTGTTAGTATGATAACCCTAAGCAACTTCCTAAAAGAAAATTAAATATTGTTTAATAAAAAAAAATACAAACCACTTCAAAATAAAAATATTCTGTGAATCTGAAAGCCTCCTTCGCTTAATTGAGTTGCAAACACCATTCTTCTTAGATTAGTTTTATTTTTTTAGACAATTTTAATTTCCTGCTTGCATTGCTTCTTTTTTTCCTGAAGTTAATATAGTCATATTAATATTTAAGAACTCTGCAATTGATAAAAAAGCAGCTTTCCAGAGACAAGTGTAATTTTACATAAAATGCAGTGGATCACCACTCTGAGTCCTGTTTTTAACTTTAGAGATGTTTTCAGAGTCACCCCAATGAAATATCTAGACCTATCATTTTTTTAATGCAATTAATCCATATATCTATATGTGCTATTTATAAACAAATCAAGTTTAGTGTGACAATTAGGAAACTACGTTTAGATAATAAATTTTTAGATAATAAATAACATAATTTAGATAATAAAAAGTTTATTGCTTAAACTATGTTTAAATAATAAATTTTTCTTTACTAACACCCCTATCAGTATCTGAGACCTTAAAAACTTGGTGATTTTTATTTACATTATGAACTTTGATCCCAAGTCCACCTTGGAAAAACACACATCAGTGTTTCCCAACGTCTACCAGAAACTTTGACAGCAAATACATTATCAAATTTTGCTGTGCATGTCGGTATATGAAACATTAAGTTCAGTGTTCTACATTTGGCACTGCTACCTTTCATTTAACCTTATTAAAACCAAAGGGGTCATCTCAAATTAATGACTCCATAAATTTGCCAAAGGTTTTCTTGATATTGTGACCAGGGAATTGCAGAATTTGAAGGAGTGATTGATGAGAGCTGTTCTGATATTGCAGTAATGAATTATCTGCACAGATAAACATGACCAATTGCTTTACCAAAGGAAATAATTGGAAACAAATCACAGTTGAAAGCAGATGAGAGCAAATTAGATTATGTTATCCTTAGCTCCCAATCTGACTGTAACACAAAACTGCAGTAGATTATCTGTCAGTTCCTCAGACCATTTGACAGCTTCAGATCAAAGCTGGTAAATCTGGACTCCATCTCCCCTGTGTCCTTAGATGTGGTAACTGTAGACAGTAACCAAGATTCTGGAGGCAAGGCTAAGGGCTGATCCATCAGCCTTGGCATCTGATTGTAGAATGTGTTCCAGCCATGGCTATCCTGATGACCTCCACTTGACTTGTTCCAGCAGGTAAAGATGCTTTTCTTCTTAGCAGCACCAAACTGCATGTTTCACTCCAGATGTGCTGAGCAAAGGAGAAGGGTCATAATCCTGGTCCTGCCGGTGACAACCTTGCTAGTGCAGACAGAGGATGTACAGGGCATGTGAGTTGGTGGCACATTAATCTGGAAGACAGACACATATTGCTAGCTGGTGCATTATTTTCTAAGATAAAGAAATAATGGAGCCTATATACATATATACATGCACAAAAATACATACATGTGTTTTATGATGCAGGCATTTTTCCTGCTTAAATTTTTTTTTTTTATGCATACCGCCAAACAGTATGTGAGTGACCAGATCATCTGCTCATTCTCACTGCACTAGAAACAGGTCACTGTTTCAAATCTGCCAGGAAAAAACCCAAAAAATAACAGGAAAAAATCTACAATTATTTGCATCCCTGTTTGGATATGAAAGACAAATGGAAAAAACTCCTAGCACAATAACCTTTATTCACATATGAGAACAATCTGTTGAGTGGAAAGGACTTAGTCTAGTAGGGACTGCACTCTATTTGGCATACAATGTATTTTACTTTTTATTCTTTCTTCTCTCTTAACAACTGTTTCTCCTTTTTTAACTCTTTGCCAATAATGCATTTTAAAAAAAAATTAAAGCCACTGAAGATTTTGCTACTGCAAAGTTTTATACATATGAGTGATACAATATGTACATGAATAATTCAATCTAGGTTGACAGCTATGCCGGTAGACTTTAAGATACATATGCTTTCCTTCATTTGAAATTAGGTGATTTACTCTATTTAACTATGTTTTATAACCATTAAAAGCAGCTCAAAAATTGCTGAGTTAAAATAACAAATAATTTGGCTCAAGCTGAGTAGTAATTTATGCATGAAGTAATTAAGCCTGAAAAATGGAAAGAAATACAAGTTTCAGAAAGAACTTATCTGAAGGGAATCAGGTCTTTAACCTCTTCTGCTGACCTTACCACTAATGTCAGTATAAATTTAATGTCTCCTGTATTACAGACACTTGAATCTTCCTGATTTCTTACCATGGAAGAATGTATTGTAAATTCTCTGAGTTTTCCAACTGACCTCTCACAACCTGATTAATTTATATCTGTTTCTTCTTGTGTCAGTGCTGACAGTTTTAATTCTTTGCATATTTATATAGGTGGAAAAAAATATGTCTCCTAAGATTTTGTGGTTTTATGCTAAACTTTTGTATTGTCTTATTTGGTAGGTTCTTCTTTCTCTGAACATTTATGAATTTTACAAATCTGCAGAAACTTTCCCTACTGTTAAGTCGCAAGAACTGCACACCATATTTACCCATTCCTTGTAAAACGCCACTGGAACTTCATTACCAGAATAAAAAAAATACACTTTCATACTTTGGAATATAAGCATATGTTTGTATCTCTGTTATCTAATCTTCTTAGGATAAACTAATATGCCTCAGCTAATTTTAACTGGTCTTAAAATTATCTCAATCTATACCCTTTCTTTACATTTTTCCCATTTGATGAGCAGAAAATCTATTACGCAATTCTATATTACCATTGATAATAGTTTATATCACCTCCAGATGCTGGCAGATCAAGATTACATAAACATGAAACACATTTCATTATCTATCCCACACTACCTTTATAAAGTAACATTGATATTTTCTCATATACCTGGTATTCTTGAATATATTATTTACACACTTATGTTTCTAACTGGATTGGTAATATGTTTTAACTGGAAATCCTGAGTAAAATTATGTAATATGTTATGGGCTTTGCATATAACTGGCAAGTGTAGGAGTATTGGAAGAAGTAAGATTACTGCAGTCGTTAATTATTTCTAAGTACTAGTTTTAAAGTAGAAGCAGCATATACATTTTCAATTTATTAAAGAAATAGTAAGTGGAACCTAGGAGAACTTAATTAAATTTAATTGATACTATTTAGGGAAAAAAAATTAATTTGGTGCTCATTGTATAAAAATGCTTTCAAATATTATTCTCTGAATTTACATATATATGAGGATAATTTCTTTCAATTCTTTATGAAGGCATCAATTGAATTAATCAATGCAAAAAAATATCTTTTATTGATTAGCAGAATAAAGTTTTTTTCTATGCAGAGAAAAAGCCAATGTTTCTTTGTTAACAAAGTGTGATGAAATGTCCTCCTAGACTGAAATAAATTATTCAAAACATATAGAAAGGTACCTGAATCCAAGAAATTAATGACATAGGAGGTTTTTTGGTGCTTCCATCATGATATGATTACATGATATTCTAGAAGAAAATAAGAAATGCTGTATTGTATTGAAGTCCATATGTTGTAAGAAAAATACTTCAGAAAAGAAAACTGTTCAAACTAAAGGATAGCATTCCATGACACTAGAAACAGAAGCATATAATCTAGCAACTTAATTCAAGGGCAGACTAAAAAAGTGCTGCTTCAATAAGGTGAATAAAAACTAAATAAATTATAATGGCAATGTTTTAAAGTCAGATCTTGAGACATAGTCTAGTTAGTGCTAGGAAAGAAAATCTCTCCATTTCAATGAAAACAGATTTGAAGAATTGCAGGAACAGGAACAAAAAATCTGAGCATTTCTTATCCCTTGAAGAAGAAATTCCCTCATTCAGAGAACAGAGAAGGAAGTTACAGAAAACATGACCTAGAGAATGTCTAGGAAAGAAAAAAAACATTGCTGCAATTGTAAGAAATAGCTGCCATAGATATTATGTGTCTCTGATCTAAAGCTTTGTACAGCCTAAATTGTGAAAGAAAGTGTGGTATGCAAGGCCTTGAATCCTGGTTCTCCAGTTTCTCAGGACAGAAATTCATTGCAGCACAGCTGTATTTTCTTAGCATTGATTGCGATATGCAGCATATGCATCGGGACACGTGAATGCAGCTTGGAAATTGCTAAGCATTAAATAGACTCCAGTATTCAAAAACAACCCTCGCTAGCAAACATGGGATGGAACATCTCATCAGCCATTTTCCTTTCTAGCTCTAGGATTTTTCACCTGTGAAATACTCTGTAGGACTATTGCCACCAGAAAAAGGACCTTAGTTACTCACTGATACAGCTGTGGAATTTGAATTCACCAGTTTAAGTTGGATAGCTGAGCAAATTTTCTCCCAGTATTTCTTAAAAGTAAGAGCAGCTAAATATATTTTCTCACATCATTGTGCTTTCACTTATTATTTAACAAGTACAAAACATGAATATTACTGGCTGAAAGGATTTGTGATAAGTCAGAGGGAGCTAACAGTTTTCTGTCTAGTTTTTTCACCACCAGAAATCAGAACAGCTCCATTGCATACTTCTCAATACTGACACTTTTCTGCACTGCTTTCTTTGGAATGAAAAAGGCATATGGCATAATATATTTGTCTTTTTTATTGTACCATAAAAAAGGGAATAAAAATAAAGGAATCCAAATAATTAAAAAATTACTAATAATGAAAAAAATCTGGAGCTTTAAAAAAATAAGAAAGAAAGGTTCATTACATTTCTGCTATTTGACATCTTAATAGTCAGCAGTAGAAATCTGCCTTGAAGAAATGTGCAATTTTTTAATAAATTCAGTCCGTTTTACTAATTAGTTTTTTGCTATCCAAGCACAAGCATGCATCTAGTCTTCTCCATCCCAAAAATGTAAAGTCAGAAGAATTACATGTAGTACAGTCAGTGAAACCTGTCCATCTTATGCAAATATGTGGATGCTGACTTCAAGTATGTGTGCTTTGTGGGCAATTTTTAGCACAGGATAGAGGGAAATGAGGGTTGCTGGAGAAAGTGACTTAAGAATAGTTAAGGATTCCTCATGGAGTTTTGTTACTGCCTTTGGCAGAATCAAAGGAAAATGATCCAGCCAGAACCTTGCCTAGGACCTTGTGGGAGAGCTTCACAGAAGCAGAAAGCAGCAGAGTAAAATCTGTGGAATATCTGAGGTAGAGCGAACTCTAAACCAGACAAGAATAAAAGCTGGTGCTTTCCTTTCACTTTTAGTGGGGGATATTCCTGACTCTATACAGAACCTTGACCAAAGAGAAAAAAAAAGGGTCGCAGTTAACATAGATTGAATTTTTTTTCTGATGAATATTTTAATAATATGTTTTGTTCCTTTATTTGATTTTTGACTGCAATAAGATATTTTCAAAGATTTCTCCAGATTTCATCCAAGATATGGAGGATTTTAATTCTGCACTGCTACAAATATGTCCATATATCAAAAGGGTTTTTTTTTTTCAGTTTAATAACATGCCTAGTGACACAGTTTGGTATTAAAGAAAACATACACAAAATTTAAGACAATTGTTAAATGAAACAGTTAATTTTTCTTGTTAAGGACACTAAATAAGAACAGCATATTTAGACATTTCTTGAAGTCATGGAATCAGAGAATGGTTTGGTATGGAAGGGACCTTTAAGTCCCTCTAGTCTAACGCCCTTGCTTTATGAGCAGTGGCATCTTCAAATAGAGTGAGTTGCACAGAGGCCAGTCCAACCTGGCCTTGAATATTTCCAGGGATGAGGCACCTACCACCTTCTCAGAAAACTTGTTCCAGTGTTGCTTCTTGTCTGCTTGCATAAAATGAATTCAATGTTTTCTTCCTGATCTATGTGTCACGTCTTTACCGGGCAAAAAGTATCATAAAGCCATGGACTTATGCAAAGCTGACCTAAAGTAATGCAGCAAAGAATATAGTTCTGTACTGTTAATGGAATCAGTCAAGGATCTTATCTTTTTAATCTGTGTTAAAAGGAAAGGGGAAGAAGAATAGGAAGAAAAATGATAAAGAAAAAGAAAGAAGAAAAAAAGACAAGATCTAAAGAAAATCACAGATAAAACAACAAATGTAACTAGTTTCAGTATATCCTCTTTTCCAATAATTCTTTTTGTGGCACATCTTTATTTTATTATAGGCACCTGCCCTTGAAGTTGACTTACTACATTCACGAATACTTTTTATTTCCATACTTACATGAATAATATTTCTATACTCACAATTTATATAAGCTTTAAGACATCTTTAAGGCTATGACAGGAAATCACTTTTATCAAATTGATGGGGGAACACGGAGAAGCTTGGGATTCAAACCAAAGTCACAATTAAATATTCATTATGCAAAGTTCAGAGTTGACCTATCATTGTTGAGATTGAGTTTATACAAATTCCATGAGATAAATATGAATTATGAGCAAAAATTTAAAATAACACAATATCCTTCAGAAAAGAGGATCCTATCATTGCAAATATCATACAGAAAATGACATGAGTTTTATTCATTTTGGTTTTTGGGTTTTTATGCCTAAAGAAAACCACATCACTATTCCCATGAAAAAATTAACTGAAACAGTCCTTTCAATGTACTCTCAGTTACTAAAAAAGAAATTAGTAAATAAACAAACAAAAAGAAAAGTGGACAGTGAAGGGACCTAGAGAGGGTGCAATGAGAGACTGAGTACTCTTTTTGTGCTGCCCTGGCAGTTTATAGCACAATCCAGACAAGTGTCCCTGCAGGAACTGGCAGAATCTGTGAAAAGGGGATGAATACAGCCTACTTGCCGGGATAATTGTATCACACAATGAGGGATAAATTAAGAAGTTATACATGTGATACACCATCTGTGTCTGTTTTTGTTATTTTCTCCATATACATCTGTTTCTATTCAGCTATAGGGCAACACTCCATCATATTATGCAGACCAGAATAACACAGAAAGTTCAGTTTTGTTGACAAAAAGAAACTTCTCTTCCTAAATATATGGTAAGCCAGTAGAGTAATTTTTGATCAGTAAGCTTTGAAAATCACAACAAGAGTGTTGATCCAAATACATTCAAATTTTATGTTTGATATTTATAACTCTGGATGAAGATCTCCAGATTTCAACATGTAGCTGTAAATTCAGTCAGATGATACAGTGGTAGGTATTTAGTTTTTTGTCCCAGCTGGAATGTAACTGGAATCTGTAGAAAAAGAGAAAATAAATTTTAAAATATATACTATATACACACAGAGGTCAACCTAAAAACAAAACAAAGAATGATATTCAATTGTATTGGTGAACTTTAATGATTTTATATCTGATCTCAGATCCTGGCTGGATACTGAGCTTGGGGATATTCCTTAGCATCTTTCTCATTCACTCCTCTCCTGAGCTAGCAGCACAGCTTCGACAACTAATCAGCAAACCAGTACTTGATGTACTTACTGTTGGATAATGTCTCAAAGGTAGTTTTTTAGGCACTTCAGAAGCGATTGGTATAACTGTTGCTTATGTAGTTTCCTTTTTTTTTTTTTACCCTATAATTACATCTAACTAATCTGGCTTTAAAATTCTACAGCTTTTCAAATGCAGAAACAATATAATGTCACACTCAGAGAAAGAAATATAATCTAGTAAATGCTGAAACCTTGCAAAGCTGGACACACAGCTTGGAGTTGCAGAGAAGAGTGGAGAGATGGTATGTATTCTTACGTGAACCAGAAAATACAGCTGCATGCAGTCACTGTAAATTGCATATGTATAAAATATATAGGGTCCTTCTGAACTACAATTGAGGAAATTAAAGTACAGAAATGCAAGTACTGTCTCTGGTTGCTGCAAATCAGAATATTATTCAGGAGAGAGAATTGAACCAACGAACACTCAGTCACTGAGATAAATTCCATTTTTTCTACATAGTTTTAGTAAGCTAATTCTACCATTTTTGTAGTGCTCTCAGATACTGATCTCAACTAGATTTCAATATGTTCCTCATTAACTTTTTGTTTTTCCCTGTGGAAAGACCATCTATCAAAAAAACTAGTATGGCCAAGAATCCCAAAGGAAGGAGCTTTAAGAAGGACTGCAGATTTTAATAGTGTGGTCTTTGAATGACTTGCCAGGTCTTGGGTTGTTTCTGGAATTTGGTTAGATTCTAGGGCAACATTTAAAATAATAACATTGGTAAACTTATTTCCTTCCATGGCAATGCTCTTATCTAACATAGCTCAAGACTGAGTGACAGAATTCTTCCTACAATGAACATGTTTTAGGTATAAGAGAACGTTCCAGAAACAACACAAAGAACAAAAAAATAATAGACCATAATCAGATTCTTTCAAGGATTCTGTGTTTTCCTTAATGGAAAGCTAAAAGAGGAAGGGTCATAAAATTGTTAAACCCTCTCTTAACACAGTTCTTATAACTTCTAGTTGAGCTTATGACATTTTTGCTTAGTATCCCACTAAGCCTAGTAATTAGGGGGAACAAGACAATAAAATTTCTATCACCTCAAAATCCTTTCTTAAATATATGAAGAGAAGATAAAAGCCCACATTGTACGTTAAAATTTTGATTGTAAAAAATCATTATGTGCAGTTTGAATGCTCACACAATGCCTTTAATTTGTGTGTTTATTTTTCCTGTACTGAGCATATACTCAGGGCAGGATGGGGAGTGGGGTCTTTATCAACAATAATACACATGGATGTTTTGGTTCTTCCCTAAAAATGACTTGGAATGAAAAAAACTTGTCATGTTAGGGAAAAATAACCAATGTTAATTAGTTATTTCTATTTACTTTCATTGAGATACATCCTGGATGATATTTTAATGGTGCTCATATCACTTAATGCCAAGAATTCATCATCTTGTGAGAAAATTGTAGAAAGGATTGATTATTTTACAACATTTTTATCTCATGAACGAGCAACTATGTAGAAAAGTTGTAGACACAGATGCCTGAGCTCAAGAAAAAAAAATTATAAAAACCTCAATCTAGTTTTTAGAGGAAAATATACATTATACCAAGGGGGAAAAACAATAAAACAAACAAAACCAACTACATACACCTTTTTTGGGGTCTAACAGCAGTGTTACTGTAAATGTTCAATTGTCAATTGCACTCCTGTCTATTCCAATGCAATACCCTGGGGACTCATTTTCTGCCTAATATCATTTGTCATTGAGCATTTTAGCTCCCAGGTTCAAGACAAATTTAGATATAAATGCTCAGACTGGAACAATGAGGGTTGTGTACACTCTTTGCAAAGCAGCTTAATGATCAGACCAGTCATTCATTAAGTAGGAGAACTGAGTTCTCACTCTTAATTACAGTCCACAGCTTTCCCATCCCAGAAAAATTCCTTACTGGAAAATAAAAAATTGGCAACTGGTAGAATAATTTTCAATTAAAAATATATGATTCCTAAAATCAACAACATTTTCAAGCCATACAAATGGGTAAGTTATGTTCCCATTTCTGGTTACAGAGGTGAGGTATGATGTATTAGGAATTGTGCTCTTTAGCCTTCTATGTTTTTTGTTGGTGGGAACTTTTTCAGTTTATTCTGATTTTCTGGGGCAGCATTTGTTGTTGTCTTTGGTGTTGTTGTTTCCTCCCATGATAATATTTTGTAAAACATACAAAAATCAAGTAAACCAAACCATAAAATCATTTTTGTACATAGCATATCCTTATTAATTCATGGCACTAAGCAGATTTGTCACTATCACTACCTCCCTTATCATTGTGTTGGTCAGATTTGTATGCTCTGGTTTGTTTATCCTTTGGCCAGGTAAAGTTAAAGGAGCAGACACATTGCTTCCACATGCCCTTGCTGCACTCAGCTAGTCAGTATTATGAGTCACAGCTGTCCCCAGTTTTTCTTTTATTGCCAAACTGAGCAAGTAATTTTGTGGAGAAAACTTCAAAAGCTTCATAAACTCAAAGAGCACATACATTTTTGGGTTTGTAGCAGAGATTTGGCTCCAATTTCCCAATGTACAAATACATTAATATCCAAAATGAACCTTCCAGTATGTTTGGAAGGTTATTTTTAAAGTTTTGATCTGTCAAAATAGATGGATTCTCATTCATAAGGTGAAGCTTATAGTAACTGTTTGGTACATAGAAGAGGGATGGGGAAGGGAGATATCACCATTTCTACAAAGAGAAATTTATTACCAAATCTTCAGACCGATTTTTGAGAATCCATGTTATAAATCTGACTATTGTGTACAGATGATAAAGTGTCAAGTACAGGTGATAACTCATATGGGGTCAGTGTTTCAAATCCAGCAGAGCCCTTTGCCTGTATGTACACTATACCTACTGGTTTTCTTAGAGACCTTAGTGTCCCACAGTATTTTCAAAGACCTGAGTGCAAAAAATTAAAAATTCAAATATATAATTAATCACAGGTGAAACAGTTAAATTTGCAACTGTACATGAATCTTTATGACTGAAATTTATACCCACCTTCACTATAACTGTGATTCAGGCCACTGGAGTCTGGTTCAATTCCACTGTCATCAATAAACCTTTGGAAAAACAATTGCACTTGACCTACATTGAGAGCGTAGGAGATCAAGTACAAAAACAGACATTTTAGTGAATATCATAAAATCATTCTATGGAATGACATTTAAGGACCTATGATGGGCAGCTTACTGGAACTAATTTCCTGGGAACAAAAGTAGAAACAGGATGAATTACTCAGAGGAAATAAAAAGCAGAAAAAAAGTGAAAAGTAGAAAAAAATAGAACATTGACATGCTATCTTTTCTTTTCAACATTATTTTACAGATAAGAGTCATCAAGAAAGAATGTGGTGATTATGCCAAATATTGATCAAATTAAGAAAATTAATACTATTTCCTTGATGCAAATATGTTATTTTAAAGCTTTCTCTAACTAATCATTATTAAATGAGCTAAATTGTTAACAATAGTGTATGGGTGGGAGGACCAGTAGAATAAATAACAAGGATTTCAGACCACAGAGATAGATATTAAACACAAAAAAATATAGATGTGTATATACTTTCTGATGGAGCCACAGTCTCTTGGGGATGTTCTTTTCAGTTTTGTATTTAAAACAGTAGATGTAAAATTTTGGTTGTAGACATCAAAAAGATATTGTGTATCAAAGATGCATCATCTAAGTATCTGAATACAGAATATAATTGAATTTCTTCATAATTAGGCAGTACCACTATTATGAAATGCCTTTTGATACACTGAACAGAAAAATAATGTCTAATATGAAGAGCTCTGAAACTACAAGATCCTTAGCTGCCTCATCTGCCTCCCATAAACTCAAGATTCTAGTCTTTCTCAATCATCTCTTTCGTTAAAAACCAATAAAATAAAAATGTAAAAAGATAATCAAAGCACCAATTAATGGGGTTTTATTTGCTGATTATGAAAATTTAATATGAATGCATAAAAAATGCCGTTCTAATAAAAAAAATTTCATTCAATTTGTTTGCTTGTTCTCATAATAAAGAAATAGGACCTAACAGAAAAAAAGAATCTTGCATATATTGCTTGCTAGACTATTTTTCACAGCCCTGAAGGAATACTTGGATGTTCACTTTGTCTTTTTTATGGTTTATTAGTTGCTTTTTGTTTACTCTAAAGCTATGTTCAGGATTCAAACCCACTCTTATTCATCAACCATTTGAAGAAATAAAAGAAAGCAGTTGGTGGTTTTTTTTCTGAAAAAGTTCTTGGCCTCATTATCTCTTTATCCACAGCTTGTTTTCTCTAATTTTAAAACATCACCTTATCTGGCACGGAAAGTGTATGATTACTTTTTTAATGGTGTAAATCTATGTACATTTAGTAGATTGCAATAATTTATGATCTCTTTTATAAAAATGTGGTTTCTGCTCTCTTGTTTTTGTTTCTGAAATTCAAATCAGTAATTTTTTTGTCCTTCTAAAATTGAGCAGGAAAGACAATGTGTTGTTGCTAGACTTTGATATGTTTCTTAGTTTTATGTGTAGCTGTGTTTTCTGTTTCTGACTGATACAAACGTCAGCAATTAATGCATTAGCCAGTGATCTACATGATAAATGTTATTCATAACACATTTTGACTTTTACAATTTTATTAATTCCATTGTCTGCATCATCTTGCATCTTGTGATCATTAAGCTAGGAGGTAAACTTCAGGCACTTATTGGTTTTCAACTTTGAATCCTTTCAAATTACTTTTTTCAGAATTGATTTGTAAGATAATATTTATATTTTGTCCTTTAGTAATAGAGTTTGCCATAGGAAATGACACTTTATTCCTTCTGCAGTGGTCTTCAGCGCAGTGGTTCCATTTCCTTTTTATAGTATCTACAGTTTGCTATCACCAACATAAATAAAATAATTTCCTCCTTATATCTGTGCATACGCTGTAAAATTTTCTCCATTACAACTCTGATACATAACTTAGCTGGTCATATAGAATAAGAATAGGAAGCAGATTTAGTATAATGCACCCAGTATCTACAAAAACCCCAAGCAATCAAATAAATATGAGATAAATCTGAACATAGAGCGTTCCTAAAGTTACCTGCTACGTTAGCTGCACAGCAGTTTTTAAAAAGTTTGGATTTATGTAAATTAATGTGAAATTTCCTACATTGATATAACATCTAGATTGGTTATTTACTGTTAGGCATTAAAAAGGGGAATTTATCAAAATCAATATTATTAAGAGTCTCACAGCTTACCCTTAAAATAAATCTAAAGTGAGTTTGCTGACAGACAGAGTAAAGTAAGCAGAGCAGAAAGATGTGCTACTACCTTACTGTGAGCTTGCCTAAAATCCTTCTTTAGGAGTAGAACAGAGACAGGTGAAGTGCCTGGCAGCTGCAACTGTCCTCACGAGATCTAGAAGAGGTGAAATTTGAAAGGTTCTTCACATTGTACATATTCCACTAATTCCCCCGCCTGCTACTCCCATTTCTTTTTTTGAAGAATAATACCATTTTTCATATAAAAGATTGGAGTGTATGTGAAGACAGAAATTAGGCCATATTCTTGCAGTTTTATCTTATATCTTAAGTGTTTTTTCCATTCTCTTCATTCTCTTTCCCTTGCCAGCCTAAAGCTGTAAAAAGAGAGAATCCTTAAACTCTTCTTTCATATGAGCGAGAAACAAAGATAAACTACGTGTCCTGGTTGAAAAGGCTTTCTCTTTTGAAGCTGCAGGCTTCCTAGAGAATCTCAGGAATTAATTCCTCCCTCTGAACATCCTTCAAAACTGACACAAAAGGGGGGACAAGGTTTCTATTTTTTGTCACAGTGGAATTCATTTTTGTTACAGTAGCTAATACAGGGCTAAGTTTTGGATGTGTGCTGAAAACAAGGTTGAAAACACGAAGATGTTTTTGTTATTGCTGAGCAGCGCTTGCACAGCGCTTTCAGCTCCTTACATGACCGGACCAGCAAGGAGGCTGGGACTGCTCAAAAAGTTGTGAGGTGACACAGATGGGAGAGCTGACCCTACCCATCCAAAGGGATATTCCAGATATTGCACATGGCATCGTGGCCTGCAATAAACTAGGGGGATGGTTGATGGGGGGCTGCTTCTCAGGAAACGGCTGGGCATCACTTGTCTTTCTTGTTTTTATATCTTTCTCTCTCCGTCTCTTATTTTCCTTCCCGCTACAATATTTCAAATTATAATAATTTTCAGTATTTTATTTTCTCATATTTCAATTAACAAATTGTTCTTATCTCAACCCACAAATTTTCTCACTTTTATCTTTTCAATTCTCTTCCTCTCATCCTGCTGAAGGGGAGTGAATGAGCAGCTGTGTGGTGCTTAGTTGCCAACTGGGATTAAATGATGATATGAAGGGTTTGAATATACAAGGGAAATCTATATAAAATTTAACTGGTGTTAGTTGTGTATATTAGGAATAAAAAAAATCATGATTAACAGATTTCAATTATATGTGTAGAACTCTCAAACCGATTTAGACAGGATAGAGACTAAACTGTAGAACACCACAGGACCAGTTCTTTAATCTCATCTCCTCTGCTTCTGCACCACTTCTATCCTTCCTCTGAGGAGCATGAGAAAAATATACATATGAACTATGAAATAATTTTTATGTTTGTTTTGTTCCTTCATTTTTTCAAGTATTTATTGTTGTCTGGCTTGATTTATGGATGACTTTATGAGTGTATAAACATAAATATTCATTTATACAGGATCTTTTATTTTGATCACAGAGAAAATGTTTTTAAGCTCTGCAATACCTGAAAAAAGCAACTCATTTGATGAACAGAATTAATTTGTCCACTTCTTAATAAAGATTACAGTCATAAGTTATGAGGTTAGTCACACCAACAGAATTCCTTGTTAAGCTAAATTATTTAATGAGTGATGTAGTACATTTAGCCACATCCATTTCTTCCATCAAGAAAATAGTATCTAGCCATTACCCTTATGTCTGTTCAGAAGCAGATGCTTATATGCAATTCAAAACACGAATTATGTAGATGGTTTTCAGTTTTTTTCTGTAAATAAAATTGACATTTAGAAAGCAAGAGGGAAAGTAAAAGAGAGTGCAGCATTTTTATAAGAATTATATTATATAATTTTATAGGAATTATAAATAATTATATTATTTATATTATTATTATAATTATATAATTATATAATTATAATATTATATAATATATAATATTTTAATAATTTATATAAGTATATATACTATATAATATATAATAATATATATATTATTATATATATCTTATAATTATAAGAAATATAAATAATTTTTATAAGAATTATATTTTATAATTTTTATAAGAATTAATTTTTTTAGCAGCAAATTTAACGGCAACAGTATTATAAATACTGATCTTTATTTCAGATCCTTTAGGCTGCAGCTGATGAAAATAAAGAAACAAATGATGTTCCTAACAACAGCTGCTTATATAGTTCACCTCTCTCTTTTTCTGCTGCATACAGTGTTATTGAAGAAAAGTATTTTGGTGTTTAAAGATATACGACTGGTTATCATATGAAAGTTATATAAGCTGTATAAAGCGTATATCATATTTATAAGTTATATAAAGCTATATAATAGCTATGGTTGCCACATGAAAGCTAAGAATATGTCATCATAAAGTCATAGAATGGCTTGAGTTGGAAGGGACCTTAAGGATCATGCAGTTCCAGGTCCCTTTCCATGTGCAGGGACACCTTTCACTGCAAGAGGTTGCTCATAGTCCCATCCAAACTGGCCTTGAACACTGCCAGGAATGGGGCAATCACAGCTTTTCTGGACAATCTGTGCCAGTGCATCACCACCCTCACAGTAAATAACTTCTTCCTAATACCTAATCTAAATCTACTCTTTCATTTTAAAGCCATTCATCACACTAAATGCTCTTGTACATCTCCATCTGCCTTTCTTCAGGTGCAAGATGGAACAGGAGGAGTGTCAGTATCAAATTGACATGATTTGTGAATATATCAAAGTCCTTAGAAATGAAAAAACTAAGTATGCAAGTATGCAGGTAATACTAAGGATAAACAACCGAGGACTTCAAATAGAGTGATCCTTTTTTTCCTTCTTATCACAGAATCAAAGAATATTCTGATTTGGAAAGGATCCACAAGGATCATTGAGCCTAACTTCTGGCCCAAAACACACTTCTTATCCCTCTACTGTTCCACATTGATTTCTCCAAAGTCCCATTTGATTCCCACTTTCCCTGCCTCTACTTCATCACCTAAACATTGTAAATAAGTAAGCCTTCCCCAGCCTTGAAGGGTGATGGCTGTCCCCCCTGGGCTCACGGCAATGAGAGTCTCCAGGAATAGCTCTGGGAGGGTCAGACCAGCAGCTTGTATTTCCAACAGAGTTGTTGCTTCCCCACCTGTCATTTCTGCCCCGTGTATTGTCATTTCTCCCCTTTCTTCTATTGGTAGAAATAAGTGTTTAATTTTGTAAACTAGTTGTTGTCAAATGGTCTACGCTTACCAAGGGACGCACTTGCCACGGCAACTATGTCCAATCATGGACAGAACAGGACAATCCGGACCAGTGACATGAGCTTTTTTATTCCAGCACATCAGTCTCAGGACATTGTTAGACAATGGAGACAGGATGTTAACGCCTCGCTGATCCACAGGGAATGCCAAGGAGGTGTGACATTACAGCATAGCATAAAACCATCTCAGCCTAGATTTCAGCCAATCACACATAGAGCAACACATATTGACAAACATTCTATCCAATCTTATAAAACACACGTAATGGTAGTTAAAACAAAGACTGGTTCATAAGAGACAAAGAACAGAGCTCTATTCATGCTAACCTTCTAAAGATATACATTAAATAACCTTGTTGTCATCCATAAGCCAATTCTACGGAGGCCTATTGTTATTTTTCAGGTATGCTCTACTGCTTAGAAAACTTTTTTGCTGTATTTGCAATGCTAACAAAACTTCAGTCTGAGGCCTATTCTTTTTTAACCATTTCCTAAAACCCCTCTAATTTTATGAATTTCAGCAGTTGTCACCAACATATATAAACAGTCGCTCTGTTTCATTGCTTCATCAAAGTTTGATGAAAAGTTGTCACAGGTAAGCACATTACAATATTCCCTTCAGTCCAATAATTACTGGGAGGTTTTCTTGTTTAGACCAAAATTTAGCTTTCTTTATATGTCTCCTTGAGTTCCTCCTTTTCCAAGCAGACAACAGTCTCCTTGACATGAGTCAAGCCAAGCAATAGAAGGTCTGCTGTGCTGATTAGGTATAGGAGCTGAGTATAACACTAGGATTAATAGGTAATCAACAGCTTTTAAAAGCACAATTTCAACAGGCAAGAAATATACACCCTTTTAAAATCTGGAAGGGCATTGTCAGCTTACACAACTTTAATTGCATCAGAGGACTGACTGTAAGTATGTGAAATAGTGCAGCCCAGAGGGGAAGCCACAGGAAGAACAGCTGAGGTCACTTACCTTGTTTAGCCTGGGGGACACTGAAGGGAGACCTCATTGCAGCCTCCAACTTCCTCATGAGAGGAAGAGGAGGCACAGACACTGATCCCTTCTCTCCTGGCCAGTGACAGGACTCAGGGAAACAACATGCAGCTGAGTCAGGTAAGGTTAATTTAGATATTATGAAAAAGATCTTCCCCCAGAGGGTTGTTGGGCACTGGAACAGGCTCCCCAGGGCAGTCCCCACAGCACCACCCTGACAGTTTAAGAAGCCTTTGGAAAATGCTCTTGGGTACATGGTGTGATTCTTGGGTCAGTCCTGTGCAGGGCCAGGACTTTGATGATTCTTGTGGGTTCTTCCAACTCAGGATATTCTATGATTCTATTATAACCATAATTTCAACACTGAGAATGAAATTTGTAAGAGATCCTTTTCTGACTTCTGAAATACTTTAAAAATCCTGTCTAGTGAAATCTAGTCCACATTAATGGTGTACTAAATTACCTGAATGAGCAAAATAACAAAGCACAGACTGACGTATATGCAAAGCCATATTCTCAGGCACCAGATGCTCTTACTACACAATCGTTGTCATTAAAATGAAAAACACATGCTCCTTGCTTGTGACATTCCATCACTTATGCCAGGCTTCTGATAACAGGCTTTTTCCAGGCAGTGGCTCCAGCTGTGTTGCTTCATTTCTATGCATGGGCTGAGCACATGAACTCAGACTCTGCAGAGGAGCCAATGTGCATAAGTGCTGTGCTCTGCTTTGTTTAGGATTTACCCTGCCAGGTCTAGCTTCTTGCACAGAACAGACATATTCTAGCATTATTTTTCTTTATGGATTTTTTTTCATTTTTATGTTTTTTTTTTTTTTAAATACTTGACATATCTAATTACTGAAGAAATGCATTAATTTCACAGAAAAAATGCTTTATAGAAAATATTTCTGTTTATGTAAGAGCTCCTAAAGGAATGAAAAATCTAGAACCAATTATGATATGCAGACATACCAAATAACAGTATCAAAAATCTCCCAATCTCCTTACTAGCTAGTTTGCTAACACTGACAGAAAAATACATAATTTTTCTTAACCCTTGATATTGATATTTCCATCACCTTTAATTGAACTGATTCCCCATATTTTGTCATTCAATTGATCAACAAATTTTGCTGCTTTTCAAAATAATGCGGCTGGAGTGCGAACTGAATGGGAGAACTATCTATAACTTACAAATCTCAATTTAGTAAGCAAATAGTGAAGTCAGCATCTAGTAATATTCAGATTATTAAAATAACAAAGAGAATTTTTATAACAAAACAGGAAAATAAAAACAGGGTTGAAACCTAAGTCATCCAAAATTAATGATAGTGTTTGCCTGTAGAATCCTTGATTATGGAATTCTCAAAAAAATTGCTAATTTTTGCTTCTATTACAATCAGATACTAATGAGCTTGCCTTTTTTAAAGAATTGCTATAAATTGCAGACATTACAACATAGCAGGAATTATACTAAATAGAAAATTCCAATCAGTCACCTATTTCAATGACCAAATCTGCAACAAAAATAAAATATTTCAAAGGCTAATGTTATCAGTAACAATTTTGAAAATTTTCCTAACTGACATGATGAGTTGCCCCCATCCAGTATCTAAACATCCACACAGTGCCTCTCACTCTCCTCTTAAAGCAGGATGGAAGAGAGAAGTGAAGGAAAACCTGAAAAATCATGGGTCAGCACAGAGACAGTTTAAAAAGTGAAGGATAGAAGAAAACAACAGGTGATACAAAGCCAATCATTCACCACTTTTCACAAGCAGACTGATGCCCAGCCGCCTTGGAGGACAGTGCCACTGCTTTTTACTGCTAGGGGCCAGTTTTGGATCAGCTGTGCCATCCATGCTCCCCCATAATTTCTTGCTCACTTTCACACTAGTTCTGGAGCAGGATAAACTAGGGGGAAAAACAACCCCCCCCCCAAAAAAAAAAAAGCAAAACAAAGGAAAAAACAAACAAGAACTACATAAAATACCCAAAACAAACAAAGAAAAAATAAATAAAAAAGAACAAAACAAAACAAAAATTAAAAAAAAAAAAAAACATTAAAAACCAAAACCACAAAAAACACACAAAAAAAAAAAAAAAAAAGGAAAAAGGGTAAATTTGTAATTTACAAAGCCTTGATCTGTTCTAAGCATTATTTAGCAGTACCCAAAACACTAAAGTCTTACCCACTCTTTTCACCAGCAACCCAAAAAACTGCATCGTACGGGCTGCTATGAAGAAAGCTAGTTCCATCCCAATGAGAGCCAGTACAAGTGATTTACTTCCCAGTCAAAAGATAACCTAGTTTTGATGATCAATACATGGTTTCTCAAACTGATTGATTTTTTTTTAAATTTTTTTTTTATTGCTACAAGCAAAATGGCAAACATCAATTTCTGCCATGTAGCAAGAATGAGCTACTTTGGTTGGACTGCAGGATGTTCTATTCACAATATCTCCCAGAGTACATCATGGAAACGCATCAGTTGCTAATTGAATTAGAAAGCCTTCTCCAAATTCTCTCTGTTCTTCTATCAGCAACAGAAGATGACAAAGTGTGTCCATATTTTTGGGAATGGCAGTGAGAAGTAATGATAAAGGGGCAAGAGAAAGATAATCAGATGCTTACCCAGTGTCATAAACATTTCAACAACAGCAGTTAAAAATCACTGAGACGTATGCAATTTGTAGAATATTTTGAAATTCAGAAATTATGTCACATGAAACTAGTGACTGTATAAAATGAAAAAAGTCAAGTGGGCTGTTACACAAATTTATTTCTTGGTCTTCCTTGGTATAAATCAAAGTTCCATCCGTAGCCCAAAACTCTGGCACATACATCCACTCAGAACTACCATTCTCAGGCTTTAGTTCTCAGAATTGTGTAATTCAGATCTTGCCAATGTAACTGCTAATAGAGATGGGACTCTTGGAGGATGGTACTGCTCAGCATGCCTGAGACAGGACATTACCCTCACGGGGGTGCTGCAACTGCATGTTAGGAGTGTGTTTGAAAGAAAAGCCATAGAAGCAACACTGAGGAGTGATAGGTAGTCCCAACTGATCTGATATGTCACAAGAACATGAAGACTTAGCTTCCCTGAAAAGATCAATATGACTGACTAGGAGCACTAGAAGTGAAGACTTGAAGGCAATCTACAATCAACAGTTACAGCAAATACTACAACTCTCAGAAATAAGAATATTTTACTCAGCGCTGTTTAGCTTCTGAGGTTGTAAGCAGTTCAAAATAGACTCAGCAAAAAAAAGCTAACCAAACCAAAATGCCGAACAACTCATATAAAAAAACCTAATCCGTTTCTTCTTCAATTGAGGATTTCATATGATTCAGTTAAGTGAAAAATAAGACTTTAGTTGCTTTGTTTTAATTGCCAATTTAGCATTATGGTTGATTTTATTGTTAAAAAGATTATAGAAAATAAACTGGATCCTCAGAAAGAACAGAGTTATTGGTGTTCTTTCTGTTTAAGAGCATTGTTTCCTGCTAATTTTGCTTCTGACATCCAGAAGGAGCTTATTTAAATGTTATTACTTATTGAATAGTTGACATTAAATTTCTAGAGTTAAAATATTTTGAACTTGCCTATCATATGGTAAGCAAATTCTAGTTGTTCATTTGTTATATGTAATATATTTTAGGAAATAATAAATATGTTTTCTGTATTGAAATTATGACACATTTTCAAATATTAAATATTTCAAATATAAAGCAAGTAAAACCAAATAAAAATGAAGTAAGGATTCCTGGAGTTCTTCCACTGCCACTTCCATATATCCTTCATCTGCTCTGTTGGAGTTCTGATTATGAGTTGTTGAAGAAGAAAAACATAATATCTTCCCAGTAACCCACTGATGAAAAGCAAAGCTGTATAAATACATATTTTTATGAATTTGTTTTTGTTTGTTTTTTTGTTTTTTCTGAGTTAAATCTCCACAAGTTCTCTCCTGGAGAACTGAGATGGCAGCAGTGCACAGCCCAAACATCACATTAGGTGAAAGGCCAAGCGTTTCTACCACGGTATTTGCCAGGCAAAATGATAAACATCCAGAACAAACAGAAAAAGCAGAACACAGCCAGGTTGGAGGAAAACAAGAGAAGAGAACACACCACAGAGCAGATGAAGGAACAAAGGAATCAGTATCAAAAGCTATCAAGTCAAAACTGTGACAAGCAACAGCAAGCAGCTACCTGCCAACTACCTGCTAAACTCTTACAGCAACAATGAATGAGGACTAGGGTATTCCAATCAAATCTAAATTATCCAAAAATTCCCAAGATCCATGTTGGCTTCTAAACAAAACTTTGGTGGCTTGACCCCAGCCAAAAACTGAGCACTCACAGAAACACTCACTCCCTGTCCTCCCCAGCAAGATGGGG
Organism: Ammospiza nelsoni; assembly: GCF_027579445.1. Classification (NCBI taxonomy): domain Eukaryota; kingdom Metazoa; phylum Chordata; class Aves; order Passeriformes; family Passerellidae; genus Ammospiza; species Ammospiza nelsoni. The sequence goes on along the minus strand of NC_080634.1, from coordinate 76,301,479 downwards.
GAGTGAAGCAGAAGAGCAAAACCTGCAATTTTACTGCCAGAGATAAAGAACATTTAACAGGCAAGGAAGAAGAGGAAAAAAAAACCAAATGAAACCAAAGAAAGTTAAAACATGGGCAAAACAACACTCCCCAAAACAAGCAATTTAAATGTAGCTGCTCACCTCCTGCCACAAGGAGGTCAATGCCTAGAACGTCTCTGAGCAACAGCTGCTTTGTAAATAATATCTCCCCAATTTTATTGTTGAAAATTATGTTCCATGCTATGAAATAATTTTCTTTTCCCTGTTTGTCTATTTTCACATTGTCATTATGTTTACTCCATACCTCTTGCCCACATCCTCACTGTTGCTCACAGTAGCAGCAGAATGAAAATCTTGATACCATGAAAGCAAAGTCCAGCAATAAATGCAACATAAATCTGTTATCATCAGTACTTTAGTCAAAAATCTAAATCTAAAACACAGCTCTTTCTGGGCTGTTGGGAAGAAAATTAATTCCATCCCAGTCAGACCCAAGCATACATAGTTAGATATATTGAGGTTTGCTTTATTTGAATCTAGATGAAGGGAGATTTCATTTATTTTTAAGAATGTATGGAAATGTATTCTGAGCTACCTATCATAATCTCTCTAGCTATTATCAGTTGATGTCATTAACATTTTTCACTTTGCTGATAAGCACAAAAGTTTGGGGAGGCTTGCAAATCTCTTTGGGGAGAGACGTGATCTAGAGAGAAAAGATGTCGCCTATTTAGATATTCTTGTCTGTGAGGCAGCTTGTATCATCCTGGTTTTTTGCAGCACTAGGCATGAGTATTACTACATAAACTACATTTCAATATACAGTTTTGTTATACAGTTCTATATACCGTGTTATGTATATGGTTATATGCATTTTATGCATATATTAATTATACATAGAATTTTTAAAAGATCTTAAAGTTTCAAAACATATAAAAGCTATTTCAGTAAATATGAGAAAGTTATTGTTGTGTTGCTTAGGACGTATTCCATTAAATTTTCTGGGTGATGATTGAACTGTATGCTCTGTTTTCTGACTTGATTGCCAGATGGTTAGTTTTATTAGGATTGACCTGTTAGCCATGGGACAATATAAGAAAAAACTTACTGTGCAGGTGTAATTACAGCCAGAGAAGAATGAGGTAAGAACGTGTCAGAGGAACAACTCTGCAGACACCAAGGTCAGTGAAGGAGGAGGGAGAGATTCTGCAAGCACCTGAGCTAAGTTTCCTCTGCAACAATGATGCAGCCCCTGGGGAAGCAGCTGTAACCCCTGAAACCCATGGGGATCCAGAGATCCACCACTGAAGCAAGTGGGTGCTCAAAAGAGAGCTGTGAGCCCATGAGAAATCTGCTCTGTGCTGGAGCAGATTACTGGCAGGGACCTGTGGACTCATACAGAGAGGAGCCTGCACTGGAGTGGGTTTCTGGTAGGACTTGTGACCCTGTGGGTGACCCACTTTGGAGCAGGCTGTGCCTGAAGGACTGCACCCCATGGAAGAGTGACCCATGCTGCAGCAGTTTGCACCTTGGATCCACATTGGAGTAGTTTGTGGAGAGCATTCTCCTGCGGGAGGGATCTAACGGTGTAGTAGGGGAAGGACTCCTTTTCCTGAGCAGCAAGAGAAAAACATGACCATAACCTCCATTCCCTGTCTCATTGCTGAGGGGAATGAAGGCAGAGCCTGGGAAGGAGAAAGGGATGTTTTGAAATGTGGTCTTTTAGGATAACCTGAATGAAACAGACTTGAACCTTTAGTTCAAGGCGACTTAGTAATGCACTAATTGCGCTCACTAAGGGGAAGTAATCTAATAATGAGAATTAGTGACTTTTACTGAAACATACAAGATGTTCTGGGTCAAGAAAAATTGTAGGCTTTTATTTCCTCTTAAAATTATTAGAGATTCTATTGAAAAGAAATGAAAGAGATATAGAAATATATATATATATATAGGAATAATGAATATATAAAATATAAACCCATGGCAATCGTATCATAGCCATACTTCTAAGACATAGAAAATGCATTTATATTATTTAAACAATCCAGTTTCAAATATAAGTAAACACTAGGTGTTTTAAATGTAGGTTTGTTTTTTTTTTTTTTTTTTTTTAATCTAAACCAGCTTTAGTAGTTTTTTTTTAATTATCTGTTGATTGTGATTTAGCATGTTCTGGCTTCACATCTGTGAATAAGGTTAAAGACACTCCACAGCTGTCACTATTTAGCAAACAGCAGCCTGTTGTTACAGGGTACCACAGCCCAGGGCACCATCAGACACCTCTGCTGGGAGGGGCACAGGGCACCCGGTGCCTCTGAGGTCAGGACAGGCAGGGCATTAGCCTGTGGGAGGGGTTGGGATCAGGCCTAGTGGGGGGAACCAGGCTCACACAGCCCCAGAATGGCTGGAGAGGGCTGTGGGCATGAGGCCAGGCTGAAGGTCAGCAAGAAATCTAGTCTAGCAAAGGAAATAGGGGCAGAAGGGTGGCTGTGAGGGAGCTGGGCCAGACCCAGGGACTTTGCAGTGGGGATTTGAGGGCAGACAAACCCCCTACAGTGATGTTGTCCTGGTTTTGGCTGGGATAGAGGTAAATTCCTTCTTAATAACTGGTACAGTGTTGTGTTTTGTATTTAGGATGAGAACAAAACACACCATTTTAGGTGGGTTTGAGTAGTGTTTACCCTAAATCAAGGACTTTTCAGTTTCTCATATTCTGACATTGTGCACATACATAAGAATCCAGGAAAGAGCACAGCCAGGACAGCTGACCCAGCCTGGACAAAGGGATATCCTATACCCCAGAATGTTATGTTCAGCACATAAACTGGAAACATTTGGCCAGGAAATAGTTTGCTCCTTTGGGCCAGGCATGACATCAGCGAGTTGGTGGTGAGCAGTTGCTTTGTGCATCATTTCCCTTGGGTGATGCTGGTTCTCTTTTTCATTTTCATTACTACCATTATTGTGTTATAGTTTGTTTCAGTTATAAAATTGGTTTTGTCTCAAGCCTCTTTTGTTTTTTCCTAGATTTTCTTCCACACTGAGGGCAGGGAGGGGGCATAGGGGAGGAGTGAATATCTCAATGGTTCTTTTGTGGCTGAATCATGACATGGTAAAGGCAAGCAGACCCAGCCGGTGAATTCTAAACATTGAGAAAACCAGAGAAGGATGAAAGAGACTGCAAGAAGAAAAGACTGAAAAATGGTTTCAAAGGGACTGCAGGACTTAGGGAATGATTGTTGTGCTCTCTCCACACTGTTGACCGCTTCCCAGCAAAGAGGGAAGGAAGGATGGAGGTGAGTGATGGTGGGGCATCAGCACTCTTTGCTCACTGGAAATCACCACTGTCAACCTGAGGACCCAAGGACCATCATAGAGAATGAGCACAACCCTGTTGCAAGGGGCAGATGCAATAAAGGCTTCTGTTTAACTTTTTAGTGTATTGTACAAAAGTTTTTCCTGTGTTGATTTAAACTAAAAGTGTTGCTGCAACTAGACTAATGGTCATTCTTTGATCCATTTCCATTTGGTAACTTAGAATTTCATTAGGCAAACAATATTTACCTTGTTCTAGACATGAATTCTATTTTCTCTCTATATAATTTTGACTGCAACAGTACAGGTGATAAATACAACTGTTGCTACTTAATATCTAATAGAAAACAACTATTGATACATTAAAATATGCATAAAATAATTATCACATATTATTGCATATACTAAAATATATTAATCAATTAAATAGATGAAGGTAAGATATTGAAAAGTTTATTCTCTCTTTCAGAAACAGAATTTAAAGAATCAGTTTTAAATTTTGTGGTTATTTCAGAATAGCCCTACAGTATTAACAGATTTACCAAAAAATCTAGAAAACAAAATTTTCAAGTTGAACATCAATAGAATTTACCATAAACTGTTAGAAAATGTGTAATCCCCTTAGAAATTTCCATTTCTCAACCATCCTCTATTTTAATCCAACCTTTTAATTTAAGTTTCAATATTTATGTTAGAAATGAATAGCATATGACTTATTTCATAAGTAATGTCATAATTAAATAGCTGCAACATAATCTCCAAAAATGATCTAGTATATAGTGACAATGAGTTATGCAATGTTTACAATTGTGAACAAATAGGTTTATTATCAAAGTTCTACAGAAGGATATTATCATGCAAGAACAGTCCTGGGTGTTGTAATCTGCCATCTGCTTTAAAAATGTGCAAGTAGAAAACTATAATGAAAAATGATTTGAAGACAAAAAGATGAGTGGTATGACATGATTTTTCTTATTGAAAAAACCCCATGCACAGAAAAATATTTGAAGCTTACTTAATGTCCAATTTTAAAATGGTTGGATAAAAACATCATATTTTTTTACAGAGATATGACTTCATGTTACACTGGATGGCTATTTGATATTTTCTGAAGTAATGTCTGTGCTTTAAACACTGCTGGTGTTGTCAATAAAGAAGATGGCACATCCAAGTTATCTCTGTACAAGTTATGTATCTATTTCAGTAATAAAGTGAAAGTAACCATGACATCTCCTGCCATTTCAACAAGCAGTGCCTGATAATGACTAATTTAACATAAATCATCTTAAAATAAATTAAAAACTTTTACTTTTGTGGGGGAAATTTCACTTTTATTTCTGATTTGATTTTTTTCGTTGCATTACATCTTCATCTAACTTCTCCCACTTGAAAATTTGTGTTTTACTATTGTAAACCTTCTGTCATGTAAAATGTTAGTAATGTTAGTAACTACAAATTGTTAGTGATGTGAAATGTGGTATACACATACTCTTATGATCTCAATCATTCTATATTCATGCTATTCTGACCAAAAAAGTAGTTTTCAATCCTCCTGATGGAAAAAGCTTTTTGAAACTTATGTCAAGTTCTTTTTTGCTGGCTGTATGGTTTATTTTAAGATTGATTTTTGATTTGCATTATCTATCTTGCAGAACACTTGCAGGAGTTGATCTATATTGCTAATGAATGTACAGATGTTTCTATATTTAGTAAACCGGAAATTTAGTGTGACTGTGTTAAAGACAGAAAATCAGATTTTCTTTCAACTTTTCAATATTGCTGGTGCTTAGTTCTTAATCACTATTAAACATTGTGGTTACACATTCAAAGAATTATTAATGATGAAAAATATACTAATTTTTTATCAGTATACAATACCATGGAAATGACATTGGTTTAGCAGAGATGGGTATGATCCTTGACAGTTCCTAGACCCAGGGGTTCAGGTTGCCAGACTTGAGAACTGGGCAACAAAGAGATGCAAAGTAAAGATTCCTCCTTTCCTCCCTGTTTCATTTCTTCACTGCCAGTACCCAAAAAAACCCCAGGTTATTTCATACACATTTAATATCTTTTGAGGGCCAAAACTTGGTCTGGTTTTCCCTGTCTTGTAAAAGTATTATGTTTTACTAGATGCTCTTTGAGTCTTCCCTGCAGGATTTTTTGGCATTTACCAGATATCTCTGCTCCTTTTTTTATATCTTATCGATGTTAGATTTTTTTTTACTTGACCTCTTGTACTTTATTTTAAATTCATAGTGGGGATTTCCTTCTCTCTCATTTGAATAACATATTGTTTATGCTTTTTTTTTCCTTTATTTTGGCTCTGCTTGGCTTCACTTTTAGATGTTGTATTAATATTGCTGAAATGCTTTTTCTTCTCATTATTTTCCAGTTACTCAGATTGTGTAGATAAGTGCAATTACAATATTATTAAGTGAACTGATGCAACCTCAGAGTGGTTGTACAGTTTTTTTTTTTTGTTTTTATCTTTCCCAGTTATTTCCCTTATTACAAACAAAAGTGACTACTAATACCATCACAGTCATATTACATTTTAATATTGTGTTGCTAAAATAGTTGTGGCAACAGGCATTATCTGAGTAGTTGATTTACACCTAGTTTAAGAAATTAATCACAGCTTGGATTTACCTCTTAGAAGAAACTAGATGATGTGTACAGGAAACATCTTAAAAACGCTTACCTAGGGTGAAAATGTTTCTTATACTTTCTTGGATACCAAATTCACCCTTCTGAACCTAGTTGTAGTGTAGTTGTCAGCCAGAATGACTATTTTGCATTAAGTTATTGATGCATATAGTGGGTAATCCAGGTTTATATCTCTGTATGATGGATACCATGTGACTCCTACCTAATCTCAGTGTATCTAATCAATATTATATTTAATAATGCAGTTATGGTTATTGCACAATTACTCAGGTACATAAAGATAAATATGTATTCAACCAAAAACACACAGAGAGATTATCACCTTGTGTACATGAATACTTACATGAATCTGCTCAGAAACTATACCTTTCATAGTGAGATGATATCTAAGTGTATTCTCCAAGGGACCCTTCAAAGATGAATCCTCATTCTGGGAACGATTGCTGTTACAGAGGATTCTGCACAGGGAGCCAGACCCTGTAGCTGGAGAACCTCTCCGTGGGTAGACCTATACAACAGTGTTTTGCCTAATATTGTACTGTCTCATGGTGTTCATCATCAGAAGGGATACAAGATTTATCATCTTTCTGTTTTGTTTTCTTGTCTATTTTTTTCTCTAACTCGTGTTTGTGCCCTTCTTCTTGGAATCAAGAATGAACAGGCACCTTGCCAGTGCACAAGAGCCTACACTGCAGAAAAACACATTCAATAGTCACAGCTATATGTGGAAGTTCAACAATCAGATCAAGCTATCAGAAATAAAAAGAACACTATATTTTGTATACACAGACCAAACTCTCTAAGTGTTCAAAGTAGGAGTAATTTCTCAGGGACTCTGAGTATCCTTCTGAAATACTGACAGGTGCTGGTCAATGGCTCTTTGACTCACTGGAGCAAAAGGAGACTTTTCTGCCCCAAGTGACATGACATAAGGTTACAGAAACCTGTAGTAGTGTTTCTAAGGATTACTTAAATATACAGTAGAAGTGAAATCACAGGATATTTGGTTAGAAAAAAAGAACCAGATATAAAGATTTTTGCAAAATAAAAAGAGGAAGAAATAATGATTGCCTAGAGGTGCCATGGAAAAGACATGGAAAGCTTTTTTTGGTCTGCAACATTTTCTTCCATGGAAATATATTAAAGTTAACTCCAATTTCTATTAGTATGGTAAAAATCCTTTAAAGAGAGCTTTTACTCAAGCTTGATTTCATAAAATATATTATAAAGAGGTTCTGTTGTGTTGAATTACTTTTAGACATAATGGCTATCCAGGTCACTGTTAAATCCCGACAATTCTTTCACAGAACCGCCCCCATTCATCATAAAATTTTAAACTCAAGTGTTTTGAGAAATATGTAGACCTTGTATCATGGCTGTCTGCACAACCAGTTGTTCATGTATCCCAGTTTAAAGCACAAACCCAAATTCTTTCTAATATATTATTTATGTATGTGACATTACAGTAGAAAAGAGGTTTGAAATCAGATTTCCTGTTGTCTAGGAACTAAAATTTGTTCAGTAGAATGAACACAAAATATTGAGTCTTTCCAGACACATGTTTTTTCCTTGGTTTTGTTTGTTTTTTAACCAAACAGCGAATTTAAATGGTCTCTTGCCTATACTACTGACCTTTTGTAAAACTGAAATTACTTTCAAAGCTCTCCTGGATTTTTGTGGATAAAAATTGAGTTTATAATTACTCTGTTGATGTCTGAGGCTGAGATATCTTGGAAATTTTTTATGGTATTTTGAAACTATTTTATTCATATAAAGTGAAAAACATTATAAAATGTTAAGGAAAATTCACTTAAATAATATAAGTGAACACAGGAGTGAATAGTTTTGCAATATATTGCTATAGCAACAAAGCAAAATACTTTGTTCTATAACTTACTGTGAAAGGTGCTTGATATGTGATAGCACAAAGAGTACATGTGGTGTATAGAGATCTCATTCATTCAAAACTTACCAACAGAATAAAAAAAAAGTGTAATTTAACCATTATAATAGGGATGATAATGGGGATTGTTGTATGATAGGCACAAATCTCTGGTAAGGAACAACCAAAAAGTTTTTGTCTAAATCTTGATAGCTATTTACTCTTGTGTAAGGAAAAGATGTCTTCATCTCACAGAAAGTTAAAAGTGCCTTTGTAAGGTTAAATGATTCTATTTATTTGTTGTCTTATCTTCCATTTTAATTTTTAAAAAAATACTCATACCTTTGATATCACAGAGAAATAACTTTTTCAGTAATAATCTTAATTTATGTTAACTTTCCAGGAATAACTTAGAACTTGTATTTTTTAGCAGCAATTTCTCAAGTTAATTGCTCAAGTTCAGCCATAAAATTATGGGAAGATGTTTTTCTGGGTTTTTAGTTTTACCACGACTTATTTCAGAAATCTTAAAAGTAGTTGATTTCCTTGACATTAGAATTAAATTATCTCCTGATCTTTACTCAGCAATGTTTTCCTCAAATCTTAGATTAGTCTAAATGCAATGGTGGACTTCAGTATTTTTTACAGTAAAGGCAAAATTGCCAGCAGTTTATTTTCAAGGCACTGTCAATTTTTACAGTGCCACTCAGTTCCACAGTGTAGTGTACTTCAAAAAGAATAAACAAGAATTTTCCAAACTGCTCATATTGATCTGACTGTAAAGACAGTCACTCAGGAGCCCTCTGTAGTCAACAAAGGGAAATATTATTTACATAAAATTGTTCTTTCTGCCCAAAGACATCAGAAATAAGCTTAAAGAATACTACGAAGGACTTTTTTCTTTGTATGTATGGGGAATCTCATTGAAGCAAGATGGGTTCATACTTCTCCAGACTCTGAAGGAAATTATAACCTGGTAGATTTTTTCTCATGATTTTGGGTGTGCTCTGTATTCATCCTCGCTAACACATGGCATATCACAGGCATTGCCACTTGAAATATGAAACAATTAGCAATAGATGTGAACTCTTCATGTCCAGTTCTCCCTGTGACTACAGTCTTTTCACTTCATAGGGAACACTAATTTATTTTTAGCTGTTAAATTGAGGAAAAGCCTGTATCTTTGCTGCTGTATCTTTTAAAGCACAAATCTCTGGTCTTCCCTCTATTTAAGAAAAAAGGGAGTTGTAAATGTGTTCCAGACACTGAGATTCACATATTGCTTCCATAGACCTAAGTTAGAGTATCAGCCTAGTAAATTTCACTGCAAATGTGAAGGAAATAAATATATTTTTAAAGTCATCTTAAAAACCTCTCTCTAAAGGTTTCTTTTGGGAGGAATAGAAGATACTGGCAAAATGTTGTTTTTATTTTTTTTTTTAACTTTCCAGCATGTAATAATATTTTATTAATATTTATGATAAGTAAAAAATGCATAATTTCAAAACTTCTACAGAATTTTTTCCTCAAGTTCTATTTCCTAAATAAAGCTTTTAGAAATCCCTACACCTGCAAGAAAAACTGTCAAGCTGGAGAAAGGCAGCTGTCAGGATTTTAATTTCATATGAAAATATTTTAAAAAATATAAATATTTCTCTGACTTAGAAAAATACAGCATAATCGGTATCTTTCATTTAGCAGTGGAAGCTGAGATGTACACATGAATTGTGAATGAGAATTATTTTTCCCTTGCAGTTTTAGAAAATAATTTCATAGAGCATTTTTAGAAATTATTAGCCCATATATTCACATTTCTGTTGTTCCTTTCATGTGATCTAATGGTCTCATCTACTTTTTCCCCCTACTTTTGATAAAGCCATATTTTCAAAATGCTACAGTATCAAAAAATCTTATGGGTTATAAGTAAAAAGTATATATCAAAATTTAGTAAAGTATTACCAATAGTCTGAAAATTATTTTTGTGACCTTCAATGGCCTGCTGTTATCAGCCCAGTTCATTAGCCAAATTTATTATAATCTAACAGATTTCCATGAATATAGGATGCTAATTTTCTTTCTCAGTGAAATATATGTGCAGAAGAGTTATTATAGTAAAATTTTGGAGTTATTAGCTAATTGAACTACTGAGTCATCCTGTGGTCAAATTTCAATTTTAGCTCCCAGAGGAAAAAATACGGAATTCTAGTTGTAATTAATGTTCTGATAATTATTACATATTTGCTAAATATAAGAATTCATTTTTATAATTGAAATGTAATGGAAAGACAAATACTCACATCCTGGAACTGTAATTGAGTACTCAATATACCCTTATTTTATTGCCATTTATTTTAATTTCTATCAGCTGGCTATTCTATATTTTTATTGATTTTATCTGACAGGTTGCCTAAAATACATAGATCCAGGCAAGAGAAAAAAAATATTGGCATGTTAAGTGGTACTGATAACCAAATATCACTTCAGTCAAGCCAACCATATGAAATACAAGAAGGGAAAGTTCCAGATTCTGCACCTGGGATGGGGCAACCCTGCATGTACAGACTGGGGAATGAGATGCTGGAAAGAAGTGCTGCTGAAAGGGACCTGGGAGTCCTCGTCAGTGGAAAGCTGAACACGGATCAGGAGTTCCCTGGAATCCAGGATGACCAACCCTGTCCTGGGGGGCATCAGGCACAGCATCACCAGCCGGGCAAGGGAGGGGACTGTCCCCTCTGCTCTGCACTGGGGCAGCCTCACCTCGAGTGCTGGGGGCAGCTCTGAGAGTCACAGTGTAAGAAGGGTGTAAAGCTCCTGGGGAGTGCCCAGAGGAAGGCAGGAAGGATGGAGAAGGGCCTTGAGGGGAAGCTGTGTGAGGAGTGGCTGAGGTCACTCGGTCTGTTCAGCCTGGAGAAGAGGGGACTGAGGGGAGACCTCATTGTGGTTATACCTTCCTCATGAGGGGAAGGGGAGAGGCAGGCACTGCTCTCCTCACTCTCCTGACCACTGACAGGACTGAGGGATGGCCTGAAGCTGTGTCAGAGGAGGTTTAGGTTGCATATTAGAAAAATGATCTTCACTCATGGTGTTTGGGCACTGTGGAACAGGCCCAACTCATGGATCTTCACTCATGGTGGTTGGGCATGGTGGAACAGGCTCCCCAGGAGAATGGTCATAGCAGCAGACTGGCAGAGTTCAAGGTGTTTGGACCATGCTCTCAGGCACACGGTGTGATTCTTGGCGAGGGAGCTGCGCAGGGCCAGGAGTTGGACTCGTTAATCCTCATGTGTCCCTTCCAACTCAACAGATTCTGTGAATCTGGGCTCAAAGGATGATCTTGAGGAAGAGCACTAAAAGCTATTCAGATGAAAAAAACATGCTGAAATATTATTATTTAGAAAGATTATTATTTAGAATTATAGTTTGTTTTCACAACCCCTGGTAATCCCAAATTCTGTTTCATACAGCAGAGACCTTTCACCCTTTAGTGACTAGTTCTCTCTTGGAAAAAAAAGTGAGATTAGTTTTTGTTTGAGAAATCTGATGAATAGCTTATTTGCAGCATTTGGGTTTTAGATTCCTGCATTTTTTCCTTGGCAGATATAAGGCAGAAATATGAAAATTCACAAAATTTTACTAGCCCAGGGATAAAATCTGTCCATTGTTCTTCTTTTATGTAAGCAGAAGATAATTCAACAAAATAAAACAAATGCAAAAACAAAAGATTACCAAAGGGAAGGTTTCTTATACATTTGATCATTTAAATTTAAATCAATGATCATTTGATCATTTAAATTATGAAAAGTCTTTGTTCTTGCCCTCTTGGTTAGAAGACAATTTTTGTGTCCTCATACACTTATCAAACTGACTGTGTTATTTGAGGTGAAGATAATTAAATTTCAGTTTTTTCCTAGAGGAGAAGCTTAATGACTGAGCTGAAAGAAATGTATAAGCATAACACATACATATAAAAACTTTACTATAAATCTAAATGGATCAGTTGACTGTACACACACATTTTATACAATTTTTTTAAGTGAAATAACTGCAATCAAGTATAAAGAGATGTGATTTGTCTGTCATCAAAAAGAATGAGTTGGCCAAAATAAGATCATTTAAATAAGACAAAGAGCACAGCAAGAAAAGAAAGCACTAAGTGTGGCTTGCCACAGTCTTAGCACACCTGATTTTACCTCTTCTGATATTCCCATTCTATTTTCCAATCTATTGAAAAGACTTTTAGGTCTAGATGTAGAAAATGCCTTGTTGGAGGCAATCCATACTAAACATAACGTAATATTTCAGTGCATTAAGGGCAACTTGGTGAAATGAATACATAAATCAAGACATCAATGTTAAAAAGCCCTGTCTTAAAGTATTTGGGGACATGAATCATCTATATCCATATATAAATGCTGATAAAGCACCAGCTTGTAATCTGATGCCAAGTGACACTGAACAGCTTTTATCTAAATTGGGTAGAACTTCTCCCTTTGTAGTGACTCTGTCACGGAAAAAGTAATTCATGTGGTGAAGAACGCAAACAGGGACTGAAATGACAGATAAGTAGGATAGAAAATCAAGAGTTCAGCATGAGTTTAAAAGAAAGCACTAAATTCTATAGCAAAAATTCCTTAGGTACGTGCAGGTAAGTTCATTTTATATGAGTTCAGTTGCCTAAGGTCATATATATGGTATAAAATATTGTTTTTATTCTTCAATTCTTCTTTAGTTCATTAAAAGAGAAAACAGTTAATTCTATCTCAAAAACAAAAGCGATGGTTTATGGTTCGTCTAAAAAAGTTTACTACTTTTTATATGAAGGAAGATTGAGATTTCCATACTGCAGAACCCTAAAATCAGATTTCTGAAAACAAATATCCCAATTTGAGCTAAATCTAAATCTTTTATTCTTCCAATTTTTTTTCTTTTCATTTTTTTTTTAACAAATGAGATGCTGTTCTTGACTTTTTACCTGCACAAAAAAATTAAATTTAAAGGAAGACTTGTCTGCTTGCTTTCTTTTCTTTGTTTTTTAATGAGACTGGTTAGGCATTTTGGAGGCAAGAATAAAATCAAAATAGAATATGCAGTGGATTAGCAAAAATCTAGTTTCAGTGATTATGAAATAAAGTCTGGAATAATGAGTTGCAGGTTCAGTGTTTACCTGCAACTATTATGTGAGGACCTAGACCAGAAGATGTTACGGTATTTAAATCTGTTTCCCTGTACAATGTTTTGCATCAGCAGATTAAGATCAGTGCAGTGATGCTCAGGGGTCATCAGTTCCCAGCCTCTTGCCATGGGCAGCTCACTAGATCTGGTTGCTCAGGGCCACATCTAGCTTGGCTTTGGACACTTGCAAAGACGAGGCATACACCATTTCTCTGGATAACCTGCTCCACTACCTCCCTAACCTCTAATCTAAATTAGAGAAAGTATTTCTTCCTAACCTCTAATCTGAATTGATCCTCTTTTAAATTAAACCTCTTCGCCCTTGTCCTGTCACTATCTGCCCATGTAGAAAGTCACTCTCCCTTTTTTATAAGCCCCCACTAAGTGGTGGATGGCTCTAAGGAGGTCCTGCCAGAGGATTCTTTTTTCCATATTTTTCTGGAGGTGGCTGAACACCTTCTTGCATATGGGAAGTGATGGATGAATTCCTTTTTTTGCTTTGCTTGCATGCAAGGATTTTGCTCCAGTTATTAAACTGTCTTTATCTCAGCTCGGGAGTTTTCTCACTGGAAGTAAAAAAAACAGATGGGATTAGTTATCTAACTTTAAAAGCACAAGAAAAATATCTCCAGACCTAAGCTAGCCATCCTTGGATCTTTTTATAACCAGTTGAGAGAAAAAAAGTTTTCAAAGGTCATGATTTATCTCAAGGGATATATCTAAAAGTAGGTTAGATCACTTACACCCTTGAAATATTTGTTTCTTTCCACTGACTGTATAGAAATCCAGGAGAGAATAGCTGACACTTCCACAACAGATAAACAGTTTCCTCTTTCAACCCTGTGTTGCCTGCATTTCATTGAGATCACAGAGAATTTGGGATATTTCTTTTATCCCTCTCTTCTGAACTTTCTAATTTTCTCTTAATGCATAGAGCCACAGGAACTCAAAAGAAGCTTCTTGATCCAAAGACCAAATTTTATACTTCCTTGTTGGCTCCTTTTTAAAATATCAAAATTTAGATAATATTATTTTAATAATTTATGCATAGTCTCATTAGACAGGGAAAGATAATCAGGTATTCCTGGAAGATTTACAGGTAAATTTACAGGTTGCCTAACAAGTTAATAAGTTTTCTGAATTCTCCTCCCTGAGAGAAAAATAAAAACAACTTCATGTTTAATAAAAATTCAATATTACATCCGTGTCAATCCTTTCAGATTTTTTCTGAGCACTGAGAATGAAAAATTAGAGTGGATTCATATTTAAATAGAATATTTGTTAACTGAAGCAAACTGGACATGCACAAATACCTAGACCCTTATGGGAAGCACATGTGAGTGCTGAGGGAGGTGGGTGATGACATTGCAAGGACAACCTCAATAATATTTGATCAATCATGGTGACTGGGAGAAGTGCCTGCAGACTGAAGGAAGTTTAACTCTTACCTTAAAGAAAGTGAAGAAGGAAGAACTGGAGAAATACAGCTCAATTAGTCCCACCTCAGTCCCTGGGAACAGCTAACCCTGGAAACCTTTTCCAGGCACATGAATCCCAAGAAAATCGTTAGGAATAGTTAGCATGTATTCACCAAGGGGAAATCAGGCTTGGCTTGATGAACTTACATGATGAAATAGCTGTCCTGATAGATGAGAGAAGAGAGTGAATAGTCTACCCAAACTTCACTGAGGCCTTTGACTCCAGCTCTCATGGGATTCTCACAGACAAGCTGTTGGTGTATGGGCTGGGTGAGCAGACAGGGAGGCAGACTGAAAACTGCCTGAGTGGCTGTGCCCAGAGGATGGTGACCAGCAACATAAGGTGTAGCTGAAGGCCTGTACCCCAGAGCACTGTACCCCAGAGATACTGGGTAAGGTCCCTTTCATTGTCTTCATCAATGGTCTGGGTGGTGGGACAGACTGTACCCCCCCAAGCCGACAGATGACACAAACTGAGAGGAGTGGGTGGTATGCCAGACAATTGTGCTCTCATGAAACAAGGAATGCAACCTGTTCTAGTGGGGAGCATCCCTTCCCAGGGTGATGCGGTTAAAACTAGATTATTTTTAAGGTCCCTTCCAACTCAAGCCTTTTTGTGATTTCTAAGATTTCCATGATTACTTGGAACAAATCTAAGAAAGCAGCTCAACAGAGTTTTTTTAAAATATTTTATCAAGTTTAGTATGCTTAGAATTAAGACCCACGTCGCTTAACAAAAAAAGGAAAATAAATAAAATATATACAAAACAATATAGAAACTGGTAACTCCCAACCTATTTGTTTCAATAGAAGCAAATTATTTTCCTCCAAACTGTGTAGCTGTGACTATTAACAAGAGAAGTAACTTACTTCCTCCTGATTTTTTATGTTTTTGGCCAAGCTACATTAGTTTGCCCAATTCACTAGACATCAACATTGCATCTATTGTTCAAGTGTGCTGTTGTTCAACTATACATTTTTAAATAGACACCCTAGCTAGGTATTTTCAAGCTGAGAAATACCTG
Source organism: Ammospiza nelsoni (assembly GCF_027579445.1). Classification (NCBI taxonomy): domain Eukaryota; kingdom Metazoa; phylum Chordata; class Aves; order Passeriformes; family Passerellidae; genus Ammospiza; species Ammospiza nelsoni. The sequence continues at coordinate 76,285,913 of NC_080634.1, read as the reverse complement.
AGTATTTCTCAGTAGCATATGTTACTGGCACTGTAATACAGACAGTAACCTTCAATCTAGTTTGGTAACTTAAGTGTGCACCTTGAATCCACTTAGTGTGCGTGGCCACACTGACCTATCTAGCTCAGTTCTAGATTTTTCCACCTAATTTAGATTAAAGAGGTAGGTATCCTAAATAATCTCAGGTGCAGGTGCAAGTAAGCTAATTAATCAATAGAATTGCAACTCCAATCAAGTAAAGTAAAATAAGTTTCAGCAATTAATTCTTTCAGAATATAGCTGCAAGGATCTCAATTTAAACCATGACACCTAAATAGGGATTAATTTGAAATTTAAAAGTTACCATAATGGTTTGGTCAAGCTTAGCAGACTAATCCAATTGGCAGTTTTGTCTCATTCAAATACAATGCCATTTCTGGCATTCAATTTATGGGGGAAAATCTTTGTTACTATATTGCAAACTGTGAGAATGGGACACCATGAGAGGTCATAATTACTCCTTGGGTTTTTTTTTTGCTTATTAATCTTCTCCTTATTCACAACAGCATCTTTTTTTTTTTTTTTTTTTCTTTTTTTCTTTTTTTTTTTTAACTCAGATACCAAATTTGGATGCCAGTATTTGTTACTCAGCATCACATAAACTTTTCTTCTGAAAGATCTTTCTTTAGAAGCTTGTTTTAATTGCTTCTTTTTTCCTTCTTTTTCTTTCTCAGTCAGTACTGCTTCACCATATGGCAGTAGGCTTTTAACTAATAAGTTGGCACTTAGTGAAGAAAGGGATGAATATTGTTTATGGTTAACTTTATATCACAGGTGCACTTCCAGATAAAAAGAGTGTGTTCAAGTGCCAGCAAGGCATAGAATATTTGATTATATTGCTTGCCATCTCAGAGAAACAAACAAGGACTGAATATTCAGTCTTGACATATTTTATACTACATTATTTTCCCTCATGTCCATGAAATGTCTTTACTATCAAAGCAAAGACAGCTTATTAGAATTCACTGAAAATCTCAAGGAGATGCTTAATCATGATAGATCAGGGTCTGTGAGTCCTGGGGAAAGGTATTTTATCAAAGCATTTAGATGAAACACTTTTTTGAAAGCTTGTTTGTAGGAAAGTAACCCATTGTTTGCTTCAGCTGGTAATTCTGCTTATGTTACAAGAAAAGAAGAACTAGAATTACTTTGTAGTTACAATTTTGCTCGGTGGCTGTGATTATTACTTCTAAATGCCACTTACTGTTGGAAGGTCAAGTTGGCACAGAGGGTCAGGCTAAGATGAAGATGACTATCAGCCAATACAATCCTCAGAAGTGCTCATCTGAAACTCTACATTAATATTTAGACTAGGTCATACACCTAGTTGTGCAAACTTGATGGACTTAGACAACTTAATTAGAACATCCCCTGGAGGCCACTTTGGATACAAACACATGAATAACATTAAAACCTTCTGAACACACAAAGGTGGTAATATTGGGGAAAAAAAAAAAAAAAAAAAAAAAAAAAAAAAAAAAAAAAAGTAAGTTTACAAAAATCAAGGATGGAATTCAATTCCAGGCCATATACTCCTAAACTGAAATGTCTAGATGTGGTGCCTGTTGGTTATAAGTTTATGCTATCAGGATACTCAAAGCAAACCCAAATTTCATTGGTTTCATCATGGGGGTCTCATAATACTTGAAGCTCATTAGAGTTAGCCACCTGGCTGTGTGCTAGTAAAGTCCAAAGACTCTAGTCTCCTCTAAAATCTGTGTCACACTCTTCAGGCTTACAAGAGGGCTTCAGATACTTACCCTCTAGACATGATTTTACACAGTTGTGTTTCACCCCTATTCAATATTGTTGATGGAATCTGGAGATCTAAATTGTCTTATTACAAGTTTAATTGTTTATTTTTAAATGGAATATTATTACTGATGTTCTTCATCAGCAGCACTCCTGGTATGCTCCTGCAAAATCTTCATTATGGAGAGCTTTACTTGTCAGTCTTAGAAATACAAATCAAATTCAGGGTATCACTTTACTCCTAGGTATTGTCTTTTGTCCTCAAAACATGATATAATGATCATCCTTTGTTTATGGAGTTAAGATCTAATGGAAATGTTCACAAACAGCCACCCCAAATCTGTGAAGCATGAGAACGTATATTTATTAAAATAATGTCACTGAAGATTTTTCTGGTGAGTAATGTCTTTTCTCACTGAAAAATTTACTACCAGAGGAATTGGGTTTGATATTTGAAACAGCGGCATGTTTTATAGTTATTGTTTCTTTCTACGGCTATGAGAGCAAGGGTTGTTTAACATCCCTGTGTTGCACAGAAGTTGAAATAAAATGTTTACATAAGTGTATATAGATACAGAGTATTATTTGCTCTGAGCTGTAACAGCTGTGTTACAATGTTTACTGCCACGAATTCCAGATGGAAACAATGTTGTAATTCATGAGTTTTCTAGGGAAAAAGAGGCTATGTGCCCTTGGAAAAAAGCTACCTATATCAATGACTGCAAAAGGAAAACTCCCCAGTTTGGTTAAATAAATCTGATTTGTTACCAGAAAGGCCCAAAATCAGCACTTTTTTGTTGTGTTTTTTCTTTTTTTGTTTTAAGCTGCATAATGAAGCGATGACTCACACCCAAGGTACTACACAGGTTTCAGACAGATATGTTGATACAAAAGCTGGAGTAATACAAGTGAATCTAGACTGTATTTTAAAATATACTGCTGTCAACACTTTATTAAACCCTATTAACAAAGCTGATTTAATAACTGCTTAACTTAAAGCTTGTTGTAAACCTAAGCTAGTGAGGCATTGTTTTTTATCAAACCAAGCTTATGAGGGAGAGCAAATGGAAACTTATGAATTTTGTTAATCTATGCTGACTTTGATTTTCATGCAAAATGAAAACAGCTTCACAGGGAGAAGAGCTACATTTGGAAAGATTTTCCCTTTCATCCTGCAGAGGAATTTGTTACTTCCTGTGGTTCATTTTTCCTTGAAAACATGGATCTTTTGCACAGATTCAGAAAGAAATATACAAAAGTAAATATTAAAAAGGTATCACTTGAACTATCTCTGCAAAAATATTTTTCTCATTTAAACTTAAAATTTGAGACTTCCGGGCTTTTTTCATTTCATCATAAAACTGAGTTCCTAAGATGGAAACATTTTGACAGCTGATGCAAAAACCCCCAAACCATTACTATGTTTATCAGAAATTTTTATTTATTTTCAGTACTTCTTTTCTATTGTGATTGGGTCTGTGTCCTGCATTGAAATGAGCTGTCATGGTTCAGGAATGGTACTCTCCAAACCACACTGCCGCGTGTTCACTACTGCCCTCCCCTTGCCACCTGTGGTGGGATGGAGGAGAGAACCGGAGGAACAAAAGGTAAAGGTCTCACCTTGAGAGAACAACAATTTACAGAAACAGCAATGAGATCAGAAAACAAACAGCAACAATTGCACTATTAATAAGAAAAATGTACAACAGAGAGGGGAGTGGTTCACACGCAAAATGCTCAGAACCAGGGATACCCTGATCTCTTCCTCCGCCACAGGTAGACAACCAGAATTCCTTCTCCAGGAAAGAGACTCTGCTTCTCCCACCTCTAGCAAAGAAAAGAAGTTGTATAGAACAGCCTCTGTGTCCTAGCCATTCCCCCTCCTTAGCAGATACTGCAAAAATTAGCCCTGTCCTAGCCAGAACCAAGACATAAACTTAATAAATATATTCATTTATAACTAGGCGGAATTCTTAATGCAATCAGCCCAAAGCAACTGACCAAGACAAACACTTTATATTTTTATAGTATTATTTAAGTAAATTGCATTAAATATTTTTATTATTAAAAATAACATAGACCATACACACTCAAAGAGACAAAAAGTGTGTCCTCACAGGGCAATAGTAAGAAGTGGAGATGTCAAATAAATATTCTGAAAAAAGCTTTCCCTCTCAACAAGAAAAAAATAGACACTTTAGACCATGAGTCACACGGCTTATTTAAAGTCTGCTTTAAAGAAAAGATTAAATGTAACTAAAAATACTTGTTTGTTCTCTACTGACTCTAAATAAAGACTAGATGTTGACCTTAAGAATACATGCTCACATGAGAAACATTTAAACAAATTTGTCTCCAGACTCGAGACATGTGAAAGATTCCTCCTCCACCGATCTTTTAGTATTAGTAAATTTATGTCTGGATTTTAAATGGGTTACGTTTGTTTTGGTTTGATTTGTTTGTTGCCTTGGGTATAACAAGTTTTTAGCTGAATTTATTTTCAAAATCTGAAGGAACACACAATGATTTCTTCAGGATGTAAGTCAATGTCTAAGATTTATTCTGGCTACTAAAATATATTGCTTTATGTGAGTCATCTCTAGCATGTAAGAAGACTAAGCTAACTGAGGAGGCAGAACAAGTATTTCCAAATCTAAGCAATTTCAAGGGCTCTCAAAAAACCCCCAAACACAGAAGCCGAAAAACTTCGAAAACATTTCAGTGTCTGAGAAGCTCAAGTCTAAACATGACAATATTGAGGAAGATTTTTGCACATTAATAAAGGAAAGATAATAAATGCTTTAGAAATTTCTGTTAATGGTACAAAATATGAAATTCTCTGATAGAATTTTTCTCTCCTTATTAGTCATGCTGAGAAAACATAGAATTTATATTAAAATGGTATTAATTGTCATGAAAATTGGAAGAAGAAAATTTTTAAAATGCTTTTTCAATAGGTTTGTTTTGTCTACAACTGACTACAAAAGCATTAATTTTTGACAGGTGGTATTGTGAAGCAGAGGTAGAACTGTTATTTATAGCATGAAAAAAAGTCTTGAAATATATATGCAGACTTGTCCTAGGAAAATAGAAGATAAGAGAAACCATATTTTTCCCTACAAACCATAACAGTATAGACTTAAGAATTTCCAATTAAGTGTGGAAAGGAAATTTTGCATGTATGACAACCTCTGATTTGAAAGTCAGTTTGACCAACTGCATTGGCAGATGAACTTTTCCTGCGAGAAATTGCAATAATTAGGCTACAAAAATAACTTCTGAAGAGGCAGTACTTATATAAATAGTATTATGCAGGATGAGAGTACAGAAATAAGACTTTGGATATTTGCATGTACACAGTGAGAACTATAAAACTATTGTTGTCTGAGATTCATTGCTGGTAATTTGTTGAAGAAAGCCCAGGCTAGTAACATGTAAATATAAAAAACTCATAAAGCATGCTTCACACTTGCATTTGACTTGCTCAGTGTTTGATTCTAAGTATATAGGATTTTGGCAACAACAATACATGTAGAATATTTTTGGGTGTTGGCACAGTGTAATCAACCATTCAGTGCATTATATTAATGAAACATTTAAATTCTGACTCAACCTTGTAAAACTGAAAAAGTTCAGGAACTGAGATTTTTTGCTCCTGCTTACATATTTTATGAATCTACCCATTATCTATTGCTATGAAATGAAATGAAATGGAATTCTATGAGGAATGAAGTATTTTCCCTTGCAGAAGAATCTTTTGGCACTGTGGTTCACAGATTGTATGACTGTATGCTTTCTTCTTAGTAACATGGAAGTGAGGCTACAAAGAATAGTATAGTGAGGGTGCTTACAATAGAAGCAAGGGTATCTTTTACAAGTGAAAAATGAACATTATAGCCTGGAGGAATCCAACACGTCAACCAAGTCTAATGTCCACTCCAGCAGCAAGCAGGCATTCAGCTGAATACAAAGAACAATTTCTCAGCTTGAATTTCATGAGGAAATACTGCAAATTCATCACAGAACAGATATTTAGTGTACCAAGCATATGGACAATTAAAATACTTTGAATGCACAGACCCAGGTCAAAACACATAATACAGAAATAAATTGAGAGAAAAAAGCACTCAACGCAATCAAATGAAAAATTCCTAATGTTCTTGCTGAATTAGTTGAACGATACAGATAAGTAAGGGATATTTTTTGTTGGCAAAAACCTTCCTATTCATTTACAGGTGTAGAGGTTGGCTAGAGACATTAACTTAACATCCAGCACTTGTTGCTGGTATTTACGCCTACACTGCTTATTCCATGGAAATGAACAGAAGGGATTGTTCTGCAGACATTGATGTGAATATTACAGTTGAAAGAATATATGTTCTTGAAATTGCTGGCAGCCACATAGTGTAAGTTCAGATGCTTATTTTTTCCAAAGAAAATTTTAAAAAGGCAGTTGTGATAAACTTGTATTCAATTATCCCCAAATAGACCAGTGTAATTCAGGTTGCAGCAAGATATTTTCCCGCTTGTGAGTTGTCTTTTATTTCCACTTACAGTGTTTCATGGGTTGTTTTAAAATGTTTTCCATCATTACATTTACCAAAACAACCTAGTACATAGTGATGCAAATTGGAATTCTCAGTCTTCTGTGACTTCCATCCGTAAGATCCTTAAATGAAAAATTACTTTTTTGTTTTTCCCAGTCAGGCAGTGTAAAAAGTACTATAACAATGTCAGTACTCAGGATGAATTGGGCTGAAAGTCCCATAATTTATGTTACATATTTTACATGATTATACCTTTTTGGTGAACTGTTTTTTGCACTGCTACCTGACACTTCACTGTACCATGCATTACTTGAATTTTTCTGTTTCTGAGCATCACAGAATGAAGTCCAGATGATCAGGAAAAAAAAAAATAGAATGAAAGAGAAGAAAAAAAAGCAAACAAAAGCAAACAAAACCAAAAAACACCCACCCCAACTATTACAACGTCCTGTGTGGGTCGCTGCTGGTGAGAGAGAGACAGTGAATCTTGTTTCTTGAATCAGAAGGCTTGATTTATTAATATATGATATAATACATTATAGTTATACTAAATAGAATATAGAGAGAGGTTTGCAGAGCTGCTAGCTAAGCTAAGAATAGATAGAAAAGAATCCCAAACAAAGTTGTGTCCAGGGACTCAGTCCCCTCACTTGCCCTGGTGATTGGCCCTTAATTATAAACATAGGAAATGAGCCAATCAAGGTGTCCCTGTTGCATTCCACAGCAGCTGATAATAATTGTTTACCTTCTCTTTGGGGGCCTCTGGCCTCCCGAAGACGCAGAAATCCGAAAGAAAGGATTTCTGTGGAGAAATGTCTGCGACACCAACAAACAAAAAAAAAAAAAAAAAAAAAAAAAAAAAAAAAAAAAAAAAAAGAAAAACCCCCTCACATAAACCCCCACAATCCTAAAATATCATGAAATTCTAAAGTATATCTATTTTTGGTACTATATAAAAGGAAGAGGAAAATGTGACTAAATGCTTTATATAAATCATCATAAAGTAGGTCTCTACCGTCTATCTAACCCCCATTTTTACCATATTATCTCCTCCTGAGATACTGCTGTTGCCTAGTAGGGAATCAGAAATACCATGCCCTGTGGTGATTAATTTCCCTTAATGTTAAAGAAGGAATCTGTAGACATGACTTCAGCAAAAGCTGCAACTTTTTATCATGTCATTTTGCTATCATCTATCTTTGCTTCCTGGTCCTGCAAAACCCCATAAGGCCACTTTCCAGTCTCATACTATAAAACCTCTATCTAGTTAGTACAGGTGAAGGCTAGTAACAGTCAATCTGCTTCATTTGTCCCTTGCACATTTTCATTGTGCAAATTAACAGTTTAGGATTTTTTCCCCCCATTTTGCTATTGCAAGCAAGAGTACTAGATTCTAGGCAGAAGATCTGCTGCTGTCTGTCTGATACAGTTGTTCTGATTTTCCACTACATTATTAATTAAATTCTTGTCAGTTCAGAAAAAAAATATTACAGGTAGCTACATTTAAAGAAAAGGATAAGAATTCATATTTCTTTCCATTAAAATGTCACTTTTGTTTCTAAAACACAGAGAATTGTACTGTTCTGTGTATAATTTACTTACATCTAAACCGCATATTTTCAATCTTTGAAGTTTTCTATGTTACTTATGCCAAAACTATGCACATACTTTGGAAGAATAGCTGGTCTAGGAGCACTTCCTGATGTTTTCAACACTAGATATTTAGCTCTTAGATTTACAGCTTTCATTTATTTTCAAGACTGTATGTTTGATATTATATTGACATCTATTGACAGTGTGCTTTTCAGTAACACACACACACAAAAAAAATTACATGAAGGTAATGTAATTGTTTTGTTCTAAGTAAATTAAGTAAGATCCTCTTCATCTATCAGGCCCCTTTTGCTGGGTTGCTTGAAGCAAACTCCAAATGTGAGGTTTCCTTTGCTGTCTTGGCCCCTGATTTTCACCCATAGTCTCTCAACCTGTTCATTATTATTTTTGAAAGATTATTCTGTGCAGTCAGTCCATTTTTCTACAAAAACCCTCCTCTCTCTCCTTCCTTCCCTGTCTCTTCTGAATGGTTTATAGCTGCTCATTGCAGTGTTTCAGTAATTCAACTCATTCTGGCACTTTTTCATTGACAGCAGACAGCTCATGTTTCTAGATGGACAGTGGCTATCAACTCATGGTTTTTAGCCATGCATTGATACAGAGTTGGGACTCATATGTCAACCTCTTAGAAGAATGTGTCCTAATTCCTTTGAAGCATTGCACTATGGTTTTTCCCCTGTTGATTCCTAGAATATCAGGAGGGCTTGGGTCTTTGTTACTCAAAACTCCACCCCCTGCTACATCTAGTTAAAAACTCATAATTCTGGCCAGTTTTTTCTTTATCCTTATTTAAAATTTTCTTCCTATGTTTACTTTTCCAAAAGAAGGAGTTTTCATGTATTCAACAAACAAGCTAAACAAAGAACCAATAAAATTTTTTTCTTTTATGAAGTGCCTCAGAGGTTAGAGAATTCATTAAGAAAGAAACAAGCTGCTAAATCTTTTCACATCTCCAGGCTCCACTTAGCATCTTACTTTAAATATTAATCTGCAGCTCACTCTAATTAAATATGACAGTACAAAGAACCTCACTTTCTCCCATCCAAGTGATTAAGAGTCACACCTGTGGCAAAGATTAAAAAATAGTCCTTGGAAAAAAAGTCCTTGGAGAGTGACACTCTTCAAACATATGTTCAGGATATGCACTTGGACAAAATCTGTTTTCTTGGAATGTTCTTAAACAAGAATTGTTCTTCCAACCTTTTGCTTGTTTCTTAATTTTCTATTCTTGACATATGTTGAATGAAATACACATGCCAAAGATTGCCTTTCTCTATGGTAAGCACCTTAAGCACTAGACAAATAAGTTAGGGTAAGTGGAATATTAAAGGTGGATATTTTCCTTTCATATCTTATCCTATCTGATCCTTGCCACAAAAGACTCACTCGTATACTGGTTTATATTCTCTCAAGCAGAGTTACAAGTCATTTCTCTGGCAGTTTAAATGAATCTGATTTTATTTGAAATATATTGAATTAGTAACATCGCCAGTCACCTGTCTCAGCTGAAAGGTTTGACTGACAACTGGAAATGCAGACCCAGCAACTTTCTGATTTGACTGCTAGACAGCATTCCGTAGAAAATCGTTCTAAACACACCCTTTAAAGATAAAGACCAGCAATGGTACCGTCAGTCCCACAGTCTGTTTGCACATGCAGGTCCATGTCTACAGCTTTCCCACGCTGGCCCAGGTGTTCTCTGCATGCTCAGGGTGTCAGACCATCAATATTGGACTAAGGTGACTGTAAGTAAGACCTATTGCCAATTTTCCCTGCAAGTAAGACCTATTTGGGTTAATGGCATTATCTACATGTTTAATCCTTTTTTAAGGAGAATTACCTAAACATTAAAGACACTTTTATATTTTTTTTAAGAATGCTAGATCAGATTGGGTAGTGACTAATATGTAATATTGTCCAACAAAAGTTTTATGCCGTCATTTTTCTTCAACAGGTCCCATGTAAATTTATACATATCCTCATACCTACTCAATATGCTTTGTATTTGTGATAACTTTGGAAAGATTTCTTCCTTCTTTCTTTAACTATTTTTTTTCAGTTTTTTTACTTTTCTTCCCTAAAAGAAAAGAAGCTCTCAGGTTTTAAAGGCTTCCTTCAATAAGTAGCTAGGAAGAAGTAATCATGCCACAGAAAGAAGCAAGCCTTGGGTTGCTGGAGGCATAGCTCTCAATGGGATTTGTTTCATGTGCACTTATTTTGTAAACAGAGCTGAACAGAGTATAAGTTCAAGTCTGTTCATTATCATGACTTCTATCATATAAGTGTCTAATTAATTAAATGCAAAAAAAATAGTTCTTTCTGTTCATGATCATAAAATGTCCTTGACTGGTACTAACAGTTTGATCCCAGCTACTTTTCTAACTCATTTTTTTTATTGACATCAATACTTTCTCAAATGTGGCTCCATAAAATAAAATATTACTGATGCTGTAGGTCTGCAAAATGCATCAGATCAAAACTGCTGTTTGGGATCCACTTCTGATGCAATTATCGCCCAATGAGCACACCAAGATATAGCTATAGGCATCCTTCACCTATCAGATCAATCTGTGTCAACTCACATATTTCCTGTGAAGTTTTTAAATTCAGTTTAGTTTTTTAAGGTTATATTCAGTTTATCACCTTAGAAATACAAGCTGAAGTGCTGAAATTGAATCCATGGTGGTTCTATCACAGATGTTTCTCTTAAAAATGTGCTTTTCAGTTATCTTTTAATGCTTCACTGGAGACTGAAGTTAAGTTCCTATCTCTTTGAATTGCAATCAATCCAACCTTTCTCACTTTCATCTGGGTGACTCTAATTGAAATAAGCCTCAACACATATTTTTTCCACAGCTGCTTCCACTGGCTTTTCTTTTACTTGATGTGATTTATTTCTCACAGTCCTAGGGGCTTCTAGCAATGTTTGAGTCATGCTTCAGACTGTCAAAAGTGGTGGTATACTGTCTCTTAATTACTGTCTCTGCTGCCATTCACTTTAGTGCCCAAAGGAATCTTCATAATAAATTCAACTTCTGTAAAATATTCCAAAATATCCGTTAATATCCAGAATGGGTCAAAAGACATTCATGTTTTTTATTATTTTATTTATTTAAAGTAAAATGGAAAATTAAACTTTCTAGAAAGGTATTTGGTAATTTTGTGGTTTAAAAATCTTGTCTCCACACCCACAAAGGAGCACAGATAGATTATGGCAGATGAGGAGCCCCAAACATACTCTGCCTGGCTCTTCCCAGGCCTGTCACAGGGATGGATCATCAGCCCACCAAAGGTCCATCTTCACAAGTCCAGAGAATACAGGGGAGCACAATGGCAACCCGGAAACCTGACATAATAGTCTCAGCCTAAATATCCAAGTGTGAAATCCATCAGGAGGAGTCAAGGGGAGGGGAAACATTCTCCAGAACACTTTTCAGACTGATGGGGGGAGCTACTCAGGGGCTGTGGGGACCATTATAAGATACAGTGAAAGAGCATTTTGAGATTGCACAAGACTCACTTTGGGATACTTAGAGGAGGTACAAATGGCAGTAAAAGGGAGAGGGTTGGATGATTTGGGGACTAGCAATTGTGGGAGGCAGGAGGATAAGGGGATAAAAGAGAGGAGCTGGTTCATGAGCTTGTCTGGCTATGCCCTGTGCCTGATCAGAGACATCTGTCGTGTCTTCCCATTAAATTCCTTTCTATCTCTAACCTGGGTGAAGACTCTTGGTCCTGTGTGTATGAGAGTGTGAGCTGATCTCTGCTTTCAGCTGCTCCCCAGTAAGAGCCTCTCATATATATATGTGCATTTATGGGAGTCTGGGTTGCCAGCAGCCGGCGTGAGAGCAGGTGAGCCAGAGAGGCTGTGGCTGAAGAGGAGGTCAGGCTGAAGCCCACTGAAGGTCAGTGTGAATGGCTGAGCCCATTGCTGCTGTTTGCTTTCGTGCCCCTGAAATGACTGTGTGAGGACTGGGGCCGTTGCCCATGTATGCATGTAAGTAAATGTGTATATACCTCTGCCTGTGTGTGCACGTGTGTGTGGTTTGTGTCCTGGTGTCTGCTGGACATTTTCAACCTCTCTGTGGCTGGGACATGGGGCTATGGAGCCTCATCTCTCTTGGGCTGTCAAATCCTGAGTGGTGTACTTTCCTCTAACAATATTACATATTAAAAATTGGATTTCAAAGCAATATTCCAACTTGGGATTTTTTTGTCATTTTCAATATGCTATATTATTTTTCTCAATTTTATCATCTGTAAGAAATATTTAGTCTGTCCTACTATTGACATTTTATTTTATTATCTTATTCTAGACATTAAGATTGCTGTAGTTTGAAGATTTAATCCTCTACTTTGATAGAATCACTGACTACTGGTTACTCAAAATGCTTTAATAGATAGACTAAAAGAAATACAATGTGAAAGCACTTTGTAATATTTAGACAGAAACAAATAAAAACCCAGAATCTATTAGCAATATTTGATTTTTGTAAAATAATGTGTAATAATATTAAGATAGAAGTAATTACAAAATTCATTTTAAAAATTAAAAGGTAGAAAAATGAATTACCTGAAACAGTTTCCATTAAACAATATTAATTTAATTCATCCTCTCAATGCTATTTTGCTCCTTGAAGCTCTTTCAGTCTGTAGTGGTTATGTTACTACTGATTTTTAGTAATTTTAAGCACATTTTAATGTAAGAAAAAAATTTAGAAAGTTTATCTCAACTCAGTTTTTTTAGATTTAATTGTAATTTATATAACAAGTATAATTAAGAAAGGGCAAATACATTTATGTTATGTAAAAGAAAGAGAGGAGTTAGAGCTTGAATCTATTTAAGTTATCTGCTGTTAAAAGACAAGAGATTTAAATTTCTTTAAGAAAGAACTATGCTAAACAAATTATTTAAATGTACATAGATATTTTTAAAAGAAAATTGGAGAAGGAAAGCCACAATCTCAGTTCAAGAAACATACAAGAATACAGCAGAGTTCTAGTTTCAGACAGGTTCTGCAATCTTATCGATGTTAACTGACCTACCGTATTTGCAAAACTTATTTCCATTAATTTGAATAAGTTGTAAAACCTTTCCTTTACAGTTCTGGTAAGTTTTTTTTATTAGGGATTTAACACAGAATCCTGTAAATTTTTGAAAATGAATAAATGTAGGTTGCTTTTGCTTGGCATAGTAGTTCTTTCCTTTTCTGCTTTGCTTTCTAACTCTCCTCAAAATGCTTGAAAGTATTTTTTTTACAGAATTTGATAGTAGCCTTGATGCTACATGTTTCAATAAAGATGGGAGTCCTAATGCATCTTGAAAAGTATTTGAGAATCATAACTTAGCAACTAATTTGCTTATAATAATTTTCTACTACCACATCACATAAGCCCTTTGCAGAATCACAATTTAAGATGTTAAAATATTTTTATCTTATCTTATATGGAGAGAAACACAAAGCATTCCTAAAAAACCCAAAAAATGAACAATCTCTATGTTATTGAATCTGTGAAATGGTCAGGATTCACAACAATGTAGTTAGGAGACAAGAGCGTGTGTGCTATCTATATGCATCCTTCTGATTGAAATTTAATTTATAAAGCATTAAAGTACTTCAAATTTTAAAAAAGAAAAATTTATCTTTATTATGTCTTGGAATGTTTTATATGTAATGAACAACTTTTCAGTACCTTTCAGTATATAAGCAGGAATATGAGACAACAAGTTAAACTTTTAAAAATCGCTACTGGACAATACATATTTTCCCAAAGATCTAAACATCATATTTAATGATAAAGTAATTCTTAAATTACCTTTAGAATGTCAAGTGCTGCCAAAAAATTGTTTCTAAAACACAGATGGTCTAAAACTTTTCAACAATGAAGAGATCTATCACATTGCATTATCACATTACCATGAGAAATAGACATGGATTTACATAAAATTATTTCCATTTTTTGCATGTAAGAGCTATCATTTATTTATTACATAGAATAAACAATGAAGCATTATCACAGCTACGTGACTTCCTATTTCTAAGCAAATATGTTCCAATTATAATTTATTTTCAATTTAAACGGGTCACATAAACCTCTATCTGAATAAGTATTGCATTCATGAAAACAAGGAAAACAAGCAGTTTTTCAATGGCAGTGCCTGAAACACTGGAAAAAAGAAAATTACAAAATAATTACCATAATGTCATAACCTTGAGCAATTAGAGGCTTAAAGGATAACAACCATACTCATGAAAGTTTCATTTCTTGAACTAGAGTAATTTAGAGCATGTATTCCATTAAAATAAATGTGTTTTAGTTTCTGGTATCATCCTCTGGAAAAGAGAGAGCAATTGCATGAATATTTATTTATTGATGAATTCTGAAGATCTCACAGGTGAATATTTTCATACATATGTATTTATTCTTCAATTCAAATTATTGCTTGGAGATAAAAGTGGGAAGAACCACCTAATAATTTTTTTTTCATAAAAATAAAGTAAATAATAATTGTGTCAACTAATTTCAAGTTTTTGTAATTTAAATGTCTAAATACAATCTAGTGTTGAAATTTAGGTCCTTAAATCTTCATGATAAAATTTCATAATTTGAAATTTTCAGGTGTTTCATGTCTGACCTCTACCTATTGCTATAGGAAGGCATGATTATTTTATAGGTGCTCTATCTGGCAGCCCAGACAGAGGTACCCTATATGCTAACAATTAATAAGTGGCTTAAATCCACGAAAGTTAATGCCAAAAAATTCAGCTGAATATGAAATGAAGGGCTAGTCTTATAGCTACATTGACAATTTTAGAAATTTAGGCCCAAATATGCAAAACATATGAAGAGAAAGAGCAAATCTATAACATTGACATGGCAGTGACTTAATGGGGGATAGAATGGCAAAGGTAAACACCATAAATATGGTTGAAATAAAGACAGTTTATTAGTCAAAACAGAAGTTGGGTCTACAAGCAAAGCAAAGCAAGGAACTCATTCACTGCTTCCCATGGGCAGAGAGGTGCTCAGCATCTCCAGGGAAGCAGCTCCCTCAAGTGCAATGGTTACTTGGGAAGACAAACTCCACCTCTCCCAATGTGTCCCCTTCCTCCTTCTTCCCCACCTTTCCCTGCTGAGCATGGCACTGAGTGCTGTGCAATATTCCTTGGATATTCCATGGGGGTCAGCTGTCCTGGCTGTGTCCCCTCCGGGCTTCTTGGGCACCTTCAGGCTCTCCACTGGCAGGGCTGTGTGGGACACAGAGACAGCCTTGGCATGGGGCAGGCGCTGCTCAGTAACGACTACAACACACTCAGCAATGAGTGTGCTCTCAGTACTGTTCTCAGAACAAACCTCAGTAACGACTACAACACACTCAGCAATGAGTGTGCTCTCAGTACTGTTCTCAGAACAAACCTCAGTAACGACTACAACACACTCAGCAATGAGTGTGCTCTCAGTACTGTTCTCAGAACAAACCTCAGTAACGACTACAACACACTCAGCAATGAGTGTGCTCTCAGTACTGTTCTCAGAACAAACCCAAACCGCAGCACCACAGTGTCTGCTAAGAAGAAATAACTCTATTCCAGCCAAAACACATTGGTGTTTTCTTTATTCTCCTACAGAAAAAAAAAAAAAAAAAGAAAAAAAATGTAAGGATCCTAGAAAAATTACTTTACAAGGATGTACAACACTAGCATTTAAAACCCTAAATATTTACTCTTGGAGAACATACTCTATTTTATCAGAGGCATGGTATTACTTCAAAAACTAAGCAACATCCCCCAATGTTTTTATATAGCATGTAATACTTTTGAGGAATAAATAAAAACATTTTCTTCATTTTCTTCTAAGCTGTTTTATTATTTCATTAAATCAAATGTGATAGGTGCTGTTCTGGTTTGAAAATCTCTTGCATAAGAAAAATAAAATAGCCACGCAAACATAAATGTGGGTAAAGTCCTGTCCTGTCATGCAGAAATCACTTGGAAAAACATTGACAATATCAATGAGTTTTCTGCAGATGATAACTTTTTCGAGAAAAGCCTTGCATAATGATGGATAGAAAAATATACTGGGAACATGTACCTCTTAACTCTTTCCTAAGAGGATTTTGTTATTGTATATATAGCAACAGTCTCTATTACTGAAAAACTGTATCAGTCCTATGAGACACATAAGTTGAGCTGCCCTAATAAAAATAGGAAGAATAGATATCTTTTGATGTAAGATCTAGAATTTAAAAGTAATTATCCTAATAACTTCATTTTAATTGTTAAATTGGTTCTTTTTGTTTGGGTATTTTTTCCTCTTATAATTAATTTTTAAATTTGTCTTATTTTAAAAATATTTTTAATTTTAAAGAAAAAATGAAAGTGTTAATCCGGTGAAATCTCATATATATATATATATATATATATATATATATATATACATGTGCATGTGTGTGTGTGTGTATTATAGCTGACTATTATCCTAGCTCCCTCTCATAGTTAATAGAGAGAAAAAGAATATTTGGGTTTCAGTTTACCTTAAGACACTGTAGTGGATTAACCTTGACTTCAGCAGGGCAGGTGGAGAAAAATAAGATCAAAAATCTTTGATGTAAATAAAAAAAAGTTTAATGAAGAGAAGAAAAGGCTACATGGGGAAGTAAAACAAAAAAAAAAAAAAATTATATTTTGCTTCCCATCAGATGGTGATGTCCAGACACTTCCTGGGAAGTAGGGCCACAGTACCCATGGCAGCTGCTTTGGGAGACAAACACCTTAAAAACAAATGTCCCTCTTTTCCTCCTTTCTCTTATTTTTATTTTTATTTATTTTTATTTTTATTTTTATTTTTATTTTTATTTTTATTTTTATTTTTATTTTTATTTTTATTTTTATTTTTATTTTTATTTTTATTTTTATTTTTATTTTTATTTTTATTCCATCATATAGCATGGAATATCCATTCGGGTCATATCCCAGACTGACTCTACAACCAGACCTCCCCCACAGCCACTCCTTAAACCTTCCTGCCCACCCTGCTCTGCTGGCCTTTGGTGGTGCTAGAAGTTGGAGAGACAGCCTTGATGGTGTGCAGCAATAGCAAAACTCTGGTGTCCTAAGCCAAAACTCTGGTGTCTTATCTTAGCTGTTTTACTACAAACACAAAGCACACCACTATGAGGGCAGCTGAAGAGAAAGTTAACTCCTTCCCAGCCAGACCCAAAAAAGAAGCAGTAAAAAGGAGGAAATTAGTAATAGGCAGGCACTCATTTCTACTTTTATAATATATACCTTCCTTTGATGTGACAACTAATTGAGAGGAATCCTCTACTCTAAATACTTGCCATCAAACAAGAAATGCTCCTTTAAAAAATTGATGTTTATCTCAATGTTTATGATGTGATTTAAGAACTCACCCAATCATACAACTCTCATCTTGGCAAGACTTACATCTTTCAGCAGACAGATGCTTAGAGGAATGAGCAGCCAGCAAAATGTCACAGATACGTGTCTACCATCCCTGAGCAAAAAAAAATGGATTCCCTAGTTCTTCTCAAGACCAAGGTTTATTTTTCCATTTCCTCTGGGCAGTAGTTATGGGCAATTATGAAGAATCACAGAACCACAAGCTGGATCAGGCTGGGAGGGAATGGAGTGGGTCATCTCATCCAACCTCCCTGCTCAATCATGGTCTACCCAGAGTACGTTGTACAGGATTGTGACTGGATGGTTCTTGAGTATCCTCAGTGAGTGACACTCCACAACCTCTCTGGGCAGTCTGTTCCAGTGCTCCATCACTTGCACAGTAATGTCCTTCCTTTGAGATGTAAAGATTCATGGTAAAGATGTTCTTCCTAATTCATTGAGCATTCATTTCAAGCATGGTCTCTGTGCTTTGAAGCACACATTCAGAGGAGCAACTAGAGAAAAGCTTAACTTATGCTAGGAGCAAGCAAACTCAACTGGAATAACCCATCTTACTGAACCGAGTGATTTTGATTATTGTCCTGATTTCTACAAGATTTGTTTTATTGGTTTTTGTTTGCTTGTTTGTTTGGTTGTTTGGTTTTTTAAACCAGAGTTAAAGAGGAGTTTAAAATTCTCTAAAATAAAGAAAATAATTGCCTATCTACAATCCTTTTCTCACTGCTTGGATATTATGTTTCTATGTATATTCAATTAAGATATCTTTGAAATAAAATTCTAAAAAAATATACATCTACTTTTAGACTTGTAAATTAAAAGCAAAAAAAACCATGTCTCTGCAGTTCTTGGTATAGTGCTCAAGCAGCATGATTTGTGCATCTTGTCCATTTCCTCAGCACTTTTTAATTAGTATCTTCATTCAGCCATATAGTAAATTTGCTGACTGACCACTGAAGGGTTCAGCAGGTTGACTGCCCTGAACTGCCATTTGGGATTCCAAAATCCTACAATGTAAAATGCAGTTAGTCCAAGTCTTCTTGTTTGTATTCTCAGCTTCACAGTGGAAGTAGCTAAATTACACTGAATTCCCTAATTGTTGTCTAACTGCATGTATTAAGGCTGCATCATGTCAGGATACTCTATATTTTATGTTAAGATGAGCCCCCTGGTGTTTCACATCAGTGCTATTGCATATAGCACCATCAGGAAAAGTACCACAACCAGAATTTGGTCCTATTTATATATTCTGTACCGTGACTTACATTCTCATTTATACCATTTCAAATGGAAGCAATTTTCTTTCTGCTTTATCTCTAGAGCTATAAATTTTATATTTATTGTCTTTCCCCCCTCTAAAGAGCTTATGTTTAATTTTGAATCTACTAATATACCCTTTTTTGAAGTCTTCCTGTTGACTGCTTATGACTAATATGTTGCCACACACTGAAATTAAAAATGGTTAAAAATAAAAGGTCATAAATGAAATAAAAAATAAAAACAAAACCCATTTCCTAGAATAACACAGTATTTTCTAAAAGAATAATGGGAATAATGTAAAAGATCATAGACTATTATTAGGGCTTCCTTTACTGCAGTGAAAAGAAACAATAGAATTAATTCATTTAGGCTTCTACAATCTCTGTAAATCTGCCCACATTATCAAAGGAAAAGGAAAGAGAAGATAAAAAAACCTAAAGGCATATAATCATATAGATAATATGATACCTTAACTTTTGCACATTTTCATTTCTAGAGACAAATGTAATGAATTTGCGCCTAAACACTACCATTCAAAAAACAGTTTTGCACTTTAATGCCTTGAAGGTTAAATTGTTTTTTCACTTCTAACCATTTCTGAGCTCACTACTTAATATTGTGTAATATGTCAGGTGATAATCAGAGGTCAAACAATGGCTCAGAAATATTCAGGAGAATCATTTCAGCAAAGGCTCCCTGGAAAATGAAAGGATGTAAAGAATGTATTCAAGTTTCAAATTTCTGGCAATGCAGAAAATATTGCGCTATCTTTGGGAGCAGTACTTCAAGACAAAGAGAAATCTTGTCAACTTTTTATTTTTAAAAAGAGAAAAGTCTGGTACAGAATGAGAAGTCTGATACAGAGCCAACAAACTTAAGATATTCTAAAAATTATTACTCCACTTTATTGAAACCTTTGAAAGGAAACCAAAGGGAACATTTGCTGTCACTTAACCCACTGCCCCCTGAGTGTATGATTTCAGGTTTTAACTTCCCCTACCCATCAGTTTGGGGAATAGAATGCAGAGAGTGAGCTCTAGCAAGAACATTAGAACAAGCCATCAAGATGTGCTACACTGTTATTTACAGCTTTCCTCAATAAGTTCTTCAATGTCAGTGAACAGTTCATGCCTCACCAAGCATGGCCCAAAAGACTGTATCTAGGTTTTATGTGCTTTTTTTCTCATATGGTTTTTGTTTTATAGTTGATATGTTATATACACTTATATTTTTTGTGCTACTGCTTCTCCCCTCCTACTTTTAAATAATGAAATTTATTTCGAAGTCGTTTAGCATCATATATTTTAGTCTGGATATTCTGTATTTCCCTGCTAAAATTACTACTCCTTTGAAATAATTAAGAGAGTGAGGCACAACAGAAGACTTATTCCAGTCTTAATTGAAAGGACAGATTCCATATTTTCTGCCATCCAGGAGATTGGCAAGAATTATGGCACTTAATTTATGCATGACTAACAGTCAGGAAAGTCACATTTTTCATTTTGTTATAACTGTGGTGTATCTGCACACCAGGACTGTGCCTCTGTGCATGTGCAGTGCTCCTGCCTTCACCTCCCAGGTGGTCCAGGATCTCTCCTGGCAGACATCTCTGGGAAAGAGCTTGGAGACTGCTTTTAAAGGAGTCACTCTGAAACTTCTTCCACCAGCTTTAATTGGTGCCCATGATGCCATATATTGTGGAATATCTCTTTGGTCAGTGGGGGTCAGCTGTGCTGACTGCATCCCCTCCCAGCTCTTTGTGCATCTCCAGCCTCCTCACTGGTGGGATGAGGTGAGGAGCTCAAAATGTCTTGACGCTGTGTAAACACTGCTCAGCAACAACTAAAACATTCCTGCATCATCAGTTCTGTTGTCAGCACAAATGCAAAATTTATCCCCACACTAGGTACTATGAAGAAACTTATCGCAGCCAAAACCAGTGTAATATTAAAATAGAGACATTTATTTCTCCATGAGCAATGGAATGTCGAAAATCTTACAAAAGTACATACTTAAAATGGAGGAACAAAAACCCAAAACTCCCTAAACCACCCAGGAAATAGTCATCACCAGATCACTTGAATAAAAATCCAAAACCCCCTAAACCACCCAAGAAATACAGTCACCACCAGATCACTTGAGATCTTCCAATGAAGAGTTTATAGAAATGAACAAAAACCTTAGGAAGTCATAATTCCATTTTATATCCACTACACTACTTGCCCCTGGTGATCCTGTGTGAGATTGTGCTTGAGAACATTATTTGCTCTACACAGGAGTGTTGAATACTCATCTCCTAAAGCACATGTGGAACATACAGATTTTTTTCTCCTAGGGTGAAAGACATGGTTAGGAATATGAGAAATGTCTGTTGACAGTTATAGCATCAGGATTTTGTCATGGAGATTTCTAATTATGCACTTATAATGCAAATTAAATTAGAAGATATTCTTAATGTTTCAGAGATCAAGATGAAATCTTTTAAATAAAAAAACAAACAACAAACAAAAATTTTTAAAAACTTCTTGATTTGTGACTATTACATGGTATCCAAGGCATGGGACAATATTTCAACTTGCTATTGCAGATCTGTAACTTTCTGTTTAGAGAACTGTAAACTCTTAATAAGGATGGCAGTTAAATTGCTGTTCACTGACAAGACAAATCAAAAGAAAATACAGGGGTACAAGCTGTCCTTCTACAGAACATATTTTTCTCAGCTCATATCCTATTTCAATTAGGGACCAACTGTAAAAACATCTAGGTGCCTTGCCTTGCCTTGCCTTTCCTCTCTGCCTCACCCTGCCTCATCTCACCTCATTTGAAAATATGTAGGAGATAATGAAGGGAAAGACACTAAAATCCACATCTTAGGGCAATTACAGAATCCAAATGAAATATATATTTTTAAGCCAGAGGTCATCATTTTCAGAAAGGTAGAATAGGTGCCACAGGGATTATCTAGCATGACAGAAGGAGCAGAGCCAGAGTAATAAATATAGAAATAATGTAAGTAATGATGCAAAAGCAGAACAGGAAAGGACAGGAGACAGGTGGATAGCAGGGAAGACCATAGGCCACCCTAGACCTGTGTTATCCTACATCACGATAAAGAGGGAAGGGCAGTACATGGAAGCAATAGGGACTGAAAACTTCAAAAGGAAACATAATCTGGAAGGATAAATGGAGTGGAAATGAAAGAGAATAAAACAGAAGATAGAAATAGAAAGCAGGTACGGTAGGGGAGTATTAAACTATTACAACACTTGTCTCCATAGACCTGTTCAAGTGTACATGCAAACAGAGCTTGGGAGAATTCAATAAAACTTCTGAGTGATTTCTGTCTTGGGCACAGGTTTTTTTCTTCATCAATCTGATGATGTAGCACACTACTAAATTATCAGAGTGACAGCACTATGATGATATGCTACATTAATACATTATCAGAGTAGCTGTGATAAGAGCTGACAGTCTGGTGATGCATTAGTCTGGTCCATCACAAAAGAAACATATATTCCATAAAGATGTAACATAGATATCACTAAGTTTTTGTTGCCATTTCTTACTTATTCATTCACTTTCGTATAAGATAATACCAAAAGCATTGTGAATATTGTGATTCTTAACCCAGACTAGGTGTCCCACTATATTTGAAGGAAGAAAGAATTTTAAAATTAAAAAATTTAGTTGATTTTAAGGCCAGTTTGGAGGGGGCTCTGAGCAGCATGATCTATTGGAATGTATCCCTGCTGTTCACTAGGCAGGGGGACTACCACAAGATGATCTTTAATGTCTCTTTCAACCCAAACCACCCTATGATTTTGTCATTATTTTCGTGTGTATCAAGATACAATGAAGAATACAGTGAACCACATAAAATTATCAATTTATGATTATATGGAAGGTCTCCTAGGTAAAAAATGTGTCTGCATACATGATTGGAAAGCTTTTAACATTCCAATGATATATATTTTTATTAATATTATTGTTATCATGAGAATTTTTGAATGGCAAACAAGCTAAAGAATTACTGAATTTGACTTCATAAGCTCAAACTGAAAATATTAATCAATACTTCTGACACTAAATTTCTCCATCACAGTATTATTTGACCCTACATGAACTGGTAGGAATGAAAAAAATTCTCTAGAGATATTGCCTGAATGGTAATGGGTGCATTGGTGGGTCACAACAAGAAATCTCTGGTTACTTTACAAACTTTGGTGGCACTGGTTTTAATGTGGGTGGGTTGCTGGATCAAGTTCTCATGGTCAGCTTCTCCTGAATTCTCTGTTATTCATGTCTTCATTCTTCAACCTCAGAGCATTGAATTTTTTATGTAGTCATTCCTTAGGGGAAGGTTCCTCCTTTTGCCCTAACTCATCTTGAGGGTTACTTGTGTCGGCCAGCTCAAGGTTGAGTTCATGTTTAGCTTCCCCTTGCACGGCCTTGAGGCCAGGCTGTTGTTCAGCCTGGGACAACACACAGTCAGTAGCATTGATCTATCACTCACATTCTGAGATACAGAGCTGCCTGTTGTGTGCCTCTTGTAACATAGCCACTTGTTTGGAAAGTACTTCTAGCTGGGCACGCTTGACACTGTGACATCCACCACTGTGTTTAGGTGTTAGAGAGGCCTCCTGATGCTGGAACCCCAGGTAACCTGAGGTCTGGACAGGTATTTCAGTCCTTTTGAGATCAGTTTGGGTAGAAATGACAGCATTGCTTTTCTTTCAGCAGGCCACTCTCAACTTGTACTTTTATTAAATGGTAGTTCTTTTGAAAGATGGTATACTTCTAACTCCATGGAGATCTCAAGCTTCCAGGTAGTTTTGCATGGCCACTTCCTAGCTGGGACAACCACCAGGTTTGCAGCATAAGCCTATGGGTGAGCAAAGCAGGCAGCAACCCTGTTACACTTGGCCACTTTCAGTTTGAACTCCCTGCAGGGGCCAGAAGCACTGCCCCACTTTCTTCTGCTCCTCTCATGAGACCTGGCACTGGGTGGCTGGTACCTGCTTTTACTACTTCATAGAAGTTTTTAGGGCTTAAACTGTACGCTTGGTAGACAAGTTAGCTACTGATGATATTTAATACAGTGTCCTATTAAATTGCATTGGAGTATTCTTAGCTTAAAAAGATCAAAATCATACAGAAATGTAGTTTTTATTCTGCTGACTTGTATTTCTATCTTTTTGAAAACTTACTGATAATGTTTTATGCTGACTTGGGTATTTCTAGTTGGCATTTTTTCTACTCAGCACTTTGAGATCTTATAGCATGAATTGAATAAGTTTTAACAAGCATCAATCTGTCACTCTGTTGGTAATTAATAGACAGACTTGGAGTACTACATATTTATTGATTTTTGTACGTTATGGTATGTTATAGCTCACTATACAGACATTCACTTATCATACATGGAAACTGCATTTACTGCTGACAAGTCAGCTTCTTACACTAGTGTCTGAAAAGAATGGAACAATGAAAGTTGGATTATTAGAGATTAGAGTAAAGAGGATTTGAGGAACAAAAGGCAGAAATATTAATTTTTAAAAGAAATCCAGTATTCTGTGTCACTTTATTCTAACATGCCTTAAATATCGATATCAGTACCACTTTGTTTAATATGGGATCTAGGAAAGCTTTCTCTCTGTCTTTTTACTAGTGCCTACATATCTAAAACAAAGTTCTACAATATTAAGAAGATGGTAATATTTATAGGCTCAGCAGAGGTATTAATTTTACTACAGATAATTTTATCTATATCTTGCCCCAGGGAACTACTCAGTTTTCCACAGATCATATTCATCTGCCTTTTCCTTCCTCTGTGAAGGCTAATGGATTCATTGCCATTCCTGTTGCAGACATCCTTTTCTGCTTCCCACATTCCAGCAGTCCATTTGCCACATTATTTAACTGATTTACATAATTAAGTTTAACCCCAATAAATTGTATATTTAACTGGAAGTTTTCAGCTTTTGAAGAAAGGTCTATGTGTCTTCCTCACAAAAAATGCCTTTCTTTCCAACAATCCTATAATTCCTGAGTCACTAAGATCACAATAAACACAAGATACCAGCGCAGGTAAATGAAAAAATTAGTTGCTCCAGGCACTGAGACAGTGATTCCCCTGCAGCTTTTGGAGAGCTCACAATGGAACTGATATCCACACTGCAGGCCAGGTTCCAGCCTGGTTCCAACTCCATTCTGGAGCAGGTTCCTTTCAGGAACTGTGAGCTATGGAGAGAAAACCATACAGGGGCAGCTTTTCTAGTAGAACAATGGACCATGGAGGAACTATGCTGGAGCAGACTGGCCCTGAAGGACATGGAGACAATCCATGCTGGAACATGGGAAAAGTGTGATGGAGAGGTAGAGGGAAACTCTTAGGAAGGGATTCTGTGAGAGCTAAAGCATGTGGTGACCCGACGCCACATATCTCATGAAGAGCTCAGTCTTCCTGCCCTCAACAGAAAAGCATATATATGTGAAGAGTTCAAGGAAGTGCAGCTAAAAGCTACTCAGAGTTAGCCAGAGAACAAAAAGCATCTGCCCTCCCATGTTTCCCTGGAAGTTTGGAGACGATGGCTGGGTAACCTGAGCAGAATAGGTGCATGTAATGCATTTCATTATGAAATGCCTCACACACTTATGTAAGAGAATCTCAGATCTGTGTGCAGCAGCTGAAAGACTTGAAAATGCTTTCTTTACCAGGAATTGATACAGTCCTCACTCTAGCCTAGCTTCCTTTTCAGCAAGTTCAGTTTTCCTGGATTTCAGCACAGCCTCACTGTCGCAGCTGAGGCTTGACTTCAGAATTTGCCAAAGGCAGAGCTGTCATTCTGTGGGAACCTCCAAAAATCTGTGCACACTGCCAGTTTCGTGCTTGCTCCCTCTAGGTCCTAACATTGTATTAATTTCTTCCTGCTGAACAGGTACAGTTGCTCAAAGGAAGAGAAAATATCATCCTTGTAAACTTTTCCAGAAAATTTAGTATGTCAAAGATTGAATACACCAAACAGCCTCCTAAGCAATTCTTTCAAACATAGTACACTTGGTCTTCATGTATTTTGTGAACAAGGAAATTGAATGACAAAACACTTCTCACAGAGGTATTTGATGAAAAAAGACAAGCTTTAGGCTTCATAATGTAGAATCCTAATTTTACATATGTTTGATACGACAGAAATTTGTAAACTAATTATGATGTTAAAGCAAATACTTTTTGACAAATGTACACTGTAGAAGCATTTAATTTTAAATTAATTACAGTGCTAGTGTGAAGTGAAAAATACAGTGATACTACACAACTCCCTTCGTGATAGACAAAAGCAGTAAATCGGATCATACGTCATATTTCTGAAGGCAGTACATACCTTATTAATAGATACATATTGTGCTGTCAGAGACCATTAAAAACTGAATTCCCTTTTCAAGGTGGAAAAATTCTGATATTTTAAAAGTTGTTAGGTAGTATTTTAAAATGCTGATTTTTTAATGGTATCAGAAACTTCAAAATGTAACTTTGAATACTTAAACAGATAAATATTACTTTTAGACAGTTGCAAGAATTTAATTCCATTATTTACTTGGTTATCATATTTCCTTGCGAAGTTAGTACTTGAGTATTTTGGTCTTTTATTTATACAAAAAGTGATTTTTAAAATTATGATCAGAATTATTATTCTATTATTATTATTTTTGCCTAAATTCTCTTTTCCATTAAAAAAACATGTTGCAAGGAAATATCAGTGATATTCTCTAAAATTGCTAAAGAGATTTATTCATAACCCTAGGGAACTTACAATTCAGTTGTGCTCCAATTCGTACAAGCAAGCTGTAAAAACAGTTTTTCTTCTATCCTGTGCTCATCACCAGGGTTTCTTAGTGACACCACTGTGGAATTTATGGTAATAAAAATTGTTTAGCCTTTACATACTATTTATAAGGTGGCTCCTGTTGGGGTTTTTCTGGTATTATAAAGTGCCTTAATTTCTAGGTTAGGTGATATGACAAACCACTTGCCAGCAGTTGCACTGCTGGAACAGCATGCAGAGGCAATTGATAAAAGCAGAAAGAGAAAAGCAGAGGAACACTTCAGCAATACAATAAATTCAATTTCTTTTCTACTCAGCTGGTTGTTTTCAACCATAATTTTGACCTATCTCCTTTTTTTAAAACATGTTGCCATGTTTCTGGTATTGCTAAATAGTGTGCATTAATACAAAAGAAGACAAATATATATGTCTGTGTGCACACAAATCAGAATTGTAGCAATGTGATGATTGATGGAAAGAAGATTCATTAAACTATGGATAAATTGGTTGGTGTTTGACAGTGAAATTATTTTTACTGTTTTCCAAGTTTATTGGGAAATAAATCTGCTAGTGATAAACCAAACACCCTGTTTAATAAATATTGCGTAGACTGATTTGTATTGGGGACTGTTTCTAATATGATTTACAGTTAGTCTTATAGTTCATATTGCAGACATTTTGAAACCCTGAAACTCACCATATATTCATAATATATACCTGTCAACAAGAAGAAGCTCAGATATTACAAGGATGTGATCCTTGCTACTAAAATAACAAGCTTTTCGAAGAGGAGGTGATATTTTTTTTCAGATTGACTGCGTTTTTTGTGGGTTTTTTCTTTGTTTTATTTTAGGTTTGGATTGGTTTGGTTTTTGGATGTTTTTAGTAGCCTTTGAGTCGTCTTGATATCACAGTTTAATGTTTTAATACCACAACATAGTCATACATCTTGCTGATTAAGACTGACTGAATAGTCACAAATACATAAATGTCCTAAGATCGATGAGTAGTTCACTCAAAACAATAATTATATACGTACAAACATATTTGTGCATTCATTCAATTTTTTCCTACAACTTTTTATGAATATATATTTGACTATATCTATATGCCTGACACTTTTCTTTCATTTTTTTTCTTCCCAGTTGACAAAAATTTCTACGTCTCTGAGCAAAAGCAGAACTTCAATGTTCTGTTGTTGTCTCCTGGTGGTAATACTGTTTTGAGGCAATTTCAAAAACTAGATCTGTAATTTGTCCTTAGAAAAACCAGGACATTGCTCTGGGAATTCTCTGGAAAGAAACCAGCTATTCTCAGGCTGATATTCTGGTTTTGGAATGTTTCATGTATCTCAGATGTCCATTTACTAAGCCCAGAAAAACACTCTAGGACAGATCAGTGCATCCTTATTCAGCTTTGTGACTTATGGTAGCAATTACTTTTTCATGACAGGACAATAGTCACAAGTTTAAATCTATAAATCTTTTATAGTCATATAATTTGAAGTTAATTACTGTGATATGGAGGAACCAGAGTGGATCAAACCACTTCTTTCTAAGCTTTTTCCTGCTGACACATTTCTGCTCTGACAAAGCTAGAACAAGCACACACATGTTGATTTTGAAGTTATTTTCAGTATGAAGTTTTCTGAGATTAGGCATGGACATTGTGATGAATGAATTATAAAGAAAAATAGAAAAAGAGAAGAATCTGAAACCTGCCTATTTCAACTGAGAATAAATTACTTCTGTACAAGTCTATTTTTCAAAGGTTTCAGTGATGGTTTTTTGCAGTCCATGGTAAAAGCCTACTCCAAAACTTCTGATGCTCACCATAAGAACTGCCACAAACCAACAGAAATTGGAATAAAAAGTGGAACAAATTAAACATATAATTTTCAAATTAAGTATGTCTTTATTTCCTTACTTTTGAGGAATCTCATCACAGTAAACTATTTTTTTTACACTTTCTAAACTGTGATACTCACACATGAAACAAAGTGTCAGTGTAGGGCTGTTTGGTGGATCTGGTAAAATAAAAAAATAAAGAACATTGAAACTGTCCATGACTTGCAGATCGTATAGAGTGTTTCTTTGTTAATTGTGTACACTGTGTTCTTATGTATGTACTAGCTGAAAATAAACTTTTTATTTCTAAAGTCTGAAATTATCTTTCACATATGTTATTGGTAAGCAACACATTGTGCTGAATGGCAGACAGATGTTTGTGAAGATGTAGTCTTTGTTTTCAAAGGATATTGTAATAATCATATTAGTAAATAATTTAGCCTTTTCACAAGCTGCAATATTTGTACAATAGAACGATACACATAAACTCTGCTAGAGCTTGGGGTCCACAAAAATCTGGGAAAGGTCACAGAGAGGACAGCTGACACCAGCTGACCAAGGAAATATTCCATAACATATTGTGTCATGCTCAGGATATAAAGCAGGGGAAAGAAGAAGGAAGGGAGGACATTTGGAGTGATGGTGTTTTTCCACCCAAGTCACCATTACACGTGATGATTCTGGAGATGGCTGAAATCCTGCGTGCCCATGGCAAGTGGTGAATGAATTCCATTATCTGCTTTGCCTGCCCCTGCGGTTTTTCATTTGCCTATTACACTTCTTTTATTTTAACCCATTTTTTTTCTAACTTCTACCCTTCCCGTCCTCTCTCCCATCTCACAAGAGGAGACTGAGCAAGCAACTGTGTAGTGCTTCGCTACTGACTGGGGTTAAACCACAATACTTTCTGGGGGAAAAAAACCCAAACAAACTAATAAAGATCTCTAACTTTCTGAGAGAGCCTTCTTTTTTATTTTTACCATAACAGGTAGGAAAATATTTGATAAAACTAGTAGTATTAGGATACTACTACCACACCAATTTGTATGATGACTTAGAGTTCTACTCCTTATTGAAAAAGCCTTATTGTTCATGGAAACTGGAAACAAAACTATAGCAAAAAGAATAAAAACTCTGGGCTAAGCCTAATATCGCCTAGAAATATCTGCTAAGCCTAATATCTCCTAGAAATATAGAGAAATATTGAGAAAATATTGTGCAGAAAATATTGAGCTGAAGATGGGAAGAATAATCTGTTGGACAAGTAAATATAAACTGTCAATACTGGTTTTGTTTTATTTAAAGTTAAAATATTTTACAGTGAAATCTAATTTCAGTTATTAGCTTATTTTTCAATTTATTGCATGGTTTTACTCTCTGTTAATTCAGCAAAGCTGCAAGTGTTTTCAGTTATTCAAGTACAATGAATAGTACTTAATAAAAGTTTGATGAAACTTAAGCTTCCCAAGACCATTAAATCTCAAACTCCTAATACTATCAAATGTGCATGTTATTGGAAGAAATTCAGAATTTAATCTTGAGGCATTCTGCAATTATAATGAATAAAAATCTCTGTAATTATTCAGAATAATGTACAGAATATTCTAAGTGAGAATAAGTAAACTTTATTTTCATTTATACCTTCATCTTTCTTAAAATGTTGGAAACCCCCTAAATTATAATAAATAACTCCTGGCCATACTTTTCCAGTATCTAGCGAATGCTTGCAGTTATACTGCCATACAGACATGCCATTTATGATCAATGCATCATTTTGAAGTCAGTCAACAGCTCCTATTCCTTGCACTGTGCAGTCCTTCCCTAGGTGAGCTAAAGTAAGAACTATGTTGTTTCATGATGTCTGAACCTAGACTGACTCCTACTAACCTCAGCAAATGACCAGACCTCTTTAATTACCAATACCTATGCTGATTTATAATTAAAGACGGAATAAAAAAAAATGCAAGGCCTTCAGAAATTGTCCATTAAAAGTCAACATGTTCCTTGACACCATAAGAGATTTATGATATTAATTGAATTTTAACAGAAAAAATAATCTTTTTTCCTATAGCTTGAAGACTGTATTTTGGTGCAATCATCAAAACATGAACACCACTACTTAAAATAATTTTTAATGTACCAATTAGTATCAATGGAATTACAGAAAGTTTGGGATTCATGGAAACATTTTTTTATGTAAGCTCAAATTTCTAAAATTTATTACTTGCCTTTCTTAAATGTTAAATGTGTCTAACGTTATCCTTACATCATAGTACCAATTGCTTCCTTCCCTCTGTTAAAAGTAGAAAGGAATGCAAGAGTGAGTTAATGTTGCTATTATTTTTTCATTTATAAATATGATTTTTTTATATAAATAAATTATTATCACCTAAATTCCAAGACAATGAATTATGTGACTTTAAAATATCTTATATTTTTATGCCTACAAGTGTACAGGAACATTTCATTTTGAAACATTGAGAAATTCAATTATAAACAGGTTATTAAGCCTGATGATGAATTTAAGTCTTATCCAATCCCTTGAGCAACTTGATCAGCTAGGCTGAATATACATTGATGGAGTAAAGCATTTTTACACAAATTGCTTCATCATAGAATGTTCAGGATTATTTATTGCAAATGTAAGTAAGCCTGAGATATTTTCTCCTAATCTCAATGTTTTATGCTGATTTATTTTAGGCAGATTTTGTTTAGCTTTGGTGTGATACTTCTCTCTCTGAAAGGCCCAACTTTGCCTATACTCCACATGTAGAGTTAAGGTATGTAATAAAGAATTAATATTTAATTATGGAATGGACCTTGCCTAGTTTTCTAAGTACTTAAGTGCTTTTATTTTAGTCTGAAGTGACAATCCGATGAGCTTTTTAATTATAATTATAGTGTTAAAACATTGAATTATAATTATGCTATATAATAATACCAGAGAATTGAAATCTGAAATAATTTTATAGTATAGTAATATAAAATTTAATATTTCTGGTGAATGTGAAATAAGAATATCAAACTGTTGTCACAGACATCTTTTTCACTAAAAATCCTTTCTTTAGGATTTTCCCTTCTGGGAAACTGAGGCCCCAGAAGAAGAATGTAAACAATGGTTATCTGCAGCTGTGGAATGCAACAGGTGGATTTTTGATTGGGCCATCTTGAATGTTTATAATTAATGGCTAATCAAGACGGAGCTATCTCAGACAGAGTCCAAGAGAACTGGCTTTTGTTATCATTCTTGCCTTTTCTATTCTTAGCTTAGCTAGCCTTCTGAGGAAACCTTTTCCTTCCTTTTCTTTTTAGTATAGTTATAATGCAATATAAATATATCATAAAGTAATAAATCAAGCCTTCTGATCATGGAGTCAACATTCTCGTCTCTTGCCTCATCCAAGAACTCCTGCGAACATGGTCACAAACTGTGAATATTTTTATTTTCATATTGAATATTTTAGAACTAGTCCCACAACCTTTGATGCTCGTTTTTCAGCAATTAAGTAATCTGTGGTGGTTTTCTTAGTTTTTCATTACTGGTTTTGACAGTCAGTGCAAGAGTGGTATTATTTAACAAATCTGATAGGTCTCTGTTTTGAACTGCTTTTCAAAACTGTTACATGGAAAAGGAGATGATCAAATAAATGGGTCCAAGGTAACAGTACACCTTGTAATGTCTTTCTCTTTTTTTGATTTTAATATGTTCTGTAAAAATTTGATTGTAAATGTTTATTAACTTTTACTATAACTATATTTTCAGAATAGTTCTCATTCAGCTTGAGCTGGTAATGTTTTACTTAAAGAAACTGTAATTCTGGAAACATATACCACTATCATTGGTATGAAATCATAAGTTTTGAAATTAGTTAATTACATATCTTCAAGATGATCTAAATAAATTATAAAAATGAATTTCTCTTTTGATGTTCTTTAAAGCTGATGCAATTATTTAAGTAAGAACAGATTATTTCTTTAAATTATGAAGACTGATCAAATCCTAGTTACCATTTAGTTCAAAATATCCTTCTAGAATGTCCTAACTTCTGTTTCAAAAAATATGTAATTTTGTCACTTTCAACTTATGACATTTATTTGTCCAATAATTTGTCCTCTTCAATAGAACTCCTAAAATTTTAAGACAAAGAATCAGTGCAATTAGGGGATGTTGTAGGACTCCTACAGCTTGGGATTTAACTGTAAGGAAAATGAAGTGATAGTTTTGGGGATTTGTTCAGCTTCTTTGTTGGGTTTTCTTAGTTTTTGTTTTTGGTTTTAGTTTTGCTTTTGGTTTTGATTTTTTTTTGTTTGTTTGGGATTTTTTTTGTTTGTTTGTTGGTATTGTTTTCTTAATTTTGGTTGTTTTTTTTTTATTTTTTTGGGTTTTTTGCTTGACTTTAGGTTGGGGTTTATATGCTTGATGGTTTGGTGGAGATTTTTCATTTATATCCTTTCACATTCTTTTGCATCGTTTCATAATCCTTGGTTTATATCTTTTATGCTTTTTCATCATCTTCTATATATTAGCTCTCTGTAAATATATTGCAAAAAGAGAGATAAATTAGGTTAATTTAGACTGTTGTCTCCTTCACAGGAGAATTTACAGAACTGTAATAGATTATCTGTTACTGACTGGAATAATTTAGCTTATGCTTTATTTTGACAGGTCTCCTAGTTCTGTTTTCTATAATTTCTGTGATTTGACAGAAACCAAGAGAGTGCTGAACGTAGCATTAAGCAAATTTACTTCTGTTTATATTTTTCTTATATTATGCAAATTAGTTCTATCCTTGTAATGTTTTTTGTTTCTTTGTTTTGTTCCTGTTTTTCATTGACTACAAAGACATGCTAGAGAGACTGAACAGATAAATGTATCCATAGTGTAAACATTTCTGACAAATTATTTCCATATAACAAATCTACAGGTGCAACATCTCATATTTATTTCACTGATCTATATTCATTTGAAAAGTAGTTGTTTTTATGCAGTCTCTTCTAGCGTTTTCCAGGGACATCAATTAGGTCAATCTGTTACCTAAATCACAAGTAATTCTAAATCTCCCAGAAGTTGCTTCTCATCTGTGTTACTGTGGACCTACCTTATAGATAAAGAACCACAGAACAGGTTGGAAGGGACCTCAAAACAACACCTAACCCAAACTTCCATGGGAAATGGAGGTTAGATGAGAATCTCTAGCATCTTGTCCAATTGGGTCAAGTTTGTTGTCCTCCAGGACTTCCAGGTTGTTCTTATGTAACTGCTTCCAGCTACCTGGAAGCTGGCCCTCATGTGCAGGGATCTGTCTTCATTAATCCTCATGCAAGGCTTGCTCGTCCACTCTTCCAGCCCATTCAGGTCTCTCAGTATGTAACCATGGCTCTCCCTTCAAACTTGTCCAGATCATCACTCTGTTTAGTGTTGCCAGCAAAGCTGGTGAGGATGCTTTCTGCTCTATCATCTCGACTTTTATGGACATTTTGAAGACCAAGAGGCCCAGTATGGATTTCTGTGCGACTGCATTTGTGATAGACTGCATTTGTGATAGGCTGAGTAAAAACTACCCTCTGAGTGCTGCCTGTTAGCTAATTTCCTACCCATCTGACACCCATCCAACCTGCATCTTGCCATTTTGTTCAGGAGACAACTGTGGTCAAACTAGACACTTTACTTGCTTTCCCAGAGAGCAAGTAAAGAAGAACACCTCCATCTTGTGACGGTGGTCACAAGGTTTGCAGGCCAAGAGAGGAGATGAGAATGTCAACCTCATGTTCAGAAGGCTTGATTTATTATTTTATGATATATATACTGCATTATAACTATACTAAAAAGAATAGAAGGAAAGTTCTCAGAAGGCTAGCTAAGTTAAGAATAGAAAAGAATGAATAACAAAGGAGCTCTCTCCAACTCTGTCCCAGAGAGAGCTCGGTCCTGGATTGGCCATTAATTATACACATCCAGCATAGGCCAATCACAGGTGCACCTGTTACATTCCATAGCAGCAGATAACCATTATTTACATTCTTTTTCTGGGGCCTCAACTTCCCAGAAGGGAAAATCCTAAAGAAAGGATTTTTATGAAAAGATGTCTGTGACACCATCTAAACAGAAAATGTCCTTTTTTGTTGCAGATAGGGATCCAATTACTATGCAATGGTTTGCCTTTTCATAAGTCTGTTCTGACTTTTCCCAGCCACCTGCTTAGTTTGGTTTGTATTAATTTCTAGGAGGACTCATCCCATTACTTTACCAGGGACTGGAGTAAGACTAGTAGTCCAATAGTTTCTCTTTAGGGCCCTGCTTGAAGCTGAGTGTGTCATTTGGCCTCTTCCAGTTATAAGGCATATATTGTCCACTGAAAATCTATAATATTTTCAAATATTATAGATAGTGGCTTTGCAACATTGTCAGCATTTGCAACATTTCTCTTAAGCTCTTGGAATGGACTACATCCATGCCCATAGATTTATGTGGGCTGAGACCTTGGAAGAGACTGAAGACCAACCCTTCCTCCACTACTGGAGGTTCAACACATGTTGTCATAGCTACTTGACCCTGTGACAATAAAGACAGAGGCAAATAAGGCACAGAGAACTTCTGACTCATCATCATTAATGGTTTCCCTGCCCTGTGTAACAGAGGGCCCTACATCTTCCCAGTGCTTCTGCTAATTGCTCATGTGTCTGAGGAACCCTTTCTTCTTGAAACCTCTCTTGTCTAGTTTAATTTCTAGCTGAACCTTAGCCTTCCTGACTGCACTGCTACATGTTTTATCAAGGCTCTTTTAGTCCTTCTTGTCTATTTAGCTTCCTTCCTACAGCTAGTATGCTACTTTTTTGCTTTTAAGCACATCCAAAATCTCATAGTTGACCCTTGTTCTGCTTTCTTCTTTTGTTCTGCTTTCTTCTTTTCCCTTTTTGAGGGACGAATGGTTCTTGCCCTTCTTCAGCCATTCAGAAGGCTGTTTTTGAAAAACTCACAGCACTCACAAACTCGTGTGCCCTTTATGGTTGTTTCCCTAGTAATTCCTGGTGGCTGGGCTCTGAACATATTGAATTTGGCTCTTCAGAAATTCAGGGTCTTTGTCTACTCTTGATGTAAAATGTGCTCTGCAGGATCTTAAATGGATCCAAAGGATCCACAGGATCCACAATGTTATGATAGGTGTATCCGTGACTACCAACATAGTCAAGTAAATTGTCTCAGTTTGTGAATAGCAAATCTAGCAATGTGTTGTTCCTAGCTGGAATGTCCTGCATCTGCAGCAGGAAGCAGTCCTCAGTGACTTGCAGAAATCTGATGGGCAAGTTGTGCAACACCACATTGTTTCCTCAACAAGTTAAAGTAATAAAAGTTCTCTATCAATGAGAAGCATGTTCTATTGACACAAAACTTTGAGTGGCCAAATTATGGTTTTGTTGTCCTCATCATCCTGACTGGAAGGTCACAAATTTCAGCTTCTTGATGATCCCTGTAATCTTGACAGGAATTCAATAGAACTTCTGTGTTCTCCATAGCTCAACCTCATGCACTCAATTTTCTGTTTTACACAAAGTGCAATTCCACCTTCTCTTCCTGTCCTATCCTTCTGAAACACTTTGTAGCCTCTGTTGTGATCTTCCAGTAATGTGAGTTTCCCCAACAGGTTTTTCTGAATCTTACAAAATCATAATACTCAGGGCATAGAGTTCCACTTCCTCCTATTTGTAGTCCAGAGTAATTGCATTGGTAAATATGCTCTTGAGGTGGCTGGACTTAGTAAATTGTTCTTTAAAGTTTTGCACAGGTAAGAAAACTATGTTGGCCATTTTACTGGGGAAGATGCACCTGCCTTTTCTAGATATGTGGATCTCATCTCTCCCAGCTAGGCTGCATGCATCAAAAAAAGTCTAGCAATTCTAAGCCCTGCTGATGACACCAACCATAAATTCAGCAATTGATCTGGATAATTAATCATCTTCTGCCTGCACCCTTTTACCTGACTAGCAATTTAATGAGTAGTTCTAGGTTAAAAAATGGTAAACAAACCCAGAATGTGCTAATATAGCTATTATTTTCAGTAGGTCACAAGTAATTTCCTCTACATCACTGCCTGCTATTTTCTAGTTATTATTTTCTTTAAACCTGCCCTACTAGAATTAAACATAGTACTTCACAGACTGTCACTGGGACATGCTCAGTAGTCCTTTGTAGTAAGGCTTTAATATTTTTCTCTTTCAAATGGAAGCAACTTGTTATCTGAGGTCACATTATTCTTCTCCTTTGTGAATAAGCTCACTCATGCAGGTTTATGCTTCAATGATATCTGCAGCTGCTGAGCTCCTAGCTGATAGGAGAAATTCTGCTTCTTAGCCCCTAAATTCATGATCTTGCACTTTCTATTATGGTATTTTTCCCATTTGCCTTAGATCACTGTTCTTACAGTTCATACTCCATAGGATTCTAGTCCTCTTCTGTTTTAACAAAATCTCGAAGATTTACATCATCTGACATTTTGTTAGCAAGTTCTAGATTTCAGTGTAATGAATTAAAATATTAACAACAAGAGCACTAGTTTACTAGAAGTACCTCCAACCTGATTCCCACTTCATCAAAATCAATTATCATCTCTTCTGGCTCTACTTTTAGTATGATATCATAGTTTAAAATATGCAGTAGCAGTATGTATTATTTTCTCGAATTGTGTTTGTTTAATTGCAGTTTAATATTGAAAGTAAAAGAAAGATTCATTCAGTGTTGTACACACAAAAGTATTCTTTCTTTTTCTGGGGTTTTCAATTAGCTGTCAACTACATACTTTCAAGTTTGAGTGAAAAAAAGCACAAACAGAAAAACCGTGAAAATGAAAGCAATTACATGTATTCAGTGACTGCATCATCATGCTTTTACAAATATTGAACTCCTGCAAGTAATCAGAAGGAAATACAATGTGCTCTCACTGCCAATTTAAACTACTGAAAGAAGTACTACAAAGAAATCTACAGAAGAGAGCAGAACAGAGCAAAGCAAATTCCTCTGTGACTGACATGGGAAGGAAAGCTGCTAGCATATAGAACCACTAATGTTATGTGACAAGTAAGAAAATAAAAGATAACAATAGATGCTGACAGTGCACACTATGAGAAGAGAATCAATTTACCCTGACACTGATAGTATGGAAAGGACACTCATCCTTCCGCCCTGAGTATTATGATTTTGTAAGATTCAGAAAAACCTGTTGGGGAAACTCACATTACTGGAAGATCACAACAGAGGCTACAAAGTGTTTCAGAAGGATAGGACAGGAAGAGAAGGTGGAATTGCACTTTGTGTAAAACAGAAAATTGAGTGCATGAGGTTGAGCTATGGAGAACACAGAAGTTCTATTGAATTCCTGTCAAGATTACAGGGATCATCAAGAAGCTGAAATTTGTGACCTTCCAGTCAGGATGATGAGGACAACAAAACCATAATTTGGCCACTCAAAGTTTTGTCAACATGGTTAAATACCAGGTTATATTCATCCAAAGGTGGGGCAGCACGGCTTTTTGTTTCTCTTTCTTTTATGTAAAAACCAATCTCCTTCCTTCCTTCCTTCCTTCCTTCCTTCCTTCCTTCCTTCCTTCCTTCCTTCCTTCCTTCCTTCCTTCCTTCCTTCCTTCCTTCCTTCCTTCCTTCCTTCCTTCCTTCCTTCCTTCCTTCCTTCCTTCCTTCCTTCCTTCCTTCCTTCCTTCCTTCCTTCCTTCCTTCCTTCCTTCCTTCCTTCCTTCCTTCCTTCCTTCCTTCCTTCCTTCCTTCCTTCCTTCCTTCCTTCCTTCCTTCCTTCCTTCCTTCCTTCCTTCCTTCCTTCCTTCCTTCCTTCCTTCCTTCCTTCCTTCCTTCCTTCCTTCCTTCCTTCCTTCCTTCCTTCCTTCCTTCCTTCCTTCCTTCCTTCCTTCCTTCCTTCCTTCCTTCCTTCCTTCCTTCCTTCCTTCCTTCCTTCCTTCCTTCCTTCCTTCCTTCCTTCCTTCCTTCCTTCCTTCCTTCCTTCCTTCCTTCCTTCCTTCCTTCCTTCCTTCCTTCCTTCCTTCCTTCCTTCCTTCCTTCCTTCCTTCCTTCCTTCCTTCCTTCCTTCCTTCCTCCCTCCCTCCCTCCCTCCCTCCCTCCCTCCCTCCCTCTTTCTCTTCCTTTTCTTTCCACAGAAACAAAGGCTGATGTTCTGAGAGACCTTCAGAATCTTTTTGATCAATCACAAGCTCAAAGCAGTTTCACCTTGGAGCATTAGTTGAGGACCCTGTGCAGGCAGCTTTGGAAGATCTGTGAGGATGGTGACTCTGCAACCCTCTGGACAACCTGTGCCAGTGCTTGGACAGCCCCAAAAAAAACAAAACAAAAAAAAACCCAAAAAAAAAAAAAAAAAAACCAAAAAAAGAAAAACCCACAAAGGAGTTTCCTGATATTCATACAGAACCTTCTGTGTTTCTGTTTGGGTCTATTGCCTCTGTCCCTTTCTTTCTCTCCCTTCCACCCCACTTCCTTCCTTTGTTTTATGCTCAATCTTTCTCTTCCTTCTTCTCTACCTACTTCTGGGGGTTTTAATTTTTTTTTTAATTATTTCACTGTCTTAGTAAAATTACTAAGGTTTTATTTTATTTTGTTAAATTTCTGGAAAAACACATAGTGAAATATATTCCTTGTCACATAATCTTCATCACATCTTCACTACCATGACACAGAGAAATTCTGAACAGTGAGAACATTCTGTCACAAAAGGTTCAGTTCATGCACTGTGTTGACCAAAATGTTTACTCAAAATTGCAAAATCACACATTTACCTTAAATGGAACTTAGATCATCCTCTGCGAGGTTTCTGCTTTTTACAGCACTCTCCTGGGAGGAAGAAATCTTTGTGTTGAAGAAATGAAACTTACTGGCTTCAGAATGAGGTCTGTCATCCTGAAGATATTATATATAAGCTAGATTTACCCAAACAATTTCTCTACATATACTTTAAATAAGGGCAAAAATGTATCACCTATAACAGTCTCTATGCTGCAAATCCTAAGAAAAACTTAGGATTTCAGGCACTTAGTTTCCAATGATTTAGCTGGAAAATTTTATACAGAAAAATGGGCTCTTCTATGCCCTAAAAAAATAGAAGACGTCTGCACTACAGTTTTTCTCTTGTATTTGAAGAACTAGAGCAAAAACATACGGAGAATGAAAACTCCTTTTTGAGTCCAATTTTACTAGTCAATAATGTACAAAGTATTATTGAGCAGTTTGATTTAAATCTGTTTCAGAATGTTGAGGGTTTCTTTTCTGAATACACATTTACTATACTTATTATCCATACTGCACTGGTTTAGAGGTGTTCTAACCATTATAACAGAGGGGTGAATATTTTCTGTTTTGACAGACATACTCTAGTTTCAATGATCAGTAGTTCTAATATTATTTCACAAGCTTTAATTGTGTCACACTGTTAGGGGGCACCAGGGGATAACCTGTGCTTCCTGGTATTTTCCTTTATTGTAATAGAGTATTAACCTTTTTTGGCTACAAATGTACTTACATATTTTATGTTCTGTTTTTAAGAGAAATTACTGTGAGTAGTCCAGTTGACCCCTGCACTGAAAATATCATTGTATTTTCCCTGTAGATCCATCTCCCTAGAATAAATCAATAACCCTTGTCTGAACTTCCTGCTTTATCCAAATTTGAAGCAATGCTTAAGCCCAATTATTGTTTTTCTCTTTAAAATATTCATCATGGGACCTTATTTTTGAAATGAGCTACCATGTTGCATTCTTTTTTAATTATGATGTACTTTCAAAATTAATCATAAGGAAAATAATATTTTACCAGTAGAGGGAGGTATAATACTAGCAAAATATTTTTAAGAGATGATTTATTACTTGCTACAGGAAAATAAATTATTAGGATTTCTTTTGTATTAATTGGCCACAGCTTGAAAATTATTTCCAGGGCTGAAAAAAATGTAAGCATCCAAATGGTAAAGATAATGCAATATTTAAAGCCCAAGATATTTTCTGGAGACTGAGAATGCTCATAACAACAAAAATTTCACCAGATGCACGGAGATTGAGATTGGATCCTTTTGTCACTAATTTCCTGCATTCATTAAATTAACAGAGAGTATATACACAAGTCATGTGAAGGGGATCATATTTCAGAATATGGGTTTCTGAATATGAGCTTGAGAACCTTTTTATTCCAATGAAATCATACCAACCTTATTGCATTGCCACTGCATTTAGAAAATTGCACCAAACCATTTGTAGTCTTTATAGGGTGATTAGAGACTCTGCCTCTCCATAAAGTGAGATAGGCCTGTGTTAAAAAGTAAGTCCTTAAGCTCACACTACCAAAACTACAGATAAGCTACCTTGCCTCTAAAGGCTTATGCAGTTACGCAGTTCCTTGACTCCAAATTTAGACTACCTTTGTAATCTAACAGTTTAAGAATCTCAGTATTTCCCTGCTCACATGTTTTTATTTAGGCTTGTTGGTTGCTATATCTCTGCAGTAGTCTCTCTCTTCTGCAATAAATTTCATCACACAACCTCAGGATCAATAAGGACACAAATGACATCCCTAAGTAATGCCATAAAAATACAAACCAGCAACATATCCTTTACGTAGAAAATATATTGCATTCACTAACATGTTCAACTACTATCTTGCTGTCTACAGTACATGAAGGGGTACATCAAGATTCTCATTGGACAGTATTTTAAAGGCTTGGTTTTTGAGCTTCATCAACTGACATGCATTTCAAACTAATCTGTATGCAAATATGATAGAGCTGTATTCTTCTGCATTCCTTCCCCTTTCCCTGTTTCCTTAAAGCAATGTAGATTATTTAAATTATATTAGGAAGGCAAAGGCTAAAGTATCTTTTAATGACAAGTTCTCTAAAAAGTTAGCCTACCAACAATAGCAGTGGTACAATTACAATCCTTCCTATACTATCTATGAAAAAAACCTAACTTCCAAAGGCAGAGAAAGTTAATTTACCACCTTTACTATTTTTAACATATAAGCATGGCACATAGAACTTCTTTGTTCCTCATGTCTTCTTGTTCTTGTCCAGTTTTTTTCAGCTATTAGGCATTCCATAAAATCTATCAGAATAAAGTTTGAATTGATATAGCTTTAGAATCTATATATAGGGAGAGTTGGTTTGTTGGTTTTTTTTATTTTATGTTTTTTAATGGGAATTTCACAATAACCTCTGCAGAATCATTAAAATAAGAGAAAACCATCCATATGGTGGCATACAGTTTAATAAAAAATGTTCACCCGTATGACCTTTCAAGTTTAAAGGCATCATTCTTTATCTAAAGCAAACTTTGTTCTACTAGCAAGTAGCTGATACAAATTGTTGTTTTGCAGTCTGCTGCCCGGAATAGAGAGGCTTTCTTTGGGCAGCTCTTTTTGATTTTAAAACAACCGGAATTTCAAAAGCAGCAGAACTGACAGATCTTTCAACAACCTGTCATGTTACTTTGTCTAGTATTCTCTGTTAGTACTGCTGGGAGAAGTAGAAGATAAAATTAAAAAGTGATGCACAATATCTTACGGGCTTCTGGTTTTTTAAAAATAATTATTATGTAACAGCAATATAAAATAGTTCTGACTTCATATTCTTATGTGGACTATTCTTGTCTTGATATCAATATAACAGCTTTAATAGCCATTTTAAGAACATTGCATTAAATACTATTTGGAACTTGATAGAAAAACTAAAA
Organism: Ammospiza nelsoni; assembly: GCF_027579445.1. Taxonomy (NCBI): domain Eukaryota; kingdom Metazoa; phylum Chordata; class Aves; order Passeriformes; family Passerellidae; genus Ammospiza; species Ammospiza nelsoni. The sequence goes on along the minus strand of NC_080634.1, from coordinate 76,243,881 downwards.
TATTGCCTGAATTATGCCTGTTACCAAGAATGTTCACCATAAGATAAATTATATATACAGAGATGTACATTAGAAAAGTCTATTAAACAGCTAAAAGGAGACTTGTTACAATTATGCTATATAAGATAAATTAACATATATTTGATTTGCATTTACTGCTTATCTATCACTGACAAACATATTACACAAAAATACTGTTCACTTAGCAGCTGATTTGATTGAAGCTGCAAATACTGCATCTAAGTGTTGCTGAAGAGTAACCTTTGTTGCTTAGTAACACCACATAAAACCCAAGCAGTGACATAGAAAGCTAGAATCCTGCTGACTATTAATCACTGAATTTTCTATGCTTATGAGCATTTTGCTGTAGTTTGATTCAGTATATTTTACTAGTGTTAATATTTTCTCGTGACACCAACCCTCAGCATTATCACAGTCATTTTTACATTAATATGCATCTATTATTATTATTAGGTCTTATATAATAGAGTGTAACACATTCTTTTTAAGTAATGAAAAGAAAAATTCTAGTATATTAAAAAAAAAAAGGAAAATAGAGATCTTTATCTTCCTATACAGAACATGGAAAAGAAAATATCTTTTATCAAACACAAACATCCTTATTAGGAAGTGATAGACAAAAAATGTTGTGCTTCTAGTACCATGATTTTATATGATCAGCACATGGTGGTGAAAATTTAGCACCCTGAAATTTCACTGTTGTATTCTTTATTAGAATCTGTCCAAGATATAAAGGCAAAAATCTTATACAGAATTTTGAAATTAGGATTTGGAAGAGATTTGAATTAATTGCATGATGAGTTTAAAAATAAATTTCCCCACTCACTATCTCTTCATATTTCTTGCTAAGTTATTGGGTTTTCAGCATTTACATTAGAGACCTGAGGGGCTTTGGTTTTGCATCAGAGTAAGCAACCTGGGACTACATCAAAAGAGTCAATTTCTCTCAGATACTTGAAGTAAAAATGTACCAGAAGGCCAAGTTCAGGTGGAGAAAGCATCACCATTCAGTTACTCTGCGCGGAGGAGGTGCTCCAGAACCATCACCCCTTCCCCTTTGGGTCACGCAGTTACAGCATTGTGAGAGAACACAGACTTAAATTAAGATAGTGCAATCATACACTGGTACAGAACTTAAGTTGTGATTTCAGTTATAAATATCTGGAGTTTCTAAATTGATCATAAAAGTTTGCTGAAGGCTAAATAGTGATGCACAAGGTATAATAGAATAATCTGTTGAAGTTTTTTTGAAAAACAGGCACACAGAAGTAAAGTTACTTCATGAGCAAAAATTGGCTAAATGTACTTTGACTATTACTCAAAACTATGTATATAAAGATTACTTAATATTTTTGCCATATTTGACAACGGGAACAGACAGAATTGCCACCTGGACATTATATACAATGATATGCAAATTTGAAAAAAATGCATCTAAAATAAAAATGTGTCCATGAAAAAATGGCAGGATAGAGGAAAGAACTCTGGACAACTAATGCACCACAGTCTATGAATAAATCTGAAAACTGATTTAATAAATATCAATCTGTATAAAGAGAACAAATGTATACAATATGTATAACTCTGAATTTGCTTGCCCTTAAATCATGTACGTTTTTATAACAAATATTTAAGGAAGAATTCTTAAAGCCTTGAGGAATCAAATACACATTACGTGAACTTACATAGAGCATACAGTATCATGTGACAATAGGTGTGTTTTTTTTACTAAAGAGCAAATATTAAACTGTGGAAAAGTCATACTTGGAATTTATTGAGGATTAGGAACAGTCACAGTATCTCAATTTTGTGTTCTGACCTTGGCTCAAAGGTTAAAGTGAGGTAATGAAATTAGATGATATCACAAAGTTGGCAGTCATTTTGAATGGAGGGAAGAAGTGAAATATTACACATAAATAAATTAATAGCCTTAGAGAGTGAAGTAATAAGGCATGGGGGAATTTATGAGAACAAAGTGAAAATCTATTCATTTAGACAGAACAAGAATCTGTAGGGAAGTCTTGGGCCTGCAAACAAACTGGAAATAAGAAATTAATTTAAAAAAGCCCAGGTATCTATCCATTTATAAGGATGATAGTAAATCAATAATGGAATAAAGCTGTAAAAAAAGTAACTGGTCTCCCAAATCAGTAACCAAATACTTCCAGCTAAGCAGAAATATTAGTACCTTTGAGCAAGATATCAGTGAGACCTCAACTAGAGTCAGTGTACAGACAGATATGTGCAGATATATAAAAGAATTATGGCTACTATGTAGAATCAAACAATTAAATAAATAAACATAAATTTAAATTTAAATTTAAATTTGGAAAAAAACCTCGTTTATCACAATGTACTTAGAAAATGAAGATTGACTGAGACTTCTTTTCTGACTGCCATGATTTTTCAAAACTGATGGATAATGGCTTAGCTACCTAGCAGAAATTACATTGACCTGTTACAGGATGAGGATGGTGACCTTGGAGACAGGGACAGGGACAAGGTGGAGATGTTTAGCTCATTCTTTGCCTCCATCTTCACTCCACCTGACAGACCAAGGGGGTCTCAGTGCCCTGAGCTGGAGGGCCGTGAGTGGTGAGAATGATAAACTCACAGTTAACCTTGAACTTGTGTCTATCTGCTGGTCCACCTGGATCCCTATAAATCTATTAGTCATTATAGGATTCACATATGGGAATACATAGAGAGCTGGCTAATGTTGGCATGAGGTGTCCCTCCGTGATTTTTTAGGGGCCTTGGAAATCTGGAGAGGTCCTAGATGACTAGAAGGTAGGAAATTTTTGCCCCAGTTTTCAAAGGAGGCAAGAAGGATAGCATTGGAAACTACAGGTCTGCCAGTTTCGCTTCAGTGATGGCAAAATTAAGGAGAAAATTATGCTGGGAAGTATTACTGAAAACCACATTAAGGGTGCTGTAATCATAGGTCACAGCCAGCATGGTTTCTTTCATGCTTCTTGAACCTGGCTTCCTTTTATGACAAGGGAACCCACCTAGGTGATCAAGGAAAGTCAATCTTTTCAAATTTCAGTAAAGCTTTCAATTTCATCTCTTACAGGATCCTTCTGGACAAAATGCCCAGCAAACAGCTGAATAAACTTATGCTGGGTGAGAAACTGACTGATGGCTTGGACACAAAGGGTTACCTTAAGGGGGTGACATCAAACTATCACTAGTGGGGTTCCTCAGAGCTCCATCCTCAGCCCTTCAAACTGTTGTGCTCTTCAACAGTTTCACAAATGACTTGGACACTGGACTGGAATGGATACTAATCAAGTTTGCAGGTGATACAAAACTGGGGGGAGCTGTTGGCTCCCTTGAGGGCAGTGTGGCCCTGCAGAGAGACCTTGACAAATTAGAGAGCTGGGCAAGCACCAATCATACAAACTTTAACAAGGGCAAGTGCTGTATTCTGCACCTGGTGTGGAGTAACCCTGGATGGTATGTACGGATTGGGGAATGACATGATGGAGAGTAGCAGAGAGGAAAGGAACCTGGGGGTCCTGGTCAATGAAAAGTTGAATATGAGTCATTGTGCCCTGCAGCTAGAAGGGCCAGCCTTGTCCTGGGGTGCATCTGGCACAGCATCACCAGCTGGGCTAGGGAGGGGATTTTCCTATTCTGCTCTGAACTGGAGCAGCCTCATTTTGAGCCCTGTGCGCAGTTTTGGGTGCCATAATATAGAAAAAGATATTAAGCTTTTGTACAGTATCCAAATGAGGGTTGAAGAACCTTGAGGGGAAAGCCATATGAAGAGCAGTTCAAGTCCGTCTGCTTCTTCAACCTGGAGAAGAGGGGAGAAGACTGAGGCGAGACCTCATTGCAGTCTGTATCTTCATCATGAGGGGAAGAGGAGGGGCAGACACTGATCTCCTCACAAAGGCAGCTAATGATAGGACAAGGAAGAACAGCTGCAACTTAAAGGAGGGTTTGCTTAAATTAGATATTGGGAAGAAAATGTTTACGGCGAAGGTCATGAGACACTGCTGCCCAGAGAGTTTGTGGACTCCCCATTTCTGGAAATGTCCAAGACCAAGCTGGATGGACCACTTAGTAACCTGGTCTGGTGGAAGTCTCCCTTGCCCATGGCAAGGGAATTTGATCTAGATGATCTTTAAGGTCCCTTTCAACGTTAATCATTCTATGATTTTATAAAATATGTAGACAGTAGCAACAGATCCTATCTACTATCATTATTTCTTATTTACATTTCTCTTTTATAAATATATATATATATATATGTATATGTACAAATATATATATATGTATAGGTATATATATACATATATATATGTACACATATATATATATGTATAAATGTATATGTATAAATATATATATGTATAAATAAATATATATATATATATATTTGTGTGCACACAATTTTAAATTATGATTGCCATGTGATAAAGGTGACCTGTGACATCATTTTACCTATCTTAAAATTATAACTGTTCTCTGCATTTTTAGTTCCCAAAATTTCAAGGCTACAATAAAATGAAATTTTTATCTCTTGCCGCAATTTTGGAGGACAAAATGAAAATAATAAAGAAGTCTTTAGAATCCTTCTTATTTTTAAATTGAAACTTTTTAAGGCAGATTTGCATTTACTATTTGGAAGTGCAAGATTGTCACAATGACAACTCATTACATAGGATTATCCAAAACGCAAACTCTTTAAAACACAGAGGATATAAATTTTCTCATTGGCTGCAATAACATTTTTTCTTCCAAGAACAGTGAAAAATCTTCCAGATTCTTTGATGTGTGTACCTATATAAAATGTGATTTATTCCTCTATTTTTTATTTCATTCTCCCAAATCTCTGTAATTTCATACAAACATTAAAAAAAGTTATATTCAACTTTCAGATGAAAAATCCGCAATGACCAGAATTCTGTTTAGAAGGATGAGCAGCACAAAGCGCTGGAAAGATCAGCAGGACAGAGAAGATGAGGAACAGTATTGAACAGCATTCTCTCTCAGGGTGTTGTAAATCGTGCTTCAGACACTCAGTGATTCAGAGGTGGTGACTTCATATTAGTAGAATATTTTTCTTCCATGAATTTATGCAAGAGGTGAATGCAAACAAGTATGAGGGCATCTGTATTGTCTTAGACATGCAATCCAGCTTTGTGTTATCTTATTGTGAAAGGACCCACAAAAAGAACTGATAACATGACACAAACACAATGATTTTCTTAATTGCTCTTCTAGGTCTGAGTGGTTTTCACCTTTCTGACCTTCAATGTATTTACCTATGAGTCCAGCTATCCCATCTGGACACCATTTCCTGTTGTCAAGCCTTGAGTGGATATAAACTTTAAGCATTTACAGTGAGCCTTTGGCATTGAGTTTTGTTTTCTGGAAAGATTCAGCCTTCAGTTCTCCACTTAGATGCTACCAGTTTAATTTGATGTTCCTTATTTAATATATTTGCATGAACTGTTGACTTATGTGTATTGTCCTTTCATCAGACTTAGGATTGTAGATTTCTTTCTTATTCTCTTCACTCATGTCTTTCCAATCAGAGAAGTTTTAGCACTCATACCTCAAGTGAGAATTGTTTTGTGACTTTGATCATCTTTCTTCATGGCCATATTCAAGATGTGTTTGAAACAGGAATTTACACATTCGCTTTCATTTTTTGATTATTACAGAACAGGCTCCAGTTTTTCTTTACTGCAAGGTTTTACCTTGGGGAAAATAGCCAGTTCATGGTGACCATGTTATATGTTTGCTTTTTTCCCAACCACTTTATACTCGCCTACATTAAAATTAATTTTCCATGCTGCTGCAATGTCATAAACACTATTTTTGGTCTTTATGCAGTTCTGCATGGTCTGTATGTCCACATTATCTAGAATGACTCCCAGCTATCAGCAATTTTTTCACTGGCTGCTCACATCTAGTTCATTTATGTGCACAAATTACAGCAGAGACACTTGCTTTTCCTGAAGAAAATTTCATTATTGTCATTGACTACCTGTGAAAACTGAAAACTAAAACAACAGGTGTATTAGAACTGTGGACAGATGAATAAATATGACATTTATAAAGTTATTTAACTACACTGCAAAGATTGTTATCATTTCTGCTGGTATAAGTGTTGGATGGATGATAACCTGAGAGGAGGATTTTCTTTTCTATTTGGAAATTTAGTTTTCCATAGTGGTACGAAACAAGAATGTCAGCAAAAAGTAGTTTAAAACATTTGGGGGATGGAAGAGCTCTAAATTTCTAGATTCAATAATTTTCATACCTGTTTCCTAAGTAAATTTGAAAGTTTTTGTTATGGTTTTTGATGATGTTTTCTTTCATCTGCCCATTACACACTGGGGTGTCCTAAAGTAAATTGTGTTATGTGCAGCCACAATGCAAAAGTGATTTGTGGGACCAGCATCAATTCCAGAAGTGAAAATCCATTTTCAGTAAAACATGAGACAAAACACTCAAAACACATTCTTAAATTGTAGTGTTAACAGTCCTGTTCTCATTATAATTTTTATGCATTTATTTTTGTTGAGTAAATTGATTCCATCCAGTTTTGCTTCTGCATAATTGTATGCTAAACACATTCATCATTTTTCTTTCAGTAAACGATATTGCCATGGCTAATAAATGTGCACAGTACATCTATACTTTGAGTAACAAGGTCTGTAAGAGGTTTTTTTGTAATCCATTATTGGTACATTGTAATACCACTTAATAGCATAACACATGTTTTAAGCCTCTTCCAGCTGGCATGGTCAGCTTCTACTAACTCCCAAGTTCCCAGATAATGTGAATTTGATGATTGCTATCTGTTGCAGAGATACAGGAGTGCATAGCAATGGTGCTAATCACTAGTTCTGTATCTATAACATTCCTATAAAAATTTGTCACAATGGCATGGATATAGAGGGCCTGACTCATTTAAAATGCCAGCTCTCTTCTGTGCAATTTCAATCCTATTTAACACAAAGCAGAGGATTCTGATGAGTATTAGCAGAAAGGCAAATCAGGTCAAGATGAGGTAAGAACACAGGGAAATAGTAATGGACCTTATTTTCTTATTTTATTTTTGGCAGACATAGCTGTGATTTACATGTGTACATGAGCATCTATCTGTCCTTTCTTCCAGAGAGTTATTTAACAAATTTGTGTCATCCAAGTATGAGAAGACACAGTAAAATTAATGGATTAAAAGAACCCATTTCAATTTAAAAGAGAAGCTTTTTCAAACTGACATATATATGACAAAATAAAGAAAAGTACAGGGAGAAAACATTATATTAAGTACATTGAAAACTTGATTCATAGAAAAATCTTTTATATTCAAGACACATGCAATATAAATATTAGCTTTATTTTCAATTAGGTATTTTGCTGATTCAACATTCTGGATAAAAAGAAGTGCTTATAAATTTACCACATATTTAGAAAGTTGCCATGTTTAGTTCTCACATGTCTCTGCTAAAGACAGTATGCTATGCTGGGGCTTCCTATTTATTTTTGAGAAAGAAAAATTAAAATGAGATCAATTAAATGCAAAGACTCAAATAATATAGCTTGGGTAAGGATTCTGTCAGAATATTTTTATGTAGCATTAGGTTGTTTCTAAGGTCTTCCCAGTTTCAGCTTTGTACATATCTTCATATTGACTCATCACCCAGATTCACTATATAATTCAAGGAGGTATATATTACTTCCAAAATGAAGTTCTTCTAACCCTTTAAGGTATCTATTCTAGGATGAGATGAAGCATGTTCTAGGAGTGCCCCTTTTTATCCAAGGAATAAAACCTCTAGCTGACAAGCTCAGATATAGTTGTCTGCATTATAAAAATTTAAAGGTAGATGAGGTAAATCCCACTATATTTGACTTATTTCAGTGGAAAAGAATATGAATTGCTACATAATTCTTACTAAGCATCTGGTGTTGTGGAAGGAAATTGCATTATCAATTGTATTAGAAATAGTGGAGCTAAAGATAACTTTTGGCTGCATATGATTCTATGAAATATTGCATCTATTTCCTCTGTGCTAGAGCATCATTTTTAAAATGAAATGAGTGTTAAGATTCTGCCTGGAGAAGCCTGAAGAAGAAGAGGGTTGCATGAGTTATTCCTGCTCCATTAAACTAAAAAGTGCCCTGAGCCTGTTCTCTGACTGTGATCACATAATAACTGATTTCCATACTGGTAAACATGCTGAGACACATACCATCAGTAGATGCATCAATATTAAATTTTGACAAAGGTCTCTGACCCACAGCAACTATGGACCCATGCCTAGGAATTGCATGGAAAATGCCAGCAGGAATGGAAAAACATCAGGCCAAGGTCTGTTTTACTTTTTCAGAGTCATGGAATATCCCCTAAAACTATTTGTACCTCTGCCATATATATTCTTTCAGATCCCATAAATACTTCTGAGCCTTATTTATAAAATGGGAACAATGGCTGCATCGTAGTTCTTTTTGTTGTACCACACTTCTAGCTTCTGTTTTGGGTATAAATAGAATGGGGATGGAGAGTACTTCATTATTTAGTTGGTATTCACTTGTTATTCACTTGTTATTCACTCATAAGAAGTACTGACCACTTATTTTTATATTTACAGACTGATCCAATTCAATTGATCAGAAAGAGGGGGGAAGGAGATCACTAAGATTTTTATATATCTCCTGATAGGGAATAACATTATTCACCACTTAAAAGATGAGAGAACAACGCAAGTAGAAACAGAGGTCAAAACTGAAAGAAGAATTCATGAAACAGAATATTCTGGTGAAACATTAAGGGTATGGCTATTTTCAGAACTTTGTGGCATATAGCACAAACATTCAAATATCTTAAAACCTTAATCTCTATAGTTTTTTCAGGAGAGAATGGTTGGTTGGAAATGAGAAAAAGAAATTATTGACAAATATGCAAAAATTGCAACTTCAATATATATTCAGATAGGAAGTTGAATCAAATTAAAGCCTCTTAGGAAAAAGGAGCTCATACATATGCATTCTAGAATATCATATGCCATATTACAGAATAGTTTTTTCCTATCCAGAAAAAAATACATGGAATGTTACATGGTGATCTTTTCCTTAAAAAATCAGGTACTAATTTATTTTTAATTATAAAGTGGTAACGGTTTTACCAGAGTATTTTTTGGTAAGCTTCTTTTTCACTGTTCAGTGTCAAGAAGTATAGAAAGTCAGAAGTATAGAAAAATATGGAGAGTATAGAGTTTATTATAGAGTTTTTAGAATGACTCTCATATTTTTATAGAAAGGTAATTCACAGAATCACAGAATCACAGAATTTTCAAGACTGGAAGAGACCTATAAGATCATCTAGTCCAGCCGATGTTCTAACTGTTCAGCTAGATCATGGCAGCAAGTGCCACATCCAGTCTTTTTTTAAATTCTTCAAGGGATGATGCCTCTACCACCTCACTGGGTAAATGATTCCAGTTTCTGACCACTCTTTCTGTGAAGTATTTCCTTCTTACTTCTAACTTACATCTAGCTTGACGCAACTTGAGACTGTGTCCTCTTGTTCTATCCGTTGTCGCCCGGAGAAAGAGGCCGACCCCCAGCTCACTACAGCCACCCTTCAGGAAGTTGTAGAGAGTGATGAGGTCACCCCTGAGTCTCCTTTTCTCCAGGCTGAACAACCCCAGCTCCCTCAGTCGCTCTTCATATGGCTTGTGTTCCAAGCCCCTTATTAGTTTCGTTGCTCTCCTCTGGACACGCTCAAGTAACTCAATGTCCCTCCTAAAGTGAGGGGCCCAGAACTGGATACAGTACTCCAAGTGAGGCCTCACCAGTGCCGAGTACAGGGGAAGAATGACCTCTCTGTTCCTGCTGGCCATACCATTTCTGATACTGGCCAGGATGGCATTGGCCCTCTTGGCTACCTGGGCACATTGCTGGCTCATATTCAATCGACTGTCAACCAGCACCCCCAGGTCCCTTTCCACCTGAGCACTATCCAGCCACTCCATCCCCAGCTTGTATCGGTACAGGGGATTATTATGGCCGAAGTGCAATACTCGGCACTTGGACTTATTGAAGTTCATCCCATTTGATTCTGTCCATTTGTCCAGCCGTTCCAAGTCTCTCTGGAGAGCCCTACACCCCTCTAGTTGATCTACACTCATACCCAATTTGGTATCATCAGCGAAACTACTAATAAAAGACTCTAAGCCCTCATCCATATCGTCAATAAAAATATTGAACAAAACTGGTCCCAACACAGAACCCTGAGGGACACCACTTGTGACTGGTCGCCAGCTAGATGTGACACCATTCACCAGCACTCTTTGGGCCCGGCCATCCAGCCAGTTTTGAACCCAGCAAAGGGTATTCCTATCCAGACCACGGCCAGCTAGCTTGTGTAGGAGTATGCTATGGGAAACAGTGTCGAAGGCCTTTCTGAAATCCAGAAAAACAACATCTACAGCCTTCCCTGCATCCACTAGCCGGGTTACCTGATCATAAAAAGTGATCAGGTTAGTTAGACATGATCTACCCCTCCTAAATCCGTGCTGGCTAGGTCTGATACCCTGGCCATCCTGCAAGTCTTGCATGATGGCACGTAATATGAACTGTAATTGTAGCAGATAGAGTATTTTAGGAGAATTTGAGCAAAGTTCCCTTTTGCAATTCCTTTAGAGCTTTTTCCAGTAATTTTTTTTAATATTCTTTGCTTGTTGAGGGAAAGTTGTAATTAAGGTTTTAGATGTATAGCTTATTAACTGAAAAATATATTTTCTGAATAGTATACTACAGCAAATTTTCATTTTGTTCACTGTCCTTCCTTTTTTTCTCAGTGGTACTCCACATTTATTTTTGTGGTGATGTGGGTTTTGTTTGGGGTTTTTGTGTCTTTGTTTTGTAGTTGGGCTGTTTTGTTGTGTTTTTTTCCTGGCATTATTCACAATACACATTTAAAAGTGATTGGATACAAACATAAGAAATGTCTTATCCCCAAAGTTTCACATTTGTACTAAATCTCTACTGCAGGTTTAGAAAAAAGGATAAAATAGTTAGGCCATTATTTTACAGTCATATTAAGAAAAACCCTACATTTTTAATTTTGACAATATGATATTTTCCTCCTTCCATAAAAATTATTTATTCTTGGTTTCTAGGTTATCCAAGGTTCTTGGTTAGAAATTAGTTTCTTTGAGTTAAAATGTGACATATTTATTTTGCCTAATACAGTAAACATAATGCTTAGCATGATGAAACATCTAAAAACATTGAAATTCCTGTCTATGAGGTAGAGGTTTGGGGGATCTTTAGCAAAACTCCTTTATGAATAACCACTATAAACATTTAGTCATAATGATTCTAGTCTTCTTTAGAAGCATAATTTCCCTCTGATATCATAGGGCTGTCTTCCAGCTCATTTCAGGGGAATTTGAATTGAGCCTTATGAGCTCTTTTTAATCTGGTAGTCTATTTCACCATGTATTTACACATCCTTCATGACATCTTTGACAGAGCAGGGACAAAATGGTTTTTAAGATAAATTTTTTAGAAGAGAAAGAATCTTGTCCTGCACACTGGGATATAGAAAGCATTCCACAACTCAATTAAATAAACTTGAACATTTTATTTGTAAGCAACTAATATTCTACTTTTCTCAGATCCTTCTTTTGTTCAAGAAATACAATTACTTTATTAAAAACAAAGCATGCTTTCTCTCATCAGTGAAATGTCATTTTCAGAATGGCATGCAGTGTCTGCAGTTAGGCTTACACATAAAAATCAGCTGGAAAATGACTATTGTCTATTTTTTAATGACTCAAGTTTTGGTATATGGTTCCCCAGGTGATTTATAGTTTATATTTTTCTACATGTTTAACTACCTAATAAAGATAAAATAAGCATTTTGGGATAACAAAGAATAGAGTTTGAATCAAATAAATGTTTATTGAGGAATTTACTTGCAATATCTTGCCCTTTTAATGTCTTAAATATGCCCCAGACCCCTTCTATAAGTTCATCTGACTTCTCTCAGCAGTGCAGTCCATATGTCTCTTAATATCCAGAAATTAACAATGATAGTTATACCAAGCAGTCTGGCAAACTGTTGTCTGTATTTGAGGGAACAATTTCACCCTATGAATTGCAGTAAAAGGCAATTTTGTCTAATTACATTGAGCGTATTGAAATGCTAGCTTTTCCCTCATGGGTGCTAACACCAGATTTGTAATTGTTGATGGGACTGAATTTTAAATGTCCCTCCACTTGGGAATTAGAAGACACAAGTTTGCTCTTGAACATATGACCCTTATTTTTAAAGTTTTAAATACCTTTACTGTGTTCTTACAATTCTTATCTCTATGCTATAATGAAAGAAAGACTCAATTTTTTTAGAAAAGATTTTCTGAGTTGCTGTTTTAATCTGTTTGACTTTTAAAATAATTTCTATCATTGAAAATTTTAAAATGTACAAATATTCATAACAATTTTTAGTATTTTTTTATTTTTTTAAAATCTTGTTGAAATGCTCTTGACCAATTAATTGTTTGTCTTTGAAAATGCTGATTCACTAAAGAGTTTATACAGAATACATGTGTAAATGTACAGTCAATGTATGCCCCTTTACCTGTACTCTCCTGGATTTTAAACTATAAAATATCTTCCCAGCATAAAAGACATGTTATTTACATTGATTTTTCCCTAAAAAATAATCCCATTTTTATTCATAAAAACCAGGGAAGAAAGAAACAGAGAGAAATAAGAAAATCGTAGTTTAATTTCTACACCTTCAGAACAGTTTCATTTACAAAGATAAGAGGTGATAACTGAATTTTCTAAGGAAGTGAGCTTTTCGTTCATGTAGTGTTAATAGTAAAACTGTTCCCCAGTATAATCTAAAAAGTAGAATTTCAGAATTTAGAATTTATATTAGGTAATTTTTTGTCAAATATGGGTTTTAATTTTACTTTACAAACTGATCCATAAAATTTGTGGGAATTGATATGCATGTATAAGAAATAACAACAGAAATAATAGTAGCATTGTGTTCATACTTGAATGCAATAATGTTATGTAAAGCACAGATCAAGAAAAAGACTACAGTGATCTGCACCAAGCTAATGAGATCTTAGCAGTTATCCCAACAATAAAATTTTAAAAAGAACTATTTCACATACAAAGAAAACGAAATATTTTTAATGAAGATTAGTAAGTACAAGCTTCTAATTAAATATGGACAAAATACCAGATGATTATCAAGAAATATTTCACTAATTTAATAGTTTAGTTCATTAGAAACAGGAGCCTAAAGTTCAGAGTAGATTCTTGCTCAAATCATGATCCTGCTTTAAGGCATGCTATATACACATATATTTACCCTTATATACATAGAAGGGAAATAGTTCTATATTTTTCCTGGAATATTCTGTTTTCACATGTAAACAAGTACAATCTTTGTACAAGTGCATTTTCATCCAGTAGCTCAAAAACTCAAAGGAAGATGAATGAAACTATAGAAGGTCTCAGAATGAATGTAATAGCTCAGATAAGCACAAACACAAGCTGCTGTCCAGATTCTAAATAAATATTTTTGATGCTTAGAAAAGTTTTTCATTTTTAAATTTTTTTTTTCTATCATGATTACCAGTAATATTTCTACTGATCCCACACTTGCCTTTGACATTAGGGTTGATGGAGATAATAGATTAAAAATCAGTGTTAAAACAGCCTGCAATCTCAAAATAGAAGTCATAAACAATTGGTACAACTAAAGGCAGATGAATACTAAGGCTGTCTTTATAGTCAATAGGAATAAATCCACATGATGATTAAATCAATAAATCAATATTTTTATATATTCTTTGTTCTCCTTTGTATGCTTTTACTGTATTTTTACATGCATTAACAAGGCATTAAAGCATTAACTCTAAAACTGGTATTAGTGTAGATCTGATCCAATAATTACTTTATGGGAAAGTGAAGGAAGAAGAATGTCTGTGATGACATTGAGAAAGCAGCCCTGTAGAGGATACGAGGTCCTGAATATGTATTGCTGAAAGTGTATTCTCATATAAAGGTGTTGGGTAGGGTGGTCGTGTGAATATCTTTATTCCACTGCAGAATTAAAGTTAGAAAAATTTCAGCTCTAGGATTTTATGCTACATGTCCTTCCTGATATCCCAGATTCCCAGAGTCATTGAGGTTGGGAAAAGCTGCCCAGGATCGCTGACTCCAGCCTTTCACCAACCTCTGCCTTGTCAATCAGACCATAAAGATAAGTGCCACATCCAGTCTTTGGTGCTTGGATGGTGGCTACACCACTTCCCTGGGCAGTCCAATCTAGTGCACTGTCTTTGCTGAGACATAGAATACATATCAAGTAGATAATGAGGAAAACCTCATCTTTTGCTCCACTTTTTAGTGGGTTATTAAATTTTCATGTGCCAGACTTAAGTAAGAGATGTCTTGTTTAGCAGGTAAGATTGAAGCAGGCCACAATGGTCTGTCATGGGATATTTTTTATTCACTCTCCTCCCCTAATTATTGCTTCCTACCATCAAGATTTGAGACTTCAGCTAATCAGTGCTAATTTGCATACCTTGCTTTTACTTAAGTTGAGCTACTCTTATATTTCATTTCTCAATCTATATTTAATTACATGACTGTCCATATTTCCATATTACTTGATAAGCAAAATGTCAGAAATTTTCTCATATCCCAAGGAGAACATACTCAATTTGAATGCTTTAGGGTAAACCCCTGACCAAAGTGATTAATGAATTTATTATTGTCAGGCTATTTAACTGACTGTTAGTGAACCATATTTTCAAGATCAGTAATGAAACAAGCAAACTATAACATTACTTTTGCACAATGAAACACTTGGGTCTCATCACTCTGCTAAGTAGGACCAGGCTACTCTCAATGATCCTTGGGGAGGCTGTGCTACCAAGCCTGAGCAGTTGTCAGATGTCCTGGGATCACAGGACAGCAGGGAAAGAGCTCCAAGATTCTTCCTTTCCAAGGCCTCTATCTCCATGCTAGAAATGTTCATGTTTCTTTTCTATTTCTGACCAGACTGATTTCTTCTTTGCTTCAAAAGTCTCTTTGGTATGTCCTGGTTACTGTTGTTGAGTCCACCTGATGATCAGCATTTATTTTAGGCTGATGTTTTTCTTCCTCTTTAACATGATGAGTTTTTGCAAATGCCCTCCAGATGGTTTTGTTTGCTGTGGGGAGATCATGTAGACACACTCACCCTTCTATCCTACTTTCCCAACCATTTTTTTATAATTTAAAAGTTATCCGAATGTTCAAAAAAACCAATGACTACTCAAAGAAATGTCTGAGAAGTAGGATAATTATCTCTTGCCTTCTCTCTTTTCTTCTCAAACCAGTGTGCACACATGTACTTGCAGATATGCATGCAGTTTTTAGCTATTAAGGAATATTTGAAATATTGAATTTATATAGCTGGAGTTGATGGCTTAAAATAATGGAATAATTTTAAACATGTAACACCATATCAAGTTAAAATGTGGGTACTTTAGTTTCTTCTGTCTAGCCATCACCTGTGGAAGGAGGAAAATTTAGTCTAATTCCATTGTGTTGTAAACGCTGGGAATAAAATAACGAAAATAGAAAGGTAATTTATGTTCGATCCTAAAGATACTTGGTAGTAAGAAAGCCAGTTAAATAATACTGGACTTACCTGGAAAATTCACATTAAAATATTGCTACATTCGTAGACACATACACACAAACACACACTTTTGAATAGTCATTGAATTGAATGTGTACAGTTTCAAGATTATATTTATACAACAACATGGCATGTGTATCAGTTGCTTTTCGATCAAAGCTTTTTCCATTGGACAGAGTTTTGATGTAAAATTTGGGTCTTCATTTTAAGTGCTGGGACACAAACTTTTTTCCAAGGACAAAACTCTAGACGGGCCCTTGCAGAAAGAAATATAAGAACTATCTGAAGTGTTCAACAGACATTTCCAGAAAATTGCCAAAGGCAAGGTTTAAATGAACAGCAGATTGGTGCTGTTTAAGTTCAATGGACACAGCATGTCACTTTGAGACACTTTTTTATCCTGTTAGTGGATTGATCAGAACAGAGCTCTGTTCCTGGTTCTGCCATAAAGCATAAATGACATTCTCTACCTTGTCAACCTGTCAGCATGGCTTGACCTATAATATAGACCTAACTTTTGCTCTGAGTAACTCTTAAGATATTGATTCCCCAAAGGAGATGTGGCTGTTACACAGTGGCTGGGATTGATTCTGAAAAAACACTAGCACAGTGTTAAGACTCAGAAGCGTTTTCTGACCCCTTAGTGGGGGAATAAAAGGTGTGAAAAACATAAAAGCTTTTCTTCCATTCTATTTAGTAGGCTGCAGCTCAAGATGATAGATGTCACATCAAGTGCTCTCAAATTTTGATCATCGACTCAACACCTTCCATCCAGGAAACATAACACATGTCAAACCACCACTGAAATATGGGTGTCAGAGGACTTAGAAAAATCTTCTGATAAAGATCAAGGTAGTCTGAACTTAACTACTGGATATCAAAGTTTTATTCTTTTTTTTTTTTTTCTTTTGTGCTCATGTCTATTTTTTTCTGCATCTATGCACTGACTTCTATACTTATAGGAACATTCATTGAAACTTATACAAAACCTCAGGAAGGCTTTTGGAATTTTTTGTTTTTATTTTGTAATTCTGACAATTTTCTCTGCATGGCATAAATATTAACAAAGACATTACAAAGAGTATTTGAAAATAACTGTAATGTATTAGAACTGGGTTTTTTAATGTTTTAAGTTTTTTAAGAAAAAAGAAGCTTTACTAAACTTTTCCCATATAGTATTAACTTCTTGCTCTCTTTGATTATTTCGAGTGTAAATTAAATTTTTCATGTGAAACAAAAATTATGCTTAATTATGACATTAATTTTATTCAATTTTTTAGATATGAAGTCTAACACTGACAAAATCCTTTGCATGGAGGTGTCCTTCTTCCATCCAGGAGAGGGTTAATTTTTGCACTAGCCAGGACGGACCCGTGTAGGGCATGGAGGATCTTTCTGACTCTTTCTGACATTCTTTCTGACCAGCTAGCCAAAACATCAATTCAATTATTTTCAAGAATTATATCACTTTTCTCCAAAGAAAAGTTTAGGACTCTGTAGAAGATACTACACAGAGACAGGTCTTGTGGAGGTAAAGATGTATCTGTTTGAAAGACAGAAGAAACTGAATTAAGGGCTGTGCATTGTCATTCAAAGCAAAATACTCCTTATGTATGAGAAAAATGATTGCATAAAACTGTTAGTAATCTATGCAATACTGTCTTTTTATTATATGTATTCAATATGGTTCTGATTTTCTTAATTTTCTTTATAAGGTAATAATGATATTAGTGAAACACATCACAGCAACTCTGATGAGAAGAGCAAACAGTTAAGGTAGATGCCAGATGAAATCCCAGTAAAACAAAAAAAAAACTCACAAATGCACATTGCCTGTTTGGTTTTTGGTTTTTGTATTTCTAAGAGCAAATGAGAAAATCTAGGAAAACAAGCCTAAGAGAATATTGTCTTGCACCCTTAAGGGTAGGTGGTGATGATATTGTTTATATGCTATTTTTAATTTCTGTTTTATTTTATTTTGATATATTGCTGAGAGATACTGCTTCAAGTTTCTGTTCGAACATGTTCCTGAATTTAGAAGCCTTGTGGATTTGAAGTGGTAAGGGAGAGAGAGAAAGGTCTGTGAGGGAAGGTTACTCATGCTCTTAACCTGTTCTGGACCCATCCACATCAGACTTCTCACAAAGAGAGATAATCTAAACTCTACATACATGCATATATATATATCTATATATATCTATATATATCTATATATGTATATAGTTTGTGTGTATCCAATTTATACAAACACATGCCTCATCCCTTATGTGCATGCATTTTGATCTATATAAAGTATAAATTGTACTGAATATATGCAGAGCCATGTTGCATTTATCACACCATCTACATCTTTTTTCCACATACAGATGTGTTAATTTGTTTTTAGAGTCATCTTTGCCCTACGGGTAATGGAATGTTTCAGAATATTAATGTCTTTATATTAGAAATATCCACCTAAGAGAAGTTATATGTATTCATCTATTACAAATAGGTAACATGAACTCTAAGCATTGATTTTTATAACTCTAGGGTCTGTCTGTATTATTATACTGTAAGTTACATATTCAAAATCCTGCTCTTTTAAAATTCGTTACAGCTGGTAATACTTAACATCTTGTGAAAAATTTCCTGGCATTGAATCTGACTTCTGAAACGTGACAAGTACATAGTAGCTACTTTATAAACCGTTGTTAACAGGCAGCTTGACATCACCTTAGAGCAAAACCATGGAATACTTCTTTTTTATATTTAATGCTAAGAAAAGTTCTGCCATGTATCAGCTACAGTCCTTCTACTCATGCTGAGAAAAAAAGTAATTCTTTGTATTAAGTATCACAGAATCACAGAATCACAGAAATTCAAGGCTGGAAGAGACCTGTAAGATCATCAAGTCCAACCCATGTTCTAACAATTCAACTAGATCATGGCAGCAAGTGCCACATCCAGTCTTTTTTTGAGCTTTTCGAGGGATGATGACTCCACCACCTCACTGGGTAAATGATTCCAGTATCTGACCACTCTTTCTGTAAAATATTTCCTTCTTAATTCTAACTTGCATCTCCCTTGGCGCAGCTTGAGACTGTGTCCTCTTGTTCTGTCTGTTGTTGCCCGGAGAAAGAGACCGACCCCCAGCTCACCACAGCCACCCTTCAGGAAGTTGTAGAGAGTGATAAGGTCACCCCTGAGTCTCCTTTTCTCCAGGCTGAACAACCCCAGCTCCCTCAGTCGCTCTTCATACGGCTTGTGTTCCAAGCCCCTCACCAGCCTCGTTGCCCTCCTCTGGACACACTCAAGCATCTCAACGTCCCTCCTAAAGTGAGGGGCCCAGAACTGGACGCAATACTCCAGGTGAGGCCTCACCAGTGCCGAGTACAGGGGAAGTGAAAGAATTCCTGAAAACAGAGAGTACCTCAGGGTACACATGCAAGGAGACTAAATGACGGCTTTATTATGTCCTCAGCTGTGAGCACTCAACTTCTCAAGCACAACGGCAAAAATCCTCACAGGATGCAGAATCTTCCTCATGGGGTGAGGGTGTCCCCTTGGAATATCCTGGCAGGGCCTGGCAGGCAGGACTCACACTCCAGCACCCAGCCAGGAGGAGAGCAGCCAGGGAGCACCAGGACATGTCTAACCCTGGCATCAGCTCCTTACAGGGGCTGGGTACACGGTGACACCAAACCAGACAGGTCTGGAGATGTGCCTGGCTTGGTGGGGCACATGGCCAGGCAAAGCAGAGCTGTGGGCTGCTGGAGACTGGATCTGCCATGGTGTCACCAGCGCACGGGGTGTAAGATGTGGACATAAGAGTCCAACAAAAGGCTGCTGAGATGAAAGAATTGGGGCATCTCTTATGAGGAAAGGCTGGGACTGGAGAGGAGAAAACTCCAGAAAGATTTTTTTAATTTATGCAACTGCCTGAAGGGAGGGTTCAAAGAAGATACTGGGCACTTTTCAGTAACGCACAGAGACAGCTCAAGAGGCACCAACTGAAACATAAAAAGCTCCCTTTGAACATCAGAAAATGTTTTTACTTTGTATGGTGGTTTCTGAACACTGGCAAAGGTTGTTCAAAAAGGTCATGGGGTCTCTCACCTTGGAGATATTCAAATGCCATTTAAACACAAGACTGGGCAACTGGTTTGAGGTGGCCTTACTGGAACAGGATGGCTCCACGCTCTAATCATGAAGTCCAGTACAATTTTAATCATTCTATGATTCTGTGATTTGTCAATTTTTAATTTTTTTTTTAGTTTTCAGAACTTCATTTTATTTTTCATAGAGAAATGATACAAAAAAAAAAATACAGTGAATAGTTTTTGCACTCCAAAAATTATGCAAAGTGTTTCCTTGCTTAAAAACTTGTAAAATTCTATTACTATTAACAAAATAATTATTAAGAATAACTAAGAATAATTATAAATAACAGAATTACTGTTGCCTTGTCCTTTTTTTGATAATTTTAATTTTCAATCAAATTGGTTGTAATATTAACAGAAATTAAGGCTGCATTGTTTTAAACTGGACAATTATTCATGGTTTAACTGCTTCTGTTTCTCAGCATCTCAGAGCTGCAGCTTCCTAAGAAGGCATAACGTAAGATTTTATAGAAGAAAATGCCTTGACTTAATCAATAGAATTAGCTACTTTGAGAAATCTAATCACCCACATTTTGCCATCTAATTATCTCCTTTAGAAATATTATTATTCCAGCTGTATTTAATACAGCATCTATGAAATTTGATTAAAGGTCATGTTTAATGCTGACTACAGAACACTGTGGCACATACTAAAATATAAAAACCAAAAATTTGGTTTTGAAATGATAATATGCTATTCACGATTGTGTAGAAAATTAAGCAATTTTAAAATCTATTCTACAGATATTAGCATTTAATAACATTCCAGTAGTAATTATCTTATTGAATGGTAAGGAACTTAGAAGAAGATTGACAGACAATGATGATGATAAATAAACTTGTGACATTTTGCTGAGGTGTCATAAATGCTGGACATAGGTCTATGACAAAACATACTCTCTTCCTTTCGAATGAAAAAGTAGCTCAATATTTTCCCATCATTATATTTAGGAACTCTGAAAACAAATGTGAGAGTCATCAGTAAATAATGTTTGCTTCCTTGGAATGGAGAAAACAAATATTTCCTGATATTATCATTAGCCACTCGGTTCAATGAGGATCAGTGATAATTGTGCACTGATTGTAATGAAATAAGTGACACATAATTAGATTGTTCAAATAAAACAAATTGCAAGAAAAATAGCAGCAAAGTAATATGAGAGTGTGATAATTAAAGACAGGACAGATAATCATATGATCATAATTAAATTATGCATAAATGATAAATACTGCCTTTTACTTTATCTCTTATTTACTTGCTTTATTTTGTTTTAATTTTTTTTTTTGTATTCACTTTCTATATATTGGCATTGAATTAATCCCTCGGCAAAAAAATGTATTTCCTACCAATTGTATATGGGTTTTTTTATTTTATTTTTCATGCAACAAAGGCAATCAGCTCAGTCCTTGGGGTCTTTTTAGGTGCATTTTGATTCTGCTATTTTTCGACTTCTAAGAGGAGAGGAGAATAATAATAATATCTGGGAAATAATAAATTCCTTAAAGATAAAAACCCAACAGTCTTGAGTGTGACTTCTGAGCTTCACAAATGCTTGAAAATAGTGGGACAATTGATGTTTATCTTTTTCATTTCATTTTTGCAATTGTGTATCTCACACTCAGAGAGTTGACAATTTTACAATTTTCCTGAAAATGATGTCAATATCGTCTCATTGAGTTATATTGCACGTTTGAGTAAACAAATATTTTTTACTACATATAGCATAGAGACAGACAGGATGTTGTTTATTACTACTTCCTTATAAGGCATCTGCAGCATAAACTCCAAGATAAAAGAGTGCCTGAGGACTTCACATGAACTGCAGATCAGGCTCCATCTCTGTTTCTTTCTTTCCAGCATCCCCTGCAGTTGCCTTCATTGCCTGAGTAAGGTCTAGTTTTACAAGAAGTAGATTTTCCCTTTTCTATGCTGCAGAACATGGTTTCTTCTTTTGAAACATCCTGTATTTCAGGATTGATGTTATTCTCCCAAACATGAAACTATTTATGGAGAATATAGGCTGATGAGTGTCAAGATTGTTTCTTTCATGTGCTTCACTGCCTAAGTTCGCTGTTTGAAAACAAATATTTCATGCAAATACAGGCTGCAATCTTGAACAACTTTCTCAATTTAACTGATAATAAAAAATCAGTGATTTAAAGATTACTAAATCCTTACTTGTATACAGCTAAAAAATTAGTTCTTCAAAAGATCTAAGAGATCTGTATCAGATCCTTATATCTGTGTACAGTAAATAATTTACACTCTTCAGGATTCTGCTGAACATTTACATAATATTCTATAAATGCAGCATTAGAGCACTCAGCTACTCCAAAGTGAAGTTATGACAGTTGGACTAAAGGCTTCCCAAAGAGTCTGATTGATGTGAGAAGACATTAATTGTTCTTCAGGTTCAGGTACTAAGAGTCTTCGGATTTAGCAGGTCATTTATGGAATATTATTATTTTTTTAAAAGCTGGGAGTTTAAATTCTACAAGCATCTTTAGAAAACAGTAAGGGTTTTCATTAAGATTATTTATGTATATAAATGAATATGTACATTTATATACTATATATACATGAGTGTACATGTCTATGTATAGAAACAGATATATAAATATATAGAGATGAATGCTTCTAAAAACTTCTTGTCAGTCAACAAGTACTGAGAAGTTACATTTCTTTAAAATTAAGACAAGCAACCCAAAATCACTTCCATGTTCAAGTTTTTAGTGCCAAAAGCATATCTTACTAAGACTCATTTTGCTACATGAGGGTGGTTTTCCATTGCCGGCCCTTCTATTCCTCTTCTTCTTCCCTTTCCCTTCTTCTTCTGCTTCCCCTCTCCCTTCTCCTGCTTTCACTTCCCATTCCTTCCCCCTTTTAATATGCAAAATCCTCCCCAGTTCTGGAAATCAAAACATCAGAGTTAAAGTACATTCATAAAGCACCTACTTCCATTGTGTTTGAGTTTGCAGAACCACGTAATGGTCAAGTTTGGGAGGAAATTCAGGAATTTGAAACTCAACACCCCTGCTCAAGCATGACCACCTTGGGCAAGCTGACAGAGGGTGGAGGCTGCACATCCCCTTTGGGCACAATGTTCTCATGCCCTCTCACCATCACAATAAAAAAGTGTTCCTGATGTTTAAGATAATATTTCATGTTCCACTTTGTGCCCATTGTCTCTGGTCCTGTCACTGGTCACCACTGGAGAGAGCATGGCTCCACCTTCTTTGTGGGACTTCTTTGAGCTCAGTGTGCTAAATATGGGGTTTATTTCAATAAAAGAAGGCTAATCAGAGGCAGTAAGGAATATCTACATTTCATGTGCATTCTGAAATTAATAATCCAACAAAAATGACAAAAATTATGAAAAAAAGGAGCAGGCTCATATGTTTCCTTAAATAAATATTGATTAATTTCTTCAATAAAGGTGGGAGCTCTTGACTTTTACAATTTTGATTAAAGAAGAAGATAGCATCCGGATTGATAGCACTGCGAGAAAAAAATTGCACTAACCTTTTCCTTGAATATGTCATTAAAATGAAAAAGGAGTAAAATTCAAGTTTCAAATGATCAGATAATAATTGAAATTTCCCTTTAGCACATCTAGTGAAATAACCATGGCACATATGAACATAATGAAATTTTGTAAATACTATTGTTTACTGACTGAATTATTGAGCCTTTGCTTTCAATGTCACAGGATTTTAGCATTTTAGCAGATATCACTTTTTATTATCTTTCCATTCTAGAATTAATTCAATAAAAATCAGATTTATTGACCTGGAGAAACACCCTAAAGATTGTTTACTAATCAGGCTTTCAGTGGAGGAAGTATCTGCAGGAAAGACTTTCACAAAGACATTTGTATCTCCCAAATATCTTTAAAATGAAGAAATGCACAACATAGGCTGCATACAAAAAAACACTATAAAATAGTTTTTATTTCAACAAGAAAATAAAATACAAAATAAATGTCCAGTCTTTCTTTTTATGAGAAATTTCACCATACCTCTGAGACTTGCCACTACCAATTCTAAATTCAAAACAATACACAAATTATACATATTTGCATATTTAAATTCTAGAGGTATACAGAATTAAACATACCTTATATTCTCTGGTACCCACAAGTAATAAAATCTGTAATTTGTTTCTGTAAGACTGACAAATTTGTGATTTAGATGAAAAAGTCTTCTGAAAAAATAGTTACAGTTTAAAACCAAATAATTTTATACCAAGAAACAAGGTGATATTTTTGTATGAAAACACATTTTATATAAAGAGAAATTTTGTGCCATTGTTTTAAGAAAAAAACTGAAACTCAGATTACTTTTTGCCACATGTGGTCCAAGAGATGACACCGGAATTGTCATCAAAGACAACAAGGTATTTCTTTGCTCTGGAGAAAGAGTTCAGTGTATGACTAAGTATGTTTAAAAATCATGAAGGGAATGGAACAATTTACTGTATTGACAGGGATTTATACCACATAAAGCAAAACTAGCTGCATCAGTAATGCATTTCATGTTTCATATGGTGACCCATTATTTGAGTGAGATGAACAATTAATATTTCCATTATGTCTTTATGCTTCAGTTGGCATCATTTTATCAAGTGGTTGTGTAAAAAAACCCTTTTGCTCTCTTCATTGTTACTCACACAATTGTTTGGTATTCAGAATTAAGTCTTACATTAAAAAATTGATTTGGTTAATATTTAATATTAAATGTAAAAATTTCAGTTGAACTGATATAGAAGGCATTGGCTATGTGTATCCAGTTCTAGTGGTATATGTGAATGAAATTCAGTATGAGTATAAAGGATTGGAGGGGAAGGAGAAGGCGAAATGGAAGAGGAAGTAAAACCAATCCTCATGTAGTAAAACAAGCCTTAGGAAGAGATCTTTTGCTGTGATTATGGTTGTGAAAATTAAAATAATCATGGAGCAGAGTTTTTCCTGTCTTAATTTAAAAGAATTATAACTCTTTATTAATGTTAGGCTGGGAAGAAGTTGTCAAAAGCATTTCTTTTATAAAATACTAAGTGACCAGTTACATGCGTATACAAGTGCCTTCTAACTTGCCCTCTACATGATAACATTAGGCACACGTACACTGTCTCGTGCTTATCCTTCAGCCACCTGGAAGCCAAATTCAGCCAAATTCAATTAGGGCTCAGAGTACAAGGTTATTTATGAAGAGGTTTCCAATGTTTAACTTATCATCCACTCCATCTTACTCCTGCTTGGTCCAGTGGTGTCTTGCATTTCTGAGAGCATTTTATCTATATACATACATGTCACGTATCTGTAAGACATCCCACACTGTTTTGCCTTCAGCTTCAGTTCTTCACATCCTCATCCAAGAAAAAGGAAAGGGAAGTGACAAATGATCAATCTACTTACATATTTTAACAAATAATAAAGTTTATGTGCAATTATATATATAGTATAGTTAGTAACATAGTATATAACTATGATATAGTTACTAGTCAACAGACTCCAAGGATATATTCAAATTGTTATTCTCTATTTTTTATGACTTTTCATAGAAGTGTTATTTCAGTTTTGCTCAGTCACGGAGTTGATTTATTTCTAATAAGCAGATCACTACAGTGAGCTGGCTGATTTAATTGTTTTATTCATGGCTCATAGATTCCCCAATATATCTCAGTATAATATGTAGAAAAAGAGGCAACTCTCCAATAAATATCAGAGATTGTAAGTTTCAGGCAAATTAGGAAATAAAAGCTTGAACTGCTAACATTACTGCTTGATTATGGAAGTCTCTCTTGAAAACTTTAACACGATCCTAATTTCCTTGAATGCCCTACATATTCTCCCAGAGACATACTGTGAGTTACTTTGTATTCAGTAGATAAAAAGATTCAGCATTCTAGAGCTTTTACTCACACAGGGAATACACTGTGGTTTATTTTGAAATTAGCTGGTTTTTTTTTTTGCTGTTGTCTTGAACACATTGAATCATCTGGTTTTTTCACCTCAAAAATTTACCATTGTCTGACTTAATAATGGATTATATATTAAAACTTACATAGTAAAAAAAAAAATTGGAAACAACATTTTTTCTAAAATTGAAGTAGAAATATGTTTCACTTGCAGAAAGCTTAATTTGTCTTTTATTCATTATCTCAGGGCCTAATTTGCATAATAAATAATACGCAGTCTCATGATTTCATTATTTTATATGGGCAATATTGCATAATAGTCTTAAATAGCTAGATTTTATTAACTAGAAAAAAAACTTTGGTTAGATGACAAATACAGGTATTACAGAACCGTGAATTGTTATATTTTTGTAATTAAGTAATGAACTTTTTTAAAAAAAGTAAATATTAATTCCTCCTAGGCAGAACTAGACACAGTATATGGAACTTTCTTTTCAAATTTTAGGTTTTGTAATAAAAAAACCCTCTGCTTTACATTTTCACAGGACCATTATATCTTAAGTTCATTGTGCCTTTTATCACTTCACTTTTTACTTCAAATTTGTTTAATTAAATGTATCTCAGTTGAGTTCTTACTAAGGGTTTGTGTGTCAGGTTTTGGTAGAGGTGGGGCTATGTGGCTGGCTTCTGTGAGAAGATGCCAGAAGTTTCCCTCATGTCTGGAAGAGCCAATCCCAGCTGACTCCAGGCTGGACTCACTGCTGGCCAAGGCTGAGGCAATTATCAATTACAGTAATACCACTGTGATAACATATTAAGGAAGTAAAAAAAAAAAAAAGTTGCTACGTGGCTGTAATTGTGGCCAGAAAATAGCAGTGTGAGAACATGTGGGAGGAACAGCCCTGCAGACACCAAGGTCAGTGCAGATGAGGGGCAGGAGGCGCTGCAGATGCCAGAGCTGAGATTCCCCTGCAGCCCCTGGTGCAGCCAGCCCATGGTGAGGCAGCTGGGACCCTGCAGCCCATGGAGGTCCCTGGGCACACAGAGATGCACCCCCAGCCCATGGAGGGCCCTGGGGACACAGAGATCCACCCCCAGCCCATGGAGGGCCCTGGGGACACAGAGATCCCCCTGCAGCCCATGGAGGTCCCTGGGGACACAGAGATCCACCCCCAGCCCATGGAGGGCCCTGGGGACACAGAGATCCACCCCCAGCCCATGGAGGACACCCATGCTCCTCAGAGCCTGAGAGGAGGCTGTGACCCCAGGGGAAACCCCTGCTGGAGTAGGCTCCTAGCAGGAACCTGAAGACCCATGAAGAGAGGAGCCCACAGTGGAGCAGTTTCCCTGGCAGGATTTGTAATTCTGTGAGAGACCCACACTGGAGCTCCTGAAGGACAGGAAGCTGTGGAAGAGTGACCAACATTGCAACAGTTTGTGGAGAACTGCTGCCCATGGGATGGACTCACACTGGAGTCGGGTTGGTGGAGAACTGGTTCATTGGAGAAGTTCATGGAGAACTGTATCCCATGGGAGGCACCTCACAGTGGAGCAGGGAAAGGACTCCTCTCCCTGGGCAGCAGAAAAAACAGCATGTGATGATCTGACCATAACTCCCATTCCCTGTCTCCCTGAGCCACTGGGAGAAGACAGAGACCTCAGGGGAGGGAAGGGTGGAGAGAAGGTGTTTTTAAGATTAATTTTACTCTCATTATAGAGTTCCGATTTTATAAATTGAATTTATAAATTCAATTATTATCCCAAATATGAGAGGTTTTGCTCATGACAGTGTTTGGTGAGTGATCTCTCTATCCTTATCTTGAACCGAAAACTCTGTTATATTTTCTCTCCCACTTGTAGAAGAAAGAGACAGAGAGCCTTTGGTGGGTACCAAACATCCACCACATTAAGAAAAAATGAAGAGGAAAATTTCTCTAACTTATAAAAAAGCATATTCCTTTATTTTTTCAGATTATTTTGCAAAGAATCTAAGAGTTTGAATACCACAAAGGCCCAGGCAAGATTTTAAAGGAAGTTTACTCTGAAGTCTTTTATTCTTTTAGTAATGTGTATTCCTTTAGTAATAGTGTGTCAGAATTTCTAACTTCTGCAAGTCATGGTGGTATACTCATATTAGATATCTGACAGATGCTGGTAAGTTTTATGTTGCAATTATGAATTTTCAGACAGCATTTTTAAAAGTGAATGTAATGTTTGTATAATTGAGCTGTCTAACAAATCATATACTTAGATCTGTCTTAGAAATGTTCACAGAATAAATGTTCTAAAGGGAATAATAAAATAAAGTGAAATACCTAGAATTATTATAAATGAACTATCATAATAGCATAATATTAATCAGACTCCTTGTCCTCATACTTTTTTCCAATACAGACCAGTTAAAGGCTAAGACCTGATGCATTTTAATCTGGAGATTTAGGAGTTGGAATAGAATTTTCTAGTGGAATTTTTACTTTCAGTTTTTGATGAATTTTATTTTGTAATTACTCCAGGTTCTTGCAGTACATTTACCTGAAAGATTTGCTTGTCCACTACCTTCACCTCTTCAAACAGTGATTCTAAAATAGACATTGTACAGAAAATTTTTTAGAACATTTCACCTTTTAAATCTTACAGACTGTTCCAACTAAAGCTAAACAATGTGCAGGGCAAAACCCAGGAACCTGACACTACAGAAGAATAAAAATTCCATTTGGTTTTGATTACATAGTGAAAAGGATACTTTTCTTAAGGATGGACATTCTAAGTCTACAGTAAGAGTCAGTCCTCTGAAAAACAAACTTAACTACTCAAACAAATATGACTATGGCAGGATATGAATAATAAGAGGATTTAAAAATTAGTATAGCCAAAATATGATTTGTTATTCACATTTTAGTAATAACAGCCTTCCAAAATGGAATTTCTTTGTCTTCTCCCATCACCTGGGAGGTTATTTTAATTTAAATTGGTTTTTTTTCATCCTGGTTCAGACTAGTTTTTTATTTCTCAAAGCATAATACTGTGATTCCTCAGCTATTTGCTCCTAGTTAGATCAGGAGTTTCAAGTGCTCTGGCTTTTAAGCACCTATTTCCTAACGAGTGGGCTCTATTATGATGAGGATATTTCAAAAGATTATTCATTGTGAAAATAGAATGCATTAAAAATATGCTGAAGATATATGAATTATCCTATCTTTATCCTTTACTTCTCACTAGTTTTCTAGCTGTTCTAATAATTCCTTTGCAGTGACTTAAGCTTGCAGAGCACAGCTAATCTGCGTGGTGTCTGAAAGTTTTGCAAAAATAGTTCATTACTATGTTGAGACACACCGTGGTGAAACAGAATTCATCTTGTCATTTAAATTCTAGATTTTGCAGTTTTTATGTTTCTGCACTGGGCTCATGTGTCAAGGTGTACCATGGCTGCCAGAGGAGAGGAGAGGAGAGGAGAGGAGAGGAGAGGAGAGGAGAGGAGAGGAGAGGAGAGGAGAGGAGAGGAGAGGAGAGGAGAGGAGAGGAGAGGAGAGGAGAGGAGAGGAGAGGAGAGGAGAGGAGAGGAGAGGAGAGGAGAGGAGAGGAGAGGAGAGGGAAGAGAAGAGAAGAGAAGAGAAGAGAAGAGAAGAGAAGAGAAGAGAAGAGAAGAGAAGAGAAGAGAAGAGAAGAGAAGAGAAGAGAAGAGAAGAGAAGAGAAGAGAAGAGAAGAGAAGAGAAGAGAAGAGAAGAGAAGAGGAGTTTTTCAGGAAGAAGGGACCTACAATGATCACCTAGTCTAACTGTCTGACCACTTCATGGCTTACCAGAAGTTAAAGCACGTTTTTCAAATGCCTCTTAAACACCTACAGGCTTCAGTCATTGACCATCTCTCTAGGAAGCCTGTACCATGGTTTGAACACCCTCTCAGTTAAGAAATACATGGTAATGTCCAGCCTCAATCTCCCCTGGTACAGCTTTGAACATTTTCACATGTTCTATCACTGGATCCCAGAGAGAAGAGATCAACACCTCTCTTTCCCCTTTCCCTCCTCAAGAAGCCATAGACAGCAATGACGTCTCCCCTCAGGCTTGTTTTTCCAAAACAGACAAGTCCAAAGTCACCAGATACTCCTCACTGGACATTTTTTCCATCGCTTTTACCATTTTTACTGCGCTACCCTAGCCTCATTCAAGCAATTTCATACCCATCCTAAATCTTGGGGCACCGAATTAAATAAAATAGTCAAGGTGAGGCCACAGCAATGAGGTCACAGAGGGAAAACCACCACTTTTGGCAGGTTGGTGAGGCTGATTTGATGTATCCCAGTGTGTGGTTTCACTTGAATGCCAGGACACACGTCTGACTCACATTGATCCTGCTGCCAACAGCAACACCAGACCTCTTTCTACAGGGCTGCTCTCCAGCCACTCCTCTCCCAATTTATACCTGTGGACAGACAGAGCCATCTCAAGCCAGACTCGATGCAGGATAGAGCTGAACTTGTCAATTATGATTACATATTTGATTGCATATCTAGAAAATGGTAAATATGAGAGTGTGAAAAAATACGTCTTATGCAGAAGCAAAAATTGACTGCAGGGCAATGTCACAGCAGACGTACACACTGCAGCCCATGAAGGTCCCCAGAGCCCCTACGCTGCAGCAGGTGGGAAGAAGACATGATGGAGCAGGGAAGGAGTAGGACAACTAAGGAATGGCAGACAGGAACAGTTGTGTACTGACCACAGCCCCCCATTTCCCTGGGCTGCTTTGATGTGGTGTCAGTATCGGGGCTGAAGTCGAGTCTGGACAGAAGAGGGCGCAGGAAAAGTGTTTTGAGTTTTGTCTTCAATCAAGTCTGAAATTCTGAGGGCAACAGTGACTCCGCACCTGATACAGATACACATTTTAAGAGAAAACCAAACATATTAATAATAATTTTCCCCTTTCCTCCACCTATTTATCCTATTTTTTAGAAAAATAAAAGTAGAAGTATAAAGTACAAGTGGAAAGTACATGGTTTTTCTTCATGCAACAATTTTTTCTTTGACTGAATTAATTCTTTTTCAAATGTTATATTTCCTGTATTACTCTAGATTATTTTTGTGTGGTGAGGATTTCACAGGATAAGATAAATATACAATGTGCATATCAGACTTCTTTACTTTTGATCCAAATATACAATTGATATTTTGACAGCTAGTTTTGTTTATCTGGAAATAGGACAGAGAGGAAAAATATCTCAAGGTTGGGAGGCGTCTAACTCCTGTCCAGATTGCAATATTTAGTGTTTGAATTTAGATTCATTGCTTATACAAAATGTAATTTAGCCAGGAAAGTAAGAACACTAGCTCTTTGTGTATCTAGTGAAATCAAACACAGCAGACTTGATGAGATGATAATGTCATCAAAGTTTTTAGTGAGAAAAATCTACCCTAAAGAATTAAAAAGAGGAAATTGAGGGCAATGTTTTGGTGAAATCTTTACGTAGCCCCAGCTGAACAAATATGGTCCTATGAAATATTAAAGAACTATTCTTTGGTGAAGGAAAGAATTAGTGGCTGTAAATTTGATCTGTGCTTCCTAGGCCCTCATGAAGCATATCACTGGCAATATTCATAGAAAAGTTTATTCATAGCATGTCCTAAGAACCTTTTTTCCCCAACCATTTTCCCCCTGGTGCTGTCCTTTTGTCTAGGCACAGTTACCTGCATTATAAATCAGGGGGTTATGTTGAATAGGAAAAGTTGTTCTGTATTATTTGGCCTCTAGGTCAAAGTAGGTTTTAAATTTCTTTGCATAAAGGTTTTGCAGATATCTATTCCAGCTTTCACTGACATAAAGCAGGAAATTTTATTTTCTACAATATGAATTCACCTCTGTATCTAAATGTATGATAAAAAGAGCACTGAAATTGTCCCATCTGAGCCCTTTTACAATCTTTCATAACTAAAATTTGTCAAGAACACATATTAAAAGATAATCATAAACATCTGTTAACTAAAATAGAACTTTGGAGTCATTATTTTCAAAACTATATTAGACATTTTCAATGTTTTTCCTATCCTTTACTACTAATGATGAGTTTGTATTAATTAAAATGGATTATTTGAATTGCTGCTAAAATGAAATTAATGTTTTGAGCTGTCTCATCAGAACTATTAAATGAAGACTAGTGAATAACACAAGATTTTAGAAGACATTAGTACATGAATTAAAAAATAGAACAAAAATAAAATCTATGATGCTAAAGAGGAGAATTAATTAAGTTTGTATCCAGCTATTATATCTTTGTCTTGCTTATTTCTAATATCCATCACAGTCACAGGAATACATTGCCATATGTCTTTAAAAGAATTTCAAGAGGAAATTTCTGAGCAAGGATGTTATTTGAACAAAAAATCCAATAAAACCCGTCCTTATCAAACTCCCCTCTTTGTTCCAGAAGGAAATACTAACTGGTAAGCCTGTACTTTTACAATTTATAATATGTTACCAGATGTGTGATTGTAGGTCTGCATAATATTGCAGTGCAAATTCTTTATAATTGGGATAAATTAAACAGGAAATAGTTTTTTCTGGAACTTGTTAAAAAAATATGTTCAAATAAATGTTGATTTTTTTTTTTTTTTGCTTTGATTTATTTATTTAGTTAATTTGTTTTAATAGGAGCACAGGCATAGTCTGTTTACACCTCTTTTATACCATATATCAAGTATATGATTCAGACAGTTTGCAATAATTTTTTCATAAGGTATCAAATAATTTAGCTGGATATTTAAAGTCTGTTAAAGTATTTACATATTAAGCCATCATATAAAACTTTAATTAATATGAAATAAGTAAATAAATCCCAGAGTCCCTTATAACATAAAGGAATAATAAAAGCTTGCAAAAATCCAAATCTACCATACTCTTGAGATTGTTACCATTCTTATTGTCTTCAACCTTTTCCTTTTCTGGTCTATAGAAATAGAAGAGAATAAAATGGTTTGGATTGGAAGGAACATTAAATATAGCTAGCTCCAATCCCTCTTTTGCAGGCTGGGACCTCTCCCATGAGAACAGGTTGCTCAAAGCCCCATCCAGCCTGGCCTTGAACACTTCCAGGGATTGGGAACCCAAAACTTCTCTGGGGAACTTGTTCCTGTGCCCCACTGCCCTCACAGGAAATAATTTCTTACTAATATCTAATCTAAACCTACCCTCCTTCACTTTGAAACCATGGTCTCCTTGCAAAAAACCTCTTTCCGTTTTTCTGGTGGGCACTCTTCAGGTGCTGAAAGGTTGTAATAATATCACCCTAAAACCTTCTCTTTCCCAGGCCGAACAGTACCAATTCTCTCAGCTTTTATTTATAAAAGCGTTTCAGCTTTTAATCCCTCCTCTGGATTTGCTCCAATAGGTCCTTCCTGTGCTGGGAATATTTAAAATAGAATTTACAAATTGTTCCAAACCTGAGAGGGGAATGGGCAAAAAAGATATCTAGACAGGCTGGAAGAATAGACTGACAGGACTCTAATGAAATTAAAAAGCCCTGGCCTAAGGAAGGAAAACACTACTAAATCCAATCAGAATACTTCAAACAAATTATCAGCAAACAAAGTAATCATACATTTAAAAACTCATTCTACATTTACTTATCTCTTTCATCTTTCAAGCATTCATGTCTAATATGCCAAAACCATTAAATTTTTATTTTGGTTTTATATTTACTGAATTTCTATTTCTATAATCAACCATTTCATAAACTATCAAGTAATTTTTTTAGTAGGCATTTGCTCAGAGACAGGTGAATCCTGAGAATTTTAACCACGTTCTGTGAATATTACCAAAAAATAGAGTTGAATTTTGAGAGGTTCATATCATTCTAAGCACAAAAATAAATTCTGTGTTTGCATTGCATACTCATTTCTTAGTGGATTTGGCTTATTTTGTATGATTTCTGCTGAAGCAAAATGAAGTTAATTTTCCATATCAATATGAAACAGAACATAACATCTGTGATAAACCTATCTTGAATAATCAAACTAAAGATATTGCCTAATCCACGTAACTTAAGCAGCAAAGCACAAGAATAAATAAGTGTTAATATAGAAGAAAAATCACTAAGAAATTGTTTGCTTGGCTAGGGCTTACACCACTATTTCTAAATAGAATTATTTTTGATGAAAAAGAGAACATGGAGCGGAATTCTCTGTAGTCCCTTAAAAGAGGAAATCAGGAAGGTGATTCATCTGGTATGAAGATAAGCTGCTGGAAAGGTGCAATGACTCACCTGCAGAGGTGTCAACACTTCTTCATTGATTTCAGTGAAGAATAAAATGATTTATGCTAGATGACTTAAGATATGTGAAATGAACCTCATCCTTATTCCCACTGTCAACAGTTACTCAAAGGAGAGGAGGGTTGAGGGAAGAGAAAGGAAAAAACTAGAGGAAAAAATAGTAACTAGGATCCTTATCTTTATTCCTAATTCCATTTGTCATCAGGCTAGTCCATGTTTTGCAGACTAGTGGGGTAGAATAAAACATATTCTTCCTTTTCCCATAGAGGAATTCAGAAATAAATTCACAAGTGTTCCTGTTATTTTTAGGCAAGAGAACTGTGCAGGCATAACAGAATCAACCTGAGGCTTAATTAATTACAACACAACTTGAATCAGAAACATTCTGTGGGGTTTTTTCCTCATGTGATTGGTTTTTTTCTTGCTTTGGTTTGGCTTTGTTTTTGGTTTTGTTTTTTTGCCTTTGTTTTTGTTTTCTTTTAATATTTTATAGAATTGGAGAAAAAATTGTAACTTATTCAAGAATTACCATCAGCAAAAGTCAGAAAAGAAAATCCAGTAATGTGTATCTCAAGTGGTTTATGCTGATTATTGTCATTACTGCAAATGAAAGGCATATCATCAGCCTTTGATTGAAGGAACCTTCTATTTTCTTTTCTGCTTCAGTGGTGAAAAACATGTACACAGACTTCTCTGTGTGTTTGCACTGTGTTCAGATATTTTAACCAGTACTTTACTGGAATTAAGGCTGCTTCCAGTAGCAGCCTAATAACTTAAAAGCAGCCCAAGAATGTAAGCAAAGAGCCTAAAAAAAATCAAACTATTAGAAAGAATTTTTATTTTTGTTTTCTGCTCATGGATGAGTAATGCTTATAAAGACTTTTAAGATTCTATGCTTCCAAGCAAGATGGATGAACTTATCTCTCAGTATATGAATATAGTAAAGATGATATCTGAGTCAGATGTCAGTAGTTCGAAAGTAATTAAGCTTGAATCAATAAATAGCAAGAGCAGAAAGATTCAAATCATAGCTTTGTTTTCCCAAATTAAACCAATTTTTTCTTGCTTTCTAATATTGAACTTCCAACCCTACAGTGGTGAGCATTTTATTCTAAATGTATTCCTAGATATTTTTCTGTAATTCCTATTAAAATGTGATACAGAATGAAAATTCATAAAAGACATATCAGTAAAGTCAGTAGTGAATTAAAAAAAACCCAAAAAACAAACAAAAAAAAAAAAAAACAAAAAACAACAAACAGCTTTTTATCACAACTTTTTATTGTCAGAGAGTCATGTCTGAGAGTTCATTCCTATCTGAAGGCATGCCGAAAGAAGAAAAACTGGTAAGGGAAAATGTAACTTTCAGAAAATGTTACTATTTTATTGCGATATTTTCACATAAGATGCACCCATATTTTTTCTGATCAAGTTGAACCTCTGTTTGGTACTGTTTATTAAATGGCTTTATCAGTTTGTATAATGCAGACTTCATCTAGGCTGAGGAGAGAGGCAGAAGGTGCAGAATGTTTGGGGATACTCAGACAGTTCCCTGTATCTGCCACAATGATTTTTTGTGGTAGATTGTCACAGACATCTTTTATGAAAAATCCTTTCCTTAGGACTTTTCCTCCTGAGAAGCTGACAGGCCTTGGGAACAAAATGTAAACATTGATGATCTGCTGCTGTGGAATGCAGCAGGTGGGTCTGTGATTGGCCTCATAGAGTTGTTTCTAATTAATGGCCAACCACAGTCAGCTGGCTCGGACAGAGAATCTGGGACATCTGCCTTTGTGATCATTCATTCCTTTCTATTCTTAGCTTAGCTAGCCTTCTGATGAAATCTTCTATTCTTTTAGTATAGTTTTAATGTAATATATATGATAAAATAATAAATCAAGCCTTCTGAACATGGAGTCAAATCCTCGTCTCTTCCCTCAATCTAAGACCCCTGGTGAACACTGTCACAGTAGATTGACTAATAAAATACAATTGCATGCTGATGTCAAGAAATGTATTGGCAGCTCCTATTTAAAAACTTCCCAAGAAAAGTATTTCTGGCTTTTTCCTTTGAACAAGAAGTTAAAATGTCAACATAAATCATCTAGGGTAGATTAATTTTTATTCACTATTGTATCAAAAAGGAACAAAGTTCCAGCAATTTTACCATTCTAGTTAAGGTAATTTAAATTGCAAATAGAACTTTAAGAATATAATTTTACTATGGAATGTTGCTTTACAGTTCCACTAATAAATATGCAGGATCATGGTGCAGGTAGCTGTTCTGCAATTTTTAGAATTACATTTACATACCAGAGCTATTTAGTCTGAAAATATACAAGTATTTAGCATAAAAGCCTTTTCTGAATTCCCTATTCAGGAAATCAAAACTGATTTTATTAATATAGTGAGCAATTAGTTTATCTAAAAAAGCCAACTTTGTAAACCTAGGATTTAATAACTATCTATATAACAAACAGTAATGACACCTCAAATTTCTTACCTGTCATTTTTGGTAATTAAATGCATTTTAAGGATTATGTGTGAATATTTTCTTCTCAGTCTCAGTATTTCCTTGTGCCTCTATAATTGTCTCTGTAAAATAGTAGTCTTCTGTGAAAAGGGCTAGCAATTTCTTATAAAAGAAATAAGTATTTTGATTGTGGTAATGAATTATGGACTACATTAAGAGCTTTTCTGCTTTTTTCAATTCTGCTTTATGTATACTTGCATTGCTGTTGTGAAAGGAACAAAAGTCTTGCTGAAGAATGTCTTTTCTTCATTTTTTTTTGATTCCATGAGACTTCTATTTTCTTTTCTGCTTCAATCGTGAAAAATATGTACATAATGACAAAATTTGCAACCTTTGAAAGGTATAAACAACATAAAGCCACATCCAAAAGTAGGTGGCAATCTAATGTAGAGCCAACAGAGCAACTTTTCAGCTGAAATGTAACCTGTAAGGTTTCTTTGGTTTGGTTTTATCTTGTTAAAAGTTTACAAATTACTCAAATAAAGGAAATTCCCCTTTTGGCAAAAATTTAACAAGCATGGAAATATTAAAGCTTTTCTGTGCTGAGCAAACATATTTCAAAAATTCAACCTGAGACTGACATCCTTTCCTCTCTGCCCTGTTGCTCCTCTCTTTTTAATGTAGACTAATGGAAATCATGTTTTATCCACCTCCAAGATGTGTCAGTGCTACAGTGCCACTTTCCATGTCAGCACTCCTGCAGTTCATATGCAGTGTACATCAGCAACAGGTGTTTGGACAGCAAGTTTTCTCCTCAAAGAGAATAGGATATCAGATAAGAAGTAACATTTCTGAATGCATAAATGCAATTTGGATTGGCACTGACTTAAAAGGAAATGGATGCAGACTAACCCAAACCACCTGACATATTTAATCAATTGTGAAAACTGCCATAACATACTGTATTCTCTGGATGAGCCAATTTGTGCTATACAATTAGGAAAACATATGCCTACCAATTTTAATCAAGTTTGGAGCAAAAATACCCAAATTTTTGCAAGTAATGAAAATTATAAATTTCATTTACCCTGGTTGAAATGGAACATATTTATAAATATGTGTGAAACTGTTTTTTATTACTAAGAACAGAAATCAATATAGTAGGCTTGTTCAAAATAAATTTTGTGTACACTTTTGGCAATACTCAACCAAAAAATCAGGTGTAATGATGTACAATTATTTGGTGTGTATCCTCTGAAATATTGAAATTTCCTCAAGGATAGATTAATAAAACCACACATTTTTAAGAACAGAATTTGGAGAATTTCATGATCTCAGAATACTTTAAAAAATTGTACTGATTACTTACATGTCTTAAATAACACCCGAGTATTTCAAGAAGCCACTGTTAAATGTTAATCTTCAATCTTGTGACCTTAGAAACATTTTTTCTTATTTGTATTGAAAAAAATATCCCCAATCTCATACAGTTTAAATGTTCATATAAAAACTGCTAAACAACAAAACTGCCACACACTCATTTAATTGAAAAGAATGACGAATAGATGTTAGTAATTATGGATTCATGTAGATTTGCTTCCTGAAAGTTACGTCCAATGCTTCCTCGGAAAGTGTGTCTTATCCTTCTATCAGACTAGAATATTGTTTGCTGTACATACTTTAACCCTACAAAATAAAAACAAAACCAACAAAAAGTTATAGGTTTTTTTTCATTATTTGAAGTGTAAATTCACATTTGATTTTTGATTTAGATAGATGCTTAAACTAAAAAAAAATTGTATACCTAATGGTGAATTTAATGAGTTTCCGAAGTCTGTATTAAACAGACAATTAATAAATAACATAAATAACAATATTTAATGAGTTTCTGAAGTCTGTATTAAACAGACAAAAACATAAATAATGATATTCTACAAAGTAAAATAATAAACTTAACAAAGCATTCAGGGTTTTATTATAAGCTATGTCTGGTTTATTGCTGCACTGACCTCCTTGGCCTATCTCCTCACCTTTCTTCCACTTGTTACCATACAATGTATCTTATTTTAGGTTTTGATCCATTATTATTCTTTTGGAAAAGGAGTGACTGAAATCTATCAGCTGTATTATGCAACCCTGAAAGAATAAGGCCTCTGAAGCCATGATTCAAAGCCTTAAACTATTCATTGAATCAAGGGTTTTACCAAGACTTTTGGATATACACAATGAACTCTCTGGACTTGCTGGCAAAGGACAACAGCAAATGTGTTTAATAATACAGTAATTAAAACCCTGATCCAGGTAGTGGGAAAAATGAATTCAATTTATTCCTGTCAAGTTGGATTCACATCCTTTTTAGTTTTTAACAATGAAATCCATGCTGGCAGTGGTTCATGTTTAGTCTGTATTACTGAATACGAACAAAGATTGAAAACTCAATGAAAAAAGAACAAGCCCAACCATGAGTGCAGTCTGGAACATGTAGTTATAAGGCACAGGCACTGGCTAAGGCACTGGTACACCTCATTTCTGCACTGAGTGTGTCTCAATATCTGATGGGAGAGCCTTACTGCTCTTAGAGCAAGAGGCTTATCAGACATCTGAATCTTTTCCTTCTCTTTGTTTAAGCAACAAGTTAGTTTGAGTTGATGACATTACGAGTTTAAATTCAGTTGCCTCAAATATTTAAGTCCACTTTCTTTATGTGTTTAAATTATTTATGTAGAATAGAGCTTCTAATCAATTAATAAAATTGCAGAAAGAGGATAAAATGCCCTCAATAATAATGAACACTGGTTTAAAAATATCTGTGTTCCTTTTATAGACTAATCAAAATTTAGAGAAATAATATTAAAAGCCTGTAAACTCAACCTGGTATGTGTTTGATATATCAAGTTACTTACTACAGCAAGCAACCTACCCTACCAGGTAAATAACTACAAGTTACTTACTGAGTAGGTCTTTTCAGCATGAACAATAACAGCCTGGCTCACTCAAGCACTTGTGGATCATTAACTCAATAACATTAACTGTTGTTTCTGAGACTTTAAAAAAATCCCCCCTGAATTATACCACATTCATGTAGGTCTTTTCTTAAGTGACAAAAACGAAATATACATATGTATATTTATGGTTTACAACATTTCTGCAATTTTTTTCCTGAATGCCTCACATTGTTTCCAGACTAGAATTATATGTATCTAAAAGTAATGCCAGATGATTTTCTCCTATTTAAGAATGATTACTTCTGCAAACTTTATAGGCAAAAAAAAAAAAAATCCCACCCTTCTAAAAAACCTGACAACCAAACAACATTTGCAATAAAATATATACCTACTGCAGTTTTGCAGAACATTTTACTCAACTTCAGTAAAGATCTGAAATTACAGTAAATCTTGATTTACAATTATAAATTTTTAGTGGTGCTTACTGTCATTCAATTTGCAACAAATTTTTGGGAAGAAAACAGTATCAAAGAATCATTTCAAATGAATGAAAATAGACATGCAATCAGAACACTCTCTATGGCTCTTCATTTTCTTGGAAAATTGGGCTATTAAAATAAAATACAGAGCCACTGCTCTTGTGTCTGATTAAGAGAAGTACTTAATATCAGAATAGTAACAGAAGCTAAAATAACAGTTTTCAATACTATGTTTTCAAATAAATAATATAAATGTAACAGAAAAATCCCAGAAAAAATGTTGCAATTATTGCATGGTCTTATTTTATGGATACTGATTCTCAATGGATCTACTGAAAAGCAGGATCCTGTGATAAAGTCCAAATTAAGATATTTCTGAACTTACCAGTTCAAAATGTCTGACAAGTGGAACAACACAAATTTTAAAATCATGTAGTCTTCCGTTTGTTCAGTTTGTTTGTAATATTAATCTGTACATTGACAAATACACAATTAAAAATAAACAAAGAGATAAAAAAGAATCCCATAAAGAAAACATTTCTCTTTAGGTACTGGAGAAAAAATGTTTACTTCTGAAGTTAATTTGGCCCATTTAAACTTCTTTTTTTTTTTTTTTTCACTTGGCCTACAGAAATTCTACACAATTCTCTTACAGTTTTACCTTCTAGACAGCTGAAATTCAGGGAAATGTAGCTAACAATAAGTGCATTTGTAAATAGCTATTTTTGAATTTCTTTATCCTAATCCATATGGTTCCTTTGTTAGTTCAATAGGGTTATAAGAAGCATTAACTTCCTCGATGAAGTTATGTAAGGTTTTTAATCTTTAGCTTATCCCAATATTTAATTACCTATGTAGTTGTGGAAGTGGGGAAATAGAGTCCTAATACCTTGATATCCTGTGCTGCATATTAAATTATTTTCTCATTGCTTTCCAGTGGATGAAAAAGATTGACTCTCTTCTTCTTTATGATAATTATCTTACAAGATGGAATTTCGTCATATTTTGACCCTTTAGCTTTAGGTGTTCTGAACCCAAAAAAATCACATAGAAATTTTTTCCTCTTATTCTTTTTGTATTTATCTAAATTCTTTTGTGAAATACTCTTTCAAAATAGACTCAGATAAATTATTCTCTTGATTTTCAAGTTAAACACCCTTGTTAATTCAATCCTTAATTAATTAAATCTGTCATTTGTTTTCCAGTATCATTAAATTGACTAATGTTTAGCTAGCAAGAAAGACTTTTCCTACAGTCCTAGATGAACTCCAGTTTTTCCTCTCATCTTGATTTATTTTGTAATTCTTTACTTTCTTTCATGTGCTGCCAGTTGTAATTAACTTTATTTTATAATTTTATCATTGTCTTTTTTGCTGACATTTTCTCAGCTCTCCCTTGTTTCACCATACAAATGAGAATTTTGTTTTACTAAGTGCAATAATGTTCTCCATTATAAAGGGGTAGTTTAGATGTACCAAAGTTTGCAGTTCTTCCAAAGGGCATAATAGTTGTGCATGCCAAATTTGTCCAAGTTTAAAACAAAATCACAATTATAGCTGCTGTTTGCATGTGCTTTTCCACTTCTATCCACCAACAGATCATCCGTCCCTTGACTAAAGACTAGAGACAATTTAAGCAGAGACATGAATAAAAGAACTTTGAGAACTTTTCAGTAGAAATAGCAACATTTTGACAGAATGTCTTGTATCTGACAAAGATGATCAACAATGTTCTGGAATGGCAGTATCTTTTTCATGGAAAGTATTTCTTTTTTTTCTCACTGATCATTATAAGTTTACACTTTTCAAACATTTGTATGACAGAACTATGTGCTATTGAAAATTATACATCTCATTCAATAAAGAGGATAAAATTATATTCTGGTATTCCTTGAGTCTTTAATTTTCTAAAAAGTAGGGTCTGCTTTCAAGATTTGTCTTCAAGCCAATCAAGGCTAAGAAATCATGACTCAGTTTTATAGTGCTTAAGAGATAAATGACAGCAAAATGGAGATGGGATTTGCACATACAATAGATGTCTTTTCTGTCTATCTATATCTACCTGTCTATTTATCCATCTGAAAGTGAGAAGAAAATAGATGCACTGGTACAGGTTTCAGCTTCTATTAGCAATCAGAGTGTAAATTCAAGACATGTAGAAACCTTGACTTCAGTATCTTCCATCTGCCAGACTTCTCTACACACAGTGTGTCAGCCCACCCTTTGGTCATCCTTCTGTGAAGGAAGTTGAGGAAATTTTCCTTATTAAAGCTGGAGAAGAGAGGGCTCCAAGGAGACCTTAGAGCAGCCTTCCAGTGCCTAAAGTGGGCTTATAAAGATGATGGTGACAGGTTTTAGGAGGACTGATAGTGGTAGGACAATGGATTGAAACTCAAAGAGGGTTGATTGAGACTAGACATAAGAAAGAAATATTTTACCATAAGTATGGTGAAACACTGGGACAGGTAGCCCAGAGAAGTTGTGGAAGCCCTATTATTGGGAGTTTTCAAGGCTAAGTTGGATGGAACTTTGAGCAACATGCTCAAAGTTGAAGATTTCCCAAACCATTGTAGGGGAGGGTGGACTAAATTCCATTCTTCTATGATTTTGTGATTTTATACTTCTTTATTTGTTCTTTCAGCATTTTCTTTGTGATATATGAAAAATCATAGTTATAGTCTGAGAATGAAAATATTCTAAGGGGGTTAAATAGTCCATCTGGTAAACAGAAAAACCTTAAAACCTGCAAAGGTTCCTTATTTTAAAGTCATCATCTAGGTGGATTCATTCTTCATCTAATACCAATACTAATGATAATGATGGTAATGACATCGATGATATGATGATGATTAATACTAATAATAGTACTAATAGTAATCCCTACCATCTGCTAACTTTACTTGGCATTTTACTGAGCATTAGGATACTTGGAAGTATTGACCCATTGTAAGAGGGTTAATTCTTCAATAGTAAAATATAAGACAAATTTGTCAATACTTTTAAATTTGGAACAGCATTCTGGACACGTAATTCAGTCCTTGATTAGACAGAATTTGTAGCTCCCATAAAAAAATCTCAAATAAATAAATGTATTGGAATGGGGTCTTGCAGTTTATCCCATTCTAATTCAGTTAGTGCAATTAAATTACTTTCTACCTCAGAAAGAATACCAATTACAATTATTTCCTTCTCTAGAAGGCAAAGTATTTACTTAAGGGTGATGAAATTTGAGTTGCAGACTGCAAACACTTGTGCCATGTTTTCTTTCTTGTGAAATTGTATTTTGCAAAGAATAAGGCTGCCAGATCTGATATTCAAGGAAGTGCGATGAGTCAATGTGTTGCATGGTTATTAGATTCACACCACTAATGGACAAACTTGAAAGAAACAATTTTGATATGTCAGAAAGTATGCATTACTCAGCAGTAGATCAAAAATGCCTACTGTATTTGCTAGGTGACTGGAATGAAAAGAGCAAAGAATTAAAGGTTAAACATCAGGGAGTGTCTACTTATGTTCAAATAAAGATTTTACATTTATAAAGGAAATTGTAGCACCGTAAAAACGACGAATATGTGACCTTTGAAAGATGCAAGTGAAGAGAGGGCACCACAGAAAATATATAAACAAAATCATGCATAAAAATTTTGGTTATTTCTGTGATCTTATTTGCCTAGTTATCTAAGCAGTAGCATTAATTAGAAGCTGCATTTTTTTTCACATTAACTTATTAAATGACATTTCTGGGTGCATTCACCAGGAAATGATTATTGATGCCATATTATGTACAATGTTCTCTTTATAAATATGCCTGAGTCTATCAGATGTGTTTAAAAGCAATTCATGGGTTTTTTTTTTTTTTTTTGTTTAATGAATCAGAATAATTTATTTAGCCTTATTATTCCAAGAATAACCTTTTAATTTAATTAATTCAAAGCTTACTTTTCTTCTGTACATGCCTGAAAGGTTTGTAGCACCTGCATGTGTATTACTTGGTTTCCTTTCTCTTCACCAGAAGTGCACAGTTTTCAGAGGTTTTAGAGGACAAACATGCTGGGTTATCTTCTGTTTCTCTTCAGTGGTTTTTGGTGGCCATGAGGTTGGGGTAAGGCCCTGTGGAGTGTGGTCAATACTGAAAGCTGAGATTAGCTTTTCCAAATAGACTATTTGGTAGCACTGAACGCTGTTCCAGTACAGATTTGCAATTATATAGAGAGCATTTTCTTGTGTAATAAAAAATTATTTGTCAATATTTTGGTGTATTTGGTTTATCAGGACATGCCCAGTGCTGAGCACAGGTGGTTCCAGAGGGCTCCAAGGGACCCACTGCATGGCACAACTGAATGTCATAGTCAAGGTGGTACATTTCTATTGTAATGCAAAAAGAAAAAGGAAAAATGCTGCCCAGCAGACGGAGAAACAACCCTCTGAACAGCAAGGTAAGAGCAAAAGGAGTGGGGGAGGGACTCCAAGAAATGTCGATATTCTCCAACAGCCCACGGAGAGGACCAAGGTGGAGCAGATATTTCCCTCCAATGCATGGAGAGGACCACACTGAAAGAAATAACCACACTGCAGTCTGTGAAGGGCCCATTCTGGACCAAGCTTCTGACAGTAGCTGCAGTCCATGCAGAGAACCCATCATGGAGCAGAGTCATCCCTAAGGACTGCAATCTGTGGGAAGGACCCACCCCAGAGCAAGGGGAAAGTATGAACAGGAAGGAAAGGCAGAGAGGAAGTGTTACAAACTAACCTAATCCAACACCTCTCATCCTTCTTGCACTACTTGGGAAGCAGCAAAAGCAGGGAAGGAGATTGAGGACATGGCAATGAATGAGTGAAGTTCCATCTGTGTAAAAAGGGCGAGGGTGACAGGAAGGTG
This sequence comes from Ammospiza nelsoni, assembly GCF_027579445.1. NCBI lineage: Eukaryota > Metazoa > Chordata > Aves > Passeriformes > Passerellidae > Ammospiza > Ammospiza nelsoni. The sequence goes on along the minus strand of NC_080634.1, from coordinate 76,199,068 downwards.
TTTTAGGTTTTTCCCTTTTTTTCTCACCACCCAACTCTACGTTAATTGGCAATAAATCTTATTTTTTTCCAAGTCTTGCCTGTGATGGAAATTGGTAAGCATTCTTTCTACCTTTATGTCAGTCTGTGAACTTTTTCATCTATTTCTCTCATCCTGTTGGAAAGGAGTGAGCCAGTGGCTGGATTTGAGAATCTAGCAGTTGATCAATGTTAACCTACTGCATGGGTGAAAAGGACTGCAACAGACAACACATAAAATGTTAGGTAGGTCTTAGGTGTGTATGGTGTGAAACAGGTTAAAAAAACCAAAAACAAATAAACAAACAAACAAGCTGGTCAGAATTCTTACTCTTGTCTTTAGCCTGTTTAAGTCAATGAGGGGGGAACTTTTGATAGGATTTAAAAATTATGTATTGCCTGTAAGAAACTGACATAGTGGTCTGTACCTACCACTTCATATTTTCACCACCTTACATTGACAGGAGAATAATTTAGTTGTTTTTATTCACTTCTTTATCATCCCTTCATGTCTAGGTTCAGTTCTAGGTTTTTTTACTACATTAATTCAACAGTGCCAATTACTAGTGAAAATAAACCTGGTAATATGTTCAGTGTATTTCTATCAAGGTAAAACACCTAAATATACCAGAAATACTTCTTTCCACTATGAAGAAAGGAAGGATCCAGTTTGAATATATAGGGTATATATTTTTTAAAAAAATCACTTTAATTGGTCTTGGAGAATTAAAAGTGTCAAACACGGAAAAATACTAAGTTATATGAAGAAGAAGAATAAGATGAATTTGTGTAGTCTATTCACTGAAAAAAAATGTGTGCTAGTCATTTGACTACATATTAAATTCAATTGCATCAAGGGGAAGTAATGACATTCCCAGGAGTGAAAAGCTACACTATGTATTAAGTTCATAGCACAGTACTTATTTTAAACTGCTCGCATAAACTGGTTCATTAAAATATTCTTCTGCTGGAGATGCCAACAGTTTTGATAGGCACTGAGGGATGAAAAATCTAAGTGTGAAGACTAGCAAATAAATCAATAAATGGTTTAAGGAGTTTCTGCTCCTTATGATCTTTTAAAGACATGTTGATAAATACTCTTCAGATATGACAAACTATGTATAATGTTTTGGATGGTGTAACAAAGAAACATGGGTTGTTTCTTCTTAACTTATGTTCTCTAGTTTATTGAAGGAACACCTGACAATTTGAAAGAAAAAATCTGTGGCCTGTTCAGTTTCTCTTTTTCTTTTATTTTTTTTTAATTGTTGCTTCCAGAGAGCAGAGGCAATCCATAAACTATTTAACATTTAATTAAGAGTAATGTCCTTTCAGGGAAAAAGAAAAAAAAACAAAGGAAAAGTTTATTTTATTGCTTTGGCTAAAACATTTTTAAGTACAAAGATAGCAATAAACCCAACGTGACCTGCTTTCTGATAGTTTCTCTTTGGCAGACTTCATCAGATGTTTGAGAATAATGTGTAAATTTAGTTGTATCTGAAAAGCAAGATGTCACAAAGAGATTTTTACACCAGGTATTTCTGGTGATTGGTTCAAAGCTCCTGGAGTACTTGTCTCTCCCAACTGACTATGGAAGAGACTTACACAACTAGGCAATCTGCATAATTCTAAAATAGCTAAAATTACAATATAGTAATACTAGTCTACTTGTGCACCACCTACAATGAATTATAACTTCTCCCATCCACTCTGGGGAGTCTGAATAAAACTAAATATCTCAGCAAATAACATGCTTAAGAAGTTTGATTTTGACTCTTTGAAGAGTACGCCTAAACAAAAAGATCCATATAGAAATTAAAACAGAATCCTGATCAATTTTTCTGGCAATAATTAATTATGTACTGCAAAAGGAATGAAAATACATTACACATAACTCCCAAGGTAGACTTAAGAATTATCAGTACCATTTGTGGATTTGTGTTATTGCCAAAACCAAAAAATCAATGAGGTTTCCTTTAAAGTTTTTTCCTTTACGGGAAAACAGAGTAAAAATTAATTTTGATTCAGACATTTGGCTTTATTTGCATGAATAATTATTTTCCTTAAAATTAATTATTTTTCCAGGAACATTGTTTAACAAGTTATGTCTCCCTTGGCTGACTCAAATGTTGATTTTTTAACCTCCGTACCACTTTATATGCCATGTACAAAATACATAATAATTTGCAGTGAAGCAGACCAAACACTGGGAATGCCAAAGCCAGATATTCAGTAGTTTTTAAATACATAGTTGTCTTGTATTTCAGTACCTGTTTTTAAATCTACCTGCGTATATTACTTGGAGACCAATTACAAAAGTTGTAAATCTACGAAAATTATTTGCGATTAATAAAAGATAAGAAATGTATACACAGAAGAATTAGTAATGAAACAGAGAAATGTTATGCTGCTTTGAAATGAAATTAGCAGAGAACTTCACTTTTTGGAAAGACACCTCTTAATGGTACATACCTAAAAAGGATGCACTCAGGAATACCTTCAGATATTCTGTCTTAATAGCAAATTTGCAAATAAGGGGTGTATATGAGGTCAGTATTGCATTTATTGCACAACTATGAAATGTTTCTCTCCATAAATTCCTGATGTTATTAATTATTAATTATCAATTATTGCCAACAGTGATTAGAACCCAAAAGGTTTTAATCTCTGTTGGCAATAATTAATAACATAACAATATCTCTCAGGTGTATTTTCTTATTCTAAGAGAATAGAGGGGGGGAAAAAAGAGCACTGTAAAGAGGACATAATTTAATTTGAGGAAGACATTTTAACATAAGGGCAGAATGGAGGAACCTATTTATCCTAGCAGTAGTCACATGCTAAGGTGATTAATCTTTGGTAGAATTCTTGGACTGCTCATGTTGGTAGATACACTCAAATGGCTCTCTTAGGATTCAGTGGATCACGTGGAGAGCTCAAGTAATTGAAATTAGAGGCCTGAAAATTTAATTGCTCATATTGGATCAATCTTATAGGTGAAGTAAATATAATGATGCATTCCTACATATTTTTGGTATTTAAGGATCCAAACACCTACACCTTTGCCTCTTACTTCTTGGTATAGGGCTAAAAGATAAAATTGTTGGTGCAGACTATTTCCTGAAGGAGTCATGGGTTGGTAGGAAGGGTGGCTTCTGTGAGAGGTTGCCAGGAATTTCCCCAGGCCAAACACAGTTGGCTTCAGGCAGCTCAACAACGGACACATCACAGAACATAACTGAACACCTAAAAATGATGGTGGTCCCTCAAAGAGAAAAAAATATTTAAGAAGGATTCAATATATTGGGTGCGGGGGGAAATGAGTGAGAGGACAATGAAAACAGACTCAGAAGTTCTTGCCTAGAGAAGACAATTTCGGTGCTCCTTTATCAAGTCAGTTTGAGTGGTCTTAGTGTATGTATTTTTATGGACCATGCTTAACTAAACCACGGAATTAATTCAAGTTAATGGAAAACTTATATTTTTTAAATAGGATATGCTCATATAATTTTAATAAAATACTTTGTGATGCTATTAGTATATTTGTTGACCAGTAAGGGACACCAAATTTTGTTGCTAAAACAGAAAAGATTGCTGGAGGTGGGATGAAGATCCAAAATTAATCAGTTCTCTTACTGAAAATAAAAAGCCTTACATCACCATAATCAGTAGCTTCTCTTTTTCTTTCACTTTTCTTTCACTTTTCTTTCACTTTTCTTTCACTTTTCTTTCACTTTTCTTTTTCTTTTTCTTTTTCTTTTTCTTTTTCTTTTTCTTTTTCTTTTTCTTTTTCTTTTTCTTTTTCTTTTTCTTTTTCTTTTTCTTTTTCTTTTTTTCTTTTTCTTTTTTTCTTTTTCTTTTTCTTTTTTTCTTTTTCTTTTTCTTTTTCTTTTTCTTTTTCTTTTTCTTTTTCTTTTTCTTTTTCTTTTTCTTTTTCTTTTTCTTTTTCTTTTTCTTTTTCTTTTTCTTTTTCTTTTTCTTTGTCTTTTCTTTCTTTTTTATGTTTTTCTTTTTTTTGGTTATCTTTTTCTTTCTTTTCCTTCATTATGTTTCTGCTTTCCTTTTTCTTCTTCTAACATTCTGAACTTAACATCTTTTGTGATTTGAGATAAGAATGAGATGAAGAGCACAGACATGGCTGTGGAAGATAATAGTGAAAACATTTGCTTTTTAAATTTTTCCTCAGGCAAGTGCACACCAGTGCATAAAGTCAGATTTCTCAGTTTCAACCAGATGTGGCAGGGGGAATACCATCTCATTGATAGATTTCTCCTATGGAAATGCAAATCTGCACTATAGGAAAACAATTTCATACTATCAACTGGGTGGGACTGTCAGAAGTAAGTCTCTTGGATTCCTTTCAAAACAGTATTGAACCCACTGAAAATTACCTCACACTACCCTTCTGCAAAATAAACAACAAAGTCAAGAAAGTGAGATACTTATTTAATTTTGCTTATTCTTACTTTTCTGGGAGGAAAAAAGGTCAAACATTTACTTACAGAATCATATCCAGTAGAAGCTTCAGCAAGTTCAGTATCTTATTAAAAACTTGCAAGTAATAGCAAAGAAACTAATTAAAGCCTAAGGGATATAGAAATCGCTCTGTATAAATATGTAATTAGAAAAAGTGTTTTAAAATATCCCAGTAATGCATCATGTTTCCCTTGTAATTACAAAAATTTCACAAAAGCAACAGCAAGATAGCTAATATTCCTGCACTGTGCATTTTAAGTTAAGAAAGTTAATATCAAATGAAAATGTCAATTCTTCCTCCATTCTATCTTTTGCTAGAGAAAGTTGGATATTAATATCATATCCTGTTTCTCTCCATGTCACTGACTTAAAAGCTAGTACTATGAGAATAACAAATTAGAAAGTTTTAAAAATCATGTTCATCATAAAATTATAGCTATTTTTTTCTTGGAAAAAAAGTATAGCAAGTTTATAAATGAAAGGAACAAATGCAAATTTCTAGCATGATTCAGAACCTGCAAAAAATATTTAGCAACAAGAAAGTCTTGGTTCATGTTCACCTGTGAAAAGAGAAATGTAGAAATTATATTGTACTGTGCCTACTTAAATATATGGCATGTCAAAAACCCAGTGTATATAAATTTAAGAGAAGTAAAAAAAAAAAAACAAATAAACCATGCAGAAGAGTTATTTGGTAGTGCTTTAGAAATTGATATTGTATCATTTAAATATGTTTCCCTATTGAAGAAAAAGGTAATTGACTATTGGCTGAAAACCTAATAGACAGGCAGTGTTAAGTTACATAACTTTTTGTGCCTTAGTGTCCAAATCAGAGACTTTTCACAACTAGTGTGGTTTCAGGTTGGCTCCAACACAAGGGAATTTGAGGCAATGCAGTCCCAAATCTGCCTGAAGGTCTAGGAGCATATGCTGGACTCAGAAACTGATGGGAGATTGGGTTCCAATACTTCAGACACCAGCTTTGGACACGTTCCTAATGCTATGGAAGCTTTTATTGACTTGCACCATACCTCTATAAGATTCTTATTCAGCTAACTCCAATAAAATTCTAAAGATTTAAGATTTGTGTTACTGATATTTCAAAAATGGAAAGATGGCTAAAGATGGCATATTTCACCATCAGATAATTGAAGCATCAGAATTTTGAAACTATGTATATTTTACAGATTACACTCTGAATTCAGCCCAGAAGTGCATCAAAGTGCATTGAAAGCCAAACATTTCTCTGTATGGATTTTTCTAAGCTGGTCCCAAGATGGGAAGTTTGATGACTACCAGAGATGTTGTATACAATAAACATATTTTGTGCATGGTAAAATGGGACAACTACATATACAGTACTGATACAAATGAAATTAAATCTTATTTATATTTAACTTTTTCCTTCTTCACCAATAGATTTTGGATTGGGGAGCTCTAGATTCACCTATTAAATTCTGGCATAATAAATGTCATCAACCTTGACGGATGTTCTTTCCTTATGGGAGTTTTATGCAATTCAATTCACTGATGCTCAGAAAGCATTAAAGTTTTCACTTTCTGTAATTTGTAAATGAAAAAATATAGAAAGGGAAAAACTGTTAACTGTATTTTAACTATCACCCAAATATTCATTATTTTTAGATTATAGAGAGGAAGGAAGAAAATAAATTTTAGGAAAGGTTTTTTGTGGATGTGAAGAACAGACTTGCAGGGAAAAAAGGAAAACTGGTTTATGATATAATGCAAACCAGAATTTGGTTATAAAATAAGAAGCAGAAGATAGTTGTTATATCAATTAGTTGGGTTTTAATAGTCTTTCAGACTTTGCTAAAGTAGTCACTAAGCATTCAATTAAGCCTGAGTGTCATAGAATGAGCTTGGATTTTTAAAAACTTTTGACTTTTAAAGTTACTCTCATACGACATCAGAAAATTAAATTGTTGAGGAATTATTAGATGTAAAATATATTGCCTTCTTACAGATTAGTAACACAGGAAGCAAAGGGAAAGAGTGGAGAAATTTAGTGATAAAAAGAAGCTTTAGTAGTGATTTGTACTGAAAATTGTCCTGTTCGCCATACCTGTAAAATTAGGCAAAAATTAGGACAAATAGCAAAGACATTTCTATGATTACAACATTGAGTTATAATATTACATTTTCAAACTAATCAAAACTAAAATAATCTATGATAAAGTTAGCAAATGAGAAGAAGATTACATTAATTAAAGCTATCGATATATAGAGAAAAGCATTTTTAACTGTTCTTACTGCAGTGATGGACTTCAAAACTTCATTCGTACATTTAAAACTATATTGCCATAGTTAAGAAAAAAAATAAGGAGGAATGCGATTAAGTACTAGTTTTCTGACTGTTAGCTTATTCCCAAATTTTGTTGTGGACCTTTTGAAGAAAAGAATAAAAAAAATTAAAAAAATAAGAGGGGAAAAATATTTTAAACATTAATAGTTTTACATTTTTAACATTGTAAATGTGTTAGGTTCTATATTATTTATCTTTGAAGCTAGGAATGTTGCTCCAATTCATTCAGCAATATAGATATGGTCTAAGTTGGTTTTTATTAATCTGAAAAAAAAATCTGACAAATATCCAAGAGTTCTATAAAAGCAAATGCTTAATTGTTGGCAGCACAAAAAAAAAGTAAGAGACAAGAGTTATTAATTAAGTAATAGGCTAATAGCTCTGTGAGTCTTTTTTTTCCTGTGTTATCCTTTAATTCCATTTTTCATTCAAGGCAACTTCTCTTAAAAGTAATTTAACAAACCTGAAGATATTAATTAGGGGAAACAAAGATATTTGGATGTATATGATGAATTCTCTATGAGGTAAGATGAATATGAATTCACATAAGGAATTCTTGAAATTAAAAATTATTATAGGTTGTGAAACAGAAACAAGGAAATAAGGGGGAAAATTCTTCATTACTTCTACACATCAGTTAGTGGACCAAGTTTACCAGATTGATAGTTAAGAAACAAACCAAAAGTAGTGATATGTCACATCACACATATAAATGAATCAAGAATTCAAGTAATATTAAACTTGAATGTCAAATGCGTTTACATTAATTGAAAAGAATGATTACACACAATCAGGATAATAGGTGTCTTTCAATATAGCTATTCATTTTATGTACTGTAAAAACCCATTATTTCTCCAATGTCAATAAAGAAGAAAAGTTGTGAGAATTCATTCTGAAAATAATTTTTCAATAATTTTCCAAATTTAATCTCATGAATCAATAAAGCAGATATTCTTGTTTAAAAGAAATTATATCACAAGGCTATAGCAGGCTTTAGTATAGATGGAGAACTGCAGGAAGGTTAAAACAGAAGACTTATCATTTAATAGTGTATGTTTTTTCACTAACTTCAGCATTTGTGTGACTAAACCTGTAGTGTAATTCCTAGTTTTCAGTTCACCTGCATTCAATGCAGACCATTTGTCCCACATTTTGAGCTGGCTATACTTGAAGTTGTTGCTGGTCTTGAAATCTTAGTAACAGATCTATCCACAGACCAAAGATTTGTTGAATGTAATACACTTGAATAAGGGAGTGAGCTGCTGGGAGAAAACTGTTATCTTCTTTTTTATTTACAAAGAAGAAAGCTAATAATATGTGTCTTGATCTGCTGCTCCTTTCACTGATGTTTTAACAATTATCTGCATTACCTCTCACCCTCCTTGTCTCATCTGAAATTTCTTTCTCTATTCTGACAAACAAGCATTCTGCTGGTTTCCTTGAAACTCTGCTTCCTAAAGAGGATGAGAACAAAGTAGAGAGATACAGGGATGGTCTGAGATGTTTCTGTTCACCATACAGTTCCTGGCCAGTGAAACATCATTGCTCAATGTATCCACAACAGAGTGAAGCAATGAATCTCACTTGATCCCAGTGAAAGGAAAGTGGAGCAAGGCAGGGAAACTGAGACTTTTGATGTGGTCTGTTTTCTGACTGATTCAGCAAAGTTAGAATAGTAATGCTGAGTATCCTCAATACCATTAATAATTAATCACTTGGTTTTGCCAAAGGCCAGAAATAACAGTAGCATCACTACCTTTTGCTTAGGGCGCTGTTGATTTCCCTGTGATAAATTGTAGCACTTGAGACTTGGCTTTTGAATAGTGCTTTTTTGAATGAGTTGCACTAATTCTGCCCAAAAGATTAATCACTAACTGCAAAGCATATTTGGTTTTATACAATGCTTAGAAAATTGTAAAATAGAAAAAGCCTTTAAAAAAGCAATAAAAATAACAACTAAAGACTAAGAAAAGAGAACACAGGAAATAAGGGAGAAGAAATAGTTAACAAGATTCTTTCTTCTCAGATTAGAAAACAAAAAAATAAAACCAGAAAAACCCCTTCCCACTCTACTGTTAGAAAACCCCAAACTGAAAACAATTTGTAATAGAAATAAAGCTCTATGAATCACCTGCTTCTTTGTTCATTCATCTTTTTTACTCCTCCACCTGTTTTGCAAGGTGTATGTTGGTGGATATTACTGCATCGGCAGATGGAACTTGGTGTGACATTAATACTCAACTTTGTGAGCAAGTGGTCAAACTGGAGGACAAATCCCCACAAGGTTAAGGTCTCACACAAAGCTTTGCTACTTCCAGTTGGGATAGCACATAACACATGAAATTTTAGATGTCTATCTGACACATGAAATGGGTGAAAAGGCAGCATAGCACTATTTCTTACTTGAGATTTTTTAATTTTAATAAGGTTGTTCCCTGGACTCTACAAGATAATCAGACTTTGATAATATCTTTGAGAATATGCCTACTTAATTCCTTCTGAGAAAAGATTGGATATGGATAACATAAGTGTAAAAACCCACAGCGTACTTCCATTTGCTGTACTTCTAGTTCTTCAGAGAGACAAGAAATTCACCAGAGAGGAGCCACATTTTAGTCACCAAAACCTCATCAGGCTACTCAGGAGATACTTCACATCTGCTTAGTATGAAATGGAAAAGCAAGTTGATGAAAATATGGATTGCTACTTATTTCTTTTTGCACAATATTGCAATGTTTAAGAAACTGCAGTTAGAGAAAGGAACTCACTGCAGCACGGAGGATCAAAAGACTATTATGCTCTGGAATTGTCTGTTTAATATAAAATAAAAATGTGGTATGGTTTTCTCTGTGTACTGAAATTAAAAACAAAATTTGTTCCAAATTATCAAATTATTCACCTCAGAATTCTGGGTTGGGTGCAGAATACTTTCTTTTTCTTAACTGATAAGAAAACTTTGAAACAGGGCTATTTTTTCATTTCTGCCTCCTCACTAGTTCCACTTGGTATTTCAAGGGCAAATATTGGGACAGACAAAGGAAAACTAGCTAGTAAATTCTTGAGTCTTAGCATTAAACTTCAAAAAATTTACGTATTTGTAAATATATGTCTTCTACTTAACACAGTAATTTCAAACCAAAGATGTATGATGCCTCTACAAAAAAAATAAACAACTGAATTCGTAAACAATGACCATGTTAAAAAGAACCTGCTCCTGGTCCCTATCTCCTACTATTTCACTTTGTTTTAAATTCAGTGACAAACAAAAGTATATTTTGTTTCATCCAGATTTAATAGCAGATTTTTGGTTCCTATTCCCAAGAAGAAATAAATCCTGTAAAATGTTAAAAAGGAAATTAAGTCTTCAGTCTGTTTTTGCATACAGTGCCATTGTTTCTGCCAGTGAAATCAGCTTAGCTGCAGTCCTTCCTGAAGACAACCATACCCACCAGATATTAAATATCAAAATATAATAAATACAATTATATGACTCTCTAAGAAGGATTCATCCATGAAGCTCACTATTTGAAGTTGATGTGGATGCATGGGCCTGACTCATCCACTATCAACATTTTCATAGGCGTTTAGATTGACCAATGAAACACAAACAAAATGTGTGCCCTTTTTCTTCAGAATGCTTTCCCTTCTGTTTTGTCTTTTTTGACAGCTCAAACTGAAAAGAGGCTGTGCCTCCTCTGCAGCTGACGTACAGTGGGTGCTGTGTCAAGAGGCAGGGCAGCTGTGAGAGGCTGTGCAGCTGCTGCAAGGTGAGTGGAGGAGGCAGCAGAAGCATCTGTCACTGCAGCATTTGTCTCATGTTGGAAATCCAGGAAAAAAAATGTAAAACAACACTAAGGATTGTACTTTTGGCCTTTTTAATTTTGAGTGCTGTAAGAACTTATTCACAGAAGTTACTCAATCCCTTCCAAAAATGTCAGCTGTGAAACAATCTTCACTCTACTTCTCAAACTGTAACACAGGTATACTGGAGGCATTGTTATTTCCATTGAGTTTGTGCGACTATTTCATTCCCATTGGGATGCTCAATCTATTATACAAAGTTTAAGATCAGCGTTTTCATGACTCATATTTCAAATGTGAAGGTTAATATTTTCATTTTATCAAAATATTTAATAAAATAACCAATCAAACAAAAACCCCAGGTCTAACGTAAATTACTACAAAAAAGAAGACACAAATTTTCAAAGAATAGACAGATTAGTATGAACTATTTGGTGCTACCCTTTTTCTAGCAAAGCAGTATTAACAAGTATTTGAGTTTGGCTTCACGTTCTATTGTTCAATTTTTCATAGTTATTATTACATCCATTTTCTGTCTCTCAATACTATGCCAACATGTCAACCATATTAACTGGAAGTTTTTTCAACTTTACCTTTAGAACACTGAATGTTTTAAGGTTAAATATGCTAGCATAGTACCTTTTTAGTTAAAAGCAAAGTTTAAAGTCAACTCTTAAGTTTGAACATGGGAAAATCTAATTAACAGATAAAATCCTTATTTCAGTTTTGTGTATTTAGCTTGTTGTCATTTTTCACTGACCAAAAAAAGAAGCTTTCTACAAAATACTTGAAAAAGCAGTTAATGTTGGTGATTTCTATTCTTATTCTAGATAACCCAAGTCCATAATCTAGTGAGGACTAGATTATGATTGCAACTCCTGTAGCCTGATTCTCAATATTAGACTGTGTTAAAAAAATGGAAAGAGAGAGGCAATTATAATAGTTTCTATTTCCTTAACAAGGAGTAATATTCTTCCAACAACCAAATGTCCTATGATTTTATGAACAGTTTTGTACGTGGTGCTTCTGTATCCTATTGTCTCAAACAATCCTGAGGTACACAAGTAAGATTCTTGTGAACGTTTCAGTATGCGTTTGCTTGATCTTCAATAGGATTTGTTTTTAAGACTGAAATTTTTAAGCAAAAAGGAATGGCAACTGAGCAAAAGTTATTGAAGTATTCTGTAACTTTATTCATATAAAATCAATCAAAATAGTTATACCATATATCAGCAGAGCTAGGCCTATCATTAAGATGGAAGTCTGATTCAGCAACAGTGACACAGCATCAATTAATACATGTCTTGCATGGGTAGTTTTACAGCTAGTTATTGATACATTTTTGCTCATCTTCATTCTGGTGCTAAAGAGTGATAAAATTCTTAAAAGAATTGTCGAAAAACAGCAGAGAAGACATGATGCTGTTGTGAACATAAAGGAGTGTTGAAATCTGGGCTCAGAGATAAGGTGTCAAAGGCAACTACTCAGACTGATGAGTCTTTTAAATAAACAAAGACATATTTGTTCAAGCACAAATCCTCTAAGTGTCTACATTTCTAATGTCTAATGTAAACCTTTGAGTGGATTTAAAGCAGCAACTGAAGCCTGGGGGACTTTAGCTGGTACCTGGTTTGAGTTCATTGCAACCAAAAGCAATTCACTGAGGTTAAGAAAAAAAAAGTTTAGTCTCAATTTGTTAGTGTAATTCCTTAATATTCTCCCTAATAAAGTATGTAATAATCTATGGCCAAAATCCCCACTGTCTTTGTGTTTCTTTTTTTCCCTAATTTCCCTATTTTCTCTCCCTTCCTTACTTCATTTCTTGACTCCTTCTCTTCACTCAACAATCTTCTCCTGTTACTTTTGGAATGCTGGATGAGACATTCACAAAGTCACATTATCTCCCATTTTCTTATTGGGCTGTTAGCTTCAGAAGAACCAGCTGACAGAGAATGTCTGGAGTTTTAGCATCTAACTGTACAGACATCTGCTGGGGGTGCCCAGTTGAGTAATACAGTCCCTGTAGGCCACAATTCTGAAAAGCAGAGATAATTGGCAATTCGGAGTGTTTCTCAAACACATCTTAATTCTACTCAGTACTTTCCCTCTTTCCAAATTCTCTCACTGATTGTCTTCAGTTTCCAAGTGCCTGTTACTTTTATTTAGTATCAGCTTCTTAAAATTGAATCTGCTTCTAAGATCCTAAGCATTTGGATATCAAAGTAATTATACAAGGGTATTAGCCTAACTGACCGCTGTTATCATCTCCAAGGTATAATTAATTAAACAAAATCCTCACATACAAATCAGAACACAAGAATAATCCTTAAATAGGTTAGAGGAATGTCTATATTATCTACAAAGGGAACAGTGATTAAGAATCTTAGATTAGCTGAAAAGAATGTCACTTTGAATGCCTATAAATTGTATGAAGTAAATTCATGTTATAGATGAGTTGAAAACATTTCATAAGCAGATATTTTATTTCTGATGTAACATCCACCAATGATGTGAATAAGTGTAGCTTCCTTTAACAGTTTCAAACACTTTTTGAAGTTCAGCCTTCACAGGGTACTGCTAAAATTTAAACTCAGAGGAATTACAAGGATATTGGTTATCAGTTCTCCCTGTAGTTCTTTATTGCCTAAGACCTGCCATAACTTGCTTGAAACTAATCTACCTTTAAAAACAATTTTCCTGCATTACACTTGAAAACTACGGATAGAACATAAAAATCCTTAGTCTCGCAGTCTCTGTGTGTCTGTTCCTTTCCATGGCCAGCACAAAAATTCATGATTAGCAGTAAAGTAAAATGGAGTTGTCAGTAGAATATTGTGGTTTATTTTGGTAGATTACAAGCTTTAATTTTTTAAGTGTTTTGTTTCTAAATTGAAGATGTAAAAAATTGTTCTAATAATCTTGAGATCTCAATGTTTGCAATTCTTTGAGTGCTAGAATACACTTTTTAAATACTTTCAGCCAGTTCCATTAAAAAAATGCAAAACATATAAAGATACTCTCTCCTATTTGTGTATGAACATAAAAATCTAAAAAATCCCCAAATTCCCAGCAGTATTTGCATTGCTCTAGATGGATGTGAAATCTATAGATGTTTTATTAAAGCTCATCTGGCAACTAAAGAACCGTGCCTGCCCAGAGCATGTCAGTTCTGAGCACATATTATAGTTTATCTGGACAAGAATTTAGAAGAGGGTTATGCTGTCCTTAAATGTTAGCAGGTTCAGAAAAGAGAAAATGGGGCAAAAGAGGGGACAACAGCAAAAGACAGGACTAGAGATATGAAAGATAGCAAAAAGTACCCCACAGCATATAGATTCTGAATTAGATTTAGCTAAATATGAAAAAATCTGATCTAGAAACAGAATGGGGATGAAGGACATTGTTCCTGTTTCCCTCTTCTTTGAGTGCTTACCCACAATTGAATAACTGGTGTATGAATTCTGTTCTGTATAATCTGTCTGCTGATACACAATACTTACAAGACAGGTTCAGATTTTTAAGTCTTCTATTTTCACAGAATCACAGAATCATCAGGATTAGAAAGAATCCTAAAGATCATCCAGTTTGAAGTCTCCTGCAGTGGGCAGGGACACCTCCCAGTGGGCAGGGACACCCCCAGTTTATCTGTCCTTGGGTACTTTCAAGGATGGGACATCCACCATTTCTCTGGGAAACCTATTCCAGTATCTCATTGCCTCCACAGAAAAGGATTTCTTTGTGATATTTAACCTCAATCTGCCCTCTTTTAGTTTGAAGTCATTGCCCCTTGTAAAAATCCCTTCCCAGATGTCTTGTAGCCCCCCTTCAGGTACTGGAAGGCTGCTAGAAGGTGTTCAGAAGCCTTCCCTTTTCCAGGCTAGGCAGCACTAACTCCCTCAGCGTCAGAGAGGTTCTCCAGCTCTGTGATCAGTGGTCTTCTTCTGGGCTAGGTTCAAACAGGTCCATGTTCTTCTTATGTTGGGTTTCCCAGAAGCAGATGCAGCACTCCAGGTGGGATCTTACGAGAGTAGAGGGGAAGAATCACCTCACTCAAACTTCTGGCCACACTTCTTTTGATGCAGCCCGTGATATTATTGGCCTTCTGGGCACTCGTTGTCTGATCACGTCCAGCTTTTCATCCACTAACACCTCTCAGTTCTCCTCAGGGCTGCTCTCAATCTATTCCCCAGCCAGCTTTGTTTTGTGCTTGAGATTGCCCAATCCATATGTAGGACCTTGCACTTGGCCTTTTTGAACTTCATGATCCCTTGCTGTATCAATACATTAAGTATTCCTCTAATTTTTAAATATTTTTCACGAATTTGATTGTCTATGTCCAAAAAAATTGGAGTGCACAGTAAGTAAAGCCAATATTTTACCTTCATTTCCCTTGCATATATTATAGCTAGGGTATATACCCAAGAAATACCAAATGTTTCCTTTCTGAGTAAATGTAACTTGAAAATCTCTGACTTAAATCTTGGCCTAAATAAATGACACCAGGCATTTGCAATGACAGAAGCTCAGAAGTAAATTTTTGTCTGTAAATAAGTAGCTGACTGATTTTCTCAAGTACTGTCTTCACTTCTTACCTGTCTTTTGGGTTTTTTTCTCCTAAAAAGATGCATGATTCATCTGCCTTAAATAAAATACCTTCAAGTTGTATCTCAAAGCCTGAGCCAGTCACTCCAAGTCCTTATTATAATCTCTGAGGAGAAATAAATACTTTGAAAGTGAAATTAATTCAATCTTAGGACAAGCAAAGCCCAGTCAATCAGGTTATTATGATTTCCACTGAAGACCACAAATGGAAAATCATATGCTTTATTTTTTAAAATTTTTTGGTGTTACAAACTTTCCTAATTTAAGGATGCTCTTTTTAATGACATCTTTCCATGTTCATAATATAATATTCCTCTATTAATATTGCTGCTCTGAGGCAGATTAATGCAAGAAGCTCAAATCCATATTCATCTAACTCAATGAAAATCCCAGGCTACTCTTGTTTTTACTCAGATTTTTACTGATACAGAATTTTAGAAATCTTTTCCCTGGTCATTAAAGTATTTTTCGTAAATAATTCTCACTTAGGAACTTCAAAACACCAAGAAAAGAAAAGGGAACCCCAGAATCACCAGCCTAACACGACCACAATGACCCCTAAACCATATCCTCAAGAGTCAAATCCGGATGCCTCTTGATCCCTTCTGGAGACAGTGAATGTTTGATTCTTCAGCACAGAAAAGTACTGAAGCAAATCAGATACTTATATAAGAGCCCTGCTGCATGATGAGTTAAAATTTGGTTGGATAATTTAAGAGATTTAAAAAAATGTTTATAAAGGATATAAATATGCAAAGGATATATTTGTGTAAGCAGATAGTATAGATCAGCAGAATTGCACATGAAACACTGACAGAACCTGTGTGACTGTGTAACCTCTATACACTTGGAAAACAATGGGAAACTGTCTTGACTTTTTAAGAGTATTTTCCTTTTTTTTATTTTGTAAATAGAACAGTAGCACTCTATAAGGATATATATGAGAGTGACTGAAGATGTAAAAACAGTGCTGATAATTGGAGAACAGCAAAAGAATATCCACAATGAAGTGTTGAAGTACAAGCTGTATATTTTTGCTTCAAGTATATCACTGCATCAATTACATGGCATATTATTATATCTATTTCAAAGAAGAATAAAAAGTATAGTGGCATTGTTCATTCTGTTTTAAAAAATATAATTGATTGGAGAGCTGAACCAAAAGTCAGATCTCTTCATATAGTTCTCAATCTTTCAGCCAAGTAATATCTGTAAAATTATTTTTCATTATTTCTCAAAGTTATCTTAGCCATTTTACTAGTAGTGAACTTTCTCCCCCTTCTCTACAATCACACTATTTTAGTAATATTATGATCAGAATAAAATGAACTTGCAGGGATGTAGGACATTCTTCTGCATATATACCCATCATAGAATTCAGTAATGTTCCTTGCAGTATAACATCCTCTGTGAAAAGAAAAACATGCTCTTTAGTACTTGGAGTTAATATTTGAAAATGACTAATAAAAACATATCTAAAATTATACCACTTCATCACAGACCTTCTAGTTTCTTTCTTATCTAATATACTCTATATGAGTTTTTTCTCTTTAATTTTGATTTTGCAATAGTAGCAATGCATATTTCTTTCAGAAATACAGAACTGCATACTACATATATTGTGTTACTTCTTGAATGGAGTAATAGAAGCAGTGGATCAAAATGAAATATTACTATTTCATGGATATGCTAGCTAATTTTATAGTTATAGACAAAGGTAATAGAAATTGTATCTTAATATCCAAGTTTTCTTAGAATTGAAAAAGGGATGAATACGCTCACAAGCCAAATGAAAATTAAGTTCTGTTAGAATGAAGAGTGTGGACTGAATGCAGAATAGATTCCCAAGAAAATTGTTGTATAGACCCATTTTATGTTGCACTGACAGTAAAAACACACTTGGAAGGGAATGTAGAACATATGAATGAATTTTCTATTCAAATACAAGAACAAAATCACATTTAACACTGGCATTTAGAAGGTTTTCAAGGTTTTCTGAAAATTTTATGATCAATAGAAGGGATGGGTTTAGTCACAGGAAAAATGAGTGTCTTTCAGTTTACAGCATAGTAAGGTGATGTATTTTATTATTACTAAGCTTATGTATCACAGCATATGTTAAATTTGAAAAAACAAACCAAAACCCAAACATACCTTCAAAATATTTTAACATTAATTTTTATAACTTCCTTTGTTGTTCTTTATAAAAGAAAGGAAAAAAAGGGATGAAGTCATGCATACAGATAAGCATTCATATGTGTGTATGTAGAGAAATGAACGCTGGTTTGGAGACTTCTGAACTTGTTTTTGTGCCTGTGTAGTAAGAAGCTCTACAGTTAGAAAGACTTTGTTTTTGTAAACAATTATATTTTCCTCTACTCTATCTAACTTGTTAAAATTCAAAATGGCAGAATTCAAAGCCCATGAAAACGTATAGAAAAAACAAAATATAATGTCTGCAACACAATAGATTATTTGAGGTATGAAAACAGTAGTAGATGAATTTGAGGAAAGAAAGAAGAGTACTTTGTAGATGATAATAAAACAGTCAATCTTTCTGCCAATAAGTGTGACCTCAATTTTAAACAGCAGATTAAAGAAGGGGAATTAAATGTTCTGAGCATCTCTGGCATTTTGAAAGTGAATATTTAATTTATAATTTACTGGAAAAGAATCAGAAAATTTAGTAATTTTAGTAATTAGTAAAAAAATTTATTGACTTTAGGCAAAAACCCGGTTTAAGGGTTACATTGATGTACTGTAATATGAAAGAAAAAAGATGAGAAGGAGTAGGTCATGTTGACTGCTTAACTCGGCTCTCTAGAAAAATATTTGCAGATATCTGCTGAGGGCTTGGCAGGCATAAAGACAAAACCCAGATAATATTGCTATGCACAGATGTGTGGAATAAGTATAAAATAGGCAGTATTTAGTGCCTATATTTGGTATATCCATAAATTGCTTCATCATTGAACGCTCATTCCACAGATGGAGCAAAACCTCTTTGGAAAAGCACTGGAAGCCCCAGCCATGAGTAGATGACCTGCTAGGCCTGGGTCTTCCCTGCTGCTGCCCTGCAGGGTGCTCCCAGGGCTTCCCTTTGCTGTGACATTTGTGAGTGTACAGAATAAAGAACGCTTGTTTCAGCATTCCTGTTCTTTTCTGAATGTAAATCCATTTGCGGTACATCGCACATCTGGTGACAATGGAGAGTAAAAAGCACAGTAATTCAGACATTACAATAGGTAAAATGCCAAGATTTTCAGAGTGCTTACTTTGAAGTACACAAAGCAAAGAAGTAAAGAAAAAGTTAATATTGATTTTTTTCTGAATGAATCACAGGGTGATTTCTCAGTGTGTATGTGAGTAGCTACTTAATGAAAATGTTGGTTTCATACGAGGGGAAGCTGAAGAGGGTTCATCTGGAGAAGATACTAAATCTAAAATATGAAAATATATGAAGAGCAAACAAGATAAATGAGGAGAAGCCATTTGGCAGCATAATCTATAGGGATATATAAGTGAAGTGACTGTCACTTGATGGTGCTGACGAAGTAGGAAAAAAAATGTACAAAAGACTAACTCAAAGAAAAACAATAAAAAAAACATTAAGGAAAGCATTCAAATAATTGCTGAAAAATGACAAAATACTAGGAAATATTAGTTACAAGATCTCCCAGAGAAGAAGAAGAAGAAGAAGAAGAAGAAGAAGAAGAAGAAGAAGAAGAAGAAGAAGAAGAAGAAGAAGAAGAAGAAGAAGAAGAAACAACAAAATCAATTGCAGGCTAATTTTAATTGGGCAGGATGGTTGTCATGGCCAGACTAAGGGTCAGTTTTAGTCAAATGAAAACCTGCTTATGTGGAAGACAGTCAAGTGTTCCAGGCTGTTTTTCAGTTTTGTGCAACAAAGCACATTAGGTATAAATCTGGGGAGGAGACAAAGAGATAGCAGCAATTATAGAGAATAATTTAAATGGTTTAATAAACAGTAGTAATTTGGCCATGATTACTCTGGGGCAATTTTTCTTGTCTACTGGAAAACAGGGAAGATGAATTGTTCATATAATGCACATATTTCATCAAAAGGGAGAAGACATACCCAAGAAAATAAAACCAAGAAGAATGTGAGTGGAGTAAAAAAAATACAAGCACAATACATTTTCCTTAATTAAACAGTAGCTTCTTTACAAAGGCAGCTTCATAAAGATTCAAAATGTTTTAAACTATATTTTATGCAAACAATTATGTCATTTAATGCATTTTATTGTGCATTTCCAAATTATTATTTTGTAATATGACTGACATTGCTGATGAATTCAAAATAAAATCTTCTGGTCTGTCTTCACTCATTTCCGACACATTAGACCAGCAGCTTGTCATTTGTTACTGTGTGCTACTGGTAACAGCTACATTGCCCCCATAGACAGGAACATTTCACTCTTTGGAGTTATTATTTACCATAATAAAAGTTTCCAATTTCAAACAGAAATTCTGATGGAAAATTTCTAAGTTCTTCCATATACCATGTTATTGCAGAATAATAAAAATTTGATTCTAATGATTTTAATGGAACTTTCCACAAATAATAATTTGTGGAAAGTTCCATTCAGATAAGAATACAATAAATACTTTCAGATCCACCAGAATAAAATGCAACTAAAAACTGATGCATATTGTCAATAACTTATACATCAAGAGGAATTTTTAATGCACTTACATTTTATACTTTTATATAAATTTTTAGTATACATGTGACATATCTGCTATAGTATTGACATACTTGCTATAGAATACATTTATAATTAATATTTTTACCTGAATATTAATACTTATTTGATTCTGATAGATATAATTAAACCCTTTTGAAGTGCTAGTAATTTCACCAATAGTAATCATTGCTAAGTATCTGAAAATTACACTGGTTTTATTAATTAAAAGATACATTGAATTGCCTTAAAAATATTGGTGATCGTTTTAATGTATTAGAGATTCTGATGTATCAGAAAAATCTGAGAGACTTGGAATTGTTCTGGGTGGAGAAGAGCAGACTCATAGGAACTTAACAGAATGTGAAATACTTCTTGGAGGGAAGTTAAGGAAGCAGAGCCAGACTCTTCTCATTGGTATTCATTCAGTAAAAAGTAGGGAGGTAAAGGGCAAAAATTGAATTTCAAGAAACTCTGTTTAAACATCAAAAAAATAGTTTGTTCCTTGTAAGGGTGATCAAACAAAGAGACTGTTTTCCCCTAGAGGATTTGTATCCTGCTCATAGCAACATTTGCTTTGTGCTGTGGCATGAGAGAGATAAAAGCTATTTTGAAGGCAAATGTCATTAATGTCATAAAGAATTAATATCTATGTTTAAATTACATCTAAAAGAAATTTTTATGGGTAGTAATATGGGGTACACCAAAGATGGCTGAAACTAAGTTATATATAAACCTTTCTGTGTTGGATAAGCCAATTTTCCAGATAAATAAATACAGCAGATTTAGATACTGCTAAACAGGAGTATAATTTTATCCTAGAGATGTTTCAGAAAGAGTACCTATATTTTAAAACAAACACCAGTAATCTCATTAAATATTTTTTGTGACATGGATATTATATAAACATTCCTGATCTTGTTTACTTCACATCTAAATTATCATACAGATTTTCTAGCTTCCTTCCCTTTCTCATTTCCACTGACAATATTAAGACATAATGTGCACTTGACATGAAAAAATTACCAAGACAGTGAGAGAATTGGTGATCGTGAAATGGCGAAGTTTGAGCAATCTAAAGCTGAAGAGAAAAAACCCCAAATGTTTCAATACGAATTAGCAGAGTACTAATGATTAAATAAAACCTTGTCTTTGATCTCTCTGCTAGAATATTGTGATTTACCCATTAATTTACTACTTGGTCTGTATTATTTGGCTCACGCAAGCTAAATGTGAGCAAACTGGCCTATGTCTCCATGCAACAAACCTATTCTCATATTTTAAGAAATTAAAGTAGCTATAAAACTCTCCAACTCAGATACCTGAAAATGAAGGAAATAAAAGTACAAAAGGCTAAGGTATTTAATATCTTAATACATAAAGGACTATTTACAACTACAAAAGTTTTTTAAACTCAACTTTTCCACAATTATTTTGTCAATTGGAAAGACCCCTAGCATGAGTCTCTTTTCTCCATTTAGTTCCTTCCCAAAAAAGTCTCCCACTGTCCTTTACTCATCAATCCTACTCTCCATAAATCTTAATTGCACACAGCAGAGCGTCACTTACTCACAGAGCCCTAAAAAATATTCAACTGTGTAGACTCTGTTACATAATGTTTTAACTAAGATCATTACACAATGGAGGAAAATATAATTAAGTATGGGCAGAAACTTCTTAAAGGGAAGCAACAGGTCTTATTGAAAAGACAAAATTTTACGATCAATTCAATATGATTGCATATCTACATTTGTATATTGTAATTGTTGTGTAATTGTTGTGTATATTCCAAAATTCTTTTGTCTTAAATCTAGGTTTGATTCTACAGAGCATCATGCTTCTAACTACAGAGCATCACGCCTATCCTGACACGTAAGAGGACTGGAGTGATTTGCTGAAAGTGACCATGACAAAATGTTGTCATATCTCATGCCTGCCTAGTGCACGTGGCTCCTGGTTCTCATGACCCTTCACTATACTGTTTCTTCATTCAATACTATACAAATTAATATCATTATTGTAGTCCATAGATAAGAATGTATTTACAATATTCTCACTAAATGAGTTTTTATTGAAGTTTTATTTCAGGTTTCATCTTTCTAGCATTAAAATTCTCACCATATCCCTCTGTGTGTGAAAGAATCCTACTTCTGCAAGTATAAAACACATAGAATGTCATTGCCATAGAGCTTATTCTAGTGAATCAAACACACTCTGCAAAAGCGTTGTGTTTGACATGTGAAAACAATTTTTCCAAGACGTGTCCAAAAATATACTCTGGATAACTGTATTTTGCAGAGAAGTTATGCAGCTCATAGATTTGTATATATAAACTTGCATATATGAAGTTGGAGAGAAAAAATCTGAAGATTAAATACTGCTAAAGCAAAGAAAAGGAATCACTAATAATGCTTCAGCCACTTCCATTTACTGGGAGTAACATTCTTAACAAGATTTTGAAACATGAGCTAAATTCTTTAATCCCATAATGAGTCTTGTGCATAGTTAATATTCAGATATTTTTCTATGCAGAATAGGATATTTCTATGCTTCTTTTGCAAGTTTGGAAGGAAGAAATTTCTCCCCACTCTGCGGACAAACCATCAAACATCATTTATGTTCTGTGCAACATATGCACAGATGACTATTGCAACTCTATCTACAGTCAGTATTGATAACCTGCAAATAACTTTTCAAGTTCATCTGGCAGATCTCTGATAGATTGAGACTGCATCTTGTACAGCATCTCTGTATGGGATTCAGCCTGAAGACCCCACAGGTTATGTATACCAAACAATGGGCTGAATATATTGTTGCTCACCTGTGTTTGTGTCAGTAAACAGACACTTAATGAAGCAAGGCTGAAAGTCACAAAGCTTTCCTGAATGATTTCTTTCACTTCTGTCAATGCTATATGTACCACAGAGGAAAGTAAAAGTTAAAGTCTAGAAATAATTTATGTGAAGACATTCTAAACCTGCTGATGTTACCATCTTAAAACTTATGTGCAACTTTCACATAGTATAAAAACTGAGAATACTTAAAAACACTTTTCTATTCTACATGAACAATCAACAAGGAACACAACTCGGCTGAGCCTAACTGGCCTCTGGATGCTGCTGTTGCCTCAGAGAAGCTGTAAACTCATTAAAGTGGCTGCTCATCCTGTAATTCATGCCAACAGTAAACTTCAGAACTAAATTTTGCAGGACTTTTGCATAGTTTTAATGACCTTAATCTTGTAGTTGCCACACAAAATAAGATTTGAAAGCATGCACATAGTCTGTACTGAAGGTAGATCTATTTATTAGCCCTTAATTTTTTGAACAACTAGAACTATGTCCCCTTTGACTTTCTACTGGATTTGATAGCTTTTGTTGAGGAAGATAATATCTGTTCCTTCAGGTAAACACATAAAAAAAACAAAACAATCCACTTTTTTCTAAAATCAGACATCCTCTTCAAAGGATAAATTCTTTATTTTGTTTATTCTGCACTTATTTCCTTTATTTCTACTACGATAATGTCACATTACTATCCATTAAGATTAATGACTATAAATGTAGCATGTAAATGTAGTGTGATGGAATAAACCATCTATTTTTTGCAGTATGACTCTATCAGTATCTGGGATATTATTAATTGAGATATATAACTGAACGTGATGTGATCAAAGTTTCTGCTTTTCCTGTTATTATGATACTTCAATGTACTACACATCATGCTTAGTTCTCTTCCTTTAATAGTTAATCAAAAGTCTTTGTTCTGCAATAGCCTGAAAAGAACTTTAATTGTAATCAAGAATCTTAATTGTATCAAAGCAAAGTTGGAACAGGTCAAATATTTAACCTAACAAGTCTCTACTTAGTTCAGAAGAAGGAAGATTCTGCAGTTATGCTAACCAAACGCATATATATATATATATATATATATATATATATATATACATAAAGCCTACTACTGCTGTTGGTAGATGTTCATTCTGAAAAAGAGAGAAACATAAAATTACATGTTAAGTTATTTTCCTCCATGAACTTTGGGACACAGGACTCCTACTCAATTTCTACTTTTCTACTAGTGGCCGACCTTTTTTATTTAATCATCAAATGGGTTAAACATTTAACAGCTACAAATGCAATCCTCTCAACAGCTCTTCTCATCAAGTCTGGGTCCACCACCAAACCAAATTTGGGCAGTGCTTTACCTGAACTTGTCCCATTTTGAGGTAGGCAACAAACAGTTTCTCTCTTACTTGCACTAAAATTAACTGAAAAATTTAATTCAAGCAGAGTTTTGCCAAACATATCACAAGAAAGAAAAAGAAGAATTTTTCCAGAGAAAAGAAACACTGACTAAACAGAAGTCAGTAGCAGAAAAAAGTACTCATGGTATATTTACCATGAAATTCTTCTTTCCCCCTCTTAACTATAGAGAGGGTAACAAGGAAAACAATCTAGTTCAGCTCATTAATAAATGTAACAACTTCTTAACCTCATAACCTGTGATAGATGAAGCTTTAATTTGTATTTAATGCAGAATTCAATCTATAACAGACTGAGATTGATGAGAAATTAATCAATCTATCAAATCTTGGTCAGAGACACAGCGCTAAAGAAAGGAAATGGACAGTTAATATATTCATTTTAAGTGAAAAGAAGAATCTAATTAGCTTTCATAACAACTGATAAATCTAAGAAAAGCAATTCTCACACAGCAGTTTCTGGGCTTGAGTATATTTTTTATGTTTGTTTCATTGCACAAGCATAACACTAAAAAATAAGGAAACAACTATTTTTGGGCATTATGCATTTCCTGAAAGGACTGGAAAAGCAATAAATGACTTTGGGAATTAGAGAGATGGCACTCTCTCTTTGTGTCCACTCCTCTGTCTCTCCCATTAGCATCTGAAGCACCAAGGAGTTAGTTACTCTTCTGTCAAAGAACAAGTGTTAAACCCTATAATGGAGCAGAGAAAAGGCTGGTCTTAAAGCAATTTATTTTTAAAGGAAAAAGTAAAAACTGAGGAAGGGCAGGTATTAGAGTGTTCCTGGCATCTGACTTTACTTTGTAATTACTAACATGTTCTTCCCAGATTTATTTGAATTATTAAAGAACAATGATATTTCAAACAAACAAACAAACAAACAATCAAACACACACACACGTTCCCCCTGCCAGATATTTACTGACAAGAAAGGAAGAAGGAAAAAAAAAAGAACTGTCAGGGGAGTTTTGGTGAATGTTATCTATGTACAAAGGTTAATCATATAATCATATTATAGTTTGGGTTGGAAGGAATTTAAAAGATCATCTAGTTCCAACCACTCCCACAATGGGCAGGAACACCTTCCATTAGACCAGATTTTTCAAAGCCCCATCCAACCTGGCCTTGAACACTCCCACTGTTTCTTTTGGCAACCTTTTCCAATGCCTCACCATTTTCACAGGAAATAAGCCCTTCCTAGTATCTTATCAAACCCTACCCTCTTTCAGTTTAAAGCTGTTGCCCCTTTCCCCTTCACTGAATGCCCTTGTAAAAACTACCTGTCTATCTTTCTTGTAGGCTTTCCAGGTAGTGCAAGGCCACCAGGCAACTCGCTCCTCTCCAGACTGGAAAACACAAGCTGCCTCAGCCTTTCCCCATTGGAGATGTTCCGTTCCTCTAACAATACTCATTGCCCTGCATTGAGAAGAATCTATTACCACTTTCTTTAAAAATACATTTTATGTATATGTAGATCTAGATATAGCTATAGATATAGATAAATTAGATCTAGATACGGCCATGGATATTGACAGAGATATAGATACAGATATAGGTACATCTAGATATAATCACTGATTTTCAGGTAAAGGAGCAGCATGCACAGAAATCAGAATAATGGACATAGGTTAGCTATGCCTTTGGATTATATGCTAAATGGATTATTCAAAATGAACAGTATGCTTGCTAGGACCTGGAAATAAAAGCTATTGTATAGTGTCAGTTAGGTTTAATCTCTTAGTACTTTTAATTCAAGTACACTTTGCAGATTTTTAGCTCTGCCCTTCCTTAGGAAGAACATCCAAAAGTTAAAATACTTCATTGCCTGAAGTAACACTGCAGATTCATTCATAAATTGAATCTTACAACTACATTCATGAATTCTGCTGCACTGCCATCACAGATGGGTAAAACTGGTTTATCTTCTACCTGAGGTAAAAGACAATGCAATTCTTATTCTATTAATGCTTTCACATGGACCAAGATTTTTACTCCCTGAGCTTCTGCAGTAACACAAGAGAAAAAATATTTCTTGCCTTTCATCATATATGGCTTAGTTTCCTTTCACTATGACTGAAATCCCTTTGAAATTTTAAGTTTTTAACGTGTTATTTCTTTTCGTGTCATTTGGTTTGAATTAAGATTTTTTTGCTTAGATTATGCTATTACTCAAAAAAAAATATGTGGAAGGATGATAGGAAAATTTGAGAAGAACTTTGAATTAATTAGGAATATTCTTGACATCTCTTAATTGAGGAATAAGTAGAGAATTTATAAAGTTGCAGAGTGAAGTTTGGACATTTGCATAGACAGCATTAATAGCAAAGAGATTCAGCTGCTCTGAAATGTGAAGGAAGAAAATAATTTAAGGCAGCTTCAAGGGAATTATGTGAAAAGTTCCAGACATAATCTGAAACAGCAATTACAGATAGCAACTCTTCTATTGTTTCAGTGGAATGATCTTCTAATTTTCTTATTCATTCATGCTGAATCATTACTAATGTGTTTATTTTCCAAGGATTTAGAGACCAATCTTGATTCCCAAGGAGAGAATGTTGAAATGGGAGATTGTATAATAATAAGCAAGCCATATTTCTGACAAAAGGAAAAAATAACATAAACCAAGGGGAAATGGGTCAATGATGCTCTTTTAAAACTGCCCTTAATGGTCATTTCATAATTTACATGCAACTGACAAAATAGGAAAGAAGTTAAAGAAGAGATAACATCTACTTTTAAAACATTTTTATCACTGATAGTTAATAGAAAGAAATATCATATGATTTAGAGTTACTTGATTCATAAAATTCTCCTAATAACTAGACCTGCTTTTGAAAAACTACCAAATTATTTTTCATAAGAATGCATACATAAAGACTTCAACGGATTAAAAAGCAGACTTTCAAAATTTTGGGTTCCTTATTAGAGTTCAGTAATGACATGTTTCTGCAAGAAGGCTTTAGAAATACAATAGTTCCATCTTTAAACACATATAAAATATATCTTTCTAATATTATTGCTAAAACTAAGTTGGCATGAAATACTTTTGAAGAGAAAACAAGTGTAGTTTTTACTTGAGAGGTTGTAGAAGTGAATTATGGATTATTTTTTCATGCATGTTTATGAAAGGAAATTAAAATCTAGAGCCGTCTTAGTCAAAAAATGGCCTTTGTAATGTCATTATCCTCAAGGAAATATCTATAATGATTCAAAAGAATTTTCCCTCTAAAATGGGCATAATGATCTGATAGCTATCAAAAAAAAAAAATTAAAAGGGGGGGATGCTTAGATGTTACTGAAGCTTCACTGAAATACCTTCATAAGGATGGCAAGTAAGTCTGTGAAAGATGAGATCAGCTGAAGTAATGATGGAACCCAGGCAAAATACTGCAGAGAGTAAAGAAATTATAATTAATATTCATATTAAGCCGATTGAACCCCCCCAGAGAGGCTACCTCAGATATAGATATCTGATTTTAGTGTGCTGAGTTTCATTCCTTTTGCCCTTACTAATTAAGTTGTGTATGAGGGACTTTTTGTTTGTCTGTGATTTTTTGTTTGTTTGTTGTTGTTTGCTTGTTTGTTTTTACTTCCCTTATTAAAGAATTCCTCAGTTTACATATTATCATAATCAAGTACTCACTCTGGTCAAATGGACAACTACTCTGAAGGAACTACTACTGAGTGTTATTGAGTTAATAACACTCAGTTACTGAAGGTTAAATATACCATCATCCAAAGCATATTTCTTCAGTTATCCCCTGAAAAAAGGTGACAATATGGTCTAAATGATGAAAAAATCCAAGCAGGCAAACTGATAAGCTCCAGTAAACTCTATAAACATCGGTCCCTTGAACTATTCAAGTTGTGATATAATTGTGTAGAGATTACCTGCATTAGCTTGCCACAAGATGTCAATGTATCCATGATTAAAGTATAAAATCTACATGCTTTCTGCAGAATCTAAACCCACATATAACCATGTTTATAGGTAATTCTGCAAAAGCTCTACCAAAGATATGACTGAAATATAAAATTGAACCTTCATCAAAGCAACGTGGGTGGGCCTAATGGCTTAGTAAAAGACTGAGAAAACCTCTATTAATCTTGTCACGAGTTTGGAAATATAAAAGAGTTTCTAAAACTACAGTGTGAATTCCTCAGACTATCACAGAGCTATAGCTGTAGCATTTTCCTTGAACCATTGTATCTTCACTAAAGATCTGTAGTGGCAGTATCATGGAAGGAAAGATACACCCTGATATTGCTATTGACTGATTTGGTTGACAGCCTGTGTCAACACCTGGATACAAACCCACAGTGACAGAGACTGGGAAAACATTGTCACACAGACATCCAGTACTTACAGAAGTAAAAATCTTGAGGAGTCAATGCCTAGCGCTGTCCAGATCTAACACAGACACTGGAGGGAGTGGATATTATTTCTCCATTCTGGGCCATGCTCACCTACTGGTGTTGTTACTGGGGCTTGTCTCAATGAGCAGGAATTTGTTATGTATGTGTGCATGTGTATATGAGGGTGTGGCAGGACATGTGCAAAGTTTTGCTGATATAGAACATCTCCCATTTGTCCCACGTGTCATGCTTTTCTTTCCCTTACAGTGGCAAGGGGTAAGTAAACAAGAGTGTTTCTGAGCATGTTTCCATGTTATCTTGTACACAGAATAATACACAATCTGGAATTTCAACAAAGCTAAAATTGAAAAAGAAAAAAATTATACCTATTTCTCAATGATAGTGATGATGCTTTGTGTTGAGAAAAATAAGCAAAATGAGAGAAAATTGAAAGAAGTTGAGATAGAGTTTGGGGATTTTATCTGAGAAAGTACAGAAAACTTCAAAATATTAGATATCACATATGCATATATGAAAAAACAAATATAGTCTAGCTTAAGGGAAGAAAGGAGAAGAACTCATATGCATGAAGATGCTCTTATTTGATTATCATATAAGAAAGTTTTTTTCCTTGTTTGATAGAATTAAAGTGCCAGTGACAAAACCCAATTTCCCATGGAACCTCAGCCACATACTTCTTATTTCTTTCCTTTGTATTCAGTTTCCCTTCTTATTTGTTATGTAATATATATCTTTCCTCATTTTATTGGTTTTTATGACCAGATAGCAGCACATGCTGTGACTTGCAGATTTTTACATGAAAAAAAGGGTTTTTTCATTAGCTTTCATTTGTAAATATTTTATATTGTCCGTTGACTGAATGAAATATTTTGTCTTTGAAAGTTCTACTACTTGAATTACTTTACCTACTTCTGAAGAGTTATTTAGGGTTTGAAGAATTGCTTAAGAGATATAGTAGACAGAGTGATTGCATGTAATTTGTAATTAACTCCTGAAATGAAACAATTTATGGGGCAATCCATTTGTTTGTCATAAAAAGTTCATCCTATCATTCATTCAGACTGTTATCCCATGTTGTCATCGAGGCCCAGCAAAGTTTAAGATGTGATTTTCATCTGTAGTGTTTCAAAATGCTCTTTGTTTTATTTTTCATTATTGGCTTGCTTTTCTTTATGTTATTTTTTCACATAAGCTCAATAATATACTTTCCTGGCCTACTAATTTCCTCAGATTTCTGGATCCTGAGTCATACGTGCAAATGAGCACACCCACAGAATTAGAGGAAGAAATATTAAAAAACATGCAAATAACATTCATTATTTATATATTTATCATTCTAATAATTAACATTTTTATTGCTTTTACTTTTTAAAGATAATGTAATGATTTCTGACTACACTTGCAATCAGTTGTACTGAAGGCTTCTGTATAGCGTGACACAATTATTTTGAAGTTTATGGAAATTGAAACTGATTGGAATTAGCATTGGATATACTTTAGCCCACCTCACTCCTTATTCATTGGTCTACAGCATGAAGCATCCTGGACTGAAAGCAGTGGCAAATAAACTTCAGGGACTATGTGGAATAACACAACAATTGTATTTATTGTTTCCCTCTTTTTTGGATTTTCAGGCAAAGTGATTTGAGACATAATACATTTTCTGTCCATAAATGATAGTAATGTAAGAAGCAAGATCAGACCAAAACAGCTGTGTATCAGAAAGCCATTAGGCAAAACTTTGGTTCCTGGGTGTAAGATAAGTTGCACTTGGAAACCTATAACTCCTGATGTTTATACTACTTACCTTTTCTTTGGCTCTTTTTTTTTTTTTTTACTCAGTTTTGTTGTTTGCTTGTTTGCTTGCTTTTTCAATGTCAGAAAAGTATATTAGCTGCCTAAAGTTCACCAATCTCTGTTGTATACCACCATTTGCAGACCACTAATTTAGGTGCTAAGGTGGTCATTTTACATCTACAACCATTTAGATTTAATAAATGAGTAAGACTGATATATAAGTCTGTTGTGGTTTATCACTGATGAAGTTAGAGAATGAAATTCCATAGTAGCCTTATTACTCTGGCTGAGTTCCTTGAAGGGAAGAAGCTATTAACCTTTTGACCGTTAATCACATTTTTGATATATTGAATTTGTAGGAAATTTCTTCTACATCCAGCTTTGTGGCAAGTGGAATTGGTTCATTGTAATTCCCAAGTGGCATAGAAAAGGGACATTTATAACTCTTGGTCTGTTTGGGTTTTTGTTTTTGAGCAGGGCGACTTTTCAGAGACTTTATTCAGTAAGATAATGGCATCAAAGCAAACATCCCCACTACATTCTTCCCACCTTCTCTTTACATGTAGAGCATGCTGCCATGCGGAATGGAATATCCCTTGTGTGTGCTGGGGTCAGCTACTCCAGCTGTGTCCCTTCCCAACACCTTGTGCACCCCCAGCCTCCTCACTGGTGGGAAGGGGTGAGGAGCAGAAAAGGCCTTGGGTTTCTGTAAGCACCTCTCAACAACAACAAAATTAACAACACCGGAAAATTCCAAAACATGTCTCCTTACTAGCTACCATAAAGAAAACAATACTTACCCCAGCTAAACCCAGCATGGTAAGTTACATCACTGCTTATAAAGGTATATCAATCCATTAAACAAAGTGAACTTTTTGAGACACACCCACTGTACATCAAATCTCTTAACACACACTGACACACACACATACATTTTAAAACATTTTGAAAAACACATATTAAAAAATTGTTTAGTATGCAATCACACAATAAAATTTGATACCTCTGAAAAGATTTCACATTTTTGCTGAAATTTAAACACCTTCTAAATTCTTTCTGTTTTGTTTCACACAAAAATATGTTAAATCAAGTCCTAACATTTCTGGAACTTATAGCGCACAGAATTATTCCATTATAAACACCGCCAAAGCAAGTCCATTTCAAAATTGTCAGGTCTTAATGACAACCATGGTGGAAACAATGACCTTTCAGGGTTTCAGAAGATCTATGATGGCTCAAAGTACAGTGCTTTAGGTGCATTTTAAGTAGACTTTAAAAAATACAACTGAGGAAAATGTTTTTCCTGAATGTCATTTGCAAAACTATTCATAGGAAACATTGAGAATACTGATTTTAGAAAGTTTACTTGGAAAGCCAAGTGAGTTGTTCTGTCTCTGGATACTGAGCTTGCCAGGTACACAAAGGTACTAGTCTATAAATTTTGTCCAAGTTCATTCTTTAAATTCCAGCAATATTTTCCAAACTGTCAGGATGTTTCTTTATTTTTTTGCGCTGTTTTTCAGGTAAGACAAAACCAAAAGCCTTGTTAGTATTAAATGATAAAAGTCCTTTTGTTAATATTATTTTTATGGAGCTCCTCAAAAGCTGAAAAAGGAAAAGAGATTGATATTAGAAAATGTTTCATGGACACTTAAAATATAAAACTCATGAAGTATGGGTTTATATCCTAGTAGCCCTTGAGCCTCAAGAAAACCGTGAACTGAAACTGTACTCACTCAGAGGTTTTTACAGGAATTTAAAGCAGCATCTTTTAAGAATATTTTAAAGCAAATATTCCCTTTGAAAAAGTATTTGGATTGAGGTAAAAAAGTCCTTTTTATATCTTCTCACAATTCCTGTAAACAGGTTTTAGCATTGACTATGTATACAGAACAAGCAGAAATCAGTGAAGAGTTACATTTACTGTATCTTTATTCAAGCATAAACTGTCTAGTGGGAAAGTGTTTTGCTTGACATCTTGAAAAATGTGAATTTTCCCCTGCTTTGACAGTATAATTCTCAGTAATAGTGAAGCTGGAGTAGGTATCTTGGCAACAAAACCAACTCTTTGACAAACTTCATGATGGTTTCCCTGAAGGCTTTGTTCATGTGGCAGCACTTTTCAGTATTTAAAGAATCAGTATGTTGTTCATCGTCTGTCATCTTTGTTTGTACCTGATATCTAGCTTGAGAAAGCAGCAGGGAGAGTAAATTCATTTGCTGTGAAATCTGTTTGCTCACAGTAAATTAATTAGCTATTTGATTTACATATATATATATATATATATATATATATATACACATATACATATATATAATTATAATTATATAGAACCTTAAAACCACATTAGAGAGAACTCTTGAGTATTCCCAGAACTTTAACAAGACAAAAGTCTGAGCAAAGCTAGGTAGCGCTACCTGAAAATAGCAATGTAAAGTCTGTAAGTTTTCAAGAAGCATCAAAGTTCTGTATGCACTGTATTTTTGCTCATTTGGTTGCCGTAACAGCTACCAAACTAGAATAACAAAAACTAGAAGCAATTTGAACACTTTTGCAGATCTGTCTTTCAGTAGTACAGAACACTTCATCAGCAAAGAATGTACAAGCAGCTGCAGTTACAGAAATTATGTAAAGTTACCATTAGCAAAGATCAAACACTTTGTTGTGACAGAATCAGGATGCAACTAGGCCACTTTTTCAGGTACTGGCCTCAAATCTTCTCTCAAGATACAAATAGCGAGTTTGTGTTAGGATGTTATGTGTCATTCAGTGAAGGATAGGCAAACTTTGATATTTCATATTAAAAAAAATACTGTTGACTTCATAGAAATTCTGCCAAGAATTATATTTTGTCAAAATATCCTTTTTTGGTCTTTGAAACGTTCACATCAATTATTACTTAATACTCCTAACTAAATCATTTTTTATACATAGAACAAGCTTTTGAAAGATGTTTGGAAATTACAACTCAGAAAAGATTTAGAGTATATAACCCTTCTGAAAATGAAGCTCAAGTAATGCAGATTGGATTCTGTCAAAGTTTTTACAGGATTACATTTTCCTTTACACATCCTGATTGGATTGTTCCTTTTGTTATACATGTCTTTTTAGACTGTATGTTTCTAAGTGATCCCTTAAATACCTGCCTATTTCAATAAGGACTGATTGAGTTGGTTCTGCTTCAACAGGAACTGATGTTCCCTTTCAGAGATTATTTCATTTCACGTGTAGGGAACTCTTGATCTTATCTCACTCAGAATTTTCCAATGTAAAACAGTACTATGTTTCATCAGGTCTACTGGATTTTCGTTAATCATATATTTTCATTTAACTGCAAAATAGTTCTGGGGACTATCTATAAATGTATTTACTGTTAAGGCAGAAGCCTGTACATGATGAAATCTGCTATTTTGACGCTTTAGCAAGGAGAAAGCAAGTTCATTGATTGTTCACAGGTACAGATACTTCCAGAACTCATCAAGAAAACTGCCAGGACAAGGAGGATTGCTGTTGATTTGGTGAAGTGCTAAGATCATCTGCTACATGCGGCTGATGCTGATGCCCAAGAAGCCCTAACTCAGCACAACACTAAGTAGGTTGCGGTGATTTTCTGATATTGTTCATACTATGAATAATATGG
This sequence comes from Ammospiza nelsoni, assembly GCF_027579445.1. Classification (NCBI taxonomy): domain Eukaryota; kingdom Metazoa; phylum Chordata; class Aves; order Passeriformes; family Passerellidae; genus Ammospiza; species Ammospiza nelsoni. Next base: position 76,165,063 of record NC_080634.1, on the reverse strand, counting down.
CATAAGTCAGGAGCCCTGAGTCTTTAATGATTCACATAAGGGCTCAAAAAAGTAAGTTATGAATATAAATGCCTAATTTTAGTGTATGAGACAAAGCAGCTGCTTCACTGAAACTAAGTCATATCTAAGAATTTTAACTCTGAAGAAGGAAGCTTTGTCAGGTACTGGGAAATGTTCTTAGTTTGCTCACAGTGAGTGAAGGTGAAGTGGGAATGTATATAACTCAAACAGCTGTTTTGACCAAGAGATTTCTATGTAACCACTCTTGGACATTCAAAAGCAGATTTTACAGAGGTTTTTAGGGTGAAATTTAATTTTTTTCCCACATTTTTCTTGAATGCTAAATAACTGCATGCTTTTTATATTTAAAAATCTTCCAGTATCATTTTTCTTTAAGAATGTATGGCATTGGTAGAGGATAAACTAGAGAATTTTTTAGTCTGCCTTTGCATTGATGGAGAGAAATTCTGTCAAGGTCTATATATCTTCCACCTGTTTGTGAAATTTGTGCTGCATTAGCATCTAACAGGTAGTTAGTTTTAAATGTTTAAGGGTGTATTTAAGGAATAAATTCATCATATATGTGCATGACAGCATTGTCAGCTAAATCTCTGTAAGGACCAGTAACTGTTACTTAGCATCTAACACCCTCTCAGCATGACAAAACTCTGAAGTTTGTTATGAGTAGTAACTCATTGTTGCAGCAAGGCTTTTGAAAAGCTTTAGTTTGATTTATATTTAAAATAAATTAGTTTACATGATGAAATAACAAAGGACTATAGGGTCTGTCTCATGATAAGAGAGACTGTGGTTCTGGCATTTTCTCTATTATGTGCCAAGAAAGATGGAGTGAAAAGTTCAATGTGCATCTTTATGTTTGGTCAGAATAATTCCATTTTGTGTTATATGAAAAAGTTCTGTGGTTTGCCTTTTTTGCTCATGGATTACCAACTAGAATGAGACTTTGGACACATGCCAGCATGAAAAAGTAAAGATCAAAGGACTACATACTAAGACAAGAAAAAGACAAAATCTTAAGCGGTTTGGAAATTCTGTCTTTAAGAATATTGTGATCCTTCCAAGGGCCCCGAAGCTATCGAAAAAAGCTTCAAAATGAACAGTACAGACATCATTGTATAGAAAAACTCATACACTAATCCTTAGCAGGAGCTGGAGGGTCACCTTCTTGTAGAAGAAGATCCAGTTGGTCAAGTAGGACCTGCCTTTCAAAAAGCCATGCTGTCCAGGCCTGATCTGACTCAGCAGAGTATTACTCAACATTGCCCTCCCTTACTGGCTAGTAAAGCCACTTCTCAAGACAGGCTAGGATATCTAAACTAATGGGAGATGAGTATGTTTTCAGGGATATGATTTTTTTCCTGTGTGTTCTTGAAACAGAGGAATCATCCAGCAGCGTTGTGTCATTAATTACCATGCTTTGTAGGTGTTAACCTGGCCTGTCATGACCTAAAGCTTTGCCTGGCATTTGGGTGTATAAGAGATCGAGAGAAAGATCAGTCAGTAAGATTCTATAATATAAAAGACCGTGGAGACTTTATCATATAAATTTCTGTACTGTGTTGCCACAAAAATCATTAGCAATTATACCTATGATTAACAAAATGCATGTGTATATCCAGCTATTACAAATTCTTACCAGCAATCAATAGTAGTTGTGATCAATAGTATAGCAGCAAACAATTAATTATAGAAAAAACCTATGGTAACAACATCCAAAGAACCAGCAATATATAATACATAATATCACAGATTGCAAAGTTATTACTAGCGAAACAAACTTTTTGATAATATAAAAGCAGATGTGCTTCTGAAACCATGCCAGAACAGGACAACAGCCATTCCAGAAGTGGGAGGAAAAATGAAACTGACCCCAGAAGTGAGCCCAGAAAGGGACCAATGAAACAAATGGCAGAGTCCTGCTTCAAAGATGATCTGTGTCATGCATTTGGGAGTCACTCAGGCATCCCCAAAGTTTATGCAGTCTTGATTAGGAAAATGAATACTACATGCAGCATGGCAAGTCTTCAGGAAAGGAATTCCATTTTTGATAAATATCAAGAAATTAATATTTTGATAAATACTAAGAAGGCAAAGAAGGTATAGGATAACACCAGCTTGAGCAGACAATAGATGATGTTCACTTCTGGATCAATCTTTGACAATTTATCAAATTGTAGCCAGAATTTCTAAAGCACATCAAAAAGGAGACAAGAGATTTCGGGATGAACTGCCTGTGCCTTGTGAGCAAATACTAAATCTCATACTAGAAAGCATATGTTAGACTGGGAAATGATAAACAATACTGAAATAGCATCTGCTTAATAAAAAATAATATTATGTTAACTGACACATCCCAAAATCTAATTAAAGCATCAGTGTTCTGTAGAACAATTATGGCAAATTAATTTGAATTGAAAAGGTGGGAGAGAGAGGGGATAAATTTCAAATATTAAATAGGACCCTCTAAATCAGTATTTGACAGTCTTGAATAATGAAAAAATAGAAAGAAATGGAACTACATCCCAGGACAAGTGTAAAAAGTTGTTACTGTCAGTAAAAGAACACACTTATAACAGAGTATCTTGTGGGGAAAGATAAGATGAGATATAATCAGATCATCCACCTTAGAAAGCTGAAGGAATAGCTCGACCATGGAGCATTGCATAAATGAGTGCAGCTCCTTTCTGTGGACTAAAAGATACAGCTCAGAAGAGATGATAGCATGTACAGCCATGTGTGGCCTCTCATACGCATCTTAGAAACAGGTTCGTGGGTCAGAAAACATATGATGAGTTCGAAGCTAGGATTCTTAAAAGATCAAGGTTTCTGTTTCATCCACTTTCATGGATCACTTCAAGAAATGCTAAGACATGTGATCTTGCCAAATCACAGCAATTCTTCAAAAGATGTGTTCTAAAAACTAGTGGGTTTTTTAGTTATTGCTTCATATAACTCTTTGATATAAAAAAAATTAAAAAAAAAAACACCAAAAGCCCCCATTTTTCAAGTACTATGAATGGTGAAAAAGAGGTTACCTGATTGAAGAAATGCACATATGATGATGGCGGAAAAATTTGGAAATATCATGAAAATAAGTATAAGATAGAGTCTTTTAGAGCTAGAGATGTTTCAGTAAAAAACTCTAGTTGTGGCCTGATAAAATCCTGATAACTTTTTGGAACTGTGTAAAGTTGGCTCAGCTGCAGGATCACTACAGATATGATGGGTACTTTGCTAAACAGTATTTCTGATTCTTTTCATCCCCAGGATGGTGTCATGTCTTGGCAATACTGATTATCACTTCAAAAACTGCCTTCTCTCTTCATCTAGTGTTACACCTCTAAGGCTCTCAGTGTGGGAGAAAAGGGTCTGAGAAATAAAACTAGAAACTGAAAACCATGTGGTTAGGGCTTTTTTCATAGGTTTTCCCTTCATTCCCACTCAACCTGCACAGTGTAATTTCCTTCCCTTTTTTTCTTCTTGTTCTTTCACACTATGGAAATGACATAGATGTGTAAAACACTGTCAAACCTTAGATGAATGTGGTTCATTTGTCACAAAGCAGCTACTCTAACATGAAAATATTAAAAATTATTTTAAAAAGCAGATTATTCATTACTCACATCTCAAGTGATGTTGTTTCTGGAAGAAGAAGGAATAATAATAATAATAATAATAATTCAATGACCAAACATTCCATCCTGCTGTGAAGTCTTGGCTAGCTGTTTGATATTTTACTGGAACAGGAACTACAGAACAGTCCTGGTGACTCTGTATCTAATTATATTTCAATAGGATTGAAATACCCAAAAGGATCTTGAAACAGATTTTGTAACTCATATATCTTCACCCGTCAGGTAAACATCCTGTCTAAAAGTAATCATATTCCTGTTTTTGAGTTTATAGTAGAAAAACAGTAACAAAAAGAAAGCATTATACTTTTATTGGACTACAGTACAATTTTCATTCAAGTGTTTTTGTGCCAGCACTACAAAACTTTAAGAAGGAATCAGGAGAAAAAGTCACTAGAATAGTAAAGGTAATAGAAAAGTTGAACAGACAATTATCAGTGTATGCAAGAATGTACCTTCACTTAACTTTTGAAAGAAAAGTATTAGCACAGTTTGTACCATATGGAAAACAGAAAGAAAGCAGAAATTTGACTATGATTTAGTTTCTGTTAGCACTGAAAGCAAGAAGAGAAATCTAAATAACATGAAGTTACAAGAAAGGCAGCTTTATTCAGTTATAATTTCCCATAAATTATGAAAGACTGGTAATGGTCAAAAAATTAAAGCATCTTTCCTTGCCCCTTAAAGCTGTTTTATATAAAACCATCACAGAATCATAAGATAATTTAGGTAGATAGAAACATCTGCAGGTCATTTGGTACATCACTGATATTCTGATCAAAGCAGGGGTGGCATAGAGGTTATACAAGGTTGATTAAGGTAAAATTTAAAGTATTTCCATGGAAAGAATATCCACATCCTCCATGGGCAATATCTGGCTATCAAAGATGTGGTTTTTCCCCCTTATATCCAATTAGAATGATGCAAATTGACTTTCTTGCTTCTAGTCCATTTCCTGTGCACCTCCAGGAAAACTGCTTCTCATCAGGTAGATGAGTAAGATTTTCCCTTAAATCATAAGAAAGTCAACTTCCTCAACACCACATCTTTGACAGATAACCATCCTCCCACCTTGTAGTACGAACCACAGGTTTCCTGGGAGTGCATTCCATCCCATTGTCCAGCTCATGAATAAAAAGTTAATCAATGTGAGTCTCTTAGGGTGGTTAATAACTTGTCATCAGTAGGATTCTATACCACTAATCAGAATTATATGAGCAAAAATATTTAGCCAGTTCCACACTTAAGTTGCTAGTGCATCTGCCCAGGACATCTCTCATCAGTGTGTCTCCAGGGCTGATGCAAGGATGGGTGTTCATATCAGAAGTCTGGGTAAAGTCAAAGTTGAAAATACCCACTTTTCTTTCTTTCTCCACTAAACCATTTGTTTCACCATTGAAGGAAATCCTCTTGGTCTAGCACAGGTTGCCTTTGGTAAATTCTTGGGACTTCTCTCAAACACCTTTTTGTCCTTGAAATATCTGAATATATTTCCCAGAATAATTTGTTAATTTAAAATAAACCAACCAACCTGTAGTTTTCAAAATTCTCTTACTTTTCCTTCTTGAAAATGATCAGGATATCTTCCCTTCTCATTGTCAAATATCTTCTTGAAACACCAGTAACTTCAATGATTGACATGAAATAGTTCATTCACAGTTATTGTGTGTGAAACTGGAATTAATCCCGGGAAACCTCATGTCCTAATTCATACAGAGCATCAGAGTATCCAACTGAAAGTGCCCTGTTGATGCTAACACATGTAAACCTATTTTCATCTTAATCATGAATATTTGTGGACATAACTAATGTGACCTGAGGATGAACAAGTCCAATATTCTGCTTCATTTACATTTGCTATTAAAAATAGAGGTCATCTGTGGGAGATGTCTATTAATTCTTAGTCTTCTCTGGCTGCCAGAGCAAAACAATGCTGACACAAAGGGAGGCTGAATTCCAACTTGACTAGAATGATATTGAAGAAATGGAAGATACGCCATGCGTCAAACTATCCAGAGAAACCCAGGAATTTGTATAACTCATTTATACAGCAGGTATAAAACTGTCTCTAAGCCTAAATGAAATCGATAATAGGACAACATTTCATTAGGAGTTCTAGTTTAATCCTAAATTAACTGTGGGACTGTCTTATTTATTGCAGTATTGTACAGCAACTCCCAGAAGCTGAAGGCAGGGCAGTGGGAATATGAGTGATAGTTTATACTGACATGGGGGGAAAAAGGAACACCAAATAATGTGCTACTACTAAACTCAATTTATTAAGTGGACCAAGCAACAGAGAAGCTGTGAAAGTTTTACAACCACATACACACACACACACAGATATAATTATCTGAGACTTGTCCAAGTCACCACACCAGTGAATGGAAATAGCACAGCCTCCATGTGGAGGAGGAGACACAGCACTGTCCATGTCCATCTAAAGCTCTGGGCGGGCATCTGACACCTCTGGCCTCCCTCCCTCACTCTACTTGTTGTACAGCAGCTCGACAGTGTTGTGTGATTGGGTGGGCTTCAAGGCCAGATATCAGCAAAGGCTGCCAACCAAATAGATTGATAACCTGCTACATCTCTCAAGCACTCGCAGACATTGCTCTTCAGTTGTCTGTTGATTCATCTCCCCTGCCGAGGATCAGGTGTGGTTCAGGTTCTCTCTGCATTGCCACCTTTGCCCACAGCCCACTGCCTGTTTGGGTTGTAGCTGGCTCTGTGGTAGTCCTATACTAGATATTTTTAAAATCTCTCCCTGCTTTCAAGATTTGATGTCTGGGATTTTTCATGAATAGACAGATACATGAATATTTATGGCTTGTGGAATACTAATTTTCTTTGTGGGAAGTTAGTTATTTAACTGAAGTATGGAAATGATGAGTGTTATCAGATCCATCCCCTCTACTATATTCCTTATCTTGGTAGTAAGCTATCAAGGGCCCTATTAGCTAGGGCCAGAATTTACCTTTAATCATCACTGCTAAAATTGTTATAGGGAACTTTCATGTGGCTGGTGAGCAAGGGTCTATTCAGAGTACCATATCACTGGGGGATTTGTATAGAAAAAAAAGCTTAACTCTCCCCCTAACCTTCTATAAACACATAAAGAATTTATCTCTTTAGTTGTGCTATAAAATTGCTTTCATTTTATTGCAATAATCTGCCAATTTTCTTAGCATATTTTATTCAGTAAATATAGTCTAATATTCAGTAAAAAGAGTCTAATTTCTTGGAACTAAAGTCTAGCATATAATCACAAAATTTCCTTCCTGCAATAAACTGGGATATTCAGTATTCTGACCTAGAAATTTTTAAATTGGAGTTTTTAATAGCAAAGTCAAAGTGATCAAAGTCACTGGTAATCATTCAGAAAAACTGTAAGGAATACTGGGAGTATTAAAGTAGCATGCCATTTCTAAACCTCTTTTATCTCCCCTCTAACTGGGAGGGACCTTCATTAAGACCAAAGGAAGAGGTATCCAAAAGATCATAATAATGTGAATAATCAATACTGAAAAATATGTTTCTGTCAAAACCAGCTTGGAATACTGATACAGTTACATGGTAAGTTTCTTAAGTTTCTGACAACTTAAGAATGCACAAATGACTGGTCTGCATCTGTGTTGGCTGAAAACATGTTGTGAAGAGCAACTGGTAGTAGAAATGAAGTGAAGGAAAATAAAAACGGATACAAAATGTTCTCCCAAACTATAACCTCCTAAAACTCCTAAATTCTCCCAAATCCTGACTTCCTGTACTGGTAGAGGCTTTTTTATTTTTATTTTTGAATTAGTCTAGTTATTGAGAATTTCTGCTCTGTTGCTGTATGTGATTCTTTTTCCATTAATCAGTGCAATTATACTGAACTTATATAGATTTTAAGTTTATGTGGTTCTACAGAAACTTCAGTGAAATACATTAACTTGAAGTCAGACACCTTTGTGCATTATAAAGAATTTAGGGATCTACAGTATCTTTAGAAACTATATTTTTCTTTCTCTACTGTTACTAAATAGAGTATTCGACATGCACCCAGATGTTACCCTGCTCTTTTTCTTGGATTGTGTTGTGTGAGTTAAAAAAACCCAAAATAACCCAAACAAAAAACCACCAAAATAAACAAGAGACAAGAGAGAGAGAGATATTGAAAATACAGATTTGGAAAAATGTGACTTAGGAAAAAGTGGATTGATGAAGAATACTAGTAGAGGAATAAATAGATAATAATATCAAGGAAGGTTCATTAACGTGTAATCACAAAAGAAACACTATTGTGTCATGAAGGAGGAAAATTCTGATAATTTGCCTATATTGCTTAATTTGCAAATGCTCTTCTCATGACAGCTTGGCTTCACTAGTGAATGTCTTGAGAACTACAAATCTCTGAGATTTGAAATGCATCTTTTTCTTTAGAAGTATATTTCTTATAATATGTATATGTTAAATATTTCTTGATCAGTAGTCAGATAAAATACATTTTTTATTCATAGTTTGGCATACTTCCATCTGCCCTCACTGACATTACCATGTAAAGTCACAGACTGGTAAAATAATGCATAGAAGACCTGCATAGGAAAGCAGGTGCTTGTGTATGGATGTCCTCTATAAACTGATTGTGCCATGGCCCAATAAATACCTTTGTTTGTGATGCACACTGCGTCTGTGAATCCCCAAATCTGAAAGTAAAGTTGACTAATTCTGGGCCATTTGAAATACTTTTAATTTAAAACTACAGTTCAGCAAAACTTTTAAGTGGTGGGGCATGCCCACTACTGATTTAAGAGCTTTATGAATAATTATACTTATTGTGTTCATTTACTTATTTTTGTTTCAAAAAGATTTCAGTATTGTTCTAAGGAAAATGAAATGTTTAAAACAATAAACTCTTTGTAAAAATGTCTACTATGACTTACATGCTATATGGCATTTGGAAAAAAAAATCATAATGAAAGAAAGTGAAGCAGGTGAGGTTTAAATATCAAAAAAACAAAAAATTAATAAAAAACCAGCAAACAAACCCAAAAGCTCGGACAAATTAGGCCCTGCAAGAATACTGGCACAAGAACATCAGTAACATAAAAATTAAAGAGAACAGAACAGTTCTACCAATTTAACTTCAGTCTAGATTTTTATATTTTAATGAAGTAATTGTGTTCTATAATAACATGAAAATTGAATAGCCTACATGAGTTTGGGAATCATGATATCCCCAAAATGAGACAAAGTGAAAAAACCCTTCAACTGGATGTTTCTCTTTTAGGAAAAAAATCAAGGAAGGATTTGTGGATTCTCTCAACAGGTACTCTGCCATTACTCAAAAAGGAAATTTAAATAAATATCTAGTGAAGTTTTTGCTGTTTTTTTTTTCTTATATAGTGCATAATAGCAAAATAAAATATAGCAAAATAGTTTGAACATATTTGGAAGTTTGCAAAACAGATGATAAGAGGGATTTTAGGAAGATTTTTTTCTGTTTTTGACAGTTTGTGCTCATAAATCCAGCTGATGAGATAAAGTCTTTGATCATGAATGATTTTCTTTACTTTTCTGTGAAAGCTGCAAATGCTTCATCCACTTATGAGAAGTGCAAATTTTGGATGAAACAAACATTTTTTTGTTTAAAATTGATTTTATATCTAGTAATTAAATGGGGATTTTTTAGAATTTTTTCTATGGTATAGGTGCACAAGCTCTATCTAGCCTTCCAGAAAAGATTACAAAGAGAAAAAATTTTTGAAGATTATGATATACAGAATGCTCACAGGATGTTTCTCAATGTTCTGGGGAAATTCTAATTAGAAGTGCAGAACTTGAAAGTTGATTAAGTCACAAGAAGCATTTGTCTCAAGAGCTGTACAATTGATTTCTTAAGTAAATAATTTTTCTCTTTATAGAATGAAATGCATACAATTAAATTGTTTTGTCTTGTAATCAATGTGTTTTCTTAATATTTGTTCTCATTTTATTGCAAGATACATGATGTTCTTCTATTTTCAATGCTGTTTTGATTTCCCTGGCTTGACAAGATTGACTGATTTTTTAATTTGTAGATGAATTTGTTCCTCTGCTTCATAATTATCATCAGATTTTAATTTTACATCTTTGAAAGTCATATATGTGAGTTGAATCATGTGGAGGGAGGGTAGTTAAGCCTTTTTCTTGTTTAAATTAAATTGGAAATAAACTTTTTCTAAGTAATATTTTAATTACCGTACAATAATTTTAATAATAGGCACATGAGATAATTTGCTCTCATGTTCAGAGTAATTGATTTTACACATCATAGGGACACGAACCAGATAAAGAATAAAGTATAAAATCTTAAGTTATTAAAAATATTTTTTAAATTGGCTTTATAAGATACTACTTTTATGAAATCTGTTCTCACAATCTTACTAATATCTATGCCTCTCCTTCTAATACATGCATGCATGCAAAGCAAATGCATAGCGACATGAAGGTATGAGTTTAACAGGAAATGGTACTCCAAGATAAAGGCTATAAGTCTGTTATATTTATTTATTTGTTTCACTGAGTGAAGATTAGCAGTGCTTCTTTCTGTGCATTTGCACTTATTTTTTCCCTGTGCTTTTTAAAAATAATACAATTAACACAGCTGGTGTTGCCAGGAAATTCAAATGATCTCCTATGATTTCAAACACTTTTTTTCTGTTTCTATGTCACTAATGTTCTAAGAAAGGCTGAAATCCTGCAGGTTCTAGAGAGAAAGAAATGCCACTTCTGATGAGAAATACACACTCTACAGTTTCAGGAATTAGCTGCTAGAACTACATGAACGTGTCCATGAAGCTCTTATAAGAAAGTATCTAGATTATTCATTGGTGTCTACAAACCTGATGTATACATACCTCTTAGCCCTCTTGTCTTTTACCTGCAAAAAAAGATATATTTGGACAGACATGTGTCATATGTATTTTTATCTTCAGTTATTCTCCTAAAGAAAACAGTTATTCAGTTATTTTTAGATACTCATGTTTCATAAAGCTTGTTTCCAGAAATACTTGGGATTTTTAACAACATTCCTGCAATAAATATACATTTTTGAAGTATTTTACTGTAAAGTTCAGAAATGTTTGCATGATCACATTGACTGGGAAATTAATTGATCACTAATAATTTGAAAATAAGTTTGATCTGTTCATTACGCTGCGTTACAGCTTTACATGTCCATGTTAAAAAATAGATTTTCAAAACATTTCACCTCTTCCAAATGGGAAACATCTAAGAATAAGTATATGATTATACTAATCATTTAACAAGCTGCATGGTACGACTGTAATTTGCTGCTCAGAATTTAACGAATTGCCTCCTGAAATCAAACATCTGCTACTGTAAGTGACAGTGATTACTAAACAAGGATATTAGGAATCTCAGCCCATAAAAACATGAAAGAATCTTGATATATTGTGATGAAGAAAGTATGAGGTTTTGAAGCATTATTTTTAACAACTGGAAAAAATACTTATGCTTCTGACTCTTAATTATCTTGATCTGAGTTTCTTATTTTCGGATTTTCTTCCCAATTATTTAAGTCACTTAAATTGGAACTTAAGTTCCAGTTAACTTATGTTGGAACTTAACTAGCATTCTGTCTGGCTGTCACTAATATATATTTAATTTTCTACACTATTCAAAACTATTATTTACTTTTTCTGAATAAAGGGAAATTGAATGATTGAATGGATTTCCTTTCTTTTTTTTTCTTTTTTCATGTTACAATTACTTTAGCCCCCACATGTTGTGAACAAAAGGACTCGACAATTAACAAGGGGCAGGTTTGCATTAAAAAATAAATCTTCTTCTGAAAAAAATCTCAGTTTAAATATTTTGAGATAGCAGCTTTTTAAATGCTCTTCATGCCATAGACAAAATGTATACATTGTTTTTGTAGTTAAGGACAAATTGCACTAACCCAAGCGGTTCAGATTGATTAGCATCCTTGCTGTCAGCACATCTGAGGTTCTGATTCAATCTGTTCTCTGCTCCAAATCAGGCTTCTCCGCCAAGAATACTTCTGTTATCATTCCAGATTTGAGTCCAGGAGTGAAGAATTATGTAAACTATTGTGCATGGGCTTATAACTTGTGAACTATTACTTACCTATTTATTTTTTATTGCAAGGAGAGGGGCTTCATATTGATTTTACTATGATGGATCTCAAGATTAGTCTAAGTTCACTTTGGACAAAGTGTGTTTTACCCTGTTAGCAACTGCCTACCACTGAAATAATTGTTTTCCATCCTGCTTCACTGTCAGTTCAAGGAATACTACACAGAATAAAGGCCTGGCCAAGCAAAACAGTCATAGTAACTGATAGCCCCAACGTCTGTTGAGGTTGGGGGACTCTTTTGGACTACCTTTGAACTTTATCTTGATACCAATGACTATCAGGAAGGCTGGAGTTAGAAAAATTGTAAAAATAATCCCAGTCAGACTATAAGAATGAGGAGGAAACAATCCTCTTCTCCAACGTCAAACTTGTGTAGACTTGAGACTCTTCATAACACAGAAATCATCTCTCTGCACAAGGAAGACAAAGTCCATCTTATCAGAGGACACTGAAAGGGTTACAATAGGATTGAAGTAAAGATGAAAGTACTAGTAAATTTTATTGGGTATGAATTTTAAATGTGTTATAATGACTTTTATGTATTAATTCAGTTAGAGCAATAGAGTGTAATTGGAACATTAGTAACATAGGAAAAATTAGAGGTTTCTTAGGTTGCTAATATTTTATTTAGGGTAGTAACAAATCCTTGATTTCATTCACAGAAGTGATATTCTCTACTTTATCCATCACAATATTTTTAATATAGAGAGGGCAATTCTCCTGAGATAAAATTGTCAATCCTACAAATTTTCTCTGACATTATTTTGCTGTAGCATTTATTCCTGCCATGAAATATGAAACTGCTTATGAATTCTTTTTATGGGTAACTAACCAGATTACTATCCTGAGTGGCCAGGTGAATTTTTCTTCAATTCTGGTTTCTGGGCTGAGATGAGACAGGAAAAGAAAAGCATTAGAAATGGAGACAGCTGGACCATCTGTTTGTGTGGAAATACTTTGATCATATTTCATGAGCAAGAGTGAAGACTACATCTCTGATATGATACAAGTGAACTCTGAGCAAAAAGCTTACCATACATGTGAGGAGTCATCTTGGATAAATCACAAGCTCTGTTGCATTTTTCTTTTTCAATTTGAAAGTTCAGTTTGCAGTATTAACTTTGTGGGGGGTTTGAGTGTTGTTACCATGATACCCATAATTTATATCTACTTTATCTACATCTACTAAGATGAAGAGCATTTGTATCAACAAAGAGATTTTATTACTTCAGGACTTCTTTTCCTGCTTTCATTAGATATGTTTGAATTTCCATGCAGATTTTCAGAATGTGAATGTATTTGCTCCCACTAAGTGTGGATGAGTGTTTCCTGAACAGTCTAAGAACTGAACAGGAAAAAGCTGTTCTATTTACAGTTGTTATGGGTGCATTTCTTCAAGCAGTAGAAGATATATCTGACTTTAAAACCATTTGGGTTCAGCCTTGCTGATAGCATCATGACTAGATTAAAAGAAAAATTTAAATTATTACTTACTAAAAAATTTTATTCTTGAAAGCAGGATGAGTATTTTGCAAGAAGGGAAAAAAACCCCAAACCATGTAAAATAACTTTTCTGTTTATTGAACAGCGTTGTAGTGTGTTCATCAAGTTCATTTAATTCCTCCCCCATTTTATGTATCTGCTCCCCCCCATTTTGTGTAAGATGGTTCTGTCCTCCCCAGTTTTCCCACCACAGCCCTCCTGACAGTTTTGTTGCTATGGTTACCCCTGCCCCTGGGTTTGTCAGTTAAGTTATGTGATTTCTCCTCCCTTATTTCTCCTTATAAGTAAACTTTTTCTCCTCCCTGGGCCCAGTCAATCACCCCCCACTCCTCCTAGTCTTCGAGAACCTTCTTCTCTCTGGGGGTTGTGGTTGGCTGTGGTCCCGGGGCCCCTCCTTTACTTTGTATTTATTGGATATTTCTGTATGCCCATTATGTTAAGTTCCTCCCTATACCTTTCCCTATTGGTCTGCTGTGAATCCCTCCCTTATCCACCCCCCTATCTTTAAAACCCTACTTCTCCCGGTCCTCGGGGCCATTTTGCTGGTTGGCTGTTCCTCGGTTGGTGCCTCTGTGTCATCAAATAAACCGACCTTCGCCCCCAGCAAGGTGTGCGGCTCCTTCTTCTCGTCGTTAAGCAGTGAGTCCAGTCCGCAATCCAGCCCAGCCTGAGGCCAGGACGCCAAAGGGGGTTGGCACTTTATGCAGCTGGGGTGTCGGCCACCTCAGCTAGCCGGACTTCGCCTTAGTGGCCACATACAAACCGCTGCAGAACAGGAAATTTGTAAATGCAGTTTCACCTTCTGCCTGAGGGAGAAGTGTCAAATTGATAATTGCTATGGAGGTGAAGGTAATGGATAAGCTTCATGAGCACTCACAGGAGAATATGGGGAATTATGGTAAATATTTTAATTACTTTTAAATCTCACAATATAGAATGGCATCTCTTCTATTTTTTTTTTTAAATCGAATGACCTACACAAGTTATCGGTATCAGAAAAGGGAGATCTACTTTGGAAAACCTTTGTAACACAAGACTTCTTATGATCCTTTCAGTTCTTTGCTTACCATTTGGAAGCACAGCATCAATTGCTATTGAGCACCATAATTTTGCATAAAACTATTTCAGTCTTTGTGTAGGATATTATTTTGCAACAGTTCAGCAAAGCACAACATAAGAGGAAGATAATTCTGTTTCAGAATATTCACACACACTGTCTTATACACCCACATACTTACTAACATCAAGACATATTGATGCAGGTGGTTTGTCCAGCTTGTGGACATGGGGACATTTTACAGCCATGCACATTTGTCCAGGAGCTTTTTACATTTGTCCAGTGTATGGCAGACACCAGCTTGGTGACCATACATAAATGGTGAATATGGGTTTTCCTAGGTTTCAGGAGCTGAGAGTATCTTTCTCTTCACCATGATTCAGCTTTGGAAGCCATTAAGAGTTACTTAATGGCTTAGTGTCCTTTTGCATTCAGTCTGTCTGTCCTGAGAATAGGGGTGAGCAAAAGGCTGTGACAGGACACAGCATGCAAAAATGACCCGAACTGACCAAAGGGATATTCACACCACACAACATCACTCTCATCAATAAAAGTAAAGAAAGAATAAACAGGGAAAGGGAGGTGTCTTCCAAGCTGGAAATGGTTTAGACAAAGGCTGGGCACTGATGAGATGGAATGAGTGATTGCTTTTGTTTTGCTGGTTTGCCTTTCCTCTATTGAACTATCTCAACCCATGATTTTTCTCTTTTCTTTTTCTTTTTTCTTTCCCCCCCTTCCTATTTTTTTTCCCATAGATTTTTGGAGTGTGTCAGGGAGGAAGGGGGAGAGGGAGTGCCTGTATTGGGGTTTGACTGCCAGCTGGCGTCAACCCACCAGAAGCAGAAACACCTGTCTTCAATTTTTCCCACCAATTTCCTTGCTTTCCAATATAATCCCAAAAGAATTGGAATCATCACATTTGTCATTTTGTTAATTTTATCAGGAAACAATGAGTGCTAAAAAGAAGACATCTTTTATTTTTATTAATTTAGCTTTCATTGGTTTACCTTCTTATTAGAATAGTCATCTATCTACTTCTTTAAAGCAGCAAGACACCAATACAAAAGATAGCTTGGAGGGCAGATTCACAAGGAAATAAATGACTCTCAGTGTATTGATTTCAGGGTATAATCTCAGTAAAATTATTTCAGTTTACCTTTATTTTGAAAGGATAATAATTTATGAAGAAGGATATAAACATCAACATTAAGAAGCTGTGTTTTGTTTTAGCACCTCTTACCACAAACTGCATAGAAACGTGGATTTCCATAGATAGAATTTCTCATTTTTTCCTTTATTTCTGCTTTGAAGTGAGGCAAGCCAGTTGAAGCTTTTGAATTTCTGGGAAAACAAAAGAATAAAAGAAATGAGAAAGTATTGCAAGTGACATTCAGTAGCATTATGTTGTCACAAACATGTAGTATGCAGGAGCACTTTTGTTTACATGCTGTACAACCATTAGGGAGAGTTGTTAGCCAGGTATTTCAGAGAAGTACCTGTGGCAATTTTTTGACATAGCAGCTCCTCTGAGTGTAAGTTATGGTTGCTAAATGACTTTTCTGTGCTTAGATTGAGAAGGTCTCTCAGAAAATTTATAAGTGTTATTCTTATAGTGGCTAGGTGACAAATTACCAGAACTGAAAACTGGAGCTTTCCCTTAAGGAAAATAAATCGAAAATAAATCAGTGTGTTAACAAATTGCAACACACTCTTGAGAAAATTAGTTACATTATCAAAGAGAAATTACACTGATTTCAGGAAACTCAGGGTCTGCCTCTGGCGTTCTCATGTGATATTATTTTGTTTAGACTTTGTAATTGTACTCACAAAGAGATGTAACAAAGGAAATAAGTAATTTTAGCTGTAATAATAGAAAATAACTCAAACGTATCATAAAATTTTAGTGGGTTTGTTGTTTCTTAATGATTTGAATGTGCTGGGTTTCTTTTGGATTTTTTTGTGTGTTTTTTAATTTTTTGGGAGGATTTAGCAACAGACCTCATACCCAAATAAACTTGTAAAAATAAGTACATATATTTGAACTAGGCTTTCAAATTCTCATCATGATCAATAGAAATCTTCATGTCATGTCATATGTGACTACATTAAGATATCTAAGATGTCTTAATACCTAAGTTAGCACTGGAGTCTATCATCTAGAAAACTATATTGAGGAAATTTTAGCAAAAATGTGATTTCACTGCTAAAGACAAAGCTCTTAATAAATCTTAGGCTGTGCAGTAACTCTAGGTGAATTTGGCAGGTGTACTACCAGAATTTCTAAAGACCTGAATTTTCATGGCAAAACCCCAAACAAAAGAAACCAACCCCAAACAAGCCAACAACCCTCCCCTAAAGACAACCCAAACAGCTGATATCCATAATCCACAATATCTAAACCAGCATTAGATACCCACAGTTGGAAACAGAATCCTTCCCATTAGACTCCGAGGTCAAACATTTTTTTTACTCCATGCATAAAAAATACTGGGCTCCTCTCATTGGTCATGATAATCTTGTGGGTCCCTCCAAATCAGGATATTCTATGATTCATCAGATTTCAAGCACTGAAAAAGTCAGCAACCTCTTTAACCTAATAGAGTTGTCAGCAGAAATAGGCACTGCAGAGGACAATCGACCTCATGCAAGAATAAATGAGACAGACACGATGGATCCTCCACTGGAGTGATTTAGAGCTATTCTGAGAGTCTGTAGTAATATAACCTAAAAATAGACTGATCTCTCCTTCTGCCTTCTAAAAGTCAGTGAGAATGTCCTGCTACAAAGTGTCATCTTTTTTGAAAACCAGTGGGAAACTTCAGCATCTACAGAAAAGCACTACATTTGGAAGACTATAGCTTCAACTAATTAATACAGTAAATTACTACTTCTTTCTGAGGACTAGTTCTTCTTTATCTAGGAGATTTAGAAAATATTAAAATATTTCTAATATAAATAATGAGTGTTTCCTAGAAAAGAGACAATTTTTTCAACTACAAAATAAAAAAAATATTTAATTTCTCTACACTTTTGTTTCATTTAAAAACACCATTTTTTCCCCTCCTCTTTCCTTGTAAAAAAAAATTGTTTCAGGTTGCTGTGTCTCAAAACGAAAACATTGACACAGATACTCTGTTTTTTCTTTCCTTGGTTCATTCTCCTCCAATTTTTAAAGTTAAAACTTCATAGGCACTGGATAGGGTCTTGTGCCAGTCAGTGTAAAGTAAGATTCCTGTAGATTTCTATCAGAATAGAAGAAAGATTTCAAGAGCATTTTTTATAGTTCACCAGTCACTAAATTGTGTAAAGAATATTATTTGCCCACATAAGGATGTCTTAGAAGATATGTGTTCCCCAGTTTTACTCTCTGGGACCACTGGGCATTGGTGTGAAGTTAATTATGCCATTTTCCTTACTCCTGAAAAAACCCATAGGGCCTGCTAACAGCACTTACAGAGAATGGTATCCAGCATGCTTAAGAAAGGCTGCTATTACACTGACAGATTAAATAGCTATGAAAATTACTATGAGATTTAAGATTCTACTACATGCCTTAAAACCTGAGCTGAATTTTTTAACTCTGTAAATATTAGGTTGGTGTTTAAGTACAGAATTCTTGTATTTCATATCGTGTGTATCTCTGAGAAAGGCTCCTGAAAGTCCTGAGTAGGAATATTGCTTGTCCAGTCTGTGTTTGTGCACTTATTAATACAGCGCTTGTGGGGGAGTCAGTCCTTGGAGCCTCCTCACATAAATAAATGAAGTTACCAAGCTCTCTATTCACTCTTTGCAGCAATTCTCACTTCCAACAGGGCACCCTTACAGAGGGCTGTTGATATTTTATATATATTTTTATATTTTATGTCTGGAGTTTTCCTTTGTCTTTAAAATTTATGTTTTTTCCTTAGTATCATATCTTAATGTCAAAATTTAAAAGCTGTTTGATCACAAAGTATTATGCAAAGAAATACCTGAGTAGATCTAAATTGTAAATAAAACTGTGATTTTGAGTACAGGATTCTGGATCATCCCTTATCCTTAACTGTTATCTCTCTCCCTTAACTCTATTTTCAGCCATTTCTATACAGCTCCCTTCAAGAGTCTAGTTGCCAAGACCTCAAACACAGACAGAAGTCTTTAGATTCTATATAATGTGTCTGTGCATTCTACATAATCCCTCATCTCTGTCTCAGTAGCCCTTACTGTCTCAAAAACTGCAACAAGCCCAGAGGCAATTCATTGGAGAATAAATCACATAACAGTCTTTTCACACTGTAAAAAAAAAAAATCCAAAAACCACTTCAGTATAGCCCTCATAATATTGCTGAACTTTTGGTTTTGAATAAAACAATGTGCCTATTTAAGGCATTTCACATGGAGTCCTGGCAAAAATGAGGTTCAATACTGTACCTTTTGGACATGCCTGTCTTGTGTGGGGATGTAAGACATTCTGTGCCATTTGGGCAGGAGCAGCAGGGACACCTTTGACAAAAACCAGTATCTGTTACTCAGTTCTTTATGCGCAGGTATATAAAATGTCTGATAACGACCTCAGGAAACTGCCCTGGAAGTCTTCCCAGCTCAAAATGGGCTTATGATCGTGTGACATGCATCACTAGTGGCCTTTAAGTCTCACAGCTTTAATCTAACAGATGCAAGAAGAAGTAAGAGGAAAGGATGACTTTTATGCAAAATGTAATGAATGTTCCCTCAGTGTTATGTCCTTGAAGTATTACAGAGTCATTACGAAGCACTGGCCTTGCATTTCTTACTGCTTCACACTGGATGTGGCATTGATTATTAGGCTAGCACCACACATTTACTTGATACGACACTGTAGGCACCAAAAACCCCTCTCCTCAATCCAAATCTGTTTTGATTTCTCTTTATGTCCCACAATATTAGGTTTAACTAAATTCTTAACAATAAGAATTTTTACTTGACTCCTTCTGTCCTTGAAAGAAGTGGCAAAACTGTATTCTGCTTCACCAATGGATTTGATCATGTTGAAAATTTATCTGAAATGCCTATAACTCATGCATTTTATTTTCTATCAAAAAATCCCATTCCATTATTATTTCTTAATCAAAATCCAAACTATTGTTCTCAACAAAATAATATCTTCTATTATGATCTTCTATTATAATTATAATAGCTACATTTTACTTGTAATGTCTGAATTTTTGTTTTGAAGTTAAATCTCATATAATTGAGTACTTATACTTTGAGATAGAGATATTTTATAGACTGTTATGTATACTCAGAAATTTTATGTCAAATGCAAATGTATCATGGATTAGGAAACTGAGTTTACATTTATTCTGCACTTATATTGAGCCTCCTTCTAGGTCTAGGTCTCCTCAAAGAAGACAATCGTTTAATCTATATACAGGAAAATATATTTACGGGAATGTTACTATCAAAGGAGGTAGACACATCAGGCTGCTTGGAAATATAGTAAGAAAAACAGTAATTTTCTATACTTTGAAGTAAATTTTGATTTGAATGGTAACACCAGAAAAAAAAAAAGGCTTAAAGGACGGAGAAGAAAAAAGGTCTTGAGTGTTAGCCACAATATTTTCCTCTTAAGCCTAGATAATGTATTTAATTACAGAGATATTTTTTTCTGCCATTCTCTGACACACACACAGACACATACATGCACACACGTGTATCCCTTAGAAGCAGCAATGGTCTAGAGCTCAATTTATTCACTCTTTCACAAACATTTATTAGCACTTGTGGTCTTCTAAATAATTTTTTGAACATGCAATCTTTATTCCAGAAGGCAGAAGTCTCCCACAGGAAGTTTCTCACCTTCCAGCTGCCTTCACTGGCACTTGGTCACCTCAACTGGAAGCAGACTCTCTGCAGGCAAGCAGACTGCAGCCTTCTAGTGAATACAGACAACTATTCATTTTGTTCTAAAGCAGAAGTATTTTTGGACAGCAGCGTAATGGTCAGTAGTGTAGTGCCCTGGACAATACTTCCCTGATGCCCTTTGGTTCAAACAGGCTCAAAAATTAGGATGCATACTGAAACAGAGGTAAGATACCTCTGTCAATGATATGTGTTATGGTTTTGGTTTCATATTTTAAGTTTTCCACTACAACTGCAGCAATACCTAAGTTCAGATGTTTGCATATAAACATTAACCCCAACAGGTGCATTGTTGAGAAAAATGCTTACGAGGTTTTTCAAAATTAATCATATAAACACCCTCAATTGCATGAAAAACACATTCTAAACATCTTTAAATATAATACAGTTAATGAGTGAATATTTATTGGGAAATGGAATGGGCTGTAAAATAGTCACAGAAGTATTCAAGTGAAATATTGATCAGGCTTCATATTCCTAAATATTTAGTAAGTACACAGAGAAGTTAATGATATTTCACCTAGCAAAGATGTATTTCATTTGTTTTAGCAACAAATAAGAAGCTAATTGTGTGCAAAGGTGTTAACACTAATTAAAACATAGAAAAACATGTGAGATGTCATTTGAAGGAAGATGGCATCCATATATGTGATGATCAATGACCAAATTTTCAGTAAAACATCTTAGAGGAAGTAAGATGAGGGCAAGAGACAGACAAGAACAAAGCCTTAGGCATATCCTAACATGAAGTTTTTAAAAAAAAGCATCATTGGCAAGAAATGCAATATATTTTTACACACCCACAATGCCAGATAATGCTGTCATTTTCTTTCAAAGATTTTAGCAATCTTAACACTGTGCGTGTATTTGTTGTAAAAAGGACACCCTATCATGCTAATAACTACTGAGATTATTATTTCACATTAAATATACATGTAATCACAGTTCATGTCTATAAAATTCAGGCAGACCCAACAATTTTTGCTTAGATCCATTACTATCTGGAGCAAAAAGAAATCTGTATTTACAAAATACCTAACTCTTGGTTCAGTTCATTAGTTTCTGAAATGAAAAATTTTTATGCAGCTCAATGTATCTGAAGCAAAAAATCCTTATGACATCATAACTATTTTTGTGAGAAAAACACATTCCTGGCTGCAAAAGCCAAGGAGTTTGAGATTATTTTTTTTTATTCCTGAAAGGAAAAAAATATCTATGTCAAACAAATTTTGTCTCCAAGAAATTTATTTTTTATTTGAAGTAGCAAAGTACAAAATATTAGGACTTTTAGCAATTATATCATGATTCATCATATTAATAGCTCCCACTTTTCCAAGCTCCTAATCTAAATGTTTTTCTTTCTCATATGGTCATGAAGATGTTGTATTATCTCCAGACACTCATACTTCATGCTGTATTAATGCTGACACTATTGAGGCAATCTGATGATAAATGCTACCTTGTGATTTCCATTTTTCTGAAGTTGTAGATTCTTAATGGTATTCTTTATTCCAGAAAAAAAGGATTCTCCTAATAGCGTCCTAAAGTTAAAAGGGACTAAAGTGGTCAAAACAACTTCAGGCAGAAACCCAAGGACTAGGTAAAAATTGGTACTGAAAGACAAATGAACTTCAGTTCACTTCACTTAACAAATGAAGATGATAAAATTATAATGAAAATTTCAGAAGTGATTATTTCATAAAGATGATTCTTAGAGCCAATTGTAAAGGCTAATTGCAAACACAAACAAGGAATTGATTATTACATTCCACTAGATACTCTGCAAAAAAAAAAAAAATTAAAAAACCCCAGCAATAAAGGTGACATGAATTTTAAAATGTCTGACACACTGTTTGAATAGCTTTCATTTCATACAAGAAATTCAAGTGGCATATGCAGCAACACCATTATAAACTTACTGGACAAAAGAGACATGAATGCAATGTATCAACTGTTGCCATGCACTAAAATAAATTGGTAGTGAAATCTGTGAAAAGGCCCTAAGGCACCCATCTCTGTGAGAATCTCAGCCAAAAGGTTGGAGGAACACTCAGTTCAGTTCCTCTTTATATATCAAACACAAATTGCTTGTCATCATTGCCTTTTACAGATGATTACCATCCATCATTTTCTATTTGTCATTTACACCAACTCCTTATTTCCTATGATGCTGTATATCTGGTGCCTAAATTTTCAGTCGTGATACCCCTATGTTCACCTCATGTTATCTGTTAGACTTTGATGAGTGTTCTTCACTCTGATCAAAAAACTAATTAATTATTTGATATTTTTCATCACAAGTTTTTGAAATAGCTGGACTTCCCTACGCATTAAATAAAATGTCAAGTAATTTTTGCTAAGGCTGTAGAACATGCTATGAAAATGCTTTCTTAGAACAAGCATTGTATATTCCTCTTTTCTGAACCATGCTTTTGGAAGATAATATTCTTCTCAAAGTTGGGGTTTTTTTTGGGGGGTGGGGGGGAGTTTTCTTCCAATTCAAGACAACCTGCTTGAGATGTAATACTTAAATATTTTTAACTTGAAATATTAGTATCATTTTGTATATTTTTTAGTAAGCATTGGAATTTATTACTCTGCTTGTTACAATATTGCAACCTGGGACAGAGTTTTCTTATTCTAGAAAGAGAAAATTCAATATACAGAAAACATATTAAAATAGAAATCTTCCTTCAGAAGGCTTCAAACAGAGCTTATGTACAAGGCTGCAGTTTAAGGAATGTTTGATCATCTGCCTACTAAAATAATTTGAGACAGACTTCTTTAAAAGACCTCAGTCTTGATGAGTAATATATAAAAAACTAAAGGTTTTAAAAAAATAATTTCCTGAAACTGAAAACAAATACACAAAAAAAAAAAAAAAACAAAAAAAAAACCAAAAGCCCCTAATTGAACCACCCCAACCAATCAAAAAACCCCACAAATGCAAAACAAAGTATGACCGAGAAGGAAAAACCCAAAGAAAATTCTCTCAAGGGGAATTTTTAAAGAGAATATGTAGACAAAACAATCATTAAACATTTAGATGACAAAGCAACGTGAAAATTTACTAGGACAACCTGCTTAATAGAGGCAAGGAGATATTAAATCTACTTTATAAAGTTGTTTACCATCCACATAAAAATTCAAAAGGATAAATGTAAACAAAGGAAAGAACAGAGGAGAGATCCTTGGACAGTTAAGAGAGTGAAGAGAACTCATCTTAAGCAGAATGAAAGAGCTTGAATGGCTTATTCTGTCAAAATGAGTACTGAGAAGAAAGGTTGTCTCTAAAACGTACCATGGAACATGGCACAGAAAGATAACAACTAGCTCATAAAGACAATTTTGGCTCAAAACCTAATGCATATAGAATAGAATTAAGTGTATTAAGTCTATAAATTAGCAAAAGATTTTAACCATTTGGACAGGGAAGTACAGGAGCAGATTTGCAATCAGACTAGCAGAGGAAAGTCACTGAACATTTGAAAAACATTTGAAAAACCATGACTCTTGCCACCCTGCAAAGTAGCTTAACTCTGTTATTAAAAAACATCTATGAAATCTGGCTTCTTGCAACACCAGTCAACTTAATGACCTAGAACATCTTTTCTAACTCTACATTTCCTTTAATTAACCAGGGTATGTGGTGAAGCATCATGCACTGATGTGGATTTTATGGCCACCTAAACATTCATGGTGGAAAAAAAATTATAACTGTTCACAACCTCTCATGTATCAATCACTTAACTGGGGCTAGTGAAATGTATTTTCCACAATATACAGAATAATTAAAGATAATATTTCCCCTAAATCTATATAATGTTCCTGTCAGGAAACAGCTAAATATTTTAGAAATGTTTACATTGTTCTTTCCATTTAAAAAGGATGTTATGTTTTCACTCCAATAATACACATATTGAATACTGACAACCAAATTTATTAGCTGAAAAGGTCATGCCAGCCACATGTACTTTTGATTCAAAGAAAGAACATATTTTATTCCTGGTGTATTTGTGAATGTAGATTATAGATGTAATTGATCTCATATTATTACAAATCTTTGGAAAGAATTTTCAGTCAATTTAAAAGCTGTTTCACATCTGAGCCATAGAAACATTTCCGTACATGCTGAGTACCCTACGAAAATGACACAGAGATGATGAAATTTTACTGTGAGGTGAGTAATCAACACTGAAGAACCCTAAGGATGCAGGTTTTTTTATTTTGATCATACTTTGCAGGTTTTTGGGTTTTTTTCTGGTTTGTTTGTGGGGTCTGGTTTTTTTTTTTCTGCTTTGTTTTTTAATTTCCAGTTTCAAGGCCAACAAAACTTCCAGTTAGATACCAGG
This sequence comes from Ammospiza nelsoni, assembly GCF_027579445.1. NCBI lineage: Eukaryota > Metazoa > Chordata > Aves > Passeriformes > Passerellidae > Ammospiza > Ammospiza nelsoni. Next base: position 76,140,475 of record NC_080634.1, on the reverse strand, counting down.
AGAAAAAATCATAATGCAAGTAGTCAAAGACTGAAACAAATTTCCTACACACTTTGGAATATCCATCACTGGAAATACTGTAATTATCATTGTGTGTTGTTGATTATTCCGATAATCTTTGAAGCTGGATCTGACTTTGATATTTGATATTATGCCTATATTGAGCTGGTAATTGGACTACGTGACCTAGTAATATAATTTTTTTTTCCATTTTCCATTTATGTGAAGATGGCACTTCCAGCCTTAATTGTCCTTTGATCCTATGAGCTATATTTGTTGGTCAGTTTCCTGGTTTAATTATTCATACTTTTAGGAACGATGAGTTAACAAGGAAAACTTACACCTTGCCTATAATAATAGCAGTCTGGATCCTCTACATCAAAATAAATTTAACTCTATTTCAGCTGGGCAATCCATGTGTGTATTGCTCAGATAATTGTAATTGCCTACATCAGGTAGGAAATTCATGTCAACTATTCCAAATTCCAGAGTCTCTCAGCTGTAGCCTTTGATATGAATCAAGGATTGACCAAAGATTCTGGATAGTTTAAAAAGAGGTCTACTAGATCTACTGAGTATCTCAACTATAAGGAGAAGTTAAGGGAACCAGATTTTATCTCTATGTGTATGAGAGAAAGGAAAAATATTTTTTTCAAATATACTATAAATAAGAATAGCTTTCCTTGTTATTTAGTTGTCTGATTTATATCATGTTGCAGTTTTTGTATTCTATTGTCTCAATTGGTCTGAAAGAATATAATATAGTTCACTACTGTGTGATGTTTTACAGTAGGAAGGCAGGTTTTTCTGAAAAAAAACCCAAAAAAAAAACCAAAACAAGAAAACAAAAGAGAAACTGATCCCAAAACCAAGAAAACTAAAACAAACCAAAACCTAAAATATTATTAGAAAATATTATAATTATTTTTAGTTTATCCTGAACTTTAGAAGGGTACACATAGGAGATGTATTATCCTATATTCACAATTTTGTTTTTTTACTATGTAGCACATTTAGTCCTTTAGAACTTCTTAAATGCAAATAAATTGTTCTCTGCTAAAACTGTAGTAAATGTGATATAGAATAAAGCCTAAAATAAACTAATTTTAGACTTGAGATATATTTTAGGGAGTATGGCTCATCTCTTTGTTCACATCTCTTTTCTGAATCTGCCTTGAGTGTTAATGTAAAATTCATTGACATGAATTTTTACATGTGTAAAAATCATCATTCTTCCTGATCATAAGAATTCTAATGCAGTTGACATTAGAATTGTACAGGAATTCATATTTGGCTCATAATTGCTTCTTTTTAAGGATATAAAACCAATTTAAAAACTTGACAAATCCTTTTTGTTAAAGGAAGGTGACAGTTTCTTTCTCTAACTGTGACAGACATCTTACCTGATCAACTGAGACAAGATTTCATTTTAAAACTGAATCTCAAATCTCTTTAGAACTTGTTCTATACATTATAACCTTACTGTGAATGACTTTAAAGAGTACTTGCCACTTATTTTTCTTCTTATTTTCCTCCCTTGCTTTCTCTTGCAGATCAATCTATTTCTGATCTATCTAGTCTGACTTCAAAGACTCTGTTTCCTGTTACATCTCTTCCTTGACCTGAGAAATTTGAGGGATAAAAGGTACATTTTTCTGAAGAAAATAAAAGGAATTTGTTATGCATATGTTGTGAAATTGTTTTAAAGGTCTGTTAAAAATAGAATTCTGTGGTTTATTTACATGATAGCTTGAAAGAGAAGAAAAGTCAAATGAAGTTGTAAATAATAACTTAGAAGATGAACAAAATGTATCTAGACAACATGTGGAAACAATAACACTAAATATATTTTGTGCTCATTAAATGCCACTGGTTTGGCCTACTCATGATTTGGTTGTGTTGTGCTAGACAGGTAAGGCAGCCAACTGAGTGTATTTCCAAGGCCCAGAAACTTCTGTAAATCATCCTTCAGCTATTTTCTCTGAGTTCATCTACTTTTTAAAGCTGTCAAAGATCAGACAAGTTCTACTTAATGCTTGAGTTTTGATTAAAATGACATATAACTAATCATGGAGGAATGACAATCTGTATCAAAGTAATATTGATTTTTACAGCCACGGTAGATTATTCTGCTCACTTACTGTTTTTCTCCCAGAAACAGAGGCTTTTCAAAGAATATATCACATAATAGTTTGCTAAAGATGATTGCTCCCTAAAACAATATTTCTGTTTGGATTTTTATAATTAATGTTATATTTAGGTTAAAAGAGTGTTTATGCAGCTCTGGATTGACTTTAGTATCTGACTCTGAGCATTCTATATACTGGCTTTGAGAGTAACAGGCTTTCTAAAATAGACAATATCTATTGTTTGTTCTCAACTGGGCTCACTAGAAACTTGTACTCTCAATGGATGACTCTGCAAATGGTTCAACTCTTTGTTCCTTACAAATCATTGAAGAGTCTGTATATAAGTATATCATAAAATATAAGTAATAGGATACACATTATATGTAGTGAACTGCTTATTCAATACTCAGAATTTCTCCTTAAACAGGAAGCATTAAAAAAAAGTGGAAACAATAATGTATTAAAATACAATAATTGTATTAAAATCTTACTACTGAAACCATGTAAATTACAAAGTCAAAAATGGACTAAATCTGTATGTACGTCTGTATGTATGTAAGATATATGGTGTTGAAAAAAGTGCTACATTTTCTTGGGCAAAAAACAAATAGGTGAAAAACTTCAAAGTAGAATTAAATCAACTGATTGGTAAATACAAATGTCTCTACTGAGTTATTGCAGTATTCTATTCTATCCTGCTCTATTCCACTCCACTCCATTCCATTTCATTCTACTCTATTCTCAAAAAAGAGCTTTGTAAAAAAGTGTCTTTGTTGTGAATAAAACATGTCATGCTAAATGAAACAAATTACAAAAGTAGGCAAATGTACAAAGAAATATTTAACACTTAAAGTTATCTCAGACCTCATTCAAAGAAAGTTTCTTGCATGAAAAACCAAGAAGTTGAAGAAGAATCTTTAAGAAACATGGGTATGACTCCCTTCCATAGGACTGGTAACAGTACAAATTGCTCTTTCTTTAAACCTAGGAAAACAACTAATAACCCCAGGACCTTAAGAGAATGGAGAAACGAGAAACTCAAACAAGTACATATTTAAAAGGTTTTTGATATGGATATTTTACTGTGTTTTTTCTCATTCTTTTGCTATTGCTCACTTCTGTAATTTAGCATATTCCTCTCCACAAACAGAAAATGTACATTCTGTTTTAAAGTCAGCTTACAAATAAATCATAATAGAAGATAGAGGAGTTTAATATTCATCAAAGAAAACATCGGTGTCTGTGAAGTTTTGGTCATTGAAGTTCACTGAGGTTCCTTCAATTAAGTGAAAAACTGAATGTCTGAGAACACTCTGCAAAAGTGCTTATTTGTTGTGCTTAAGACTTTATCCTTTTTGACTTGTATTGATCACAGAAAACAAGACCTCATGTGCTTAAATGTTTGAAAAATAATGTTCAAAATATGTGGCGAATGCATAGAGAGAAAAGACAGTGTTTCAAGATTTTCTAGTTTTCATGCAGTGTTATTTATTATTTATGCAGTGATATGTGCTATATAAATTAGACTTAATTAATCGTATTTAAATATACTGTCAGAAAAAGCACTTGTCATAATTTTCATTATTTGATCATTTGACTTAATGAATTTCTCAAATATTTCTTTGATGACTCATCCAAGGCAGCCTGTTAGAGAATAATGGAAACTGTATTTTCCTATTTCTTCACTAATTGTAGAGTGATTACAAATTCATTCACGCAGCATGATCGTCTTTTTTGTTGATTTTATCTTTCTCTGGTAGTATGTTGTACAAATCCTTTCAGAATGGAAAGGGCAGTTCTGTCAGATCTGGGAGCAGACAGGAAAATGATAGCAGCTTAACTATGAAGTCGGCTCCAGTACTGTCAAAAGTTGGATGCCTATGGCCATCTCTTAAAGCAGATATTAAAACATCCAGGTGAAGTTTGTCTAATCAAAGCATCAACTCTTTTAATATTTATGTTGGAACTAATTATGCTACATCCCTTAAAAAGCCAATTTAAAAGATATAAACAAATGGTCAGAGAAAACATTCCTTTTTCCTGTAAACCTCCTAATTAGCTAATAGTTATATTCCAGAATCCACTGATCTATTTTATCCGATCACTTTAGGATGAGGTGTTTAAATTCTGGAAGTACTCATTCTTTCCATCATCTATAAAGTCTAAAAACATGTTCTCAGCCATAGGGCAATAGTGAAGATGGTAAGCCATGAGAACTGATGTTATGATTCACCCCAAAAGGCAAAGGTAGCCCAGACTCTTGTTCACAGATCCCTTGGAGTGGATTAGAGTGAATAATCGGGGTTTGTAAATAAATAAATAAATAAATAAATAAATAAATAAATAAATAAATAAATAAATGTGTATGTGTGTATATATATATATATATATATGATTTATTTCAGAACAATATGGCTGCAATGGATATAGCAATGTGACAGCATAAAAATAACACTTAAGAAAACATACAACAAGGAAAAGAAAGAAAGAGAGAGAAAGGTTCAGAATAGAAAGATTTGTAACCACCACCCACAGAGATTAGACTTGATTGTTGCAACTTAGACGCTCCTTGGTCAAAGCCATGGTCTGTTGGAGGTGGGAGAAGAAGCCCACAAAGCACAAACTATAATACCTCGAGGCTCTGCTGGAATGCTCAGGTACTGCCCCTAGACAGGGATGGAACTTTCAGTCCCCTGGTGGAAAGCCTCAGGAATGAGTCTAGGGGCACTTTGATGGTTTATGACATGCTCTCAAGACATGAGAACTGCCCCTTCAGTCAGCACAGCTGAGACAGGAATGCCCCAGCAGGCCTTCCCCTGAGATGGAGAAAGGGGATTTTTAGAACTGAGCAGTTGGGTAAAGGAGGGCAATTAGCATGGCAAGAAGCACCTTCTGGTCTTGTAGCCTCCAGACAGTTCACACTCTCTGTCTCATGCTAACTAGTCATTTAAAAACCCAAAACCCACTTCCTTCCCTTTTCGAGTGTGTTTGTGCAAAATTGGCTCCTGACCAATAGGTGAATAGTTTGAGTCATTAATCATTAGCAGCCCAGTCTCTCACAACTGGAAATAAAATTCTTTGACAAGAAAAGTAGATAATTCAGGTTCTTTTCTTGGGCAACAACAGAACAAGGACTTTAGAAACTAAGACCATAAAGAGGTGGACATTTAAATTCAGGTAGTAAAGTCCTTTCTGGATTAATTTTACAGTCTTTTATAAGTTAAAGCTCCTTTAATAACCTCTTAAGTAGACTCTTTCGTTTAAACATGTTTTTCAATCCCAGAGCAGTCTGCATTCACCACTCTCTTTCTATTTCTCCTTCCATTCATATAGCTTACTCTTTATTTTTTTCCTTTTTTTGAACAACATTTTATTGAAATTAAAAGATGGTTCTAAGACAAAACACAATTATTTAAAAAATAACTACACAAAGAATGCAATCGATAGGGATTGATTAAATTTATGCTTCATATTTTATACATAAATAGTATATACTCTGAACTCTAGTTTTGTACTTAAAAATGCCTGTTTTTAAGTACAAAGGACTTAGTAATTGTAAGGATAACATAAAGACATATACGCAACACTTTGTTTCGTCTTAATGCAGGTGTCTAAAACTGGTTGGCTGAATCACACTTTAAAATGCCTATGCTTCTTTATTTAGCATCAAGATAGCCGGAAAGAAAACTCAAGGGTTGATGACAAGCACAGTGAGCAATAAGCAAAACTCAAGAAAGAGAATATGTCAAAGAAAACCTTAAACTTTAACCTTTGCTTTTTGTCTATATGAATCTCCAAATAGCTTCAGGAGAATTATTGAGACATACATGCCGAATTGCATGCCGATAAAGCAGAAAGACATTCAAAGTGAATTTGAATTAAGAGTTAACAGAGCTGAATTAAATAGGCTTTTCTTTGTCTAAGGTTAAAATACATCTTTATAAATTAGTAAGATTTCTATTCATTTCTAGTATTTTCATTATGAATTTCTTCTTTCAGCCACAGTTTATCTTATTGCCCTTATAAAAAAATGCATTAGCGGGCCTTGGTTCATTATCTACATACCAATTAATTCCTTTCTTGCTTAATTTCCTCTTTTTTTCTCTTGACTTCTGCCTCAGTAAATTATCTTTTCCATGGAGAACAGGTGAACAGAAAGTGAAAAGAATTGGGTATAGTAAGTAATGAAATTAGTTGCCTGAAATTCTATAAAGCATTGCAGACATCTTCCTTTTTAAAGTAAAACTTACCATTTTGTCTTCATTGCCAATCTCCACAGGATAAACATCAAGGGTCATTAGTTTTTTGCTGTTAAGTCTCAAATTGATAGGAAAATGTGCGACACCAATGGCATTCAATCATATTTAAATTAAACTGTTTCCATTCTGATTTTGATTAGGTAATGTATGATGACTTGTAATTATTCCTTACTGAAGCATATTGATATGCCAATAATGTTATGTAATGGCAAGATATGTAATTACCCAAGTGTTTTAGATTTTTTTTATAATTTTCTTTTTTTATATGAGTGTATGTATCAGCTCAATTCATACAATTACATAGATTTGGGACAGAATATTTAAGTGCTTTTTATGAAGCCATCTAAATGAAGTGCTTTTAATTAAAAATTTGAATCCTGAAAAAATTAACTTGTTATTATTTTTACATCACAATTTAATGATCATAACAAAATAGCAAGAACAATTTTTGTCTCTAGGATTATTAAAAAACATTAGAAAGAAAAGTATCAGAGGGTCCAATATCTTGCTTTTTGCATATTAATTCTAGCATTATTTCTTAACAGTTCATCCAGATTTTATTAATCTCTGTTTCCTAAATATTTCTTACAGGATTCTTTCACAGATTTTAACGAAAACAGCTCATTGGACATTAATATGCTCCTGAAAGGAATGTCTGCCTGTGGATAGCTCAGTTCTCTCAATTTACTTTTGATAGGCTTTTGGTACTTAATTCAACTAAAGAAACAAATTACTGAATTTTTTCAACAGGTGAAGCAAAGGTATTGGTCTAGAAGCAGAGTCTGTAAAGTTAAATTCACTGCTTTTCACCAACAGATTTATCTTGTTCAGGAGTAGGATCAATCACTCCAATCTATTGACTTCCACTTACACAAGTATCCTCATGCTTTATTGAGCAATTAACCACCAAAAGAATGGAAGCCTACCTTGTTTTCTAGGAATATTTCATTTGAGTCATGCTGAGAAGAGCCCCAATTATCTATCTTTGAATGTAATTTAATAAAATAAGAGGATGTTTGACATGATTACATATATTGAATTTCATATAGTTTAGTTTGAAAAGCAGCTGGAAGCTGATTATACTTCTCCAATTCTCTGTCTTCGTTTTTTTCAGTTTTATTTGCACGTTGTCTTCTACTGCAAATTAACATATTCTGGGTAACCCTGTAAAGATACAGGACAGTAAGATAATTTGCTCCTAGAAAGTGTATATATGCATGCTCTAAATCATAAAGTTGTTTATTAATATTAAATACAAGAGAAGCATCTAAAAATACATCTAGTTCAGCCAAAAGCGACAAGTTAGATAACCAAGGAAAATTAAACAAGCCCTTTAAAGTTTTCAGCAATGGTGGCTCCTTATACTACTGGTGTAATATTTTTGTAAATATTCTTTTGTACACAGCTAAACAAAAACTAAAACTAATAGGTTTTCATCACTTTTAGTGACTTTTTAGTGACTCTAAGTAACTATTAGCCATCTGATTGTTAGATAATAGTTGTTAGGTAAAGAAGACTAATAAAGTTCAAGGCAGGTCAGGTTCAGAAAAATGCTATAAATCTTGAGGCTTCTGTGGTTACCCCAGCATTCAGTCTCTTACAAGCAAAAGCAGCAGCATATTTCCTAGGCTACAGGGCTGTATGAAGGACTCACTTGGAAGGAAGTGTCTTATAGGACACTTGCAAATTTTACCCTAAGCAGATCAAAACACTCCAACAGAAGAATCTGGTGGCATACTTTGTCATGGATCCCTTTAATCCTAAATTTATTTTGGCTAAGGTTAACGTTAATGTATTCAGAAGCTGGTGGTAATGTCCTTGTAGACCTTAGGACTGAAAAACACCGAGTCCACCAATAGTCATAATTTCTTTATCATCTAAATTGGCCTTGATATCAAGTAGCAAGTGCTGATATAGTACTTATGGCTCAAAAAAATCTACTAGAACTTTAAAAGACTGAGAAAAATTAAATAGGTAATTGTTGATTCTTCACTTCTTTTTTCCTCTGTCAAAGTCATGATTAAATACTGGAGACGATCTTTCTTGTTTGGACTCAGGTGTTTATTAGTTCTTATCTATGTTACAGTCTTACAAAGTGTGAATTCTACAGCACTTCACTGTAAAAAAACTATAAAATTGAGCCATATATCTGTCTCTACAAAATCTTTTAAGGGTAAGCTGTCCAATTAAGAAATGACACCTAATTTTTTTGTTTTTAGCCCAATAACAAACCACCTGTGCCTGCAATGAGGACTTTTCTACCCAATTACACAATAGCACCCATACCCATGAAGATGAAAGTTAAGAAGAAGGACTAGCAACCACCCTAAAACCTCCATCTTAGCTTTATATATATTATTATACTCTAAAACCTTAAGCTCAAAGTCTTTCACCATGTGATATTACACACTTCTATTCCAACTACAAACCAAAATCCCAGTTCTATCATTCAATTTAGCAAGCATTTTCCATGGCCTCAGGTCAAAGGCAGTGTTCTCTTGTGGGTCAGTGCCTGTCAGCTCAGAAAGTCTGAAATTCTCAGTAATCAGGGTTCCAACAAGTGATTCCACAGAAGGAGCGAATAAATAAGCTGGTCTGGTAAGGAGGCAAAATAAGGGAAAAATAATTGTGATGTATAAAAATCTTTATGATCATATTTTTTTTTTTTGGGAGGGGGAGAGGGCTGTCTTTTCAAATATAAGAAGAATTGTTGAACACTACCTGAAAGAAGTAGGAAGCAGGTTGAGGCCAGAAAAATGAAATGATTCTATGAAATGACAGGTAAAGGTCATCTAAGGAACACTTTGTCATGTTGTTTCTGCTGAGGTTTGGTCAGGGTGAAACTGGGACAAACAATAGAAGAGAAATACACTGAGGACTCCAAAATACATTTAAGAAAACAAAACTCAGGTCTTCTTATTGAAATTTATTCTTTTCCCTCAGCATCAATTTTTACAGCAGTTGTAGACAGAAGGATTTGAATGAGATTGGTTTCTCCTCTGACAAGAGAGACTTTGTATATAGTTTTATTTTTTCTTGCAGAATTTCTAGTAGCTTGCTCTTGGCTGTGTCCTGCTTAATATAAGAATTATTATGCAATTTAGGTACTCAGGTAATACATCCTTTATTTTTGGGTTTTGTTTGAAAGACACCAGCAAGCATGGTTGCATCAAATCTGTATTTACCTAAAGCTTCAAATGACAATTGTGGTAGTAGAGATTTTCAGTCCAACTGCGAATATACTAATAAAATATATTATTGATTTGGTTTTTTTATCCATTATTTTAAATACATTTTCATTTTTTAAAAAATTTGCCCCAAAAGGGAGGGGAAAGTTTATTAAGTAAACTTGAAATAAGGTGTGAGAAAGAAAAGATAAATATATGTGCACTGATACTGCATGGAAATATTTTCTATGGATTTTAATGAGTACCTCAAGAGAGGGTTTAGAATAACTGTGTAAAGAGATTATCAGTGAATTTAACTTTTACTACTTAATTTTCAGGTGTTCAGCTGCATATTCTTCATTCTTTTTTATATACAGAGCTCTTAGCAGTGATACCAGTGGGCACTTTACAGACAGCATAAAGCTGTATATGATGCAGAGATTCACATTGTGCATAAAATATCTATCACACATAGCAGAAAAAAAAGCAGGTGTCAAGGGCTTGCACACAAAAAGCATAATATGCTTATTTGTATGCTGACATTCAAACAGACTCTTTGCCAGGCTGACAGTTATTTCCTTGCAGTCCTGCTGGGGATCCAAACTTAGAAGGTAACTAAACAGCCACATCTATGATGAAAATGATCTGGTGTTAAAAACTTTCAGTAAGAACATCTCTGAAGTAAATACATACTTGTCTCATGTGCCTGAGGGAAGCCTGACAATTTAGTACTTTTATTTTCCTTTCCCCTACCATCCCACTTATTTTGCTTTTTCCTCTCTCGCTTCTCTCACCCTCTTCTTACTCCTGAGAAAGTTTCCTTGGTTGGAATGGTTTTCTTATTATACATATGTGTAAGAAGCTTGTACAGAAAGAAAAAGAACTTGACTTCTGTGGAGGATGCTACTTTTTTTCCCCATAGGACTTGAAAATGTTTTAAAAGAAACATTCAAATATATACAATTATAGGAAAAAATATTTTCATTTTATAGAAGTATCCATAGAAGTATCTCATGTCTCAGTCTGCAATGGTCTAAACTTATGTGAACATTGTTAAGATGCTATTCTGCTAAACGTATTTACAGAATTGAGGGAAGAACTTTGCAATTTATTTTATTAGTGTTGAGATAAAAATATGGAGCAAATCTAAATATCAACCTTGATCTTCTAACAGAAAGGTCCAACATTCAAATCAGATATATCTGATATCTGCACATGATTTTCCATGCTTTAACTTCCTGATATATTTCTCTTCAAAGGCAGAAGGTTTCATTTTATTTCAACTTATTAGAAAACTGAAAAGAACTATACAACAGGCAAAATGTTTTTCTAGCCCTCTCTTCTTATGAAGCCACGTAATGTAACTTTTGCATATATTTTTCTTCCTTCCATTCATTTGCAACAACTTATTCCACATTACTGCTTTTCTACATATATATCTTGCTACAATGCATTATAGAAATGAACATGCTATAAGTGCTAGAGTCTGATGCTTTTTTCTGTTATTTGAAGAATGGTGAATCTTCACACATCTTATAACACCTTAAAAGTAAATCTGCAATTGCAAGTTTAATAGCTGCTAAGTGCAAACTTCAACAAAATGCAATTACTAGAGTTCAAAGTCTGCTCTTCTTGCTTCCAGTGAATCATAAGTTATTCATGATCTTTCTCTGTGACACATTCATGCTGGTCATGTTGAGAAGATAATGTACTTTTATTCACAGAATTTTCAGCTGGCTTTTTGCTCTCCCTTTCAGTCAATCCTTTGAAGACACAGGAACACTTCTATTAAACTTGTCATTGGATCAGGGCTTATGTGAGGAAAAATCACTATAGAATAGAACAAAGACAAATACACTGGCATTGAGTGCTTTTTACTACACAAACGGAAAAGATTAACTACATGCACATGATAATTCTGCCATTGAAATAATTCCCTAATATTACAGCAAATAATAATTTTAATTACGTGTTTATCACTGGTGTATTCTTTCTCCATTTCTTTCAGATTTCAAAGGTGATTTGCATAAAGCAAAATAAGAATCAATCTTTAATACCCTAATTTCAATTCTGTTAATTTGCTAAATCAAATATCTGGATAACATGTACAAAGCACCTTGATCTTCCCATGCAAATCAAAACATTAACCTCTGTTCTTTGAGATAAAAATATTGCCACATTTCCCACACTGCAGAGGCATCAGAGCAACAGAAATTGATTCTTCTTTCATGTAGGCTAGACATGCATTTTCCCTTTTCATTAAAGAGAAATCCCGAGACACCTAAACTTCTGACTTATATTCCCTAAATAAGGGATTAATTTGCATGGCCTAAATGAAGCTTTGGGGGATGAAATGCGCAAAAGATTCAAAATTATTATAGATTCCTGAAACTAGTTTAGGGTGAAACATTTGTTAATGGTGAGATAGAAGTGAGAAAGGGTAAATGGAAATTATCAGAAAATATAGACACATATGTAGACAAAATCTAGAGGTGAAGGCATGTGAAACATGTTAGAGGGAGTAAATAAGACTTTGGAAAGAGCAACAGAAAAAACAGTCATGGAAATATTGACAGAAATTTAAAGAGGATTATGATATAAATATGTTTAGTCTTCCACTAATACGCTTTTGTTTGCAATAGTTACTCAAGGTTAACAATTAAGTCAACAGGAAGTGCATTATCTGCTTCACGACCCTTCTAGCATCTCTTCATAAAGTTTTGGAAGAAAAAACAGCTGAATACTGGAAAGTAGCTGACTGTTAAGCTTTATAAAACAAGATGTCTAAAACAAGACAGTCACATTTTGCATACATTTAGCAACTACTGTTTTTATATTAGAGTATGAAATTTAGATATTTCTTGTAAAGAAATGAACCAACACACAGCAAAGCTATATATTCAACAAAGTAGATGGAAATGCAGTTAATTAGAACTTAGATGCAGTTAATATCACCAGATCCCATTGTAGAGGAATATTCACCAAATAAGATGGCTTACTAAGATAAATTTTGCTATTTGATGCTCTAGAAAAAATTAGAAATCCGTTATGGTCCTTGCGTATTTTTAAAAATTCCTGTCTGGACTCCATCCTCGGAGTCCTTCATTCTAGAGCCCATCTCAGCAAACTGGCCAACCTCCTGCCAGAGGTTTTCTTGGCCTTTTCATAAGATGGATTCATCACTCCCCAACTGGCTGCAATCATTTTAACAACTTAAATGAAAATTTCATATTGTTTCAGAACTTGTGGATTCATGCCAGTTGCAGATTCCTCTTAATATCATCGAGTCCATCCATTAAAATAACATTGCCAAGTTCACCACTAAACCACATCTATTTTTTAAATGCCTCCAGGGATGGTGGCTTAACAACTTCCCTGGACAGCTTGTTCCTCTGCATGATGGCTCTTTCAGTGAATAAACTTTCCCTGATATCCAATTTAAACCTCTCCTGGCACAACTTGAAGCTGTTTCCTTTTGAGCTATTGCTTGTTGCTTGGGAGAGACCAACCTCCACTTCTCTACCACTCCTAAAGGTATAGAGAGCAGTAGCTCTGCACAAGCCTTTCTTTCTCCAGACTAAATAACCCCAGCTCCCTTAGCTGCAACTCATAAGCCGGAATTCTTTGTTTTTGAGGAAAATTGTGTGACACTAAGTATTTATGGAAATGCAAACATGCAGTACTTTAATAACGCTGCTTTCTTTTCATTTTCTCTACCCCCTTCTTACTGTCCCCTCACTTTCTCATCTATGCTAAAATACATGAATAATGTAAAAATATGTGAATAATCTAAACAAATTTCAAGTAATACATTTTTCTTCAACTGTCATCTTCAGACTTAGGAAACATGAAAATAAAATGTTCAAAAAGTATTTTTCTAGAGAACCTTAGCCCTAATTTTTCACTTATCTGGAAGTATTATTACTTTCATAATTCAAGGGAGAGAGAGAAGAAAAAAAGGAGAAGTGAAGAGTGATAGGAGGAAGGGAGATGAGAAGTAGAGAGTAGAGAGGGAGAAGAAATGGGAGAAGTAAAGCAAAGGAAACAATAGAACTTCACTATTCTAACTGAAGTATTCTACAAGTACTATGCAGTTACTTTTGCCTTTCCTTGTAATTTTTTCAAGTTCCTTAGATACATACGTATCTAACAGATAAAGGGTGCAACCATCACTTCAACCAATGGACATTGAAATTGCAACTGTCAAGTCTTGGCCTTGAATCCATGAGCAATAATATTTTTCTACTCTTATCCTTCCTTCCTTCCTTCCTTCCTTCCTTCCTTCCTTCCTTCCTTCCTTCCTTCCTTCCTTCCTTCCTTCCTTCCTTCCTTCCGCCACTTCCTTCCGCCACTTCCTTCCGCCACTTCCTTCCGCCACTTCCTTCCTTCCTTCCGCCACTTCCTTCCTTCCTTCCTTCCTTCCTTCCTTCCTTCCTTCCTTCCTTCCTTCCTTCCTTCCTTCCTTCCTTCCTTCCTTCCGCCACTTCCTTCCTTCCTTCCGCCACTTCCTTCCTTCCTTCCGCCACTTCCTTCCGCCACTTCCTTCCGCCACTTCCTTCCGCCACTTCCTTCCGCCACTTCCTTCCGCCACTTCCTTCCGCCACTTCCTTCCTTCCTTCCGCCACTTCCTTCCGCCACTTCCTTCCGCCACTTCCTTCCGCCACTTCCTTCCGCCACTTCCTTCCTTCCTTCCTTCCTTCCTTCCTTCCTTCCTTCCTTCCTTCCTTCCTTCCGCCACTTCCTTCCGCCACTTCCTTCCTTCCGCCACTTCCTTCCGCCACTTCCTTCCTTCCGCCACTTCCTTCCTTCCGACACTTCCTTCCTTCCGACACTTCCTTCCGCCAAATTGCAACCAAATTATTCTAAAAAAGCACCCTACATAAATATATAGATCTATATTTATTTATAAAGACTGATCATTCAGTTTTGTTCCGATCCACCCCAGAGGATCTATTAACAAGAACCTGCGTTACCATTGCCTCCATGGGCAGGTTGTAAGAGCCTCTGTGGCACTTTATTGAATATCTACCCTGCCCTTTATTGCAATTCATCTGGAGAGATGAAAGCTGACTTCTACATCTGCTTATGCTGCTCCAGACATGCCTCCACATTTTCGCAGGCAAATCCCAGGTGTAAGGATCTGCTTTAAAAAACATATATCAGCCCCCTCATCTCTCATTTGGGTGATCCATTAAGTATTTGAAGTGTCATATAGTGTTCTATAAATGCTACATACCAATTCTAGAGGCACACAGGATTTTGGAAGATGAAAGCAAAAACACTAAGCAGAGAACAGAGTGATGAAGAATGATAATGTACATTAGTGATTGCATTTCTATGCTCAAGTAAGCCTCTCCTGGGCTAACTTGTTATGCAGATATTTCCCCTTTGGCTGACAGAGTACATCTGTTTTTGTTAGTCTCCTTGTTGTGCTCAGTGTATTTTACAAACCAAGCAATTAGAAAGGAGAATTTATTCTTAATGTGCTGATGCTGTGATGACTTGCTATTGGAATAAGATATTTTGCAATCAATAGGTAATTCTAAAATTATACCGAAGAAAAACAAACATGCATTCCCTCTCTGCATGTAATTAGTATGAGTCTTGTATCTTTCAAGAAGGAAAAGCAAGGCACCCTTCATAATCCACATTCTAATTACAAATTAATCTAATAGCTGAGAAAAATGTAAGTATGTTAAATGAGGTCACCCTTGATAATAAGATTATTTTTCTTGAAGATGTTTTTTGTAAATCTCTTTTTGCCTATGGGTATTGTAGTGAGTGTGTTAAATAATGATTGTTTTGACTTCTGCTTGTTAAAGAGAATATGCACTTTTAACTCATAAACAGACTTCATTTTTCCAGCCTTTATCACTACAATTATTTTCCTATAATTTCATCTGTTTGAGGCTAGTCTATATAACCATTTGAAAGATGGTCTAAAATTCAGTACCCTTTCTATACAGCCAAGTAACTCTCTGATGAATTTTAACCATCCATTTGACTGGTGGAGTTGGCAGGATTTTGATTCTTATTCTTGACTTTTCAAATAGTTCAGGTTTGACTCATTTTACTCTACATTTTACATTTTTGTAAATCCTTTTGTAGCTTAAGGGAGAAAATTTTTAATAATTTTTATTGTAGTATCTCTTTTTAATTTTTTTTTTGCTTCTAAGTGATCAGACAACAAAGTGGCTATTACAACAATTGTACACTCAATACTGTGACATTGATAGATATGAAACATGATTGATAATTGTCTTTGAGCTCAAGACACAGTTTTTTGATTATAGAGAGACCTGGAAAGACTTTTTAGACAGAGCTTTAATTTGTGTTTACTAAAATAACATGTATGAATCATTAGAAAAACACTCTTCATGACATATTTCCTTTTCATTGTGAGACAGTCATTTTTAAAAGTGAGGCGAATGTCTGTCTACTTCTGTTGGTTGACTGTAGTGTCTACAAACCCAACTGGTGTTCTTATCAGTTTGTCTACAAACCTAACTGGTGTTCTTATCAGTTTGATGGCGTGTTATTCCAGATGGCTAAAAGCATGTAATACCTCACTAATATTCTAGGTAATGTTTATTCATGAAATGTATGCAGTTGTCAAAACAGTAACTCTTCCATGATATTGCATGGGAAATATTGCATTTATCAATTTACATATTTGGCTAGAAATTGAACAAAGTGTATGAAACTGGCACGAAAATGCATAAAATTGTATAAAAGCATAATAATTGTTTAAAATTGAATAAAGTATTTCAAACTGTTTGGGATGGAATCAGGCAATATAAGAAATAACAGGAAAAAAGTAAGCTTCCTTATTAAGATAATCCAGATTTATTTTTGCTGTATACTATGCTAATTTGCCATATCTGCTGACATATGTATCATTAATTATGTTATCAAAGTGAAGTAATTGGAGCCAGGCAGAAAATCTGCAAGTTCATCTACTAATGACATGTAGTGCATAAATACAAAAGAATGTAATGTCTCCAACATATTGCAAATACTTAATGAATAATTGCACAGGACAAACATGCTTAAGCAAGATGCCTACATTTCTGACATAAAACAATTTTTTTTTTCAGTTTTGCCCTAAATGGATATACAACAATGCATTTGAATTAGACTATAAGATGTTGCCCATTAGCTACATAGGCAGACACAGATGGATATACATATGAATCATTATTCAACTGAAGTAGACAGATTTTTGTCTTTACAAAAGCTATTTTTACATTGTAAAATTGCTTCAGAGCAAACAGGCATTCTAAAGCTGAATAATATTTTGAAGAACAAAATGGAAAAGGGAAAATAATTACTTGAGAAATTTATTCAGGGGATAGATCACTGGAATGTGCACACTGGGCAAAACGTTGCTGTAATAAGTCTATGGGGAAATGCTACAGTGTATTTCACTGTGAATTTCTGAACATACTGGAGATAGCTAAATGGGAGGTACATTCTCCAGGTTTTGTTCAATGTATTTGCCCCCATAACTAAAACAGCTATGCAGCACCTAAGAGTCACTACTGTTGTGTAAATATCTGCATTGAAATAATGTTGATTATTGTTTTTGTTTTTCTCATAAGAATTTTGGTTATTTGGCTGAAGCTATGAGGGCCCAAACAGTCACAATTATAATATAGTTATAAAATATATAAAACATTTTTGTTGTTATTATTAGTATTATCATCCAGAAAAACTCAAGAATTGAGTTCATATGAACCTCATGACGTTAAGTGTAAGGTATTTCACCCGGACCAGGGCAATCCCCAGTGTCAATATAAGAAGAATAATGAAGGAACGGAGCACATCCTTGCCAAGAACGACATGGGGGTTCAGGTGAATGAAACATTGGATATAATGAGGCAATATGTGCTTAGAGCCCAGACGGCCAATTTTATTTTGGTCTGCATCAAAAACACATGGCCAGCAAACCAAGGGGGGTGATTCTGCCCCACTGTTCCCCTCTGGTCAAACCCAACCTGAAGTACCATGTCCAGCTCTGAGATAAGCTCAGCACAGGAGACATGAACCTGTTGGAGCAGTTCTAGAGGAGGACCACAAAAATGATCAGTAACACCCTCCTGTGAAGAAGGTCTGAAAGAGCTGTAGCTGTTTATGAGAACAGAAGGCTTCAGGGAGACCTCATTGTGACCTTTCAATAGTAAGTGGCGTCTTATAAGGAAAATGGGGACAGACTCTTAGCAGGACCCATTGTAATAGGACAAGAGGTAAACACAGACTCATAGCACAGAAAGTTTAGAAAGTTTAAAATTCTCAACATCCAGGGTTCCAACAACAGGATTGTTTGGTTTGGAAAGGAGCTTTGGATCACCTAGTCCTAAACTCTCTGCCATGAACAGGAACACCTTTCACTAAGCTAGGTTGCTCAAAGCCCTATCCAACCTGCTCTTGACCACTTCCAGGGACTGAGTATCCACAGCTTTTCTGGGAAACCTGTTTTGGTGCTGCACCATGCTCACAGTAAAAAATTCTTTCCTAATATCTTCTGCAAAGTTGCTGAACAAACTAAACCTGACACCTGGATGAACTTCAAGCAGGAGCCGTAGCTTTGTACACAGTTTCTGTCCCCATCTGCATCCCTGTTTCTGGCTCTGTGTCTGTCTGCTCCTGTTAGGAGTCCCCTGACTAGGTCCAACAGCAGAAGTTTCAGGAGCTCAATGGCACCCCATAGCCTGGGGCCCTCATGGGACAGCTGCTGACAGGACACTATTTTTAACCACAGTACTGAAAGAAGAGGAGGGAGTGTCACTGAGAAGCAAATATTGAAGTGAGAACAATGGAACAATAAAGGAATTTCAGAAAGCAATTTGCTCCATTGGAAACTTGAACAGAATTTTTTAGTGGGTAAGATGGCATTCCAACACCTCTGGGGACCAAATGTCTGAAAATAATCTTCTGTAGTATGTTCATCACCTTACTGACTGAAAGAAAGATAAATCACCACCTTGTCAAGGCATAAAATGAGAGTTCCTCCAGATTAAGACTTTTTTTCCTGTCTGGGTTTAAAAACCATCTGTAGACACTAAAGGATACATGGAGAAAGAGATACTGTTGCTCTTAGTGGGAGAAAACATAAGAAAATATTTTTAATAGCATTAACAGAGAAGAGAATGATAACTGCTATACAAAAGTGTGGTAAAATGAAAATATTATACTGAAGAGATAAACAGAGCTGAAGAGAAAAAAAGAAAAATACCAGAATTGAGGATTCATCTTTACTAAACTATTGCAACAAAAATATCATTATAATATCACATCACACAGTCTGCAAATGCTCATCCCCTAACAACACACACACACAAAATATGAATATTTTTCTTATGCTGCTCATAGTGAATTACAGTGATGTGAGAACATATTCTTACTTGAAAATACTAAGAGTAATCTTCAACATATATTTCTGACAAATACAAAAGTTAAGGAAATCTCGTTCAATTAAAAATGGCTTATAGTATGTTTGCATTTGAAGTGTTGCAGAAAAATGATGCTTATAATGCAATGATTTGTACTTTCTTGAGAAGAAAAGATTGTAGCAATGTAGATTTTGTAATGAGTATGAGAAAACAAATTGTTCCTACATTTTAGTATCATCATTATGGAAATTGGTGATTAAGGAGGTCTCCATGTTTCCAGACAGACCTTTATTTTAGTGTAAAGACTTCACCCTTGAAAATTGCTTTGTCTTGATAATAGCCAGCTATAATCTAAATGCAAAGGACAAGAGGTTTTATAGGTTTGAAGAAAATATGAAAAAGTCATATGTTTTACATTTTCACTGTAAAATTGTTTTAAAAGGTGGTATTTGCCATTCTACTTAGAAATGAAGAAATACAAGGTTTCATATTGGAGTGGTCTGGCACTGTGGGTCTGGTTATATTTTGCTGAAAACAGAGGAAAGCTTTAAAAGCTTTTAAAATCTTTAAAAAGCTTTTAATTAAAAGAATAAGGCAATTTAATAAAACTATTATTGTCATATTGAACAGCTTTGTATCTTAACCTAGTGCTTTGATGCCAGATTTCATCAGAGAAACAAAACTTAAAGGGTTTGGGGGATTTTTTTTGCTATACTAAAAAGACCAAAATTATATGAAACATACATGTTCTCACATTTTACAGCCTCACAGACACCCCTAAGAGACTTGTGTGGGAACTGCTCAGGCAAACAGCCATCTTGCTCACAGCAAAATATTGTGAGCAATCTTTCTCTCACCAACATTTTAAATGAAGGACCCTGCTGAATAATATCCATTAAGCATTCATACACTTGATATGTAGTCAATAAAATGCAAGTAAAACTCTGACATTCTACCTCTCCAAGGAAATCCAAAGGGGAAAGAGCTCCAAGAAAGGACAGAACACTGTTGACATGAAATGGAAAGAAGGGGAACTAAATAAAAATAACAATATAATGTTCTGTTATGTATGAGAGAAAATTATTGCAAGATAGTCGTGGAATAAATGTGAAAATGAAAAAGTTTTTATTTTAACATGCTTTATGGATTACCAAACTATGGGTAACTCTCCCTGGGGTAAGTGTTCTTTCTAATATAAGGTTCACACTTCCACAAGACTAACACAAATTACAGCCTAGAAAGTATAGGAACAGGGCATTAGATTTTGTGTAAAGAAGATACAGAAACAGCTGCTGAATTTATTTATTTTTTTACCATGTAGGAGACAGGAGAAGCTGTTTGAGAATCCCCCATCCACAGTAGACTGGAGCTGATTGTTTGTAATAGAAATAACTGGTTTTTTGTAGGACCTTAGCAGTATTCCTGTGATTAGACATAGGAGAGAGCAGTGTGAGCAGCTCTTGGCATGACTGGAGAGCAAAGCTTGGGGCAGTCACCAGGACCAGCAAGAGACAGAACAAAAAGATTGGAGGAATATGGCAAAGCTTAGAAGGATGATCAGCAAAAGAAGCAGAAAGAAACAATATATTGCACCATTCAGTAGAACCCGTTGATCACACACAGTGATTTTTTTTTTCTTAGATTAGACTTTGGATGGTTTATTATTATTATTATTGTTATTATCCTTACTGTTGTTTTTGATTTAGTGCAACAAGACAAAGTGAAAAAGTCCTGCCAAACCTTGAAGGTGCCCCATTTTCAGACAAAGAAGCTAACTGTAGTTATTTTAGATATTGTACTCTGACTTGTTCCCTTACCTTATTCATACTTTCTTTCTTTAAATCATTTCACTTGGGTGAAGCTACAAACTTTGTGAAAATTAAACCAAAATTCTTAATGATATTAATGCTTATGAGTGAAGAAATTTTTGTTATTTTTCTCATGTTTTGGATGTAAAATTGAGCCAGTGTTTTAAAGCTAGACCTGGATGGTGGTGTTAGCTGTCAGTTTTTGGCAGAGTGGTCACATAATCAAGAACTACAACCATAAATACCTTAAATCTGAGCTGCAAAATCATGGAAGTAGTCCAGTGAGGTGACTAGCTCTTACTAAGTGCACAGCTAAATTGATGGATGAGTTCTGATCAGTGAGAAATTAATCTGGTGTAGATTCAAGGGCAATACCAACGTGCACGTAGAAGGCAGTCCTAGATGCATCATGCTAAAAAAATGGAAACTTGTTATCTTAGGTCCCACCAACGGCAAGTCTATACTACACTCCATAATCTGGCGCAGTTCTCAAAAGTAAACCTGAGCTTGATTTAACTGATATACCCAAAGCAAACCTGAGCTTGATCTACATTTCCCCATTGAAGAAAAAATAATTTTCAGCCAAAATCACCACTTACTTGCGACATGGAGTCCTTTTTCTGTCATTTGAGGGTGCTGTGCAAGACTTCCTGTTTTAAAGAACATTCTGTAAGTATATTTTAATTGGAGAACTTTTTAGTCCACAATTCAATGTTATCTATGAAAATTTATGTTTTCCTGGAAATTAAATTATCTTTATTAAAACATATCAATTTAATTTTAATTTTAATTTCTGTTTCTGTTTCTTTTTTTTTTTTTTTTTAATAGTCCCCATATTGCTCAAACACAAATAATATGTACAGGGAATAATGTAATGTAGAAAGTATGAGACAAACAGACTTCAAGGGAAAAACAATTCAGATCTTGTTTTAGTCAAATTATTAGTACAGTCATCTATTTAGGAAAGGCACCATAGAACACCAAGAATAGATTTATAGCTCCTTTTGCATTGCCAAAGTAAACTTCCATGTTGCTTAAGTGAATGCTTCCTCTCCATTTTGCATAGGTAGGGATTCTTTTGCCTACTTCTTTATTGTTTTTTATTCAACTCTCTCAAGTCTTTAGCTCTCCCTTAGGCTTCTTTTAATTTGGAATTATATTTCACTACTACCATAACATCACACTCTTTAAATACTTTGTAGAACCTGACATTTTAATTGAATTGAAAAATGGCTTTGCTTTTAAAAATAAAACATCTAAACTCAAGTGATACTGTGCTTGAACAGAAGAAGTATTATAAAGAGGAATTTCATTTTTTTAAATATGTTTTTGAGTACTTCACATTAGTTACGGCACAAAAATGAAAGACGCAATATGCTTCAATTTTGAACCAAGGTGAGAACAAAATTTGTTACCACCACCTGCCCTTCTCTTCCAAACTCCTGACTGGATTGTTGTGAAGATAAATTGTTTGTGAAGTGCTGACATACATTAGTGGGGATCGCTATAAGAAAGTCCGTAACAAAATCAATAACTCTGCCCTCACAGTAGCACTTGAAAAGCTTGCAATAATTTGGCTTGAGGCCGTACCTTGAGAAATGAGAATCAAACAAAAATATTGAGTGGCTGTAGATTATATGAGAACCATTTATTCTGTGCAGTGAATGAGGAAGGGCAAGGAACAGCAAAACCCAATCTTCTGTTTTGAAATGACACTGTCCTTTATTTTAAAAAGAGTCCATTTCATAATATATAAGATAAAAATTATAGATAGAAAAAAAGAAAGCCAAATTATCCAAATATAAACATGTATATGCAAAAACTGATTAAAGTAAGGTTATCAGCCATGTTGCTTCTCACTTCTTCATAGCTTTTTATTCACGTCTCTTTTCTATTACTCTTTCTAAGATGACCTGAAGTAATGATTCTATTTTTGTTTACATTAAACTGAAATCTAGCTCTACAGAAGGTGATTGCTAGAATTTCCCTAAACTGGGTATCTAGGGAATCAGAACTGGATGATTTGCCGTGGCAAATGTGCACGTCTCCCTGTAGACTATTCTATAGAAGGACAAGATACAATAAGCCAAGAGGCCACTAGCTTCAAGCAGGCTTTAACCTGCCTTCTGGACCATGTTAAACTCAGCAGTACAGAATTGTCCTAATAATGACAGATTTGGCATCTGAAGTCAGTTCCTTCCTTACTTCTTCTTCTACAGAAAGCGATGTATTACTATTTTTATTGTTATTGTTAAATGAAGTATTGTTATATGTATTTTTGTATACAGTTGTTTAGTACTGGTGCTATTTATTTTCAAGCACCCTTTGAGAAAGTATTTGAACAAAAGTAAGTATGAAACTTTGCAGGAGAATTATGAATTTTATTATAGTATTGAAATACCAGTTTGTTCCACAGCCTTATCTAAGCCAGTGTTGTCCTTGTTCTAGACATCGAGTTCTGAATTAGTTGATCAACTAATTTCTTCTATAGTCAATAGAGGAAATAGAGTAGCTTTAGAGAATAATTATTCTCATCCTGAAGCTGGCCAGATAAATCACTGGCTGCTTACTGTTTTATCTTTCCAGTTGCTTTGAAACAAGGAGTGTGATGACCAAGTCAGAGCTAGATGTCTATCTGTAGAATGCATCAAATATCTTGAGATGATTCATACCTTGGTCTCTGTGAACTGATTCCATATGTTTTTTGACAAAGACTCTGCATATCAAGCTGTTTGGTTTGGATTTTACAATAGCATGGATTTGTATTTACAAATATGTTTTTAATCAAAACACCAGTTCTTTTATTTTTGAATAATAAAATCTTACACGGTTTTCTGCAGATGCAATTTTTTGGTTTCTCTCTAAAATATATTCTGTATTATGATTACTTAGGGAATAGGGAAGTGGTTTCAGTTTTAGCCCAACAGTTTTATATTTTGTACCTTTCAATGCATAGGGGATGCCTACGTTAGCTTTTCAGAAAATAAAAGACATTAGATATGTTCTTGAATTTATGGCAATCAAACACTTTTAATTCCTTAAATTGAATACCTACAAAATAAAAAAAAATATTATTATAGATTTTTCTAGCCAAGCACAAAATGACATTTCTAAGTAAGATCAGGAGCTTCTCTCAAGAAAATGAAGGTAAATCAGGCCTGTGAGTATATTTTAATCGTATTCAATAATTTTACCATTTTACAGCAGAAAGTAAATGCCAGAAAAAAATTATGCCCAAAACCCACAACACTTTGCATAGATATTACCTCACTTGTCTGTAAGCCTGTCACTGAAAAGGAAAATGAACAAGTTATTGTACTTCATATATTTAAATTATATAAATATAAAAGGTAATCCTTTAGAAATTTAGATAATCACAACTATAATAAACTAATGCTTCAAGAGAGAATGAATATTTCAAGTGGAATGAGATTTTTTATATCACTTTAGAAATTGATGGACTTTCAACTGAGTCTTAGACTTAGAGGACTAATTTATAAAAGATAAAAAGAGCAAAATATGCAGATCTCAATAAAAAATGGTTATGAACTGCAATGGCAATTGCCAAATTATAGCCAAGTAAATTATTTATTATAAATACTATTAATTACAAATTTGCCTTATTTTCTCCATCTATGAATTGCTTGCAAACTATTGCAAGTCAGTGAATTTATTCATTGTTCATATGTATTTGCATATGGCCCATTCACAGCTGCTTACATTTATTAGTCACTATTTGTTATTTTTAGTGTATGATTGCTCATCATGTACGTATTGTTTTTTTTCTCAGATTGGTTCACGCTGCACTATACTTCATAAGATAATAAAGAATGAGAGATAATGGCGAATTATGACTGACATCCTATGAACAAATTTTAGGCAAATAATTATTCATACTAACTTCAAAAATATCCAGAATTCATAGACTTTTTTGGATCGCTGGTTGCAATCTGTGTACTCGGGAACAATGGACAATAATGGTTCACACAGCACAATTAACTCCCTGCTGTGTATTAGTGAGGATATTTGTATCTTATGATCTACATTATTTGACCAGCTGTTCCTACTCTGTTCATATGTGATCACAATGGCTCCCATAATCACCTATGCAGTATTAGTTACTTGGTTTTTCAAAGCTGTATTTTGCAGACAAAGGAGCTTGGTATAATAATAGGAAGTGCTCATTGTAACATGCTGACAGCTGGAGCCGCATGATAAATTAAGGAAAGATATTTTGAGTTAAGAAAATGTTCCAAACATTAGCAGTTCTTCCGGAAATGATTACCATAAAAGTGCTATGAACTCATACTCTTGTCTCACCAGAGAAAACAAGGAAAATGTCTCACCAGAGAAAACTGAATGGGCGAGGAAAAACAGTAATTCTTTCAGCCCAAGGGATGGGATATAGCTGTTACAACAAACTGCAGAAAATTTTGTCATTACCAACCTTATTGCACTTAACCTCTGAGTGAGTTAAGAAATGTCTCATGTCTGTAGAACTGCATGCTAACATTTCAGCTGCGCTACCTCTATACATCTTAAAAGCAGATAGTGGTTGTATGTCAGTCATTCCATAATGAATGGCAGCACAGATAATTATCTCATTTAGACAATTTATGCTAAGCCAAGATAAATCTTTTATACTGTCCTCTGAAGATGCCTACCTCTTTTCACCAGCTACTGCAATGTATTTGAACTTGCTGCATATTTTTTTTGTATAGCTAAAATTAGCTTGGATTAATTACAATACAGACACCAAAACTTCAGGGAACAAGATTCTTCTTTCTCCCAGGCTATATTCTAAGGTGAGGATTTTTATTGAGTTTCCTGGGTGTAGTAGAAGTAGAAAAAAAACTTCTCAGGCTGAGAAATGCTTAATAACAGGACTTTTTCTTCTATTGTATGCATAAATTATATAACAAGCCTTTAGTATTAGGAACAGTTTGATTCTGAAATCTCAGAAATGTTAGAAAGTGGTTCCTTGGGTTCTTCTTATTGTAGGTTTCAAAAGCACACCTAAACACACTTGTGAATTCTAAATGTTTGCTTAATAGTACCGTGTATGTTTTATATTAGTGATGGCAATAACATCCCAGTTAGTTCCTTAAATATTCTTATTTATATAATTTTCTATTTCTAGCTGTTGTCTGTATTCACCCCCAGCTCCTCAGTCTGAACGTCACTGCTTCGTTTCCCACTTCTCTACCTCTTCCTCTAACCTTCCAAATGGCAGCAGGAAAAGTGGAACGGGAGTTACTTTAAATTCATAACAGTTCCTCTCTTTCACTACTCACTCTTCATTCCATTCCTCTGCTTTCCCATGGGTCCTCTGCATAAGCTGCAGTTTTTGTCAGGAACCTCCTCCAGCTTGGCTTTTTCATGTGTGGTTCCTTGGACCATATCTAGGCTCTGTGGGAAACACGTCTCCACAGCCTGTAGGGAGGAACCAGCTCCGGTGGGGCCTCATCCACAGGCTGGAGGGGAATCTCTGCTCTACCACCCAGTGCACCTCCTCCCCCTCCTTAACTACCCTTGCTCTGTAGGGCTGATTCTCACAGGTGTTTTCCCCATTATTCCTCTCTTAAGGAGGAATATGTTTCTCCCATTGAGTAATGGCACTTCCAAAAAAAAGCTGTTGTTTGTGGGTGGGGGTTTAGCTTAACTTTTTAAAAAAAACCTATATTTATGTACAGCCATTCTTTGATTCTCCCTTTTTTTTTTTTTTTTTTTTTTTTTTTTTCCTGGAGGTGAATTTTAGTTTTCTCCAAAGAAAATAACAAATAATTTCTTACTTAACCAATAAAGTGATCAAAACCAGGTGGGATGGGTCTGTGAGCAACTTCATATAGTGAAAGACATCCTTTTCCATGACTGGGATGGGACTAGATGATCTTTAAGGTCTTTTCCAACTCAAACCATTCTTTGATTCTATGATTTTTATAACAAACTGCACAATAAAAATTTGACAAAATTTCCTACTTATGTTATTCACAGAAACCAGATAACTTATGTAATAGCTGATAAAATGCCACACCTCTCTATTTCAAAAAATAGGATTGAATGATGACGATCATAAAAAAGAAAAGAATTTTTTGTTGGCACTCATTGTACAGAGCCAGCTTCTGATTTATGACAAATAATCAATAAGGCCCCTAGGCAATTCACTGCTACTAAATTGAGGCCTCTATCTGCTGTCTGATTATTAAACTACAATATGAAATTATGTAATGATATAAAGTAATATAAATTCATTTAGAAAACGAGAGTTCCTTTAATGCTTTTTTTGGTCATTTTTGAAGGAATAAATGGTATTTCTAGGTGACAATTTCTTCTTTAAATAAACAGGTGAGAGAGAAGTTGTTTTCTCTAGATGCTTCTACTTTTCTCCACTGATTGCATAAAAAATGTACAATAGCTGCCTTGTGCTACAAACATTTGATTTCTAAAATTATGTAACATTAAAGAGTACACAAGTTGCATGGTTTTAAAAGTAAAGATCTAATGACAATGTTAAAGGAGTACCATTCAAATGAGAAATAGAAATTTTAAAAAATTGAAATAAGACGAGTTCAGGTAAA
This sequence comes from Ammospiza nelsoni, assembly GCF_027579445.1. Classification (NCBI taxonomy): domain Eukaryota; kingdom Metazoa; phylum Chordata; class Aves; order Passeriformes; family Passerellidae; genus Ammospiza; species Ammospiza nelsoni. The sequence continues at coordinate 76,113,142 of NC_080634.1, read as the reverse complement.
CACATGTTCCTAGTAAGGGTAATTAACGTTATTCTTAGAAACTGTGAATAATCCATTCCTGAGGCTGCCTGGCAGGACAAAGATCTGAGAATTTTAGATGAATGAAAAACACTATGCATAAAGGCAATCATTAACCATAGTTACTGCTAAATGCCAAAAACGTTGTTTCAGGCACTTAAAACACCTATGAACACAGTGAGATCATGTTCAGAATTCTCCACGTTACCTATTGTCAAGGTCTGCATTTTAATTGCAGAGGATCCTGATGACCTTTTAGAAGTGTAATGTGTTTTCTATCTCCCCTCAAATATCTGAAAAGATTGGAAACTTCTTCATTAAGCGAATGATGTAGTTTTACTGCCTTTCCATCCAAATAAAAGAAAGCTTTTAATAAGAACATTATAATGAAACAGTGATGAAATCTGTACTTTAGCTGAAGGAAACATGAAGCAATTCTGTCAGGATTATATGGTGAGGAAGCAGCAACAATTCAATTTGACCAAGTGAAAACATCTGTCTCTAAGTTATTCACTCTACATGTCCATTATGGTCAATAGAGTTAAAGAGACATTTCTCATAAACAGTCAATTTCATTTTGTATTAGATGTATAAAATAGATAGATAAAAAGCACTCTTTCAAATGATTACAAAGGAGCCTAAATGTAAATTAATCACATGGCAATTCTTGACTCCCACTTAACAGCCCTTAGACTAGATCTGAAAAGAGTTTGAAATTATAGTTTCAAAGGGAATTTCAAGTGCTAATTATGTTTTTATTCCAAACTTGAAAATTTAATTTTTTTCTTCTCAAAAAATCAACTGAATTTTACTAGATTCAAATGTAGATTCAGAATAATAATTTATAAAAATATTTAATATCTAAATAAACCCAAACAATTTTGAAACCTGCTCTTGGCTTATTTTAAAATTAAACTTGATATTTTCATATTATTTCATGCATCTCAGTAAGACCAGTGAAAAGGTTTAAGCATTAGAGTTTCAGAAATAAAAAGATTTAAGAAGATATCAGGCAATTTAATAAAACATAGCTAAAAGAGGAAATATGTATTTGTCTTAGAAGAAAATGCATTTTGCAGTAAGAAGAATTTTGAGAAACACTTTTCTAACCAATTCCACAGAAGACTACCCTATAGTGTCTTCTTTAGTTTCAGTACAGTAATATCCTGATTCTTGTAGTTAATATTGAAAACTGACACATATATTCTGAAAAGGAAAATCGGCTGCTGTGTATGAAGACAAGTTTATTATGTTGGTAACTGAATGATTCACAGTAAATTACTTATCAAGGGAATATCATATACTGAGTTGTTTCAGAACAAATAACCTATTTAATTTTGAATAAATTTATAAAAAAACTGTATAAACATTCTTGTTCTCTGGATTGCTCATGTTTATGATGACATTTTTGTATGAAATTGAACTTTTAGCTGGTGAAGAAGTATCAATATTTTGAAGCTCCATCAGGAATGACACCCTTAAGAACCATGAAGGCCAGGAGACAACCTATGAAGAGTTAACAATAATGTGGACACAGCTGTTTTCCTTCATCAAATTATGCACAGCATTCACAAAGGGAAAGTAAAATGTGTAAGGTCTCAAAGTTGATGCATTTAAGAAAAAATAATTGATCTTTTAAAGTTAGGAGTTCATGGAAGATGTAGAATCCTAAAAAGAGCATTTCCTAATCTTGCGTTCTTTAACATTTATTTGATCTCCACATTTATATTTGCTTAGGAATTTTGCATAATTTAAAAAAATTCTATTTCCGGGCAATGCAGTCTAGTATTTCTGTGTTACTCATTTTTGTTTCCTCAAACTGCATAAATGAATCTTATTGTTTGGTTCTTGTTAGCCTGCTCCATGAACTCCATGAAGAGCCCAGCCTCTTAAATGTCTGCTTGCAAAAGCACCCCACAATCAAAAATCATAGTGTTAGGACAAATCACTCTGCAGCTTAATGTAGACTAAGGATGTATTTGGAAAAGACAAATCAATCTTTGATGAGATATTTTTTCCTTCCCCTACATAATGCATCCCTTTTCTCCAGGCTCTGAGGAAAAAATCATTCCAGAATTTCTAAGGATGCTGAGACTGGCCACACCGTACTTCCTGTAAAAATTATTTGCTTTCATGGCTACAAGACTGGAGTGGAAGTTCAGCCTAATATTTTAAATCTTAACCTACGAGACAATTCTGCTGTCACAGCACACTCTCTCCAAGACTTTTAAATAGAATAAAAAATCAAAACAATAAAAGGGGTGCTACAGCCTTTTATCCTACATCCTTCTCACTCCTACTTGCTTTATTCTCTTGTGAGTTAACTGCACCACATGTTCAAGGCTTTCTAGTTCCAGACTGATACAAGCCTGTAAATGCTTGCAGTTGTTAAGTTCTGCTTTCACAGAATCATGGGAACATAAATAATTCAGTCTAGAAGGAATTTCAAATGTCTCTAATCCAAACTCCTGCTCAAATTAGGGTCAGTTTTCCAGTAAGACAGCATTGCTCAGGGCTTGATAAAGCCCTTGAAAATCTGCAGGGATGGAGTGTACACAATGGAGGCTTGACAAAAGGTTTTTTCCTTATCTTGAGCATGAATGATCTTCTTGCATCTCAGTTTATTCCTATTGTTTTTCACCCTTTCTCCTACACTATTGTCATGGTTTTACCGCAGCCAGTAACCAAGTACCCCCTTGAGACTGGGGAGAATATCAGAATGGTAAAGGCTAAAAGCTCATGGATTGAGATAAAGACAATCCAAGGGGAACCCAAACATGCATGCAAGCAAAGCAAAACAAGGAGTTAATTCTGTGCTTCCCATGGGCAGGCAGGTATTCGGGAAAGGCCCCACCATGAGTAATGGTGACTTTGTACAACAAACACCATCATTCCAAAAGCCCCTTCCTTTTTCCTTCTTTCTCCTGATTTATATACTGAGTGTGCTGCCATATGATGCCAAAGAATATTCCTTAGGTCAGTTTGAGTCACTTGTCCCAGCTGTGTCTCCTCCCAACTCCCTGTGCATCTCCTGCCTTCTTGCCAGTATGACAAAAAGCAGAAAAGGCTTTGGCTCTATGCAAATCCACCTCAGCAATAACAAAAATTCTGTCATCAGGTTTTTTTACTGTCATCACCGTCTTCAGCATAAATCCAAAACACAGCCCCATACCAGCCACTGTGAAGAAAATAACTGTACCCCATCCAAAACCAGCACAAGTACTCTTCAGTTTTTCGCCCTGCAAGTACCCAGGGGCTGTTAGGGACTCCTGCAACTGCCTCTTCTGCAGGTTAAACCAGTCCCAGTTCCTTGGCCACTATTCAAAGGGCAACTTCTTCAGTCTTGGCTGATTGGGTAGCTCTATCCAACACTTACCTGGGTTTATCACTACCATTCTTGTTTTGAGCAGGGACAACAAAACTAGATGCAAGATCTAGAAATATGAAGGGCTCACACACTTGACCTGAAATCAGTGGTATTCCTTATGAAGTCCAGGATGCTTTCAACTTTCTTTGACAACTTTCTGTCTACCAGGACACAAATTCCTTTTTGAAAAGCTGCTTTAAACCCTGTTGGCCTGCAGCATAAATTGCTGCATGGGGTCATTCTTGACCAGGAGTAGGAAGGACCCTGCACTCCCCTTTGTTGAATTTCCTGAGATTGCTGTTGGTCCATTTCTCTAGGCTGTCAAAGGTCTTCTGAATTGCAGTGTATTAAATCCTTCCAGTGTTTTATCACTGCAAAGTTCCTGAGGGTACTGTCTACCTCATCATCCAGCTTATTAACAAAGATATTAAAGATTAATGACCCTTGTACAACACTAGTAACTGGCTTCCAGTTGCTCTGATCACTATCTTCTGAGACAGCTATTCAGACAGTTTTCAATCCACTTCACTGTGGTAGTGTTTTGATTCATACTCAGTAAAATCATACTGTCAGAATTATCTTAATCTTTGTGTGTCTAGAAGAATTTCCTGAAAGAGCTTGCTTCATGATTTTCCCAGGCACTGAACCACGACTAATGAGCCACTAGAATCCCAAATGGCCTTTTGGCCTTTTTGTGAAAGTTGTGGCAATTTCTTCATTCATGAAGGACTTCCTCAGTCTTCATGACTTTTCAAAAATGAGAGAATGGCCTCACAAAGACATTACCCACCTCTCCCAGCACTTGTAAGTGGCAGCCTGTCACTTCCCAAAGACATGTAGCTATCCAATTCTCTCAAGTAGTTCTTGTGTCAATCAATATCTACTGATGGTACGTGTCTTCTGCCTTCAAAACTTCACTTGTATGTGGACTGGAAGATTTTTTTGGTGAAGACAAAGATACAAATAATTTCATCTCTAATTGTGTCTACTGTCACAAAATCACCCACCCCATTCAGCAAAGGATCCACATTTTCCTTCTTTTTCACTACAAACTCAGCTCTTCATCTTACCCTTCACATTCCTTACAAATCTCAGCTCCAGCTGAGCTATTTTTTCTAGCATCATCCTACAATTTTCAATTGTTTTCAGCTTGTCTGGGGAGTAAATTTCAAAATTCCTCCTTTGAACCTCCTTTGAACTCCTTCCATCTATTCTGTACTGTCCTTTTACTTCAAAGCTGTCATGAACTTCCTGCTTAGTCTCTGCTGATCTCCTGACATATTGTTTGCCAAGTATTGTGATGGATATTTCTTGCACTTGGAAGATTCTGTCCTTAAAGGCCTGACAGTTCTCTTGAACTCCCTTGCCCTTCAGAGCAAGTCTCCAGGAACCCACCTGTAAATTTCCCTGAATAAACTAAAATCTCTTGATCTGGAGTCTGGGGTCTTTGCTATGCTTCTTCCTTGCTCCTGTGAGAAGATCAAACTCCACTGTTTCATGACAATTGCAGAAGAGGTTGCCACTGACTGTCAGATCCCCAGCCAGTTCTTCCTTTTTTAGTAAATAGCAGATCCAGCTGTGTATCCTCTCACTTGTTCCATTTGGCAACTGAAGCAAATCTCACTGCTTCCACCCTCCCATACTACCTTCATATATTCAGCAGCTGTCAGGGGGTCTAAGGTCCCCCATAAAATCCTAGATGTGTGACACAGAGAATTCCTTGACATATTTATGAACCTTTTTCTGCTTTCTCATGCTGGTTGAGTGGTACGGAACAAACTCCTACCACAACATCACTCATACTGTGTCGTAGTTGAGACAGAGACAGTACAAAGCAACACACTCCATTTTCAGAAGGCTTCAAGCTGTTTTTATTATAGCATGCATGCTTTTTATACATTCTTACAAAACTCATAAGTTTACACTTTACTCATTGGTCACAAAACACAAACAAAATGCTTATTGGAATAGGCAGCTGAAGGTTTCTCTTATTTATCCTTCTTTTTTTCTTGGTTTCTATGTCAATGACCTTGGTAGGAAATTCTTTCAGGGGTAAACATGAATCCTTTTATCCAGCTTCTCTCTGGCTCACAGAAGTTGCTGTAAAACCCGTTCCAATACTGCCCATCCTCTGACACTGACCCACCAGCTCTCAACCTGCAGGTCATACATCTCAGAGTGGAGCTACCTAGATCTGAACTGCTCCTTCACAGAGAGGGAAATATCATCATCTTTCTTAATATCTGTATTGAAGGGCCTTGATCCTTCTGTCCCAGAACCTGAGTCCTGTAAGCTATTCCACCTAAATTATTCTATTCTTCTGACCACACATAGTGTCAGGGTTCTCCTGGGCTTTTTTCTAGTCTGCAAGCATTTCTGTGTGCTGTGATCATTTGACACTGGCTGGACACAAGGTTCCCACCAAAGCTGCTCTATCACTCACCTCTTTAGCTAGGCAGGGGAGAGAATAACACAACAAAAGTCTTGTGTATCAAGATAAGCACTGGAAGAGATAATTCACCAGTTACCTGTTATGGGCAAAACAGATTCAGCTTGAGGAAATTTATTGAATTTTTAGAAATCAAATCAGAATACAGTCATGAGCCATAAATATTAGAACACCTTCCTCCTACCCCTTCCTCAGTCCTGTTTTCCCATTCTGTCCTAACTACCTCCTCCCTCTGAGCAGTGCATGGGAAGAAAGAATGGGGTTACAGTCACTTGATCACACGTTGTCTCTGCTGCTCCTTCTTTACACTCTTCCATGCTTCACCATGGAGACTTCTGCAAGTGACAGTATGCAATGAAATTCTCCATTGTAAGTCCTTTCCATGGGCTGTAATTCCTCGGGAATGGACTGCTCCAGTATGAGTCCTTCACAGGGTCACAGATCCTTCCAGGAGCCTGTTCCAGCCTGAGCTCTTCTCTCAAGGGGTCCTGACTGCTTCAGCATAGCCTCTCTGGGGACTCACTGCCTCCTTCAGGGACATCCACCGGCTGTGTTCTGGGGTCCTCTGTGGGCTGCATGTGGATGTGTTCCACCATGGACCTCCAGGGTCTGCAGGACATCTTGCCTCACCATGGTCTTCACCCTGGGCTGCAGGGTAACCTCTGCTCCTGCAGCTGGAGCAGCTCCTACCCTCCATCTTCTCTGACCTTGGGGTTTGCAGATTCCCACTCCTATGCCAATTGTTGTTTTGTAGCAATTTTTCCCTCTTCTTAAATATGTTATCAAAAAGGCACTGTCCTCATTGCTGATGGGCTCATCTTTGGCCAGCATCAGGTCTCTTTCCATTACCCTGTGGTCTTCCTGATATGAAAAGCTTGCCACATAAACTCAATATATATGTTCACTTGAAGAAATCCTCATTTTGCCCCGTGTTTCCATTCCTGAAGTAATTATTTTCCTTTCAACCCTGCACTCTTTCTTCCCTACCTGTCCTCCACTTATGCTAGAATATTTGCACATGGTTAGAAGTAATTAAATTACTATGTGTATTATTTAATGGAGGAAATATTTCCTCTTCCAAGAAAAAACAAATAAGTGCAATAAATATGTTTTTGGGGTTTTTTCTTAATATTTTACAGGATGATTTCTGTATCTATAGCCTACAAAGCATGTTCCAGGGAACAGTTGTAAAGTCACACTGTGCTGATTTAGGTGGGGTTATTTGTTAATTTCTAGCTGCTAAGTTTATATTAAAAGATAGCTTCAATTTTTAAGCACTTAGTCTATTCATTTCTTGTGTGAAAAATCACTGTTTTAGTCCAGTGATGTTATACTTTAGTGAATCATGATCCATACTGTTAAAAACTGAGATGTCATACTGCAATACTACAGTTCCATGAAAAAATATACCTATTAATGAGGATATATTAGGACCATAATATAAAATCATAAATGAAAGCCTGTAGTCAGAATTAAATTATACCTCAAAATTCCACTGGTAGCTTCCACTTCCCATATACATGCTTTTCTTTTTTCCCCCAGAAATTGAAACTCAATTTGTGTCAATTACAGAAAGTTTTAAAAACAAACTCACTTTGATTACTTTATCTCAGATTGGCAATAAGTAGCTGAAAAAAGAGTGGGAGTTTTCCATTACTAACAAAATCAGCTCCTGGCTTCCTGCAGGCAAACACAAGAACTAAATAGAAAAATAATTAAATAAAACTGAAATGTTACCGAATACCAGATATATTTGATTTCCAAAGTCCTGATTCATCAAGCCAGAGAAATAACATAGCATTATGTATAAGATCAGAAACACAAATTGTGCATAAAGGAAAAGTGAAGACAGAATAAAGGTTGTGGAAGATCTCTTTTCCTCTGTACTTAATGGCTGTACTTGATGATCTTAGGTGACAGCTAACCAGATGGATTTTATCATTCTGTGGTTCTGTGATTCTAGGGGTAAACCACAAAGGGGTAAACCACAAAGACCAAATATTTTACTTATATATATGATGTAGAACAATGTTAATAATAAAATTAATTTCTTTGGATTAGAATGAAATTGCAAGGATTAATTGTACAGAGACAAAGCCACAAGGATGTTCATTACTGTAGAAAGTGTGTTAATAATTACTTCAGAATCATCTTACTCCTTTTGGTCATTCTATATTATATAAAATTAGTCTAAATTTTTTGATAGTAAAATATACTGGTGGCATTACATAATTGTAATACCTGAATGGATTTTAAAATTATAATAATTTGATATACAGTATTTCAGATAAATTGCTAGAACTTTTTTCTCCTATACTGTACATTTATTTATTTATTTAATTTCTTTATTTTAAATTACAGAGTCTCTAATGACTAGAAATGAAGACAGAAATAGGCATATAAAATTCACTATAATAATTAAAATTAAATGAATGGAAAATGGTTGATGAATATGAAAAAATATAAGAAAAATGAAAAAGAAATCTAAGAGATTTCTTTCAAAACATGCATGATAATTTATGAAAGATGGTGAGTTTTATTTGACAACAGAGAAAAATATGGTTGGTTGCAATGGAGTTGTCTCTCAAAATAAGAAATAACTTATGAAAGCTAGAGGACTGCAGGGGGAATGTGTCAGAAAAAGAAAAGGAGCCATATGTAAATACAAGCAATTATACCATTGCAGACTTTATCTGCCCAAGACTTCAGAGTAGGTCAATATTACTGTTTTAGTTTTATGAAGAGTGCAAATTCTCAAGCAAATTTCCCAGTTGGCACCAGCTATGTGTCTTTCTTGTGCTGTGGCTTATGCAATGTTTTCTTACTACATGCTTCAGATTCCTTCAAAATTTAACTATTCTGAAAAATGCACCTTTGTAGGCCATCTGTGAACTTTACCATTACTGTGAATACACTACAAGCACTCCTAAGGAAATGGATGTGAATGCATATAATGTATAGGTTAGGTTTCTAATGCTCTTCTCTATAGTTCCCCCAGTGAACCACACTATTTGCTAATGTAATCACTGCTTGAACTGTAAAACCATTTTGACCTTGAACGAGGGATACTACCTCAAATAAGCATTTACTAAAGCATTTCATCAGTCTTTATAGATGCATGCATCTTTGAACAGATTGTTTTCCCAGAGGGTTGTAATCAGTGACACAGGGTCCATTTGGAGGCCAGTCACTAGTGGTGTCTCCTACCAGGTTGAATACTGGGCCCAGTATTCTTTAACTTATGCATCAGTGACTTGGGTAAAGGAACAGAGACCTCCTCAGCGAGCTCACTGATGACACAAAGCTGGGATGAGTGGCCGATACCCCAGGGGGCTGTGCAGCCCTTCAGAAGGACCTGGACAAGTTGGAGAGATGAGCAGAGAAGAACTGTCTGGAATTCAGCAAAGGTAAATACAGAGTCCTGTGCTTTGGGAAGAAAAAACCCCATGCAACAGCACAGGCTGAGAGCTGACCTGGAAAACAGCTCTGCAGAGATGGACCTGGTGCATAACAAGCTGTCCATGACCCAGCAGTGAACACATATGCCCGAGAAGGGCAAGCATATCCTGGGCTGCATGAGGAGGAACATTTTCAGCCGGTCAAGGGAGGTGACCTTGAACTGCCACTCAGTCCTGATGAGGCCACATCTGGAGTGCTGCGTCCAGTTCTGGGCTCCTCAGTACAAGAGAGACATGGGACTCCTGGAGCACGTCCAGCAGAGAGCAAAAATGGGGGTTAAGGGACATTGAAGATAAACGAGATTTCAACAATGAGACCAAGGAGAACAAGCATGAGATGACAGAGGCCTTGAAAATACATTCATGAGTTTATACTGGAGATTTGAGATCTATTTGAGACCAAATTATCAGTCTCTGCTCATTAATGAGTACAGCTTTTTGAGTCTGACAAACTCTAAACCAGCAGGTTATTTGTGTTAAAAAACTTAGAAAATATTCTGAATTAATCCAAGAGAACAACCTCTGCTCAGACTTGTGTCATCAAAGACCTCAAAGTAGTGCTGACCTCCGGCAGTCTCCACCCCATTCTTGTCAAAGGAGCCTAGTGTCACTGACCTTACAATACATGAGAGACTGGAAAAGTGGAAGAGTGAAAGAAAGAAAGAGGGAAGAAATAAAGAAACATTGAAGAAAGAAAATGTGTGCATATAAATTCTCTTACTTTGGAATAAGCTCTATTAGTTGCATAATTTGGACTAAATCTTAACCTATTGTGACTAAATTGCTGTAACTTTGCAAGGTTATCAGTAAGTTCTTGGCTCCACATATAAAGCATGTTTCTTCAGCACACATAAAGTGAACATGATATTTGGTCTTGTGCCTTGCCTTTGAGGCTTTGTTGAATTTTAGAGGCAATGAAATGTCCATCCTAAATTAGCCCTCAGGGCTGCATTTTAAGATGATGATTCTGTTTGTCCCAAAAGAATTTAGGACAGATGAGCTGTCCTAAATAAGCTCTTCATATCCTTCCACAGTCATTTAAATGACAATATAATGTAAAATTCCTGTAGTTTTGCTGGTTTAAACTAGATAAGAAGACTCTCATTTGCAGTATCAAAACCACCTCCCTTTCAATATATAAATCCGAATATCCACATTGTTTTGGTTATTTTGCTGCTAGCCTAGAAAAATAATAGCTTAATCACTAGATGTAAATCACAGTAGTCTGGAAAATTCAGAACTGCAAAAGATCTGGAATGAGAATATAGGATTAAGAAAGGATGCTCTCTGTTACTTGTCTGTGGTACTTTATAGGATTTACCTTAATTATTCATAAATGACATAAGCTGAAAGAATACCTGTTCAGCTATATTTTTTGTCCTGACGCTCTAGATATCTCTTTAGAATGCACTGATTCTCCTGTAAGATGAGACAGTGCCAAGGAAAAACAGTCTGAACCTTGGTGTAATTTAACTGCGGTATTGGATCACAGATTTTATGGTGGTCTTCCTCCCCACTGTGCCCAAAGAGATGCACATTTCAAAGAAATGCATCCTAAGGGATGAATTAGAGTTTTGTAAATATTTGATGTGGCAACTTTAGAGTGCTGTTGCAATGCAAAAATTAGTGGAAGAACTTTAATTTTAATAAATATATGTATGTATGTATTTCTTTTAAAAAATATTGTGATTTATGATTTTAAAGTATTTTGATGTAGGGAGCATTTATTAATTGTGAATGCAAACATCTAGACATCACTGAAAGTCTATATTCTAATACAAACCAAATACCACTAAGGAGTGGAAAATTGACACTTTGCTTCATTGTTGGATAAACCTGGATCAACCTGGAGTGCCTTCAGTAGTGATGATATTTGTTAATTGGAATTGCAATAGAGTGCAGACGTTTCTGAGATGTCAGATTGTGTTCTCAATTCTCTCATACTGTGCCCCAGTTTCTTTACAATGTTCCACAGTTGACATCTTTTTAATTGAATTACATGGTACCAGGAGATTCTTTTGATATTATGATGTCTGGCCAGGGAAAAGGACCATGACAAATCTTTGAAATGGCATTGTATTTTGTATATTTGGAGAAAAATAAATAGCAATCAAACTGACCTAATACATTCCCAACAAGTGCATGACCATGCTGGTTGAGCCAGCACAAGAACCTAGATGTTACACGTAGCTTCTGATCCTTTTCTAATTTTGTTGTTTATGCTTTTTACATATTGCTTTTCTGCTCTTTCATAAGAAGCAAAACTGGACAATGTGATTCAAAAATGCTACATCCTTGTGTTCATGCTGACATTCTGAACAGACTTTGGAAACAACTTATAGAATCTAAAATTGCCCATCACATTGTAAAGGGAAATTATTACTTTTGTGATGCATGGAAAAACTGTGGAAGCTGCAGATTCACTATAGTGTTTTTGCAAAAAACCCAATCTATAATCTCAGAATGGTAAAACTGTTTTAAACATAGAACAAAACAAGAATCTGGTATATTTTCCATTAGTTTTTAGACAGTTTTAAACTCTTCAAAAACTAGACATCTGCTTAAGAAAATTAATCCTACCAGTTCTTTCTGTAGTCATCATTTACTAATTTTGCTCTCCAGGTTCTGGAATGAGCAAAATTTTATTTGTTAAAATACCCTTAGGGAATTACTACAGAAATCTGATGAAAAACCTTGACTGTAGCCACCTTTCTCCTCACAGAGAAAAGCAAGGCACAATTCCTCCCAAGAATATTTCTGAGATTCACATTCTCTGAACCTCAGAGAAAGGGAAAACAATACTCATCTAATTTACTGCTCCTGTATTGTGCCAAAGCAAAATGCAATATGGAGATTGTTTACCCAAAGTGATGGTGTTTTGTTCCCTTGGCCTATCAGGGCCAAGTGTGTGTGCGTGTTGGGACTGGTGGCAGACAGTCATGAGATTCTGGGAAGTGCGTGTAGCTGAGTACTTGGCAGATTCAGCTTAGATGTAATATAATATAGTGTAATATAATACAGAATAATATGGTATAATAATTAATTAGCCCTCTGATAAAATAGAGTCCTCCTCATCATTTCTCCCTGCCACAGGAGTTTTCCTGTTTTGATACTTGACTCGATTGTTTTTTTTCACCTCTGTACATGGAACAAACTTCTGTTACAGGGGTATGAATTTCTTTTATGAGCTGGAATGCAAGGGCCCTAACTGTCAGGCCCCAATTCTGCTCATGAAGTTCTGTAAACTGTTGGATTTGTGTCAGGCTCATTTTGGCTAGTAAATGGAAGCATGGATTATTGCAAGCTAAATCCTAGAGTCTAAGCCGCTCAAAATTCCTTTGACTTCCTTGCTGAGGACAAAGCTCATTACAAATTTAATCATGAATAATTAAATCCTGATTCATCAGTACCATTTAACTGAAACACGTTTGGTTCCTTTTAGAATTGAAAAGAATAATATTTCTTGCTGATAACAGAAGGAGTTTCTTTCTTTCTGTGTTTTCGCTTGAGTTGTTCTTTTCATTAAAACTTTTCATTACAAGTTTTACTGCTGGAAAATAGTTGTAGAAAACAAAGTTTTGTTCGTGTTTTATTTTAATTAAATCAATATAAATAAAAATATTCCAAATATTCAATGGCTTTACTTATCTCAATTCTGTCATACACCACTGATAAGGTGTCCTGTTTGACAACCTTAAATTAAGCAATGTAGCTCTTCCTCACACTATCTTTGCATCTTTTTGGAGCAACAACTGTTCCTTCCCACCAACCATCCTGATGCTGGAAAAACAAATTATTTTTCCCCCTGCTGACACTGAATATGACAAACTTCAGTGGATTTCTTATTATGTACTCAAGCTCAAGCAGTTTTCTTCCATTTTCAATTTTTTAGGACCTGTTTCTGTATTGCACATGCCCCTTCCCATATAAGAATTCACATCACTTATTTCCAATAGTGTTTGACACTGGGGTCCCCCTATGCCTCCTGTGGTTCAGCACAAAAATTGGGTTTTTTTCATCAAAATAGAATGAGAGCATGAGCTCTTTCTTTTGAGTAGCCTAAATACTAAAAAAAAAGGAGATTGCAGAGCTGGAGGAGATTTTATTTTGAGCTAGTATGTGTCAAAATGAACTTTCATGGTCTACTGATTCAAGAAAATCAAAATGTCATTGAAGGGAAGTGATATTTCAGTGTATGCAACCCATCACTTTATTTTAATGTACCTACCTCTACATTTGACTCTGCATAGAATGAACATAAAGTGTTTGGCTTTATGCAGAAAAAAACAAAATGTAGTTACAAGAAAATGACTGGAAAATTACAAAAATTTTTAAAATGAATGAGAAAATAAACATGCAATTCTAATGGAAGTCTCTTTTATAAAGAAGTGTTTAATATTACCGGAACTACTTTTTCAATTGCATCACTTATGCTTTTTAAGACAATATATTGCTGCTAAAAGATTCTCCGTTATGATTAACAAGTTCATTTAAATAGTTTCAAAATCCCAAACACTTCAGATGTGGAGTACAGCGTTCAACTTTATATAACCCCTTTGTACAGATAATATTAGTTAACTACTCAGATTTTGCAGTTTTTATACAATAAAGTAAGATTCTTTACGTTATTAATATTAAAATTCCTATGAATTTTCCTTTAATTTACATACAGAAACTTTTGGTATAATAAAATTATATTGCTAGGGTTTTAAGCATGGTGTTATTATAAGCATGTCCGTAAAGAAAATAAGTATGCAGATGATGTAAATAGAGAAAAATAGGGAGAGAAAGAGAAATACATTAAGTCAAATGATAATGTATTCTGAATGTCTTACTAGTGATAGAACATCAAAAAAGGAAAAGCAAACCAAAAGAAAACCCAGATAGCAAACCAATCAACCAACCAACCAACCAACCACCAACCAATTACAATTCATTAGTTAAATAACTTGATTTTTAGAGTAATCAAGATACTCCTTTTGGATTCAGTGAAAGTTTATCTGATTAAGGTTAGATGCCCTTTTATTTTAACTGAATACTTCTATGGGCTTAATTTTTCTGGGTTTTTTTTCTGGCCTAGATTCTAGATTCCTAGATTCTTAGTTAAGTACATAATAAGGAGAGAGGGACATAAATGTAAACATGAAAGTTTGAAAATACTGACATATTTTCTTACCTTTATTTAATTATTTTATGTGGGTTTGGATCTATTCAATTATTCATGTGCTTAAATGCTTTGAATATTTGATAAACTTATGGAGCTTACCCCACTAAATTTTGCCATAAAAAAATATGCTAAATTAAAAATGTTGTCAGGGATTTGTTATCTTCGAGTATATAAGATGTTGTTCTATAATTTATTTTGTTTTATATAATTCTATGTAAGTTCTTCTATAATTATATGTGGAAGTTGCAACTTGATTAAAGCTTCTCTCACTTTTCTATCTCATCTTGCTGCTAGTCTATCTAGATAGCCTTTTTTTTTTGTATCTGTCTCCAGTACTAAGTACATTTTGGTTGATTTATAGGGGAAAAAAGAATAAATATTTTACCTCTTGTCAATTATTTCAGGAATTCTAAAGGACCACAGCTTCATAAATTGTTTGGAGCATATATCTATGCATCTGCAAATGCACAGAGACAAAACCCACTGCTAAGAGATTATGATCTTAGGAGCAGGTAACATAATAGATGGCATCTTCTGAAAATGTATTTGTCTTTTAGTCAATCTACATCCCAAACAAAATATAGAAAGATGCTCAGCTGTAGATTTTAAATAGATTTTACCTTTTCTCCTTGCATGGAAGTCTTATAACAGCCATTGCCTCACTGAAGGACAGCAAGCCACCTTTATGAAAAACATGTTCACATTCTAGATTAAGTAACTGCATGTAAAAAGTAAAATAAATAAATATGAGATTTTAAGCAATTAAAAATATTATATTGATTTCTTCCCAAAATTCAACAGTTCTCTTTCTTTCAAAATGATATAGAATCAAGATGTATTTGAAACTTAAGAATTATCTTACTCAATGTCTAGAAATAATGTATACACTTTTTGAAGGATATTCATGTTGGATGTCATAAAGATAAAGTTTTTTTTAAAATTACATACATTTATATGAAGATATTTAATTTTCAGCAGAATTATATTTCTCTCTATTTATTTTTATCATTAGATATATTTATATGCATAAAAGCATAAAAATATTTTAAAATATTAAGGTAAAAGCAAAACATTGTTTACACAGAGAGGATTAAAACATTTGAACCAAATCCAAATAATAGTAAAATGAAAATTGCAGAAAATAGACATAACTATTTGCTGTGTCTGGGCCACTGTAACTAAAGATAAAATAAACATTCAAAAGCAAGAAGAAAAAGAATGCCAACCCCCCACCCCCGTCCTTTCTTTTTTAAAGCTTTTTAGTATAATATATGTAGTAGTAGATTGGACATGGATCAGGAGTCATGAATTAATCACTTTGGGAATATTCCCATCTAGCCTGCCTGATGGAGGGAGTTTTGTAAGTTTTTTTCATTTTTAGGTGTCTGAGTTTATAGCACAGAGGAGATTAGAGTAATTTGTATCTGCTTACAAAAATGTACTTGTAGGTATTAATTTTTTCATTGGGAATGAAATTATTTTCCCTGTGTTGCATGACAGTCCTATCTAGTTGTGCAGAATGTATCCTAAATAATGGTAGTGTGGGCAATTTTTTCTCCTATATTCAATCATTGTTTTCAGAATAAGGTGAAAGCTTATCTTCCACTGAGGAAATGCGTTTGGAACCAGTGCACGTCTTCTGCAGAGCTATCGCTTTCCAGATCACCTTGGAATGAGAAGCAGAAATTGTGAGAATTGAGTTGGCAGTAAAGCAATGTCAACAGTTTTGGTAGTGGCATAAGGCTAAGGGTTCTGCTAGACTAGCCTGCTAAATAAAAGGTCGTGAATTGATCCCTGTTCTTGATCAAGCAGCTTTATACCACATTGCTTAGGGCCAGTTTTAAGTTTTTTTTTGGAAATAAGCCACTTCATATGTTCCAAAATAGGGTAAGAGAACAATAAATAAGCTAATAAATAAGTAGGATAAACAACTTGGTTTTTTGCTTAGAATATTTTACTTTATTTTTTTTCTACTGTTTTAGACATAAAGAGTTTTAAAGACATTCATTTGCAACAGAAGTGTGCTGATGATGCCGGTATTTTTTACCAAAAAAAATACCAAACCAGAAAATAACCTAGCTCCAAACACAAACCAAACAGAAAAGAAAATGTACACTGAAATAAGATTCCTTACTGTCATGGTAATCTTCAGTGGGGAATGATATTCCCAAGCTCTCAGAGGAGGGTGTGTGGCACCTGGGGATGAGGGCAGAAAACATGCTGTATGAGAAAACAGCAAGGTCCTCTAAAGGGTAAAGCCCTTTATACGTGTGTGTATACATATATATATATATATATATATATATATATATATATATATATATATATATAGTGCAATTAAATAGCCATCTCTTCTAAGCATCATCTTACTAAGTAATATCACACTCTTAATTTTTCACTTGTTTTTTGAAACGTTTTCTCTATTATATGCCTGTAAGCCTATGTATACACAAGTAGAGGCTCACCTAGTATCAATGTAAAGATATATGCTTACCTTCAGTTATTGAGAGATTTTAACAGTTCCTGAAGAAAACTAACCACAAAAAGCCATTGAACACCAGATGACATAAATTAAGACAGATATTCTTTAAAAGTTTAACCTCACTTGACAATTTTCAAATGTTATTGAAAGAGTCAGTGGGAAACTGATCAGATGACATTGAATATTTTCATCACCACAAACATAAAACAAGAAAATAAATATCTGGACAGATAAATTGACAAAGAATGGATTTATAAATAGATGAACCTATATCAAAGAGTATGTTATTTAGAATGAGCCAAACTTATTCATAAAAAATTAGACTGAGAATGCTCTGACACCATATTAACTTGGAAAGAATGTGAAGTGGAAGTATACCATTTCATGTCTACATACACCAAATTTCATGTTGTGTACAAGAAGTAGGTTCTTACATTCTGTAATGAAGTTAATGAATCCAATAGTTTACAAAGAAATACTAATGAGGCAAAAGAGTGACTAGAAAAACTAGAAAATAAGCTTCCTAACCTAACATTATCAAGGGACAAGAACAAGTGACAAAACAAATCCCAGGACAGCACTGGGCTGCAGTGGTATGGAGGAGTTAATGAACACTTGTCTAGTTTACTTTCACTACAAGCACTATAATTTAAATTGAAATATTTTGTATTTTCCAATGCAGAAGTCAAAGTATAAGTGACAAAGAGTGTTATTCTAACAGTTCTCTAAAGTGGTACTGGTAAATTAAGATATCCATTCAACTCTACTGTTGAGATCCATTTTAGGAAGAGCTGCGAAGTGGAGGAAAAAATTTCCCTAATCAGCTGACCTGATTGGCATTAGGCAGGATCCTTTGGTGTGCAAAAGACATAAATCCTTTTTTAAGTGGAAGACTTGGGTTCTAATAAAGATTTGCTAATTTTTATCTGATACATTTATATTTTTTATGGGTTGTAATTAAGAGTTTAGGTGGTTGCAATTTGACTTTAATTATTGTCATCTAATGAAATTATTTTTTGGAAATCAATATTGATCCTAAATTCTCTTCAATCCTGAATATCATTAAAGTCAGGCTTAACAAAACATTGAAAAAATGTTTTTCTGTCTCCAGTTTTAAACATTCTTTTCTAGTTCCACTTAAATATTTTGCCAATGACAACATTAAGTAGTTTAATTCTAACTGATCTGCATAAAAGTATCACAAAAAATAACCAAAGGCAATGAAGGTAAACAAAACTGGTTCTCCTGCTTATTCTTAAAAATTTAGGCTTTCTATCAATCTTTTGAAATCCTTTTGTGCATTGTGTTGGGTGCTGGATTTAATGCAGACTTTTGCCTGTGGCACTAACATAACATCTATATTCTATAAATATTTGTAAAGAGAACTTTGCATAAAAAGTTATTTGGTTCCACAAGTTAAATTGATCATTAAAGATATTGCTTTCAAGGAGATAATTTTCCAACATTTTAGGAAGATGCTTAGCCTCCTAGACTGTTGTCTGTCTGCTGTATGGTATTTCTAGCATACATCTAGTGAGTTGAAGTCAGCTATAAGAAGAAGGGCTAGTGATTGTTGGGCTCCTCCCAGCTGCTAATAGAATATATCTTGTCCCTAATTTATGTAGAAAAGTAACAACATAATGACATAAAATGGAGCAAACAAAAGCATTAATTTTCTTCTTACTTTAAAGCTTTTTCTTCTATCAGCATCAAACAGATACCTATTTTTGACAATTCTCTACCCCATTAGTACATGGGAATTTAAAGTGCTTCTGGAAAAGGGATAAAATAAAATAATTAACTATAAATAAATCTACATCACTGCATATCTGGTATCAAATACACTTTAAAAGATAGGTACTAGGTTAGTGTGGCAAGGTTTTAGCAGAATGAAGGTGTGATTACCTGAGAAGCTCTTTGTAAACTTAGTGTGGGAGCAACTCACATTGGAAAAGTTCATGGAGGACTGTCTCCTGTGGGTGTGAATCCTCTCTGGAACAGAGAAAGTATCCTCACACAGAGGAGGAAGCAGCAGCAGAGTAAAATAGACAATGGGTGATGAGCTGATCACATGCGTCGTTTCCCATCCCTGTGCTCTGCTGGGAGTGAGGACAGAGAGAAGCAGGAGTAAAGCTAAGGTCAGGTAGAAGGGAGTTGTGGGGGTAAGGTGTAAAGATTTGATTTCATTTCTCATTTTAGTACTCTGATTCGATTGCTAATCAATTCAATATATTTTCCCGGGTCTGTTATCCCTATGACAGTATGAAGGATGATGAGTGATCTCTTCCTGTGTTTATCTTGGTTCATCAGCCTCTTTTTTATGTTATCTCTGTCTGTTTGAGAAGGGGAAGTGACAGAGAGGCTTTGCTGGGCATGCAGCATCAGCCAGAGTTATACCATCATATTCTAACCCATGACAGCATACTGAGTATGTGCATGTAACAGGAATTAACTGAAGTGTTAATTTTTAATGAGCATTTGGATACCCATAGCAACAGAATTAAAATTTCTTTAAATTATTTATTTTATTATATGAATTTTAGAAGTTATATTATAGAAATGAAGAAACAGGTATTGGTAATTGCAAAGTATGATAGGTATTTTTTCAAGATTAAATTCAAATCAGAATCAGTGAATGGGCTAGTTCTTTCCTTATACTCCCATAATATTTCAAACACCAATATAATTTTGCAAATATTTAAGTGGGAAGTGCAATATTCTTAATAGTAGGACTTCAATTTTATAGTCTCTCCTTTCATTATCTGTGATGAAAGTAACTTCTATAAAGATGTCATTACTTTCCACTGTCCCTTTACTCCACTTACACCTCTTGAACTGAATTTGTTTTTTATTTTTTTTTTTCATATGTAAAGTCTGGAATAATATCCATTCAGCAGTATCGTCTGATCATGTTCCAGGAATGAATAAAGCAGCAAGTTGTAGTTAAAAGATAGTGAGGAAATTGGATAAAAAATGGATAACCATTTCAATAATAAGGTTCAGATCCCCTTTTGTAATTCACAGTAGAATGCAACTTGATGGTCTTTCTTTGGCAACTTACACTATAATATGAGAAAATATTAATATGAAAAATATATTATTATGACAAATGTAAATGAAAATATGAAAGTAATGGTATTTTATGAGATCTCAGATATTTGGGAATTTCTGATAGTTATGATAAAAAAATTGTATGAAACTACTCAGGAATCTTCATGAATAAATATAATTTTTAGAATTCTAAATTAATTTTTCTCTATCTCTATTTACATATACACACACAGGCATGCAACTGTATTAAAGTCAAGATTAGAACTGAATGTCTTTTTTTTAATTACTGAACTAGTGATTCAAAGTAGGATAACTTCACAGAAGACAGAGAATTTATTCTAAGGAGCTGCCAATTCCCAGTGAAATTCAGAACACAGGGTTTTTTCTTCCTCCTATTCTATTTACATCAATTCCAGTCCACCCTAGCACCCTTCCTAGAGGATGAAGTGACTGTTGATGGGTCCTTTGCAAGTCTGACAAGCAGCAAATTGGAGCCCACACTGCAGAGGCAGATACTCAAACACATGTGCATGCATACACAGAGAGAGCATTGGCTTGGCTCCTCACAGAGCAGTGATGGGGGTTAACAGCACCCAAACAAACACCAATTGCTCTCAGGTAAATATGAACCCAGCAGCACAGGGCTGTTTGTCTTTCAAGCAGATTAGGACTACCGGTCACTGGTGGATGCACAGTTCCTGCCACCACCAACTATCTAAATTTAGCAGCCAATGACAAAGATCCATGAAATATCTGGATGACATTATTAAAGTCTGCTTAATGTTCATGCCCAAAACCCAGATAATTTATAAAATCATTGGATCAAGGGCTGGATTTTTTCAGATGTGGGTCTCCTGTTCATTGTCTGGTCATTTGTTAGCAAATTACACATACATACAGCAGATGGTTGTATCGGTCAGTGTTTCCAGTCGCCAACACCTAAACCTCTCTTCATACATATTATGACTGAAATCACACAAAACCCCAGTTTGCAACATGATTTAACAAAAATATAGGATACATTGCAGTGATCAGGGGCAGGGTTCAAACAGAAAAATGTGCTTGCTTACAGTTCACCAGCCAATTTTACTTCCTCTTCTCTTTCTTTTTCCATGCTTGTTCTTTGCCCATATGCCTTGATCTTTCTCTTTCTGACCCTTGCTACCTCTCAATCAACAATGTGTCAAAACCTAAAATTTTTTCACTGGTCTCAGTTTTCCTATATTTATTTTCTACATCCATACCCAGAATTGGTGTTTCCAATACTGTTACCAAGGCAATTTCAGTCTCCCATCATATCACCAATGGTAATACATGAGATTCTCCTCCCTAAAAGCTGTGTGCCTCCCTGTATTGGGTCTGGCTGGGACGGAGCTCGTTTTCCTTAGCAGCCCTCACAGTGTTTTGCATTGGTAACAGCCCAGTGCTTTGGCTACAGCTGAGCAGGGCTGACACAGCATCAGTGCTCTCTCTCCAAAATTCCTCCTCAACAAGGGGCTGGGGGAAGGCAAGATATAAAAGCTAAGAGAATAATGAGAGGCGGGAGTTCGTTATTTCAAACACTACACATTCTGAAACTGCTTCTTGGGAAGTGCTGCATGTTGATTGCTGATGGCAAGCAGAGTTTGGGGTTTTTTTCCTATTTGTACAGGCACAAACTTTTGCTTTTACTTTAGTAGACTGCTCTGTCAAAACCTACAAATCATTTTCCATCTTATTTTTTCTCCCTTGTCCAGCTGGGAAGGGTGAGTGATAGAGCTGAATTTCCAATCTGAATGTTTCACAAGGACAGAATTTTCAGCGTGTTTAGAAACTTATTGATATATTTGTGCAATATGCCCTGTACTTGGATTTTTTTCTCTCTAAAATCATATTTTTAAAGAAGAATATTGCAATTAAAATATAGTTATATTGCAATTTCAGACAGGTTACCTGGTGATTTTCAGTAATAATTCATTAATAATTAGGTTTCTTTCTGCTCCATAATTTATTAATGCAGCAAGAATCAATTATGCTAATCTTCCTTAGCCAAACATTATACAACCAAAGGAAATCACAGAAGCTTCACTTGAGGTAATGTAGTGCTAATAGATGCCTTTCATTCCTTCAAGTGTTTACATTTCTTATTGTGCTATGATAGTAAACACAAATAATCAAAATTTCCACAATTGATTGCTAAACAAAAGATGAAAAACCACAGTTGTAGTGGGATATAATTATATATTTTTTCCTATTGTTCTCTTGTTTCCTGGAAATTAATGAATTTCAGTAATCACTAGCAAAGAATAGATTTTTTTTGTGTGTGTTGGTGGGGATATTTTGTTTGGTTTGGGGTTTTTGTCAATGATGTTGGAATTTTTTTATTATTTGGAGTGTTCCTCTTAAATGCAAATACATACAAACAAAAGAAAAAGGAGGAAAATTTTAAGACTCTCTTTTTCTCCAATGTGCTGGCTGGAAGTAATATGTACATGAAACACATTTTTCATTTGTGTACACTAATGGGATGGTTTCATAAACATGAGTTTATCAATAATAGCTTTTATGCATTACTATAATAAGTTGTGGAAATATATTTTAACAGGGAACAGAAGAGTATCCAAGAAAACAGCAAGGACCAATGAAAAGTTTATATACTAAAAATGTCAGAACAGAAATAAAATATTTTTATGTTTTCCATCAAGCATTTGAATCACAAAATTCATCATCCACAGATCAATAATTTAAAAAGAGATTATTGAATTATATGTCAATCAATCTTGCCGTTCAAATGACATTTTTGTTAGACTAATTTCTAAGTTAGATTAAGTTACTTAAGACTTTATTATGTCTTAATGAAACTAATAAAAACTGAATTTTGAGGATCATAAACATGTAAACCATTGCCAGAAATTCAAAACAAACCTGAGTTGATTAGAAACTTTGTACCTTTAAATATCTCAAGGAGGGTTATATAAAAAAACACACAAAGCCAAGCCCCAACTTTTCTTCCCCTGTGTTTAGACAGTTTTTATTTCATAGGTTCAGAAACAGGAGAACACTTTTGATAGTCATGCTGAACCTCACAGGAAAATTGCCAGCACAATTAGGCCCTTAGTTATAATATCTCTGACTAAGACAAAAAAATTCTCCACATTTAGTTAAAAATAATGATTTTAAAATACTTCTTCCGACATGGTTAAACACATTACATATGTTACATATTGAATGAATTTGCTTCTTAAGTTACCAGTGGATCACTACTATGTCTGCATTTACATTTTGTGCCTTTGCAAGATAAGCTGGCTTACTGAGCCTCTTCCCAAAGACAAGAAAATCATTATTACATTTTAGTAGTCAAACAGAAACATGACCTGGGAGTTTAGCACCTTATATATGGATAGAATGAAGTCTGCTGCTTTTATGTGGCAAGGTTTTGGAAGAGGGGCAGATTGCAGGGATGGCTTCTGTGAGAACAGGAGCTGCTGCCATGTTACACCAAGACAGTTTGAAAGGGCTTCAAGAGGGATCCACTGATGGCCAGAGACAACCAACAATGTTGTAAGTTCTTCTGGCATAACATATTTAAGAAAGCATAAAAAACCACTGTGGAGCAGCTGTGAGAGAGGAGGGAAATGTGAGAGGAGCAGCTCAGTGTCCGGCTGGCTGTCTGTCTCTGCCAGACAAGCGTAGGATGGTTTTAGGGCAGCCTGAGCTTCAAAGGACGAGACTGGACTCTTCAGTTATTCAGTCTTCGGACTTATTTATTATTTCTTATCTACAGAGTTTTTCTCTGTGCCCAGCCGGAATCTGACCATCAAGGCAGCCAAAGGCACTCTGCCCACCCACAGGGTGGTCTTGTCTGTTTATAGTAAAAACTATGTACAGCATATTTACCTTTTCTCCTCAATACCTTTCACCTATGTTAGTAAGTGTACCTTCACCGTGAACCAATCCACAAGTGCCAACGTCAGCACAGAAGATGGATGACAAGAAGAAGAAAGAAGAACCACAAGGCAGGCCCTGATTCCTCCATCTCGTCTCCATTACCGCCCTGTACCAAAACCCTAAAATCTACATTTCACCCTGTAAATATGTCATCCCTACACCATTCAAACCCGAGTGATTCCCATGTCCCCACACACAGGTGGCACAGCCCTAGAAGGGTCAAAGTCAAGCCGCCAGGTGCTTTTGGCAACATTCCAGGACCTCCGAGCCCCCCAAGGGTTCTCTAGGTAACTCTGAACATCCAAAGTGATGTGCTGAGCTCCCACAGCTCAGCAAACACCAAGATCAGTGAAGAAGAAGGAGGAGGAGGTGCTCCGGGTATGGAAGCAGAGATTCTCTAAAGTCTGTGGAGAAGACAATGGAAAAGCAAGTTGTGCCCCTGCCCCTGCTGGGGGACCACAGTGGAGCACCAGTCCATCCTGCAGCCCACTGAGGACCCCACACCAGAGCAGGATCCTGGCAGGACCTGCAGCTTGTGAAGAGAAGCACATGATGAAGTCAGTTTTCTGGCCAGAACTGTGGCTCCACACTGTGAGGCACCCACACTGGAGAAGTCTGCTCCTGAAGGACTGCAATCTCTATCAAGGACCCTGTGCTGGAGCATGACAAGACTGGGAGAAGAAAGGAGAGGCAGAGAAAAGTGTTAGCAAAATAAACACAATTTTATCCTACCCTATATGTTACTTTTTTTTAAACTGGCAATTAATTAATTAATCTTCCCTAAATTTGCTCCATTTGTGCTTATTAGAAATAGGTCAGCATTTCCCCATCCTTATCATCATCCCTCCCATTTTCTCCCTACCTTTTCAAAGAAGCAGAGGAAGAGAGTAACTGGGTGAGAGAGGAGGGTCAGAATGCCAGCCAAGATTAACCACCACAATGGGATTCATTTCATGTGGTGATATGTCTGTACTGCGTGCCATGTTATTATTTTCTCCAAAATTATGCTTTAAGTTGATTTTAATTGTGAACTGTCTGAGACAGTCAACTTGTTAACATACACTGTGCCTACACTGTTTAGATTTATTATCAGACTAATGACATTAATCACTTTGTGAATGTAATGATTAATTATTATGGCTTATGTTTTTTAGAGAATGGCTTAAGCTTTACAGAGAATGAAAACATTCAATACGTTGAACTATTCAATAGTGTTCTAAAACTATTAATACTTGTCTATTTCTTTACATATATTTACAGTCATAATTGTCTTCTGTGGTGACACAGGAGTAAAATTAAAAATCTTGACTACACGTCTTGAATTATTGATGTATTACAAGACCCATAGCACAACCATCATTAAACAAAACAAATTCAAAATTTGGCTTTCTTATACAAGATGTAGTTATTTCAGGCTATGGATTGAAATTTGATACACCACCCCCCCCAAACTTTTATTAACTAATTTTGTATTTACAGATTTCTGGATTTTGTGTAAAACATGCTGAGTAATATTTAATCAACTGTAAGGAGTTAAAATTTTTCATAGTAGCACAATTTTATTATTGAATGCATTATAAACAAGCCTTCAGACAGTGAAGTATGTGGCAATCATGATTACATTTACTAAAATGAATAAAATTATGACTATTTCAAATGAGATTTTGTAGTTAAATGGTTCATGTAAGCAAAGTTTAACTACACAAATTAATCTTTAATAAGCTGAGAAGAGAAATCAAAACATGCAGTAGAACATAATTTTTTATTTGCTGATATCTCTATGGGTTGAGGGATTTTTGACTCTTTGATATGTGACATGTGAGAAGCCTCTCATAAGTGGCTTCTAAGTGTTCACAACTTCAATATGCCTGCATTTCACACAGTATATTTACTTAGTATGCATTTTACAGTACTTTTCCCCTCTAATAACATGAACTTCTAGGTGATTCAGTCAATCTGATTTTAGATAGTCTTTCCAAGGCTAATCCTGAGAAGTGGGTGATTCTGTGGCTTGCCATTACAGAAGCACTGGGGCATGGGCATGCTTCTCTATCCAATCTAAAGAAATTTGCTGTGGATCTTTGTTCCTCATTACACTTCCTTTTCCAAACATGTGGTGAGTTACAGCTAAAGGGTTGTCTCATTATGCATTTCAAACTGGAAGTAATTGCTTTGATCAACAAATCCCAAAGCTCTCTGTGTGATTTTGGCCTTCACTTTAAGTGTCACAACAGCATATGGAAAATTGTATATGGCTTTTATAAGCAAACTCTGAAATCTATGTGAGAAGTGCAGATTTTACCACCCTGTTTTGTCATCTGTAATGTTTAATCTTAATTATGTACTTCAAACGTATAACAGCTTGTTTCAAAGATTTCTTGGGTATGTGTCTAAACAAAAGTTTGACAAATTTTGCTGAAAAAGCACCTGATAAAAGAGTAATATAATAATACTAATAAAAATAATGCTCTGAATTTACATGCTGCTTTGCATTTCAGTAGCAGTGCGGGGACATTACCTAATTAACTTCCCTAATATGGCTTTTGAAAAAATTTGTGTTCTCTTTTTGCATAACTTATCCAAGGTTATAAGCAGTTTATCACAGATGCATCTACAGAACACTTTATCTTACAATTTGGGCTTCACTTTTCAGACAAAAAGGAAAGTATGCAACTTCTGTCCTCACTTGAATCCATATTTAGTACAATTTCCTGAAATGACATTTCAGTTCTGTACATGCCTATTAAAAGTTTTGAACTTTCCTATCAATTTGTGGTGTGTAACAAACAAACAAAAGCCTGAGTTCACAATGTCTGCAAGTGGACTTTTATGAACAAAGCTTAAAAGCTTCCTTTCAAAAATGCATGTTTTCTCTAGCCAGGTGAAATGAAATCCTTGGCAAGAAGTATTTAAGTCAATTTAAAGACTTTTTGACATCATGTTGACATATTTAAGAATGTGCAAAACTTTGAGTGGACTCCAGAGAAAATAGCACCTCTGAGGTACTGGGAAGTATACACTGTTAAAAATCCTCTCTTGGTTTTGGGACTAACTCGAACTTTTTTGTTGGAGGTATAGCTTGTTGTTTCCTTGGCTGACAGATGGAGACAGAAGTTATAAAGGCCCATAGTGATAGAACAAAGGCAGTGGTTTTAAACAGAAAGAGAGTAGGTTCAGGCTGGACATAAGGAAGATCTGTTACTGTGAGGTTTGTGAGACACTGGAACAGTGCTTACAGGTTGCCCAGAGAAACTGTGCGTGCCCTGTCCCTGGAAGTGTTCAAGGCCAGTTTGGATGGGGCTGAGAACAATCTGGTCTAGTAGGAGCTGTCCCTGCCCATGGTCAGGAGGTTGCACTAGGTGATTGTTGAGCATCACCTTCAACACAAACAATTTTCTGATTCTGTGAGTCTATTTCTCTTTAAGAAATATTTGACTTCTACAATATCTTATTGGTTTACTTAATTGTTAAGTTTAACCCCAAATGACAACTAAGTAACACCCAACAAACTGGGAAAAGAATTGGAAAGAAAAGATAAACTTTGTGGGTTGAGATAAGAACAGCTTACACAACTGAACAAAAAATTAGTTATAATAATAATTATTATAATTATATTATTACTAATAAAGTATCATTAATACTAAATATTTTATCAATAGTAATAATAATAATAATAATAGTAATAATAGTCATGATAAGGAGATGGGGAGAGAGTAACAGAACCCAAAAGAAATAGTAATGAACAATACTGTTGCCCACAACTCATTGACCAATACCCAGCTCATTTCCAAAAAGTGATCAACCTCCTTCCAGATAATTCCCACAGTTTCTGTGTTGGGCATGATGTTCCATAGTAAGGAATATACATTTTGCCAGTTTGTGTCATCTGTCCTTGCCATGATCCCTCCCAGCTTTTTGTGCGAGTCCTCACTAGCAGAGGCACTGAAAAATCCTTGACTGAGGGTAATCACTGCTTAGCAACAACCAAAACATCAGGGTGTCATCAACATTCTACTCATCCTAAAGCCAAGAAACACAGCATTGTACCAGCTACCATGAGGAAAATGAATTCTGTCCCAGATGAAAGGAGGACATTAATAAAGTGAAATGTCCCCCTCCTTGTGTGAGCTACTAAACAACACAGAGCCAGTGTATGACTACATAAATATTTATAGAAATAGGGGTATGTAAGTAAGCTTTTTGCCTTAGGTGGTCCCTGTGGCAGACAGTGCTGGTATCCAATTTAAGTGAATGTGGTATTAATATACACTGTCTATCTGTGGTAGCTCCAGGCATTGACAATAACACTCATCAAGATTTAGTAGCATCTGGTTCCTGCTATTAGGATATGCATTGCAAGACACTAATTTGGTTAGTCATTTCTTAATTAGAACTACTTGATTTTTATCTGAAATTTAAAGAATTATGTCAGGATTGTTGAAGGGACATTTTGTTATTTCTCTTATCCAATGAATCCTGTAAGTTACACAACATTTTTTCAAGCTTACTTCCTAACTACTGCAAGCAAAGACTTCATATTTTCAGTATAATGGCTGACCATAAATCGCCTGTTGGTGCTCACAGACTTGTGAACTCTGCATATCTGATGCTTGAAGAGATGGAAAAGCAAGGCTTTTCTCCTTTGGTAATGATTCAGCCTGTTTTTTAAGCTTATCCTTGTGTCTTATTCTTAATTTTCTCAAGTATCTTAATTAATTAAACAGAAATTTCAGATAGACACATGTTAACTGAGACTCCTACTCTTGCAAAAAACAGAATGCCCATCCAACCCTGGTGTCTGTCACCTGGTCTAACTTATCCTGGTCTGTCCAGTCACTGGCCCAGGGCCCACAATACCCAGACACTCACTCTAGTTCTAGATGCAGCACCATGAACACCTTGTGACCCAAAGCCCCCAACCAGTTGCTGCACTCAGAGCTCCATATACACACACATGCACACACACACACAGAATGGAGTTTCCCCTCACCCAGGCTAGGAGTCAGAATTGCAAAACTCTACAGACACTGATGAACAAGAGCAGTAAAAACAAGTGCACTTGTCAGAAACAAAAAAACTTTTTTTTTGTTTCTGACAAGATGGTCTTATGACCTTATTCCTCCATTTCCTCTCATCTTTGTTCCTGTCCAAATCACCTAAATTATTTCCTTTTCTCACTTTTATTTCCTTCCTGAAGAATCCCAGAAGAAGTCCCTGGCATTTCAGTCCTTATTTGGTCCTCCTTTGCATCCCATATCCCCTGACAGCACCCCCGCCCCACTCACAGTCAGTTTTACAGGAGCTTTAGTGTTGACTTATCTTGAATGGGTTTCACACTTGGACTGAATTGTCTGAGACAGCCCTGGGAAGAGACAGTACATGGTGTTCAGCCAGTATATGGTGCTCCTTCCTCTGAGATTTTAATTTGAGGTTCTCCCTGATATTGGACCCCTGTCCTCCTCTGGACTTGTGATGGTTCTCCATGCTGGCCCTGTCTAAGCCAGGGCAAGGTATTGTTTGGTCTTCCCCATCTGCCATTGTCTCTTTGGATTTATCCGTTGATGTGCAGGCCAGTTTTTATCATATAACTTAACAATGTAAATGTAAACATATGCAAATGAGCTAATGGATAGCTATTTGAAATCTAGTCCTTATGGTCAGTGGAGACAGCAGAGCTATTTCATTTACCAACTGAAGTGTCAGCTAACTAAACCTCTTTAATCTTACTCTAAGCAAAAGCTTGACCCATTTCCTTAAAATCTGAATTTAGCTATTTTTGAGTGAGCATAGGATATCAGTCATTCACAAATGACTGGCAGAAGTGACATGGGACTTCTGGGACACCTGTGCTCTTCAAAAGCAGCAGTTGTCAGGCAGACAAGGTATATTTTAAATTTTCAAGTGAAATTTTATGGGTTCATATAATGAAAGCAGTGCTAATATTTTAATTTCTATTACATGAGTAACACTTCTAATAGAAAACAGAAAAAAGTTTGATTTTCTTTTGTATATTTTTGTTGGTGGTTGCTAAAAATAAGTTTCTCTAAAGAATTACATGGATAGACAAGTGTAGTGAATCAGCAGTGCATTAAACTAGGGCAATGAAGCACAAGGATTGCTTTCTTCAAATAAGCTTCCAAATGTAATTTAGATTTTGTTAGCTAGTAAATAGGTTCCGGCAGAACTGATACAGCTGAACCAATATCCAACATCAGCTCACTGAAGTGTGGCTATCCTCCGGGGTTCCAAATGTCAACATAGCAAAGCATTTTATGAGCAGAATGAAGTGAATAGAATTCATCTATATTCTGGACAGTTGTATCAGCCACGACAATTCTGTCTACCTGAATCCTTAATAGATGTGTTCCCTTCACATCTGCACATCATGGGACTCTTCCAAGGTAAGAAGTCTGGGACCCATTTCAATTTGCACACATTGTCCTTGAAATTGTTAATTAACAGCACAGTTTCCAAGTAGTTGGACTTCACCTTTTCTTAACATTCTATTTCCTAGTTCTTGCACTGCTACATATTTAGCAGAACATGAGAATCCAAAAGGATATTAGGAAAAAAAATGCGAAAAGGTAAAATCCCATGCCTTTAATGAAAATAGCAGCGAAAATGGTCTAAATGCTTTGCTCACATTCTGGTCTTTTTGATTAACAGAAGTTTATTATTTCACCTACCTATAAGGACGGAGTCCATCGGTCTGTCTTAAAGAGAAGGCATGAAAACTTTTAAATATTACAAAGAAAAACCTAAATTTTAAAATTCTAAAGCCAAATATTTTGCCACTAAGGACTCATTTTCTTTAAATATATTAAAAGATTAAGTCAAACAGCCCATCTTAGATCTTATTTAAACAATAAATAAAACAAAAAATTTGGTAGTGGATCCTGGCAATAATAAAGCCAATTTCTGCATAGTGAATTAGAGATGTTTCCATGAAACAAAAAAAAAAAAGAAAAAAAAAAAGAAAAGAAAATCTTTTACCAAAAGTATGTTGAACTGTGGGTAATAGGAGGATTTGCAAAGAGGAGAATGTTTGGGGTTTTTTCCCTGCAAAATAATAAATAAGTCAATTAATATGGACATTTTATTTCTTGGGCTTTATTAATAAAGGAAAGGGTCAAAGAACTTAATATATTCCATTTAAATCAATGAAAAGAAATTTTGAATTACAAGTAATTTTGGAAAAAACAAGAATCAAAACCACTCAGAAACAGAACAAACTGCAAAACAGTCTGCTCTCACAACCTTAACTTTCTTTGAGATGTCCCTCAAAAAGATAGGAGAGAGGGATGGGAGAACTGAATGACGGGGAAAAAGAAAAAAGTCACATTAAAGTTTATTGATACCTATTATCTCAGAGAAGAGGTCCTTGAACCCTCTAGTCATCAGTAAGCTCCAAGATTAAGTTGCTAATTCATCTAAACAGAGAAATCTGTTGGCAGATAATGACATGAAATTAGATAAATAAGGGCTTTCTTCGTCAAAATATTCCTTCCTTCCTTCCTTCCTTCCTTCCTTCCTTCCTTCCTTCCTTCCTTCCTTCCTTCCTTCCTTCCTTCCTTCCTTCCTTCCTTCCTTCCTTCCTTCCTTCCTTCCTTCCTTCCTTCCGACACTTCCTTCCGACACTTCCTTCCGACACTTCCTTCCGACACTTCCTTCCGACACTTCCTTCCGACACTTCCTTCCTTCCTTCCTTCCTTCCTTCCTTCCTTCCTTCCTTCCTTCCTTCCTTCCTTCCTTCCTTCCTTCCTTCCTTCCTTCCTTCCTTCCTTCCGACACTTCCTTCCGACACTTCCTTCCGACACTTCCTTCCGACACTTCCTTCCGACACTTCCTTCCTTCCTTCCGACACTTCCTTCCTTCCTTCCTTCCTTCCTTCCTTCCTTCCTTCCTTCCTTCCTTCCTTCCTTCCGACACTTCCTTCCTTCCGACACTTCCTTCCTTCCGACACTTCCTTCCTTCCGACACTTCCTTCCTTCCTTCCTTCCGACACTTCCTTCCGACACTTCCTTCCGACACTTCCTTCCGACACTTCCTTCCTTCCTTCCGCCACTTCCTTCCGCCACATCCTTCCTCTTCCCTTCCTCTTGATCCTCCGCTCATTCATTCTACATTTCCCCATCTTTGACCGTCCTGCACCCAAGTCTTTAGCTCACCAAGAGACTCAGCTTTTGTGTCTTATGAGAGGAAGGCAATGAGTTAAAAGTGGGCTTGATTTTGTGTAGTGTTACTTGGCTGTGTCCAGGCTCTGCCTCTGCTATCAACTGCCTGGACAAATGCCTGCAATTGGTGAGCATTTCCTTCACTTCACCTTTGATGGGTTTGCATGGCTCACTATATGAATTGGAAGAGAGTAGGGAGGCTAGTGAAAATGTTTATTGCCTGGGGAAGAAAAATAATTGGGACTTGTACTGGCTGGGTGCCTTGGCACATCAACAGCAGTGACCATAGTTAAGAGAATGTTTGGCAAGGTTTTTACTGTTAGGCTTTTGAAATACATGAAAAACCTTCCCTGGATGATGAGCCAAAAACACTACTAATATATGAACATAAAAAAAAGCCCAAACCAACAAGCAAACAGATTTTCCACAAAAAAAGAATTAATTTAGGCTATTGTATTTCAAGCTAAAGAATTCTATAAATTTAAAATTAATTTTGCACAGAAAAAAATATTCTTAGAGAAAAAATTCTACTGCTTCCACAGAGATAGGTTACATATATACACATTATTTTGTAGATAGCTATCACTTTACTTTCATTCATTCATGTCTTTAAATGAAAATATATCTCGAGTACTTTACCTAAATTTGTACATTTAGCTACATATTTCTACAGTCAATGAACTAAGAACATCATCTTTGGCATATCAATAATTCCACTTGGTTAAGCCTAGATGCCTTTAGACATTACTCTTTCTTTCTGTGGATGAGAAAATCTTGGTGAATCATATTATGTGACCAAATCAGTCCCCTGATTCAGTACTGCAGAGTAAAAAGACTATAAAAATTAGTGTCATCACTACCAGAATAGCCATGGAAACATTTTTTTGCCATGCCACACTGAATTCTTTCAGTCCCAAGTATTATTTTTCTGTGTTTATATCCTTTCTTTTTCCAGGACCACAGTCTTTGCTTCAACAGCATGAATGAAGTAGAAATAATCTTTCACTCCCTGTCTCAAGTGTCATTCCCTCTCCAAAACCTCAGGATGTGACATTGTCATATTACAGTTAGTAATATTCTGCTGAGGCATAGGCAATTTTAGTGAGGGGATACAATGAAATCTTTCAACTACAGACACTCAAGAGAAACCTTCACTGAAACATCACTCTCTTCACAACATTTGGTTATATAAAATTCCTTTGTATGCCATCACTGTCATTATTAATACAGTATTGTCCACGTGAAGGCTGTGAAGAAAGTAGTAAGATGTGTTTAAACTATGCCCTTACAGGTGGCTAAAAATAGTTGCAGAACAACTGCTGTGGTCAACAGCACAGAATTTATTAGGAACCAAAGTATTTCTGAATCTTCATTTATAATATCTAATAAGAAGATCCAACAGTTAGTAACTGTTCCAATAGAGCTTTAAAAGCTCTTGAGGAAAGTGAAAACATCCTAGTAGATTTTTTTGCATTCCCACCCACCACCTATGTTGTATTTCACCAAGTCTCAAATTAAGGTGAAACTATACTTTTTTCCAGTACCCTTTGATATATATTTTGAAGTTGTAGAGGTACGTACTGGTCATGTTTTAAGGGAACACTAAAATAAAAAGCATTGAAATCTGTGAAAAGATGACTTCACAAAGCAATTATTCCTGTCACAAAGTATGTACTCTGAAAACTCTTTCTAGGTTTTATGAGTCTCTCACTAAAATTCTATCCTCTCTATAAAAATATATATAGTGTTCCCAAAATATGCAAATTATATTATTATTTAATTGTCCTATTTTTACGGATTTTTTCAGAAGTTAGATTTATTTTATTTTATTTTGTAACATGCAGTCATAAGAAACACTCTCCATCTGCAGAGACTCAAAAGGTTAAAGAACAAACAAAATGGCACAGCAATTTTTATTTTCTTTCAGCAATGCTTCATGCTTCATAGTGTGTATCTGTAACCAGTGTCAATGTGTAGATCACAACTGTATATACATTACTAAAAAGGCTGAAATGTTCACAGAAATAACAGTCTTCAGTATAATACCTAAAAATAGTTGCAGCTGTTAGAAGAAATCTGAGGGAAAAAATCCTGGATTTAAATTAAAAGGTTTTGCAAGTCTTTAGAGCATGTAGATGCACTATAGGAAAAACACAGTCTTGTTAACCCTCCCACCCTCTAATTAGCACAAGGGAAGCTGAGTTTTAAGTGGACACAGAAAAGAACAGCTTTGTAAGGAACGTTTGAAACTATTGAGAGTTCATTGTATTTTCAGGGTCAGATTGGTCCTTGACAGTTGCATTGTATAACAGTATAACAGTCTCATAAAAAATGTAACTAACTTGTGTCAAATTAATTAACAATGAACATTGTGGGATGCTTTAGCTTTTTGGGTCTTTTTTTTTTTCTTCAGGGGAGAAGTGGTTCTAATTTACATGTTAATTTCCATGTAAAATAAATAAATTTTAAGAACTTAGCTCCTTTCTGAGACTTTTTTTTAAAGAGTAATACTCCGAGTGTGCATACTTAACTTATGCACATTCCTTCAGGTCATCACCAGAATAAATTTTTCTTATATTCAGATGTCTAGTAGAACCCTCCTGCCATGAGCAGGGACATTTTCTACTAGATCAGGTTGCTGAGAGCCCCATCCAACCTGACCTTGAATAGTTTTAGGGACCTCAGAGTCAGCTATAAAGCTCAGCAACTTTTGTTACGTGAGCTATCACTGCAATCCTGAATCAAGTTCATGCTGTAGGTCAAATCCTGGTGCTGCCTGTTGCATTTTGGATGAGTAGCACAAAATGAATGAGTTCTCTCCACCCCTTGGCAATGACATGGCTCCTGATAAATTTGCTGACAGTTTCTAGGCATGCAGAAGGAGTTTTTTTTTTTCAGTCCTAGTGGGGTGGAGCTGAGGTCCTACTACAAAAGTTATTGTTTGATCTGCCTCTGTTTGTGGAAGAATTGGTTTAGGTTTCTTGGGCTCTGTATTCTACCTAAATTTCTTCAAAACTTCCCCACAGTTTGATGGGATACTTTTCAAGCTCATGTACCATTATCTGCTAGATGTTATTTTCAAGTCATTTATTGCTATTCAGCTACTAAACTATCTTTGAGGAAGACTGCATTCACAGTTACAGCTGTCTTGACAGGCTGGGTTTTGATTCTCACCTGAAGATACACTTCCCATATTCCTTATCTTCTTGCTCTCATGTGGCTTGGCAGAGAAGAAAACAAACCACCAAACATGTCCTGCAGTGACTAACACATATAACAGATTTACCAGATTAAATGAAACTACAAATTTCAGAGAATATATCTTTAGGGTCATTAGTTGCCAGGGGATTACCTTGTTCTGGTAACTTACTGAATAAGGACACACCTGACCTGCTGTAGTCTGATCAGCTGATAGCTTTTATCAGAGTAGCAAAGGACAGCATGGTTTTTCATGTCTATGTAGAATAATAGATTTGTGCAAAGGGGAACAGCATCCATCCTTTGAGGACTCTGCTGTTTGCAAGTGGGGAATTCACAGAAATAAATCAGGGGTCCATGGGAATATTTGTGCTGGGAAACACATTAACAGTAAGCAGTAAGTTTTATAGGTTTAGGGGGGAAAAAAGAAATCTGAAGGAAGCTGTGGTGGCTGAGATATTGAAGTAATTGTAAATGAATGAATTTCCATAGAGAAGGGGTCAAATATGGTTCAGTTAACTTCCTCCACTGTGAACTATTAGTTTAATTTTTTTTATAGATTATAAGACTTTATATAAAGGGATGACTTAGATAATTAATAAAAAGGACATTATATGAGATTCTATTTGGTTCTTGTGAAACTGCTGGAAAGAAAGATTGAAAGGATTTAGTTTTGTTTGGTTTGATTTTTGTTTTGCTTATTGGACCTTTTATTTCATTTTCTTTTTGTTTTATCTAAAATAACTTTTT
Source organism: Ammospiza nelsoni (assembly GCF_027579445.1). Taxonomy (NCBI): domain Eukaryota; kingdom Metazoa; phylum Chordata; class Aves; order Passeriformes; family Passerellidae; genus Ammospiza; species Ammospiza nelsoni. Next base: position 76,077,101 of record NC_080634.1, on the reverse strand, counting down.
TTTGTTTTGCCAAAATAGGAAGGCACAAGCTATCTTTAGGACAGAGAGAAATCCATTGCACTTACAATTTAAATTATTACCTTGTAGGTCATGAACTTTGGTTAGCTAATGCTCAAGCAGTATTCAATATACTATGGTTATCACCTCTTTAACAATGTAAAGAATAAGAATGTATGAATAAGCTTTCAATGACAAGAACTTCACTTCCAAGGAACAGTAAAATTAGGTCTAAGGTTCTCTTCTTACAGAAAGTTATTATAATGCAGATAACACATGTCTCCAAGAACCTAAGCACAACCATGAGAGCTTTACTCGTCTGAAGTGTCCTTAAGCATTTGTTGGATGTTCATTCCATTAAAAAGCGAAGTACAGTATGATTTTATGCTTGTTCTTATATACAACTTCATGCAGCAATGGAGCAATAAAGCTTAGAGCTGAACATAATCATAAGTAAATGGGGTAAAAGGATGCAGTTTTCAAATACTGAAAGTATATTTCATATACTTCCTCTTCAAGCTCTACAGACATAAAATAACCTAGGCTCTGGCTGCCATCTGAAGAAGTAAATTTATATCCATTAAAGATATTTAGGTCAATCACAACAAGGTTTTGTGATGCATGCTTAAGTTGTCTACTTGTCAGTCTTTCCTTTTTGCCTTTTCAGAGAAAGAGAATGAATGGAAAGGTACCTTTTCAGAAAAACCCAGCTGACTTTATATTTTTTTCTATTTCCTTCATCTCTTAAGCAGGTGATCAATTCTCTTACTCTCTGGAGATTGAAGTTGATAATCTCAGTGAGAAGAAAGTGTTCTGATTAAGTATGAAACCCTCAATAGCTCCTCTACTTTAATGTCTATGGCTCTGAAGGTGTAAGGAAAAGGTTATTTGTGTGAAAACTGCAGTTCTGGCATTCTTTGAGAAGAATGAGACATTTTCAGAGAGAGAGAGAGATTTTAACACAAAGGAAAGAGAACACATCATTCTGATGTTGAAATAAACAGCGATTTTTTTCTTCCTAAACCAAACTGAAATTCCAAACAGGAAAAATGTGTCCATTTCAGACTGAAAATAATGATTTTATATTATGTTGCTGATAGATTTTTTAAAACCTTGTTGTATGATAAACTATCTGAGAAAAAAAGAATTGCCTCAATTAAATGCAGTCTTGTGTATTAAGTATTTATTTAAGTTTTATCCTGTACCAAATGATTGAGTGTGTTTGTGCAGTACAATTGAAAATTAACTCAAAATAAGTTAAAGCCAGGAGAAGGTGTATCTTTGTCCTGAAGACAACAACTGCAATTCCTTCTTTCCTACAAATTTTTTATAAAATCTTCAGTTAGAATCAATGATTAGAAGAACAGAGGGAAGCAAAGATCACAAAACAAGAGGGAGAAGCAAAGAAGAACATAAAACAGAAGGGGAAGCAAAGGATCTTCATTGCAAGGATAGGACTAGATAATAGGATCACAAAGGACACAAAATTCAAAAGGTTCCTAGGAGGGAGACAAGTTCATGCAGCTTTGACTTTCCCAGTCAACAATAACATACAGAAGAAAAAAACTCCTAATAATAATATTTCAAACGTAAATCAGCATCATACGTTTATTCAGTCAGAAGATGAGTAGATGTTGAAAAAAATCCACAAAACCAGTCCAATTTTGATAACATGCATGAATTATTGTTGTCTTAGGATATGTACAAAACATAATCTGTCTAAACTGCATTAAAAATAGCTGATTTACATGACAATCCTTTATCTTCAGGAACACCCTTCTACTGCATATTTAAAACAAAATTACATTTGTATAATTTGGCCAATTGTACGGCAGAAATTACTATGGAAGTCTCCTGGATGACCAGGTTTTCTGCAGATTTTCTAAGATATTGAAGAACACAGTTAAGCAGTACTAATTATCTGCTGATCCATGCACAGCAGGAAGGAAGGTACATGGGGATTGTTCAAAGAAACACCTGGAGACCTCATGCAATTACTAGTCAAACAGTTTATTGTGAAGTCTGCTAGCATTTAAGTCCTAGCAGTTCTTAAGCCTGTCCATTTTCTCATCTAAGCAGAAACTAGCTGGGGAGTTTTTGGATTACTCAGGGAATTGGTGACTAAATGCCCTGGCTATAAAAATATGCACATCCTTATATTCGGCTGCATCACAATTGTAACTCTAGGACAAGCGAGTTTTGTCCTTATTGAGTTTTGTCCTTATATAACAAAGAATTTTCACATGTATAACACAGAAGTTATATTTTGCAAAATGTTGTGGATTCTTAGTTTACTAGATGCTAAATAATAGATTCTATAGAACATTTGGAATTTTTTTTTCAGGAAATAAAAAACACAAGTAACATTTAAGATCTGGATGGAGATTTTGGAAGTAGAGAAATTTCTCCTTCACTGACTTGCGCCTCTACACTTCACAGTAGGAGGTCACTTGCAATTTTTTGTTTGTTTGCTTTTCTTGAGATAATGAGTACAATACTAAATTAGAAAAACTGTCCTTATATTTTAGTCTTCTATTCATGACAGTTGCCAGCAGTGGAAGCATTAAGAAAATTGTAGAACAAGTTACACAGCAGTTCTTGCCTACTATATCTCAGTTCTCGCCTAGTATATCTTAGTTTCTACCAACAATTGCAAAGTTTGCATCCAGATAATCGAAACAGATGATGTATCCATCATGTTTTAGGTTTTCTTTCTTAGTGTTTGTCTATATGACATTCTGAGGCAAGGAGATTTATAACTGCGAAGTGGGTGTGGATATGGGTGGGAAAGCAAGCTAACTACAATAGAAATTTTCTACAAATTTCTACCTGGAAGTTTCATAGTTATGCCATGAAGATAAAATAAATAGCAAAAAGAAAGCAAACACAAGTTCAATGACAATTCCTAATTTACCTTTCTTATGCTGTCACTGATACTAGTTTAATTCATTATCCTTCACTCTCAGCAATCACTTTTTCTCACAGTTAGAGGCAAAGCAATATATTCAGTCTTTTTCTCACATTAAGAACTTTCAATATTCATGATCATTCCTGAAATCATGGTCAGTTATTGGTGGGTTTTATTTTTTAAAATTCTAATATGATCTATACATACCACATATGAGAACAGGAAAAAAACCACGGTGTCATGAATTTATGCAGTGATTTATTCAGTTCTGTTGGCTTTTTGGCTTTTTTAAAAATTTTCATATAACTAAGAATTTTTCTCTACTTTTCAAAGAAATATCTTTGGTGTATTTTTATTGAGCACTAAAATATAATTTGTAATCCTTCTTGTTAAGACACTCAAAATGTTTTCACCATGCACGTCATTTTGAATTTTCCACATTAAAGTTTATAAATTATGAAATCCTATGCAATGTAAAACAACTGAAATCCTATATGATATAAAACAACTGCATGCAAAAAAAAAAAAAAAATCATCCACTGAGCTTCCAGCACCTATAGCAGAAGCATGTGTGTTGTAGTGTCTCTTCACAGGAGATGGAGACAAACAGGAATTTTGAGATGGATGGTTCACTTGTGTCTTTTCTTACAAGAAAAAATGAATTGTGCAGTAGAAACACTTATCGCTCTCCACAGAGCATAACAGCCTTCTAGATGACTGTGTCAGATGCAGCCATAGATACTGCAGTCAGAGTTAGATGAGACGAACTTCATCTCTTGTCCAAGGGTTTTCTAAGACATCTACAATGGAAAGACTTCATCAGAGATATACCAAGTCTTTGCTTATCATGCTTTTTAATAGGATATCCATCCAAACTGAAAAATTACTTAATCTTTTTTATGACATATAAAGTGTTCTGGAATAAATTTAGCCTTCATTCACAGATAAACCACATTCTTGGCCCTTACTACTGAAATGGTGGTGCCTTATTTTTTCTTGGTTGGGTTTTTAATTCATATGTATAATTATCAAGGAGAAATATAAAACAGTGAAAGTCATGAAACAGGATTAGTTAGTGAGTAGTCACTGGTAACACTCTAAAGATAAATACTGCTTTTTTACACTTCTAACTGCGATCCCGAAAATAGCTGGATTATGAAAATTAAAATTATCACATTTTGAATTGTACAATGGGCATTTTAAACCTTCCGAGATTAGTCCCTAAATCAATAGATCAGAAGAATTTTTTTGTAATAAACAAGAATCTTTTGTATTAGCAAGAAAAATAAATTTGAAATCTAATGTGGGGATCATACCTAAACACCCATTAAGCCCCTCTAAGAAATTTTAATGTCTATCTCACCAGTTGACAACCTTTGCAAAAGTCCCATTCAGAAAATAGACTAGTTTATGTAAGCAAGGCTTTCTGCAGCAGAAAAGATTTTATGGTCTCATTAAAGGAAGGAATGCCTGTGAGTGTGACAGCTGACACTCTCCACAGGGGATTCATCTCTATAAACACTTGTTTTCTGCTGGGGTTTGTGGAGTGCATAAGGAGAATTAAAAAGAAAGAAAAAAATGGTTTCATAAAACCTTAGAAACTTAATTAAAGCTTACTGCATACACAATTTTTGCTGGGAAGAAGAAAGTTGGTAGATTTTATTTTACAGTAATAACTGGATAAGCTTCCTGGGAAAGTAACAGATATTCAACACAAATTCATAAATAAATTTATTCCATGCTTTCTATCTATCTCAGTCTCAGCTAATACTGTGACTGCTACAAAAACCTTTTGTGCTCCTTTTCACAATTGACATTTTCACTGGCTCAGCTGGTAATTTTATTAACCAAAATACAGTTAAATGCTATCTTCTTTTTCAAACCGTTTCCAAAAGGGTCATTGCTTACTAATCTATCATAGCTTGAAAAAGTAGTAGCACTGCAGTAGCAAGTGACTAATCAAAACCTAAGATATTATAGTCCTAGTTTACAAAACAGCATTGTCAAATATATCAGGTTTATGATACTGAGGGGTCTGTATAATTTTCAGTATTTAACTAGAATATTTATGAAAAAATAGTAAGTACTAATGATATAGTTTTTGCGAACTATTAAGATGATGATACTAAGGTTTTCTAGTATCCAAAACACTGTTCCAGTCACAGCTTTATCTGGTATTAAAGACTTTTCAAAAATTTGGCTATATAAAGGAAAAAATCACCATCCCTACAACAAACCCCAAAATAAAAACAAAGTTGAAATGACTAGTGTGTTAAAGCCAGATGTGGTGGGTTGACCTTGGTTGAATGTTTGCTGACCATCAAGCCTCTCTCATCCCCTTCCACAGTAAGATGGGAGAGAAGAAAAACAGATGGAAAAAAATTTGTGGGTCAAGATAATGGCAGTTTTAAAAAGTGAAAGAAAGGGCTGCACAAAGAAGCAAAGAAAAACAGAAGATTGTATTTTTATTGTACTTTAATTCTCATTAACATGAGATGATGTTTGGGCACTTCCTGGAAGCAGGACTTCAGAACACACAGTGGTTGCTGTGGAAGACAAACACCATAATGATGGTTCCCCACTCTTGTTTCTTAGCTTTTGCTGCTGACCAGTGTCCCTTTGGTTAATATTCCTTTGGAATATCCCTTTGGTTAATTTGGATCAGTTGTCCCAGCTGTGTTCTCTCCCAATGTCTTCCCCATCTCCAACCTACTGCTGAGGGGCAATGTTGTAGGACAGCCCTGATGCTGTGCCAGGGCTGCCCAGCAGCAGCCAAAGCACTGGTGTGTTTATCAATAATGCCTTTCCAGCTATCAGTGCAAAGCACAGCACTGAGAGAGCTGCTGCAGGAAAAGGAACTCCACCCCAGCCAGACCCACTACACCAGGTTACATCAAACATTTAAACAAGTGCAGTCCAGCATAGGTGAATATAGACATTCTCCAATAAAGTAATTTAGAAAATCCTTTTCTAAACATCTTAGCTGACTAAGACTTTGACATTCCTTTGTCACTTTAAATTATATGATTAGAACTCTTCAATTACCTTTGAAGAGATACCTACTTGAGTATCTATATCTACCCTGAAGTAATTTTGAACCTGGGAATTAAGTACTCACATTTTTAAGTCTCCTGAAGGACGCCATGCATTAGGTCTTTTCCAGCCAAGATTAACTGACTATCAGCACAGAATTCAATTAGAAACACAGATAGAGCATGAGTTGCCAATCACTTAAATTATAGTCCCAATCAAAGGAGCCTTCAGAACATGACTCCTGCAACCCAGAGTGAAGGACTGATTCTTCAGGCTCACAAATTCATGGGTAGGTTAAAGGAGATGGTATTGTGTGTGTTGATCTTGCCTGGTGGTCAGGTCCCAACAAACCTCTTACAAATTCTCTTACTTCCCCTTGCCCCAGAAGTCACAAAACAAAGTGGAAAAGCTTGTGGCTCAAGGGAAGGACATTGAGCTAATCTATTTGACAAATTATTGGAGAAAGTTAATGAGGTTTTTTGGTCTTTTTAGAGAGCAAATATTGACAAAATAGGAGTGAAACTATTTATATGGGCACTACTCTCTTACAGTTCTCAGTGATTTTAATGATGCTGATCCATCTTCTCATATATTTGGTTATCCTTACAGCTAAAACTCTTCAGATATTTGCTATGACTGATGTTACAGTTTTGCTATTATTATTACAGTTATCGAAATTAAATAGCTAATATATCCCCATGCAAAATCTGTTTTTCAGAACCAATACATACAATTAAAAACATGTAGGGATTACATAGGGATTTCTATTCATAACTTGAGATGCTTTTATTTCCAGCCTTGGTCATGGAGGTTAAATGGAGCTATTGTTCTACTGCTGCTTGATATCAGCTAACTTACTCTTGGCATTATTATGAACTCAAAACTCTTAATTATTCTTATAATCATAGGCATTATTACAAGAACCTGTTGCAGAAGAATTATCTTAAAATGGCACTATTCCAAAGAGGTCTTAATCAAAAAGTACTTTTTAGAACTTCTACACTTTCTTTATGACTTGAAATAAAATTACAGCATGATATATATGATTGAATGTCATTAATATTGACTATTCCTCTGCTTATCTCCCAAATTGGCAATGACATACTGTGAGGGAGATGAGTGTGAAGCAGTTAAATATTCCACATAATATATATCTTACAATTGTACTGTTTTCATTAATCATTCTGTATGCATTTTCCACTCCATTTCCACAGTTTTCAATTAAAGTTGTAAGAATTATAATGACTTGAAAATAGTAAACTTTATTCTACACCAAGCATTAGTTATGCCGTCATTAGTTATGTCTAATTTATAGGAAAAATGAGCTCTGACAGATTTATGGTGGGTTTTTTATTCATTTTTATGTCCTTGTAGTTTTCATTACAAATTGAGAATTGAGAGAATTATTTAAACGCTATGCATTAAATAGCCATAATGTGTGAGTTCAGAGAAAGGCAGTTGCTTGTTTGTAGGCAGCAGGGACAGTGGGAAATTCAATACATGAACTTGAAAGAGAAGGAAGTCTATTCAAAGGAAATCTTTACAATGTGGTCAAAGAAATATGGTTTAAATTTCCAGCAAATAAATATGCTCAATTATTATAATTATGGCTTTATTAGATTTTAGCTGTGATGTCATTTAATTTAAATTATATAAGATTAAATGAATAAATGAAATATAAGATTAATCAAGATAAGAATTTCTCAGAGAAATACCATATGCATTAAAATATGTGATTGTTGACATTCAGGTGAATTTTTATCTGCTATATTCTATATACTGGTTCTATTATATGATTACCATTTATGTATGCAGAATGATTCTCCACTCATATCACCTCATAATTAATCTATTTTAGCCTATTACCAATTTAGATATATACATAATGTGCCTCTATTTTTTACTCTTTTTTAATAAATTGAAAACTGAATAAGCAGTACATAAGGAAAAATATAACCACATCCTGAACAGAGAAAAAAAAGAAAAGCCTTTTCATGTTTTTTCCTATATTCTCTCATTGAATCACATTTTCACTTAACAACTTTTATCTTCCTTGGTGTAAAATCAGTCAGTTCCTTTCATGTGCCAGAAGAAGCTTTTATATGTCTACATCTATATGATTTATTTTTCTGTTCTAAAATGACATTTTCTTCAAATTACTTTCTTTTTTTTTATTTTCCACTTCACCTTGGAAAAGAGCAGGCCTTGATTTGTAATTATGATGATTGACTTCAAATCTTAGGAAATATATTGCTTCTTAGTTTACTCAAGCCAGAAAAAGCCTTAATTTTTGAATATATATAAATTAAATAAAACTTACTATTTACCATACTTTAGCACTGTGTGCTACCACAACGCAGAACTGATATCTTTCTATTTTTGCCCCAGTGACTCTTCAGAGAGCCAGGCAGATGCCACAGGTTGCCCAGAAATGTCTGTCCTTCAATGTTTTCAAGACCTAAAAAATCAGAGCAGCATGGTCTGATCTCTGAGCTGACTCTAATCTAAGCAGAAATCAGACATTCACAAGTCATTTCACATCTGAACTATTCTATGCTTATGTGATTTGAAGCTTAGATGCCTCAATTTTTTAATCAGTACAACTGATTAAAGAAGAAGGAAAAAAAATCTGAAAATATCATAAAATATTTTAGGATTTACTGGTGGAGATGGGACAGTGCAGGAAGTGGTGGTTTGGTTTCTTTTTGGGTGGGTCGTTTTAGTTTATTTCTTTCTCCCCCTTGCCTTTCTAAATAATTGTTCTTCAATAGGCTCCTTATGTTGTCCAACCCATTTTCATTATAGCCTTTCTTCTAGGTATTTTGTGGTGTATGTTTTATACCCAAGAGGCAGAATTAATTTCCTATAAATTTCGCCATCTGAAATGCCTTACAGAGTCTAATCTAATATATTATGCTGCTTCAATAATCATCAGGAAAAAAAGGGCATCTCTAGAGGATGGCTAATAAAATAATAAAATAGATATCTAAAATTTTAAGAATTAATTATGTTTTGAAACTTCCTGTATTCTTTACTGGAAGAGCTCAGGCATTAGCAAGAAATTGATGCAATCTTTACACATTCAAAATTAGGATAAAGGAATAACATCTACTAAGATTGGTTTGGTTAACATTTTTTTCCCTGTGGCATTGTTCCTATTGTTTCTGCATAATTATGCTGAGGTATTTTCAAAGATTTGTGTTCTTGTGGTCACTATGCACTGGCTGATCAGGACTTACCATTGATATACCCTGTAAGCTTTTGAACTGAGGAGTTTTCCATACTTTAATATGGCTCTTTCAGATTTGTCCACAAATTATTTTACTTGGGATTTTGATTGAAATGTACATCAGTCATATTACTTACTAGACTTTATCATTGCCTGATGCTCTTGCCTGATTTGAAAACTATGTTCACATTTCTCATGTCATTCATTCCAGAATCTTTAAATCTATCTCTAGAGTCAAAAATTTAAGAATCTGGAATGTAAACAATCCAATATATAATAAAATTTTCTAATTATGTTCAACTTTTCCTGCAATTTCCATGCACAGAATATGATATGTATGCTTTTTTAAATAACGCTAGGTGGGAACTGTTGCATTATGCAGGCATGAGAAGACAAGGGTTAGTAATTCTTTGGTCAAGATGCACAAATAAGGTATTAATTCATTATGTATGTGAGGTTCACATCTGGAATAGTCCACTTATTACCATATTTTGGTAAATATGAGTCATCATATACAAACTCATAAACAGGAAATATTTTTGTTAGGATAGCAATAAGGACTAATTTCCATTGCTGAGTTAGCGAACACCCATAAATGTGGTGATTTATTATTGTAGAAGTGGAAAGATTGCTCCTGACTTGGAGAAATGAGACTAAATGAGACTACAAAATCCTCAGGGATAAATAATTCTCTGGTATTTGCTTTGTTTGCATGAAGTTTCTAGCATCACTCATATGACTTTCAGGAAAGCTTTATTCCTGCATATAACTCAAATCTAAAAGAATTTTGACTTGATGCCTAGAAAGCAATTTAGCAAGCAATTGAGTTTTTGAAGGGAGTACAAAAGTTATCCCATAGCTTTTGTTCACAATACCAGAAAGAAGCCAGGTGGAAGACTGTCAAATTTAGGTTTGAAAGAACACTCTTTGAGGCTTTGCAAGGGAAAAGAACAACCTAGGTGAACTGATGGAGACATGGGTTAAAGACCTTGCTCTCTTTTCCATCTCGATAATTTTTTGGAGCTTAAGCTTCATTATTGTGTTTTTGATTAGATCTCACAGAAAGAAATTTCTCTAAGCTGTTAAAGCTTCAAGAGAGCAAATGACCAGAAAGAAGAGAAATACATCTAATGCCTAAACAGAGGGATTTCAAATGGAAGGGAATACCACAATAATGTAAAAGATAATTCTATATAAAGGGACAAAGACATTTTAAAGATAATTTGATTTCTTTTCCTATTGTGTGACAAAGCAGTCTGATAAAATTTTAAGCCCTTAAATGTCAGGTGTGCTACAATTGCTAGAAGCAATTCCGATAGATTGGAGAGTTGGTCCCATTATATAAAGTGTAATAGAATAGATACTTTTTAATTTTGAGGGTTTAGTTCTAATCATCAGGCTTTTGATTCACTGAATAATATCTCAAGACAAAATTTAAATGTATCACCAGATTTCAATGGCCTGATTTATCTTGACAAGAAATAATTTGGGTATAGTAGGAATAAAAATAAACTACATATTTAATAATATTAATTATGGGAATTTTGCTAACTGTAAAGACAGACAAATTCCCAAATAAATACAGCTTCAAAAAAAAATTTACTAGTGTTGCCAATATTAGTTCAGATTACTTCAGTAATCTCCAGTTTACCAAACAATCTCACCTCTGTGGCACATATTGGCAAATCTAACAGAAACAAAACCAGCTAATAACCCTTCTGCATCAATATGGAGAATGAGACTACAAACCTGCTTCACTGTAATGAGACTCCATCTGAAATTGTGCATCCAGGTCTGGGGCCCCTGAGAAAAGGAGGACATGGACTTCTTGGACTTAATGGGCCCATGAAGATGTTCAGAGGATTGGGTACCTCTCCTGGGAAGGCAGGCTAAGAGAAGTGTATCTGTTTATCTTTGAGAAAGCTGAAAGATGACCTTCTAGCATCTTTTCAGTACCTAAACAGGGCTTACAAGAAAGCTGGAGAAATGAAATGTGTTCTTCTTCTGTCTCAGCTCAAGTGGAAAACAGCTTGACCAGGGAATAAACTTTTCAGGACAAAAAACTATTATAAATTCTTCTCAGGTACATAGGACAGCATGTTTTAAATAAAAAAAAAAAGGAGTTTCAGCTCAGTGCAAAGCACATTACCCTTATTTTTCTCCTCACATTTTCATGATTTTATGATGTGGTCTACTGTCCCTTGTCCTGGTTGACTGGGTTACCAGGACTGCTGGTTGTTTCAGGCACAGCACAGTAACGCACCATTGTAAAGGTACTTGGGGAGAAAGTAGTTGGTGAGATTTCATAAGATTACCAAAGTAGGAATTAATGGCATTTTATTTTTTACATAGTAGAGTAACTTTTCAGTTGTTAGCAGTCCATCCATTTCCTCTTTGCATAGGTGTCACTGTTAAGCAAGAAATGACACAAATTCACCAGAAGGCTGGTTTGCAGAACAAAAACTTTAATACGAAAATTCTCTTCTTTTACAGATAGGTTCAATACATTCTAGTTGATTGGCTAATTAACAAAAACATCTTTCTCACAAACAATCCTTGAGAAGGACAGAAAAATAGAGTAGGAAAACACCACCTGCAGGTTGTTTATACTAACAAGTTATTTCTCTTCAACTCCCTAAAAAGTCTCACAAGTCCACTGTGAGAAAACTAATCCCATTTTCTGGCTCTCTGACCAGGCTGTCACATTCAAACATAGGTCTCTTTGGTCTGCATATATATACAAAAAAGGAATAGAAACCTGTCTTCTCTATATCAACAAATATTGGAGTAATTTTTATTTTGAGAAAAGGGATTAAAAAAGAAGACATAGAGGAAACAAACCTTTCTTTCATGTGAACAGTGACCAAGAGGTAATAGCTATGCATTGCTCACCGGTGCATTTTGGTTTGTGGAGATTGCCATGTACAAGACTTGGTGTGTTAGTGAGACTTGAACAATGGAATGTCATCCCAAAGAGATAAAATTTTTCTTGTTGCCCTAAGATATTTCTTGGAATAAATCTTCATGTTAGGAGATTATTTAGGTGATTCAGTGAGGTTGTTTTTGTTTCTCAACCCTTCCACCTCCCATTTTTAGAGCTTGTTTTTACTCATCAGTTAAAGGGTAAAAAGTAAAATAAAATGAAACTAAAAAAAATAAATGGAAGTGGTAGAAGGGAAGATAGGAACTTTGAAAGACATTCATTTAATAAAATGCTAATAGTTTTTCACAAATTGCTTCCTAATAAATCAGAAAAATAACATTCAAGGAAACACCAAGAGGTTTTCTGTTCATCCATTAAAACTGCACCATTTAATTAAGTCAATAAACCAGCAGGTAACATTATCTTCTACAGACTTAAATGTGTTTTTCAGAAGCAAAATGAAAGACTTCCAATTTTACACTAATGCTATTGCATTAAAGATTACTACTTTTCTTTAAAAGAACTGGTTATATTGTTTATTGAAAGAAATAAATCCACTTTATTTTCATTACTAGGTATTTAAAGATTCTTGAAATCCTAATATCTAAGGAGTCATAAACCAGATTGAGGAAAACTGCAGCTTGTCTCACTTTTTCTGTTTGAATGGTCTCTTCATGTCCTAACTCCTCTTCAAACAGGCCAGTTCATTGATTTATTCTTCCTCTAGCATGGCTGGTCAGGGGAGTGATGGGATGGAGGTGTGTATTTACATTTTTCAAGAACTATCAGGAAAGCAAGAGAAGGGAAACATGTTGTCTTAGAAAACATTCAGATAACCCTAAATAAACCTGGTACTGAGGAGAAAGCAACCCCAACATCATGTGCTTCATTCCAGAGAAGCCCTCAGGATGGTGCTGCCTTCTTAAAAATATACCTTCAGCTTACTAAAGGACTAGAGGAAGGTTGAGGATAACATCCAAACATAATTGAGAGTTATGTATTGAAATGAGAATAGAGCAATTAATGAGACATTTTTGCAGTAATTAGACCATATGGATTAGTAAATTTTTAATTAGTCTAATTTTCGGCTCTGGGCATAGGATGTGTTTCCTTTTCCCTAAAACAATAATCTGGATGTAATATAACTGAAAACATGGAATGGTGCAATGGAAAATTCAACTGGTGTAAGATTTAATAAGAGCAAGACTACAAAACAGTTGTTTCTTATACCAGAATACGCTCAAAAGAAAATAACACGAATTAGATAAATGATAAAGTGTGCAACATAAAAGTCTCCTAGGATGACATCTCAGATTTCAAATGAATGACATAATCATAGTATTTCTGATAGTTTTGAATTTGTGTTTCTCTTTTGTTTATGTAAGAAATCTCAAAACAAACAAACAAACAAACAAAAAACTCCAAACCCCCCTTAGACACACCCTTGTGTATATCTCATAAAAAATACAGGATTTTTTAAAATTAGTATATTTTATTTCAAAACTTAGCAAAGTTTGGAAAAACACTCTGCCTTGCCATCAGCCCTGGTTAGCCTTGAGTTGATGTGGGTTGCCATTTGGGGGAGGGTGACAACATATCATTTGTCATAAAAAATCTAAACTCAATTATTGTATTAATTTTATTTGTGGTAGAAGAATAATCTTCCACTTATGATAAATATTCCTGTGATTCTCATTCTATTTGGAACCTCAAAATACAATAGCCTGAGCTATAAAACATAACAAATTTTACTGAATTCCCCATCTCCAGATTCCAAAGAACGGATTTGATCAAAAAACTTATAAAAAACTTATAGCTCAATCTTAATATTTTTAGAACTCTTCCTTCAACTCTGCAGTTGGAAGTACAGTAATGAGCTGTTATTTTCCCCTTTTCTCTCAAAACTGATCATTTGCAAAAAACAGTTCAAGGCCTTTTAAATGTATTCGCCATGATACATGCTTCAGCTTTAAGTCATGTGTGTCCAGAATTCTTAATGAAAGCTATAATACATAGCATGAGGGAAATCCCAAGTAAAATCCTGTTCACTGTCTAAAGTTAGCCCATAATAAAAAAAAAAAGTATGGGTGTATTTCTGATCTTTTTTGGAACTGCTGGAAGTTTTTTTGAAAAAGAGATGTACAGACTATAGAACAGCTCTGGACCTGTTGCTCAAAACAGAGTGAATGCCTATCATTGTTCTCAAAAATACATATTGTTTTTCTTGATCCTTTCAAATATTGACTTTTTTCCTTAAAATCCAGTATCTCAGTTGTAAGATCCATTGCCTCAGGAATATGATAAGGATCAAATTCCATTTCAGTCTCCTGATTTTCAAATCCATAGCTCTAATTATCCTATTCCCATACAGATTTCTCAGTCATGGACACATATTCTGTGAGGGGTCATGCATTACACTTCCCTTGTACCTGGTTCATGGTAAGGCAAAGAACACAGACGATAGGTCATGGATTTTGCCTGACACTCTGGTTCCTGCTATAGATCTACTAATGCTTACTTACTTAAGTGTTCTGGCTCCTACAACAAATCTAGAAATAATCAGGAATTAAAAATTCTTTTTCCTTTAGCCCTGAAAGCTAATGCACTCCATAATTTCAAGCTGATGCAGAATAAGCGCTTTTCTGGAAAACTGTGAGCAAGGCAGAAAGGTAATTTTTACATGATTGTTTGTCTTAAACGTTGATTCACTCTTGCCCATGCAGAACCCTGGAATCTCATTCATTTTATCCCACTCTGACCTAGCAGGTATTTCATGGCCAAGACCTTGAGCGTGCAACACTGTACCTACACTTGTCACTTTTGTAGAATAACGGAATCTGACTAGCTTGGATAGGAAGGAGCCTTTAGAGGTCATCTATTCCAAACATCCTGCAATGAGCATGGATATCTTCAAAGCACCATCCTACCTGGCCTTGAATACTTGAAGGGTTCAAAAGCGCCCACTTCTTGAGCCTGTCCAGGTCCCTTTGGATGGCATCCCATCCTTCAGCTGTGTGTCATCCGCAAACTTGCTGGGTCTTCCAGGTTATTAGCATTTAGATAGCCCAAAGGCATGTTGGATTATTCTGGGTTTTCATTTATTTCCAGATTTCAGATTAAGTAAGCAAATAGCTTTCAAGAAGATAACTAAACTTACTTTTTCTTGCAATACACTTCAGTTAGTAACCCAAATTACAGTTAGGTGGTCTGTATGGTTTTCAGTAGGAGGAGGTGAGACACACTATTAAAACAGTTAAGATCTTCTGGAAAATACATGTTATATGTTATCTTGACAAGACATTGCTGATGTGATCAAAGAGAAGTAAATTGTAATCAATGATACTGTAACACTGATGATTTACATTGACTGATATGTCAAAACAAGTTCTCACCAGAATAATGAGATGTATTCATGTCAATCATTTCTTTCTCTCCCTGATTGTAATTCCTCAACTGCACAAGCAAACTGCATTATAACAACCAAAGATAAACCAGCTCCTTATCCAATGTATAATAGAGGTGAATGAACGAATCATCAACTTACTGCTGAAGAAGAAATTGTGAGGAGAGTTAAATTTTTCTTTAAATTTATGTATCTTACACAAATCTTGTGCATCTGATTTAAGTCAAAAGTAATATCTGCTCTTGAAGCAGTCTTGAATATCTACATTCTTGAAGCACAATACCAAATATTGCTACAGTTGAAATAGAGCAGCCTATGGATCACAGTTGAAATACAGCAGTCTATGGACCAAAGTGAAAAGAAATAAGTCATCTCTAAGTCTTCAGCTGGTAGATGAGTTATGAATGTCTGGTAAAAAGTAAATAGATAAAATATGTGTTTTGAGGGGTTCTTGGAAAAACAGTCAAATTTTGGAAAAGGTTTGGGATAAAGCTCTGGCATTTCAAAAGTTGTTTATGAAGAGAAAAATAAAACACATAAAATTTGATCATGTTATTATTTTGCATCTCAGTTTTCTGCACAAGATTAGAAATGGCAAATGCTACTATGCCTGGCTGAAATCTTCTGTAGGGTCTGGCTGAGATGATTTAATTATGGGGTGTTAATTTTCCCCATAGCATCCCTCATAGGGCTGTGCTTTGAGTTGGTAGTTAGAAAAGGGTTGGTAACATACCAGTGCTTTGCCTCCTGCTAAGCAATGTTGGCACAGCACGAAGCCATCTCTCCAACATTCTCCCCTCACCAGTACCCGGGGAGTGAGCAAGTTTTGGGAGGAGAAATAGGTAGGATAGTTGACCCAAACTGACCAAAGAGATATTCCATATCGTATGTTGTCTCAGAAAAAAACCAGATGAGTGGTGGTGAGTGTTGCTGTGTGGAATGGGCAACATTAGTCATTGTGTTGGTTATCTATCAGAAAAACTTCTGTGTGTACTGAAGTGCTATTTCCTGGGAAACAGATGGACATCACCTGCTGTGGTGGTTTGACCAGGAAGAAGTGGGAATTCTGGGATGTTTTGGTCAAACCAATGGGTGCTTGGATTTTGATATTGGCACCAGGTGTAGCCAGTGGGATTTTGGACACACCTCCGAGAACACCCAGGGGTTAAAAGCAGAGCTTCGGGCCTGGGAGGCTCTCTTGGGACTTGGAGGGACGGAGGTCGGATCTCCCTTCCCCCGTCCAGCCGCTGCTGCTGGGCGGGGCAGGGGGAGCCATGTGGTAGGCCTGGGCCTGGACAGAGATGGGGGTGAGGAGGCCTTGGAGGATGGAAGGGTGGAGGAGCCCCAAGAGACATCGGGCAGCCATTCCCCCCCCCCCTCCGTTGGAGACAGACAGAGAGAGAGAGAGTGCAGCCTGTGTCGTTATCTTGAAACTCAGTAAACATGTGCTGACAGCAGGCAGCCCAGCTGAGGAGATGGGGGGGTGCAGACAGGAGTCCAGCCGCCTGGAGGAGTTTTTAACCCTTTTTGGACAATGAAAACCTTACAGAACATTAACCCTTCCTAGACGAGTGATAAGAGTGGAGGAGGACGAAGGAAATGAACGAGTGATGGAGGTCTGGATCAGAGAGAGAGTGAGAGATGTTGAAAGAATGGAGAAGATGGAGTGGCATTTTATGCTGGACTCTTTTGTGTAGCCATGGACAGAGCCATGTTTCCGTGAGATACAGAGACTGAGTCCAGGGGGAGAAATGTCCCAGTGCCAAAGAAGATTCAGTGTGGGTACCCCTCGGCCCCAGGGGGTATATAAAATATGGGGGGGACAGATGTCCCAAAGGTGAGATACTGTGCTTTTCTGGAACTGGACAAAGCATCCTTAAAAAGCCAACCCTGGAAGCAGCCCTGATCCCTGTTCGGTGGTGAGGGCACCAGAACAAGGACGGAAAAGGCCACCACGACACATGGAAGGACTCCCTCTCCTCTTGAGGAACTGAAAGTTTGAGCAATCTAAAGGGTGGTGCTGGACCCAGAACTGGTGATTTTGGAGGATGTGTTGTATTGGGAATTTAGGGGGGAGAGGGAGAGAGTGTTTTTTGTGAGGTTTTCATTTTCCTCGTGTTTTCTTTTTTTCTTTTGTGTGTAGTTTAGTAATTGTTTGTGTGTAGTTTTGTTAATAAACTTTTCTTTATGTTTAAGCTGGAGCCTGCTTTGCTTATTCCTGGTCACATCTCACAGCAGACACCGGGGAGAAGGTGTACTCATGGGGGCTCTGGCTTTGCTAGGCCAAAACCATAACACCTGCCTATGGGAAGCAGAGAATAAATCTAGAGAATAAACATTTTGCTTTCCTTTGCTTCCACACTTGATATCTGCTTTTGCTTTATTGAAGTATCTTTATCTTAACTCACAAGTTTTTTTCCATCTTATTTTATTCCCTGCATCCTGCTGAGAAGGGTAGCAATAGACCAGACAAGGTCAACCCATCACAAATCTCTTGTTAGTATTACAGTAAACCCCAATGTGTCACATTTCTATACTGGAAGAAATAAGAAACACAGAACTGTAATTTTATTTTATTTTCCTTTAAATTGTGGGTGTTTCAATCTCAGTAGTGACTCCAGCTGTGCACAGAGAGCACTATAAAATCTTTAGGCCTAGATTTTCAAACATAGATGAAAAGGTCAAGAACATTTTATGCACAAAACAAATGTCAAGAAACATGAATTTCAAAATGGTCATGGCATTCTATCTGTCTAAATATGATTCCAGATCAATGAAAAATTTACTGGATGACCATTTCAGAAGACCTTCAATTACTTGCTCAATGTCCAGACTGAACTCTGGCAGTGAGTGGTACCTCACAAGGCTCCATACTGAGACCAAGGCTATTAAATATTTTCATCAGTGACATAGGCAGTGGGGCCAAGTAAATGCTCAGAAAGTCTGTAGACAGCAACAGAGTGGAACAGTTGGTATGTGTGAGGGAAGAGATGCCGTGCAGAGGGACCTTGACAGGCTAGAGAAATAGGTTCATGTAAATGTCATGAAGTCCAACAAGACCAAGGAGAAGGAGTGTCCTATGAGGAGTAGCTAAGGACTTGGAGTTTGTCCAGCTTGGATAGAAGAGGCTGATGAATGATGTCATTTCTCTCTGCAGCTTCCTGAGAAGGAGATGCCATGAGGGAGGTGCTCTCCCTCTACTCTGCTCTTGAGACACAACACCAGGAGTGCTGCATCCATCTCTGGAAGCCCTGTACAGGAAAGACATGGACATGCTAAAGGAGATCCAGAGCAGAACCACGAGTATGACCAGAGGGCTGCCACATCTTTCTTATAGAGAAAGCCTGTGAGAGGTGTGGTAGTTCATCCTGGGGAAGAGGACCTCAAAGAATTTCTTTCAGACTTTCAATACTTAAAGGGAGTGTCTAAGAAATGCAGAGACTTTCTGTAATGAAAAGACAGAATAGTGTTTTTTAAATAAAGAGAGCAAGTTTCATTTGAACATAAGGAATTTTTTTTTACAGCAAGAGTAATAAGACAGTGGAATAGGCTGTCTAGAGTAGTTGTGGATGACCCAGCATTTACAAGTATTTAAAGTCACACTGGACAGTGCTTTGAGCAACCTGAGCTACTGGAAAGTATTCCTGCCCATGACAGGACTAGGTGATTTTTAAAAGTTCCTTCCAACCCAAATCATTCTGATTCTATAAATTTTTAATTCAATAACACCATGATTTTTACTGGCTGCCAGATGGTCACCAAGTCACTTTCTCACTCCCCACTCTCAATAGAATGACTGAGAGAGAAAGTTTTTAGGTCCAGATATAGAATGGCAGATCATTCACTAATTAGTGTCACAGGAAAAAGACACTCAACATGAGGAAGTTAATTTTTTTGCATTTAAATAGATCCGGACAGTGAAGACTAAATTAGGAGAACATCTCTAACTACCACATTCTTTCTGTGCTCAGCTTTACTCCTTCACTCTTTCAGCTACCCTCTCCTGAGAGCGGCAGGATAAATGGAGAATCTGGTTTAAGGTTAGTCCCTAAAAGTTCTTCTCTGGTGCTCCTTCCTCCTTATATTTTTCATCTGCTCCAGTGTAGGTTCTCACCACTGGGTAAAACCCTTGGGAAAATTACCTGCTGAAACATGGATCCCCTGTGGGCTACAGTTCCTGTCAAGACAATTTGATTCAGCATAGTGTTTCTTTGGGTCACAGTCCCTTGAGGAAATACTCTCCACAGGCTGCAGGGAAATACCTGCTCTAATGACTGAAATAGCCTTCCTGCCTGCCTCCCTCCCTCCCTTCCCTGAGGAGGTACTTCAGCATTGTGATGAAAATTAGGAGTCTCATCAAGGCCTTATTTTCTTTAGGAGCTCTTTCTAAGCAAAGCCTGTCACCCCTAGCCCATGTCTGAGCTGCAATTCAGCTGTGCTGCAATCATGTGTGTGTCTATGCATGCCCTTCATTGATCTGCACCCTGACAGGTGAGATTGGCTTCTCACTGCAAATGTGCTCCACACTCAGGGCCTGGAGCTCCTCTCCCAGCTACCTCTCAGTGCCTGCCCTGCCCCCTTGTCAGGAGCACCTTCCCTGCTGAACCAAGCATCCACTGCAGGCAGTACCTTGCCCCCAGGGAGCAGCCAGCCTACACTACACAGAATTATATTTTCATATCACTGAGTACTTATAAAAATGCATTTAACCCACGAACTGAATTTTCCATTCTGACAAAGATATTGATGCAACAGACATCCTAGGAGAAAAGTTAAATTTGATGCTAGACTGCTGTGTATAGTTTTCAGAGGTTGCTGTTTCAGAGCAGCTGCATTTTCCCCTAACATTTTCTGAGCAATCAGAGTTCCATACAGGCTGAATTACCTCTGTGTGTTCCTGGTATGTGTACCTTGAGGCAAGTCCATTTAGACTGACTCAAAGGCTCATCATTGATTGTCCTGGGAAAGCCAAATGACACTCAAATGACAGTGCTAGAATCGGCAAAAAATGGTATGAAATCCAACAAGGCAATCACACTGACTGATTGAGTTTGAGAAGCTCACATTTTTCATGATTTTATGTTTTTCCATAAGTAGAAAAAATGCCATATCTACGTGCTTTTCTTGCCCTAAAAAGGGTTCACTTTCAGTTGTGGGAAGGGGCAGCAGGGAGTCCACAGAATGGGGTGGAGAATTTTAAGGCATTTAAAATGTCACATTTACTATTGTTAATTCTATTTCTATGGACATACACTGATGATCTAAGATATTTTTGATTTCTTAGATACCTTCAAGGACAAGACAATAAAAAAAAAAAAAAAAAAAAAAAAAAAAGGTGACGTGCCCTCATGCTGTTAGGCTTGTGTCTAGCTAGAGTTATGTGAAAATAATCTCAGGATGAAACCTCCAGTACTATGTCTCACTCTGGTGTGACACATAAACTTGCATGGTTTTGGCCTTTTGGTGGGTCAGAAAGTCCCCAGAGCTGTAAAAAATTGGCTGACTTTCTAGCATTACCTTTGAGAGCAACTTTTACATGTTAAACTAATGATATTTCTTTATACTCAACAGCAGAAAAAAGGCTTTACATGTGCAAGTGTAAGATATAGCCCATTTCAGCCTCCAATGCTCTTGGAGAAAAATTCTACAGCTCCTTTTTATGTCCTTCCTACACCTATTACTACCAACTGTAATCAAATCCAATCTTTTTCATTCAGTTTACTCATTATCATACTGCAACCCACTACTCTTGCTTCAGGATGAGGGAACTGAGAGTAAACTGCAGCTCTGCTTCACACCAAGCCAGAGCTCTTCTAGGCCAAGTGAGAAAGCCTTTTAATTTTATTTTGCATGAAATGCTCCCAAAGTAAGGGAGAGCTATGCAGTATTTATATAAGTTCCTCAGTTTTGGTTTTGCTAGTCATATTCACTAGGTGAAACTTATCTTTACAGCCTTTTGAAGCCTTAAAAATCCTTAAGATACATCTGGTTTGAGTTGCAGCTATTTTTTTTTATTAATCTGAGCTTTTTTGGCTTTGGCTTCTGTACATTATCTAAAGCTTGCACAGCCAGCTGGCCTGAGGAATAGAGCAAAACTCATTATAACATGCAAAGTGTATGCCTGGCATCACCATTTCAATTCCTGCATGATCAGCTCACAATCTACAAAGAAATTTCAGGAGGCCTGTGTTGCCAGGACACCGCAGGAGATGGGAACTGCGCCACAAGAGGTCAAAGACAATCTAGCTAAGGGTTAGTTTTCTGGGAACAAATGAACAATTGGCTGTTCTTACTAAATACCTATCAAATGATATGGTAAAGCCCTAACCATCAAACCTTTGCCTTTGAATTTCTGCTTTTCACAGATTCACTTTTTAGAAGGTTAATTCTCAAATGTGGATGGGAGAATATAAAGGTCTTTCTGGGTATTAAGCAGAAAATGATCAGGGGGATTCAGGTAGTCACTTTATTCCTGGAAACTGAATCAAGACAAAACAATATAAAGTATAATTTTTGGTTGTCTTGGACATTTTTATGGGGAAAAAATCTTAAAAAACCCGAAAAATACTGTTCCTATTCACTCCAACCAAGCCCTAACAAAGTTTCACGGAAGGTGAAATAAGCTCTAAGCCTTGGGAATAATTTTTT
Source organism: Ammospiza nelsoni (assembly GCF_027579445.1). Lineage (NCBI taxonomy): Eukaryota > Metazoa > Chordata > Aves > Passeriformes > Passerellidae > Ammospiza > Ammospiza nelsoni. Next base: position 76,054,960 of record NC_080634.1, on the reverse strand, counting down.
TTAAATTAGATTTTTAAAGTTTTGGAAATACAGGCTGTCTTTAGTCAGCTGCTGTTAAGAGATACTGGGACTATCTGGTACAACACAGCAGCAGTGGTTAGCAAGTAGACATTTTTCTGAGTGCCTATGTTAGCATTTTTCATTAATTTCAACATCTTTGGGTCTATACTATTAGTAAGGGAAATTTGCATACTCAGTTTATAATGCTTATTTATGGAACAGGAATATTTTATCTGTTTCTGGCATGGAATTTCATTGGGACATTCAGTCTTCTTCCAAGAGTTTTCCAGATATGATAGGGAGAGAACTGGCACTGGCCAGGATTATTTCTCATACAAATTTTAGAAGGAGTCTGTTTTGGATGCAAAGGAAAAAGTATAATCTGTTTGTAAACAGGATTTTTCCATGTTTGCTTGTATCCAAGGCAACGCTTTATATTGGGGTTTGAGCCTTTACAATTCTCTATATAACTCACTCTGCAGTCATTAAAAAAACAATGCATCCCTGAATGTTGCTATTCTTCTCCCCATAACCTGGCCACCTGTCTGAGGCTCTCAGTGTTAGTTATACAAATAAACATCCTACAATTCCATTAGGGATGTTCAATTTGGAAATGTTACAGATGTTAGGGATTTTTATTTCCAGTATACCAAAAGAGTAGACAGAGGAATTTCTTTTAATTTATTAGTGCCCTCAAAATATAATTTGGATTATTGGATGAAAAAAAGCAACACAAAACATAAGAAAAACAAACTCCCAAACCTGAAAAAACCAGCTTTCTCTAAGTGGAAGATGGGAGAATTCCAATCTGAAATGCACCTATCTGCCTCAGTTGCCAACCCTGTTATCTGCACAATTTCTGCAAAACCTCCTCCCATATCTTTCTTCAGGACCGCCCTTGTCCAAGTGTTGATCATATACAAAGCATTATATGAAAATCACAGTTTTATAAATAAAATTACTCCTATAAATATAGTGTCTTAAAATTTCTTTAAAACTGAATTAATATTTTTTTTTTACAAAATAAAACACAATTGGAAAATTGTGTTTATTTTTTCTACAGCTCATATTTTGGAGATGTCATTTTACACATTTCCATAGCAATCCCATTTATTCTCAGAAAATGAGAGGTGGCTTTGTTGAGGAATTTAATTCATGGTCATTTTAAGTCATAAGTCTGTTTATTTAAATTTAAAATAATAATAACTAAAAAGAAATCCAGTAAAGATAAATTGTTCTCTTTATCTTTTTCACTACCCCTTTGGTTTCTTCTCTTCCTTCCTATTCAAATGGCATGAAGTTCAATGGGACAGTTACCTCCCAGTAACTCAGCAGCGATGCAGGAGCACCAGGCAGAATTTCTCTAGGCTGCATTGAAAGCAAGAAACCTGTTTCTTCCTTTCCCCTTCACCTCTCAAAATCAACAGATTTTCACTGTTATTACATTCAATTTTAAAAAATTGTAAGTGTTTTAAAAGCTGTTCTTAAATATGGTATCCAGAAGGTCATATTGGAATGGGAAGATACTAAAAGGACATTGGCACATGTTCCCACTATTTACTTAAACACTGCTTAAAGTCATGCCTGTCTATACATAAAATTAAGTGATGTAATGTCAGATCCTTACTTATACAACTGTAACACATATTATATATTAGTCCTATGTAAGGAAAAAAACAATTAGAAAGGGTGCTGGAACAATTCATTAATTCTTAATTCTATTTCTTTCATCTCTTCCAAATTTTCAGACTATGTAGGTGTATATATCATAATGCTGAAGATGTCTACTTCTGCCTTCCTGGAAGAGTAAAAAGATAGTAGAGAGTATTCAGTGATACCATCAATAGTGTGATGATGTGGGAAATCTGAACACGTGGATTGACAAATATTTTGAGGTCAGAAGGAAAACAAGCATGGAACTTGCCATAGTTCAGGAATTTTTTATTAGAAAATGAAATAAGGCATATTCTTTTTTTTCTTTTCCCCATATTAATGATTGAACCCCCATAATATTTACTGTATTATTTGGTATCCATCTTTTCTCTTCTGTCTCTCTCTATCAAAATTGTAAGGAAATATTCTTCCTCACTGCAGAGACAGTAATTCAAACAATATATCAGACAGTAGTGAAAAAACCTGTGAAATATAGCACATATAAACTGTATTTACAGACATGCAAATGTATATAAAAATATTAGATTCAGAAAAGAATAATAGTATAATTATATTTCAAGGCTGAAGTTTTTGAAGAATAGATTTTGTGCCACTGACTTATCTTCACAGGCATTTTTATATACCATTTTCTACAAGTGCACCACAGACTAAAGCTGAAGAAGGTTCCCTTGAGAAAAAGGTTCTCTGTCAGGATGAGGATGTGCTTTTCTGACAGATTTAGCAAAGCTTACTAACTTTACTGACAGGGTTAAGGAGAAGTGGTCATTTCTTGGATAGCCTGAGACTTCAGCAAGCCAAAAAAGGGATAAGAACAAATGTGCACCCTGTAAGAAAAAAGCCTGAGAGAAATAGAAGGAAAGCTCTTTTATAGTAATAATTCCTTAGGCTTCTAAGCAGAAAATGGGTTTTTTGAGACCTCAGTCTAAGAGATGCACAAAGAACTTCACAGTATGCATGCAGGATTATACACAACAGTTGTTTAAGTCCATCTGCATTTTCATATTCTTCCTCTAAGGTGATCTGACACCCCAGCTCATACATCAATAAATCCCTATAGATTGCATAGCAAGTATCAAACAGGAAAAAATGTAAAGTAGTAGTCTTGGTACTACCATCACTCACAGCTGTTGCAAGAAGGCAACTGAAAGCCAAAGAAAAAAGGGAGAGGGACATGACTACTCTTTTAAGTAATACTGTGGCAGGCACTGCTGATATTTAATTTATTACTTTTTACACCTTTCCCTCCCCTCGTGTTAATATCAAAAAAGTACCATTGTATTATCTCTGTTTTCTGTGCAAATAGTTATTGCAGTGTCAGATGGACAAAGTAACCTTTTCTCTTTTCTCTATTAAAATACTCAATATATTAAAAGAAATTGCTGTTCAAAACTACCTCTTTGGCTTCAAATGATTTGTTGTGCCCTAACTATATACAGTAATTCAGCGAATCAAAATTCACTTTGCATCCATTTAACTGTTCAAAATAAGTGTCTTCTGCAGCTGCTTTAAATATTTAAGGGGAGAGAGAATAATAGTATACTCTTGCAGGTATTTTTCTGAGGCTAATCAATATTCTGGAATGACATTTATTTTGCATTTTAAAAAAAGATACCTGTGAAGTTTTATACCATTCTTTTGTTTCAAGGATTGACTGACTATATGAAGTACCTAGCCAAGGTTGTATTTTTGCAGGTAAAATCAAATTTAAATAAAAAGGAAAATTTTGGTGTCTCTGTCTTGAATATGGACAATTACCCAGAAAACACTTAACATGTAATATTTGAATGAAACTGTTAGAATAGAACATTAAATAAAATGAAGGCACTATTTTTATTTAGGTACTTGAACATTTTATGATACCAAGCCATACAAGAAGTTTATTGGCAGAATAGTTTCTGACTGCACTCAATAAAGAGCTGCCCCATAACACTGTTCAGTAGGCATCAGCTTTGATTTTTCACAATGAATCTAATTATATTAAGCTAATAACCACAAAATGTGCAAATAAAGATATGGCTAAATGTATATAAATTATACTAGAGTACATCAAGCTCTAAAATTCCCATTGGCCGCTTTTTATAAAAGGACTGGGATTATGATAGCCTTGTAGCAATCTCCAGTGCCAGCTTTCAGAGCCTGGTTAAAATCTGCTGTTGGCTTTGGTGTTACAGGTGGCTGTGGTGTTACAGGTGGCTGTGGTGTTACAGGCGGCCACTCAGCAGAATCCCAGGAAAGACTCGTAGCTGCACTGGTGGGAGTCATTGCACCTGCAGTCTACAAGATGTATCCACACCTGTTGAAAGTCAGCCAAAGACATAAGAAATTTAAGAATGCAAATTAGCAGAGTTGTTTTAGACATCTACCTTAGGCCTAGGTGATTCATGAGCAAAAGATGTCTATTTCTTCCTATTCCTTTTAAGTAGAGGTACATAGACAGCTCAAAGGTCTGGTTTCAAAGTCCTCTTGTTCCACAGCCCTCTCATTCCAAATCTCTGAAAGAGCATCTTTACAAATTCCATACCTGCTCATTTTAAAATCCAGGCATTCCCCAGCCATGTCCTTTCTGGTAATCCTGACAATTTGGAAGTACCATTTAGAAAACTTTCAGATCTTCACAATTGGCTGCATCATCAGGAGATGTACTTAATTGTCCAAGTACATAGAAACTCAGAAATATTCAATTTTATTTTCAGAAGAACTCAGAATTAGTAAGAATTTTCTAACTTAAAACAAAGTGACTGTGGTAATTCCAGCGAGCTGTGAGAGCTAGCATTTTGAATTTATGAGCACAAACTTCTCATTGGGACTGCAAGCAGGCATGCAGCCAGTTCCTCTAGAGGTTTACAGCTAGGCACCAGTGGTGAGATAATTCCAAACTGGCATGGAAATCTGGATCCAGTTCATGCTCCTCTGAGAGCCTGTGGCAGTCAGAAGGTTGCCATCTAAAATTATTTTTATAGCTGAATGGTAATTGTCAGAGAAAACATCAGGTCAGATCCTTCACAAATTCACATGGGATTCTGTAAAAAGGTTGCTGTATGTTAACAGGCTATTTATGGTTAACACCTTGCTCTACCTTTACAGCCATCAGAAGGAAAGTGGCAGATTATGTTGTCTAAACACTCCTTCTCAATTACATCTCTGTGCTTGGCCAGGACATAGCTTTTGATAAATTCACTCTTTCACTTTTCAGGCAAAATGCCAACATAAGCACAAATGTTCTTAGCTTTTCTTGGAATGAAAGGTGTCTTTGTAGCACCTTTAATTTTGGGTTTTTTTGTGACTAGTGATAAATACTGGACTGCATTTTGAAAATTATATAAATTCCTAACATGAATATGAATCCCTTATGCCACAGGTTTTGGACATCAAAGTAGGGAAGACTCATGATTACTTATCAAACACTCTTTTTGGAATCTACATTAATCAAAATTGTTGCAGCACAAATATCTGACAAGAAAGTGAGTAATTCTTGGGAGATATAAGAGAACGCTTGTGATTACCAGGAAACTAAAGGATGCCAAGGAAACACCAGTCAAATTAATTGGTTGCTGCTCCTAGTTTTTTGTCTGCAGGTGTTTGATCCACAAACAGTCCTGTTATCTGATATCTGTTTGTAGGACTAAAGGACATTTTGCTTTTTCAGTGACAGTGAAATGGATACAATAAGGACTTTTAAGTGTATCAAATGTGAGAAGCTTATATACAGTATCTTTAAATTAAAATGTTTTTTATTAATAGCAGTTTTTAATTAGGCAGCTTAAGTTTCAATCAGGAGCTGAGATAGTACAAACACACATGCCCTGCACCAAGAAACATTCAAGGTTAGGATGGAATGGGGTCTGAACAATCTGGTCCAGCCAAAGATGTCCCTAATCACAGCAGGTGACATTGGAGTAGATGACTTTGAAGGTCCTTTTGGACCCAAACTATTCTATGATAAAAAATAATTAGGAAAAGAGGAACTATCAAGGAGTACTTAGTACGACACAAGCTTTCCCCTTCAGTTGTATCATTTTTTTTTCTTTCCTTGTCTTTTTGTTCTTCATTTATAAATTTATGATTAATAAGTGCTGCAGGTCTCTTTGTGTTCATCACTGCTCATGTTGCCAGCACTGCCCACCACACGAGGCTGCTACAGGAAGGGCCATGCTGCAGAAGGAGCATGAGCTGGCTGCTGTTTTCATTTGTGCTGGGTACACGTGCTCAGTGGACAATTAACATGGACCAGCTCCTCTCTCAGCCCTCCTCTGGCATCAGTGTGCCCACAAGGGAAGAGAATGGAACAGCTCCTCTGCGCTGGAACGGCAGCTGAAGTGTCCTGAAGAGAAAATGTTTGTGCTTGGACCTGACACAGCAACCATTTGGCTCACAGTAAGAGTCTGAGCAGAAAGCACAGAATAATGCTGAAGCAGATATGAGATGAGCCAAATGGTTCAGCTTCCCCACAGTCTGACTGTTTGAAACAATCCCATTTCAGCATACAAAAACACACACCGTGGAGGTTTCAGTTTCCCTACACAAAGCGCAATCATTGCTTATGGTGTCAGGTCGTCTATGTCAGCCAAATACCAAATTCTGTGAAAACTTAACACTGGATTTTAATTAAATGGTAAGTCAGTATTGTATTATGAAAAAATCCAGTCTCCTTGGAAATAATATGAAACTTTCTATAACCATCTCTAAAACATGGCTTTTAGGTCAGAGTTTGGTTTCTTTGGTTGATTGGGATTTCCTCTTCAGATGGTATTTAATGAAATATAGTTCTTATGGGATTTCTTTCCATGGAAGAATGTATTCCTTTAATATTAATTAAATATTTTATTTTGTTAGTAACTCCTATTAGAAACACTTCGTAAAAGTCTAGAACTCTGAGAACTTTTCAACCCAAAAATTTTCCACAACTCTTTGCATCTTCTCTTCACCTAAAATACAAGACCTCAGAATAAAGGTTTTAAGTTAGGACCTAAAATTCACAATTAACTTGCTTGCAATCAGCTCACTTGCAATCAACTCAAACTTTATGTCTAATCTTTGTATGGTTAATAAATACCTAAATACTTTCAGGTTCTGTGTTGATCCAACAGATTTAACAATGTAGGTGTATGCAAGATCTCTGTGTGTCTTTTCTTGGATTTGAAAAATGTCCAACATAAGGATTTCGTAGACTTTGGAGCTTAGTGTTATTAAAATAACCTATATTAGTAGAATAACTGAATTTCTAGGATGAGGATTTTTATCATATTAGTGGTATTTACAGCTCTACAATATTTGTTGCTTCAAGGAAAGCAAACAACTCCCTCCAGACAGAGCTGAAGCTTCACAGCCTACTCAACTGTATAATCAGCCAAAACCTTTGAAAATCTTGGACTTAATCCTGTACTTATTTACCTTAATTAAATCATCCTGGTTGTGAAAGGTGTTATCAGTGTTATCAGCATTCTGAGCCTCAAAATCATGCAGTTTTTAACCATGATCATCCAGTCTGGAACATCTAGCCTGGACTTTAAACTTCACAATCACTGGGAATAGTTATGCTGATATGTAAACAACCAATCTGTAATTACAGATATAATATCTTAATAATTATTAATTTAAGATCCAAATAGGAACTATCCTAAAATTTGATTCTAAAGGTAGGGTTTCAATACAATTGCGGCAAGTATTTGACTTCTGAATATCAAAACCTAAGTCAGGAGCCTAAAACCTACAAAAAGATAACATAACATATTAAAAAAATTTGCTGTCCGATCTGCCAAGTGGAACTACCTAAAATACAGAGAATATATGATTGAAAAATTTAGTTAAATGCATTATCAACAGGGGTAAACTGTAATTACACATGAAAATTGTTTTGTTTGTTTAAAATTCTGAACCTGAATACTCCTTCAAAATAGCCATCTAAACTTAAGTATCTCAATTTGATTTTAATATTATTTACCTAGGAGAAACTAATATGAGATCAACTGCTCTGCGAAATGTTTGTCTTTTCCTGTTAACTACAGAGGAATGTTTTTTGTAGATGTTTTTAAAATTTGTCAGGATAACAAATTAATTTTAAATTGTTAGGATTAATTGAAGGCTTAGGAGTGTGAAAATGGAGTTATATGCAAAGCCAGAAAGGTTTTGGTTTTGACAGAGATGGACAGCTGGATTTTGTCTCACAATGAGCTCTGTTTATGGATAACTATGCATTGTTGCTAGTAAGTACATATTTCTGTACAGTCCCAAAGTATCAGCTGCATGTTTGCGCTAAAACTTTTTCTCAGAGCATGAGCTAGTCCTTTTGCATATTAACTGAGGCATCGATTGTATCCAATGGCCTTTTCTGTTCCAATGTCTGTGGTAAAGTCAAGAAATGGATTTCTGCTGGACGCTGCTATAGGTCTTGTTGATAGGGACAAAATACACTGAGCAATACGCTGAAGATACCTAGTAGCTGTGAAGCTGGAGATGTTGACACATTGGAATCGGCAGAAATAGATACAGAAATAAATTATATCTACACTATAATAATTATGGGAGTAGAAAATAAATCTGTATCTATTAAGTCTTGGAAATAGTGACTGAAAGTCAAGACCTGCTCTTTGCTGCTCCTAGGCTTCATTTCTGAATTACTGAGACAAGTCCTTTTCTCTGCACTGTCTTTTGCCATGAGGTATTTTTAATTTATTTTTCAGTGTTCCATAGCTGCAATAGAAATGTAGAGTGACATAATGACAGAGAAGTTCACAGGCTGATGATTATAGAATAATGTCATGCAAATTTGGACTCTTACAGGTCTGTCACTCTCTAAGTGGATATTTGGTCCATGAAGATATTCCATAAAAAGAGCAAGAATCATCATCAGATTTTAAAAAAGCAAGACTGTGTAACTATGGTTAGTCATAATTCTTCTTGGAGTGTGTGCATACTGGGAGATAATGTTGGATTACTGAAGCTAAAGTATAACTTAGGGGGAAAAATAAATACTCAAAATACAGAAATTTTGCATAAACGCAGAGCATAGGTCTTGACCTCAGAGTACTTCAAAATTAAACAAGTGCTGCTTATTTTCACAGAGATTTTCTGGAACCTAAATCTGTATATACGTGCCTAAATCCCACCGAGTATATTGCAACTATGCCAGAAGAAACATAAAGAGAAGGAAAACAAAGCTTTCAACAAGATAAGCAGAATTTTCCTTTCAATATAGAGAATTTTTCTTCTTTTTTTTCTGTGGGAAATTCTCTTTGTGTATGTTTGGTTTTTTTCATTATGTTTAAATGCTTAAGTTTTACATGTGATGCAAGGATCTGTTAGGTTAAATGTAAATCATTAATAATGCATTTACAATATTAAATATTGAATCATTTCACTGACATTTTCAGATTATTAATATATATTTATAATTTGAAATTAATGTATATTAATATATTAATATATATCGGTTGTATTTTTACCTTGAAGATAATCTTAAACTATACTGGATGATATATAACTGAATAAATAATCTTCTAGGAGACGAAAATCTCTATGAGCTTAAAATATTTTAAAATATTTTCAGTACTTCTTGGCAAACAGTGGACTTTAAAACTACTTAAATAGCCTTACATCAATTGAATTCCTTTTATCATCCCCAGCCTAGTACAAATGTATATAATGTGGCAACAGAGAACCTGAAAGAAAGAAAAGGAGTGTATTTCTAGTCAAGACTTTTGCGACATGACATGCTTATAGCCCTGCATGTCAACACTCCAATTATCTCACCTTTTTCATCAATACTATAAAGCATGCATTCAGCAATTGTTTCTCTAAATCTGAAAATAGGATAGCAGTAAGGAAATGTCTCTAATGAGAGAAGGATCAACAAAGGAAAGGTATTTATTTATTAATTTTTTTTAAATTAATTGATTAACACTGGCGTGTGTTGTAGTCTTCTCATTTCTATGAATGATTTGTAATGAAGTAAAAGTGAAATACATGGTCTGTTGCTCACTAGTCTTCACAAATCTTCATTTTTTATTTCTTAAGTACTTAAATTTATTAATAAAATGAAAACTCTAAAAAGGTAAGAGCTGAAATGCAATTCAAAAGAGTGCTTAAAATATTATCTACTTTTGCTGTGGAAAGATCCCATGATGGGGAAACTACATAGCATATAAATTTAATCAACCTTGCAGCTCAAGTAATGTCCTACTAGGCTGCACTTTGATAATTATGTGAAGATTGCCCCAAGAACCAGTACACTTAAAATTTTTTAACACAAAAAAATTATGAAACTTGAAAGTCCATTGATAAAAACTGTTAAATATTAGTTCTAATAATAAACATAAATACATTAACAGGGAAAAATGCACAGAAATGTGTTTCAGATATGCTAGAATATAATTTATGTGATTAAAGCTGAGAACAGGCTAATTTCTTTCCTGAAAATTTTCTTTCAAAAAAATTGTTGATAGACATTATGGTTACAACTCTTCACCATGAAGTTTTTTAAGAATACTGTTATTTCTCGGAGATGTTGTGTGTTTCAGGTAACAATAACTCAGTGGTTGGATTGCTTCAGTTAGCACTATCTTTTGAGGTTTTGAGTGAAAAATAAGATGATACTGATACTGACAAGTCTGTGTGGCAAAATTCTGACCAAAGGAACAAGAACCAAAGGTAAGCAAAAACATTTTCAGTGATCTTTTAAATTTTCTGTTAAATTTGAGGTATTTCTCCAAAACTTCATGGCAATACTTTAAAAAACCAATTAAGTCTGGGAGCTGGGGTAAATACAAGCTATATAAAAAACCCTCATAGAGCCAAATGACAAATAGATGCCTTCATCTGAAAACTATTATGCAACTTCAGAAGACTGTGAATTGCTTAATTAAAAATCGTTGCCTTTACTGTGAAATATCTCATCAGAAAAAAACCATACAAATCTGTGTTACAGAATAGCAGTTTTGTACATGTCAAGTATTCAGCGAGTTACTACATTGCTATAGCAGTCACACAATCACATAGTAAATGTCACATTTTTAAAAATGGGTAACCCCTTGTCCAAGATGTTCAGTGTTTCTCTCCCGATGTCCCAGATGCTCTGTTACTTCTATGTGTGAAATCAGATACAGCAACAAAGTAGGACTGAGAGAAGCTGACTTGCCAACAAAAAATATTGTATATGCAGATGAGTGGTTTATAAATAAAATACCATTCCAAGACAACACTGAGAGGGGGAATAAATTCTAAGATGGCAATCTCTGTGCAACAACATTATGAAATCAGACTTGTATTTTCCTTTCTTAGATATACAACACATTTTGTGAATTTCTATTTTTTAACTTCTTTTTTTTCCCCCGCTTACACTGACAGTTTGATGTCTTTGCCCTTGTGAGATTTAGAACTTGACGCACTGAAAGAGTCTAACTTTTAATGCCATTATTATTTTTACCGCACAAAGTGTACAAAGAAAATGCTGATGTACTTCGACATAAGACCTCCTGTTTTCTGAAAAATTCACTTTAGAAGCTAAGCCGGCATCCCACATGCCTTTAAATTTTACTAGTATGTTCCTATCTGCTCTTCTAGTGAAAACTTAACCCCTTTAATGTTATGATTTTCAGACCTCAATAGCAATCTTCCCGTGTTCTCCACCTTCTGAATATATTCCTCCTGTTCCTCTCTACTCATTGGGAGAATCAGATTTTGTTCACCAAGGAAATTCAGCTTGGCATTCCTCATGTATGCATATACACAGATATATATGTGTATATAAATACGCACACTCCCACATATTAACACAGTGAGGAGCACTTGCAATATTTGTATGTAAAGTGAGGATTGAAAAATTTGGTCTTTTTCAATTAAAGAATAGTTAGAGTACATTTTAATTTTAACTTTAAAAATCCACCATGTTTCAGGATTTGGAGTGATATCAAAGCCTGAAATAATAATAAAAGTCATTTCTTATACCTTACTTTGATTTGATAGCTCTCAGATTTTAAATTTACCTTGTAGTGAAGATTTTTCCTTTCTTAAGTTTATAATTTTTATAAATTCTTGCGGTAACATCTGTCTAGTTTCAAAATTATGGACTGGTTTGTACCCAAGTCAAATTATGTCTAAATCTGACAATGGATTTCATCTTATTTGGAAAATTTGCACAGTATTTTGACTAGGTTTCCCTTTTTTAGGGTTTTAATGCATTGTGGATCTGATTAATCAATTAGGTAATAAAAGATGTTTTAAGACAAGAAAAAAGGCTTTATGGAAAAAGAAAGGGCAGGAATAAAAATGGAAAATATAAGTGACTGGAAAATAACTGAAGGTAACCCCAATTGCATCCAAGGCCATACAGGAAAAGTGAATTAAATTTGACTTGCCATTACAGTGACATTTAATATTGTACATTAGTACGCTGCGTAAATTATTGATTATTAAACTATTGCCCAGTTGAAATCACACTGAATCACATTAAGGCCACTACTTTTTCTTTGGATTTCACCTGAAATTAGTGACCTAATGAAAAACAAATTTGTACAAACACTCCAATGCCTCAAATGATTTTCTAATTTGAAATGAATGACATTCAGATTAAAGCAGTGAAAAAAAAAAAAAACAAAAAACCACTTGTGCATTCTGCATTCCCTTTGCTTTTAAATCAGTTGATCAACTTGTCTAGATTATTTTATATCTCATTTCTTTAGATAATAATATTGTCATTTTTCTTTTCCTTCTTTAAGAACTGTCAATCATTGTCATATCATGCAGATTTTTTCTAAAGTGAAGAGCTGGAACCCTCTGACTACCTAATGAATCAACAGAACAAGGACATAATTGTCAATTGGTTTTACATTTGCAGGTAATGTTGATGTTGTTGATGTATTCTTGTAAATGCATCCTTCATGTTACTGAAGTAGAACTTTTTCTTGTATTTATCAAGGCTACAGTAGAACAACAGGGCTTTGTGCATGCTGTTCCTCTGGTTCAGAGTTACAAGGCTTCTGACATGGCAAAGTGAAGAAAAAACAGCTAATTTAAACACATCAGGTTTGATTTATCTGTTTTGAATTCAACCACTAAACTTCAGGTATTTTATCTACTCTTGTTCTCCTACAGTTAGTAAAAGGAAATTGGCCATTAATCTATCATCAAGGCATATTTATCTCACATGCATCAGGGGGATCCTCCAATAATGGCTTCAGAAATCAAAAACTAAGGAATTTGAAACATATTTGATTATGCCAAGAGGCTGTTCCACTTATTTCTACACTTTAATAATTCCTTTTATATGCATACATGCCTTCTTCCTCTATGCATCCACAGAATCATAGAAAGGTTCATGGTGGAAGGGTTGCGCACTGTGTACTTGGACTCACAAATATTACACATATACCCTAGATCCTCCTGATAGTGTCAAACAAGTACCCTCAAAAGTTTATGTCAAGATCTTATTATCACCTTACTCACTCTGGATTCTCTCACTCACCACGGGGAAACTGACATGGTCCATGTAAACAAATGATGAAGCCAAGATGTTATTGAAGCTCCGTAATGTGGACCCACCTAATATAAGCAAAGAAGGAAAAAAGCCCTTAGGCATTAATTTTTCACTTTCACAGAATAAATCAAGTTTATTGCATTTTTTGTACAATCACTTTGCTTATTTGCTCTATGTTATTTAATTCCTGTGTAATGCTGTACCAAAGCAAGTAACTCTCAAGTGTAATAGTACTGCTTTTACATTTATGGTACCATAAAGTGTAATAGCTACTTAGTGTTGATATATACTCTCAGATACCCCTGCAGACTTTTATATGTTAGAAAGATTGCATGTCTAGTAAAACCAAGACTTAGCAAATATAAAAATGCCACCCTGTCTTATAAACCAAGTTTGCCATTCACAGTGTATTTTACACATACTTCTCATAATGCTACTTATGAAAACCTTCTTTGTGTATTATGGGTTTGCCAGGTTCTAAGGAAGAAAGAAAAGAAAAGGTAAGTATTCCTTTTGCATTTCAAAATCTTATTGCTAAATAATAAGAAAGTAGCAACAGTCCAAATTTCATGAGTTATGTAACATTTTATCCTTTCTGCTGAAAAGACTGAATGAGATACATTACTACAAGTATCTGTCATTATTCTTTCAGATATTTCAACTGAGCAGAATGCTGAGCTTTATAAAAGGTAGGTTTATTTCTCATGTTGATCAAGCTATCGATTAAACACCTTTTAGAGTAAACTTCACACAAACCAGACAAACAGAAAATGCACATTTTAGTTCTGGAGCAGTGCTAAAACAAAACCTTTGAAGACACCCAGGCAGTGGAGGACAAGGGGAGGTAGTGGTGGATAATTGGCAGAGCTTACCACGGAATTAGAGATGTTCCCAGTGCTTGTATATTTTCTGCCCTTCCCAGTATGCCAGCCTGCATGCAGTCAAGTGTACAGCTGTTAACATCATAACTGGCTGATGCTACATTAACTTTTTACTTCCAGAGAAAATAAGGATCAGAAAAGCCTTTCCTGGTAAGCACTTCTGGCTGTGCCAGCCAGCTTCCCCATAGCTCTTCTAAATCACTAGTGATCAAATTATCTGCCTTGGGTACTAATTGTTTAGGAGGTACTTCAGACCTCCTAAACAATTGGCCAATAGAAACAAAGAGGTAAATAGAAGGGAAAGACAAAACTCAGTGAAAAAATCAGCAATCTGAGTTCCACAAATAGAGTGTAGCAGTAGAAAAATGCACTATGGAGCAGCACTGCTTGGAGAATATATATTTATGTGACACATATGTTCATTGAAGACTATGAAGTTTTACCAATTACCAATTCTGACTTAATTTATATTATTCTATATCTACAATGACACAGCAGGAAGATAGAAATTTAACCAAGATATGAAAGCACCGAAGTAAAAAAATTAAATAAATGACAAACAACTGAACAGAAGGAAAAAGTTTTGCTTTCCAAAGGCAGCTGTTTAAAACCGTGTAGGAAGTAAAAAAAATTTGAAAAGTTGTTCATTGTGGGTAAGAAAATGAGAAGTGGATTAGGGCTATTTTTAAAAAATTGTGGCTGCTTATACCAGAAAAAAATAGGGCAAGACATGAAAATATGTTAAGGGTCAAAAGTGAAGTGTAGGAGATCTAGAATGATGGAGATGTTAGTATGTGGGAAAAGGAAACCTGTATTTGCTGCCAAAAAGGGAGAAGAATTAGGGATGAAAATCAGTTGATTGAGATAAAAGGGAGGGAGAGGAGGAGGAAATTTGGCTATGAAGTTTAGACAGATTGGAGAAGTGGGAAGTAAGGTGTAAATAGAGAAGCAGTGTTTGCATTTGCACCCATAATTGCAGGTGTTGAGTGATAATCTCCCATTAAATAGTCCTAGTTGTAAGAGCAAAAGCTAAGTAAGCAAAGGATTGGAATTTTTAGTGAGATTGTGGAAAAGAAAGGGACATGATTCTATTGGTTCAACCACTTTTGTTTGTTTGTTTGTTTGTTTTATTTGGGTTTTTTGTGTGGATTTTTTAAAAATTTTTGTTGCTGGAAAGAAATTGTGACTGTGACTATATAGTCACTTCCTGTGAACATAGCACTTAATATGCTGATTCAGAAATTCTTTTGTTCCTTGATGGTATCCATGAGACTAACTCCAAGACAACAACCTTTACAATTGTGACATAAATGCAGATAAATCTGGAAATCATTACTCACAGTAGCTCAAGACTAAAATGGGCTCAGATATTGAAAGAACCTTCACAGTCACAAGAGCTAACATTTATAAATTAATGTGATCTAGAATTACACACCAACTTTTTTCAAACCAAGAACTACATAACAAAATCTGGCCGGAAGTAATGCAATGGCATTTCTGAGTTTATATCTTTCTTAAGAATGTGATTCTAGGCACTACTAAGTCATTACTCATGTAAGTATTTTAATATAAGCAGTAAAATTCTAGAAGATATCTGCTATCTGAGTAGCAAATCTGAGAATGTCCCAAAAAATGGTCAGAAGCTTGGCTTGCCTGTAACAGGAGGGAAATTCTCCTATATGTTACTCTAAGAGAACTTATAATGCCCTTCGTTAGCCTAATTTCAACCCTGCTGTGTTAACGTTATTACATTTTCCTGTATCCTAAGAATAGCTTGAGTGTTGTTCATATATGATAGTCCAAAAGGTGTGAAATAAACTGTGACATTTTATTAATCAGAATGGATTTAAGGAGGTAGAAGGACTATAAACTCTATAATCTAATCTTCAGATTAATGATCCAAAAGAGAACAGGAGAGTATTCTTGCCCTTCATGCAAGCAGGAAAAAATGCAGTGCCAATATTGGAAATCAAAGGGAGAAAAGGACAAAATGCTGGCAGAAGTTTGGTTTTGGTTTTTGTTGCTTTGCCTGCTTTGCTTGTTCCATGGACCGGACCACTTAGTGACTTCCAAGACTGCCTCATATGTCTTACATAAATTCTTAAAGTTGGCCTCCTGTAGGACTGAATTTTCTCCTTTTCCAAGCAAGTGCTTGGAATTTTCTTTGTTCATTTGTTTGCAGTTTTTTTATTTAGTTGTGAGAAAGTTATTAAACTAATGGGCTTTGCATTTTGGCCACATAAAGCTTAATTTAAATTGGCTATAGTCAAAAGTGTTTCGTACATTGCACCTGCCATGTGATCATATCGCTTAGGTCTAGATGATAGTGTACAATAATAAATAGCACCTCATTTTGGACAGAGACATGGATTTGGAATAAAAATTCTTCCTGATATCTGGAGTGTTATTAACAACTACTCTAATATTGATCCTTAAAAATACCTTTGTGTTCTTTTCCTAGGTTCCATCTAGTAAATAGCAGTGGCACAGATGGGGATGGAGAAAAGAGACATACACATCACTGAATCTGAATATCTAAATTCTCGGCAAACTTACACTTTGCATTAAAAGATACTGGTCAGCAGCGTCAGATTGTCAATAGAGCCCACATCATAAAGTGTTGTGGTTAGGCATAAACAAACTAGTCAACATGATGAATAGACTTCATCAATTCTGACCTTCCAAATTTTGTTCCAAGAACTGATTTTTCTGCGAAGTATTTATCAGGTCATGGCTGGTTCCCAGTATATTTGTTATTACTCTGGGAAAACCTGCTTGGTCCTGTGGTGAGGATTTCTTCATTGCGTTCAAATGAAATCAAGAATATCAGTGAAGTTACTCTGCAGTTTATTTTTCTTCATGAACAGCCACTGTAGTTGCCATACCAGAGGTTATATGAATGACTGAGGAGGCCACATAAAACAACGTTTTCTAATGTGGCATATTGTGCTAGTAAAAGAGAAAGCTCCTGTGGGTGATGAACACTAATCTAATTCTTTCAAAGTGAAAGATTAAGTACTTTCTTTGGAGTAAGAGTCCAGAATTTATATACTGAATAGGATGCAAATGGCTCGGATTGGATAATTTCACCTCTTTACCAGAACACCATACTACCTGTAATAAAGCACCTAAAATATCTTCATCACTCAACAACAGCAGCAGTAGTTATGATAGTAGTTGTAGTATTAATAGCATTTTTTTTTGCATTTCCAACAACAGTCTATCTCGACCTGCTGAAATGTTTTACTTGACTGAGATGCTGACAATAGATTTTGGAGTGTTTTCCTTAATGCTTTGAGGCAGTTTTTATTATTGATTCAAGGTGACTCTATTATGGTGTCATGCATTTAATGTACAAGGCCACTGATTGGATTAAAATCCTTTTGTTCTTCATGCTTTTCAAAGAGCCTGAAGATCAAGCAAGAATTATAATGAAAATTCTTAGTATACTGATTTAGGTCTTTTATATTAATTTTGTTATTCTTATACATGTCTTTAAAGTCTTAAAAGAATATTTTAATTTAAAAGATAGAAATAATAAATGTTAAAACAATATAATAGAGAATATTTGATGTAATTATATTTCTTTTATTTTGAAGGGAAAGAGAGTTTAGAAACAGCTTTTCTCCTTTTTCCACAAACCAGCTATGCAGCAAGAAAATCAAGGGCAAACCAATCTCTTTATACTATATTAATGACACAGTGCTTCAATATCAAGTACAATAACTCACATACAAAAAACTCATGTATAAAATGCACTATTCATTGAGTCAGACTGAAAAGAAAATAGTTCAGCAATATAGAAGGCAAAAATAGTTTAGCATAAGTTAAAAAAAGACATCATCAATATTGTTTGACAGCATACAAGGGCATAATTTATACCAAAATGCCATGAAGCCATTATTTAAAAATTTCCTCAGGTGAAGGTAGTGTCTGTGGAAATGTTTGCTTCTTCTCTCCACATTTAAGCTTGTAAGCAATACTTTGAGATATTTCTGTATACTTTGTTGAAATTGTCTAATAAATCTTGACTTAGCTGCTTCTGAAGCAGGTCATTCAAACAATGTGGTTAAGTAAGCACAATGTCCTAAAAGTTATGTTGACTTTGTAAGCCTTAGACTCAATGCCAGATTAGCTTAAGCAGCCAATGCAGTCATGTCATTTTAGCGGCTGCTAAATTCCTTCATTTTAGCTACTTTAATTCCTTCATTAAAATTAATTTAGCAGTGTTTTTTTTCATGGAAACTAATTACATATGCTTAGCTAGGAGATTTATGAAAGCATTTCTATTTGATTTAAATGTGTTTTTAGATGCTGAATATTTTTTAGACTGTGAATTGATTAGTAATTCCAACAGCTCTGTCTGCTTGCAGAGACCTGTGCAGACTTTTGCCACCAGCATTTGGAAAACCTTTGTTTTGCATCATATGTGGGTTTCATGCTGATTCTTAAATGAATATTTAGACAGCAGTGATTTTACATGATACAAAATTCCCATGAAAAGAAACTGCAACAACAGCTTTAAAGGCATTCTCTTCCTTTCAGTTCTTTGGGTGAAAAGTTAATTCTTTCCTATGCAAACAAATCTGAAGCTCTGAGTGTAGTCCAATTCTTTATCTAGTAAAACCTAATTTAATGCATCCAAAATACTTCCAACCAGGATTTCAAAATAGCTTTTAACTAAATTATAATACTTAACCAATTATTTTTTTTTTTTTATTTCTGCAGTGCCAAGGTACCTAGTCAGAATCAGCTCTCCATTGCCATTGATTCTGAGATGAAATACCTCCATCACTGATAAAAGCAGCAACTGCCACAGTCCTCACCAGAGTGAGACATGCAAGTCCTTTCCCTGAGGAAAAGAGGTCTTGGACTAAAGGTATTTTGCCTCAAATTTTTCTACAGCTTTTCTGACTTTTAAGAATCTATTCTTAAACACATGAAGAGATCAGGTATTGACTTGAGGTTGTATATTTCAGAAGAAGAATAATGGTAACAATTACATTACAACTGTATTAACTTTTGTGACCACAGCCTTTGAGGACTGAGTAACATTTGGCAAGAAATCCATGTCAAAATTAGAAGTAATAACCCCATTTTCTTAGGCTCAATCTAAAGTGTTAGTCATAGATATTTCCATTGCATTATTTTATTGTTCTATGTGTCTGACTGTAGCTCCACATTTTTAAAAAACATGCTACTTATTTGAAGATGTCACTGTGAAAAGTGAAAAGTTTTCTTGTATCATGCATGCTCGCAAGACACATAAAAGGGTGAAATCCTGATCTTGTAGGGGTTACATTAATATTTTTCCATTTAGTTCATAGAGAAGCCTACAAGAAAGATGAAGAGAGACTATTTACACGGGCACGTAGTACCAGGACAAGGACTGGAATTGCTTTTAAGTGAGGGAGTAGGTTTAGAGTAGATATTAGGAAAAAAATTATTTATTGTGATGATGGTGAGACATTGGAACTGGTTACCAGAGAAATTGTGGATGCCCTGTTTTTCAGAGGGGGATGAAACCAGGTTGGATGAGTCTCTGAGCAATCTAGTCTGCTGGAAAGTATCCTGCTCATGGCAGGGGGTTTGAAATTAGAGGATCTTTAAGGTCCTTTCCAACCCAAGTAATTATATGATTTTATGATTTTATGCCAACTATAATAGTTTCTATAATGATTTTTTAAAAATACAGCCTTGTTTGTATGTTTTTTAATATGAGTTGAAGGTCAGAACAATCTAAATGTTCTCCATGAATGAAAAAAAGTTGCAAAATCTCCCTCCTTTGATCTTTTTTTCCATCAGAGAGGAACATATTTGTATTTAATTTTGATAATATTTTAGGTAGCTATAGAAAATATAGTTTTGTTTGTGATAGGAGAAGACAGAATACAAGAAAATATTATTAAATTTTCTAAAGTACCTGGTAGAACATAATCCCTTGCAATCAGTGTTTTTTACATAGGTATCACTCCCTAGTCCAACCCCTTCAAGTCCCAAGGGTTCTTTGATTAATTTTTTCTTCATTTATAAAGATTAAAGGCTTCCATCAGAGAACAAAGACAATATTATGTGAAAGGTGACCATTTAAATAGTCCCAGCAGTAAACCATTAGCATTAAACACATCCAGTGACTAGTCACAGACCAGACATTATTTTCCCAAATTAGTTCTTGAATAACTGCAAATAGATTTCAAATTCTAAGAACTACTTCGTGCCCTTGAGCATTAACCTTTCTAAGTGCAATCCAGTCTCCCACATTTCAAAACATAATTTACATTTGTAAATAATATGCAAAAAAGAAAAAGCTAAATTAATTTAATAAGGGTTATTTCAAAGTCTTTTTTTCAGCTGAAGTCTCTGGTAACTTAAATGAAGATGATTTCTAGATCTAAATCATTAGTGCCACAGTAGCTAGGAATAAAGAAAAAGGCACTTTTATTTTCACTCAAGTTATATTTTTTATTTTTACTAAAGCAAGTTAAACATCATCTGCCTGCTATTTACTGAGAAAATTGCCTGATTATTAATGAACTGAAGTTGGTAGCAGGCAATTTTTCTTAGGGTCTGAATTGAAGTCAAGAATATGCTTCAAGCAATTTATTTTCAATTCTTGTTTTAGGAATCAAAAAGCTGAAGTGTGGGGGGGTGGTTCTATATAGAACTGTGCTCATTTTTTGTGGTTTTGTCTAGAAATGCCCCTTTAGAGTGGGACAAAAAATCTGGTAAAACTTGTATGATTAGGAAAAATCCTGCTTTCATAGGGAAGGCCAGGAGATTCCCATTGCAGCCAAGCAGCAGCTCCCCCGCGGGGCACCAGGAGCAGCCTGCCCCTGACAGGAGCCTGGCAGTGCAGGGGCAGCATCCAGGGACCCCACACTGGGGTGTGGAGGCACCTTCAGGGCACCTCCTCAGCAGTGGTGGCAGTGCTGGCACAGGATCAGGAGCAACACAAAGCTGGAGTAGCCGCCACGTCTTCTGCAGGAGGAACGTCCCAAGGCGGGGCAAGAGGGTGTGTGTTTGTGTGGGTGGAATATGTGCACGTCAGTGCTTTTTGGATTTATTTATTTCACTCTCTGTATCGTCTTTATGGATGAACGGCAAACATTCCTTACATATAAAGCAAGCACATTTCCAGCTGAGGGAGGTGATTGTTCCACTCTTCACTCACTGGTGCAGCCTCACCTTGAGTCCAGTGGGCAGTTTTGGGTGCTACAATATAAGAAAGACATAAAGCTTTTAGAGACCATCCAAAAGAGGTCTGTGAAGATGATGAGGGGTCCATATGAGGAACAGCTGAGGTCGCTTGCCTTGTTCAGCCCTGAGGAGACTGAGAGGATGATTTAATATGCAGTAGTGGTGAGAGGTCAAGATGGGGGCCTAGGAAGAGGGACTCTGGCTGTTGATTTTTACTGGGTTTTATATTCTCTATAGGTCACCTGATTTCCTGATGGCTACTGCTCATCCAATCATCTTTGCAGAGTCTGAAGTCTTCTCTTCTGATTTGCTTTCACAGCCTCCAGGCACCATTTTTGTTTTGTACAGAATATCCTGTAGCTGAAGTTTAACTTATGCATCTTTACCTACTGTTCACATTTTCATAGATAAAAACCAAGCCTAAAATACAATCCATGTGGCCCAAGTGTCATTTAATTTAGTCACTGGTGTGAAGTGCTGGCCCATTTTCTCCTTTCTTTAAAAAACCATGGTTTTAGGACCCAATTATATAGAAAACAAATTAGCCACAAATATCTGAACAGGAAAAAAATGTTGTAGCAGATAAACTAAGTAAAACAAAGTAGCAGTCAGGTAAAAAAAAAAACTAACACAGATTCCACAAAACCAATTTCAGCCCTGAGTGGTTACAAAACTAGTGTAAAGGCCGTGATCAGTTACTGGCCACAGTGATACTGTATACTGGAACTAATTTGTTTTGCACAGTTTAGACAAAACCAGGACTCAAATGGTGGTTTTAGACATCTGTCATAGGTATCACTCGAGTCCTGAAGCAACTTGAGTTTCATGAAGAAGCAAATTCCCCCACATGACACATAGCTGAAGCCATGTCTGGGTTCTTGAATTTTAAGTGGCCCACTGCTACTTTCACTTCTGGGTATTTTCATCTCTAGGTACCCATCTCAGTTTATCTTTCAGATCAGACTATTTTGCCACTGAACATTTTTGCAACTAATAAATGATTTCTCTCAGGGAAAAAAGGCAATATTATATTTTTTCCCCTAAAATTTCAGCACTCTGTAGAACTCTCTAGTGTACAACAAAAGTTCATAATGGATATTACATACTAAATGGATGCCTGTAACACAGAGATTATTTGGAAGTAATCTTTTATGTAATATAGAACAGCGTGATTGCAATGCAACAGGGACATTTATTGCCACATATTTCAATTAATCAGCCTTGCTTTAACAGATTTCTCAATTGTTCCCAGATTGCTTTGTTAATAGTGGAGGCACTGTGCAGTGTGTTGTGGATAAATTCATCAGATTCTCAACATCTAAAAAGTGATATTTCATGTCAGCCTCCATTGTCATATTTTTGAAAAAGGGGTGTATTCCTGTGTATTTGGCAATACTGACCATTATTTTAGAGATAGGAATAATCCATTAGAGTATGTTTGTATTGCAAACATCATGAGGAGATGGCAACTTTGGGTATTTAAACAGCTCAAGCTGTTATCAATCCGAATATGATTTTTATTTAAGGTATTCCTTAGCTTTAAATGATATTGACATTTTCAATATTGTATTCAAATAATTTTGGGGTTTATTAAAAGGAAGCTAAATAAAGCTTCATAATTCTGTGGTCTTATGAAAAACAGCTTTACACATTACTAAGAAACACCACCTAAATAAAGTCTAAAAGAATGTTAGATGGTGTAGAGATAATCTGTCTTATAGTGAGAAAAAATGGTATGATTCATAACATTTAAACATTTAAATCTCAACCCTGATTCAGTCCCTTTAGACTTATGAAAATAAAAAAAGCCCTAGAAAGAGGAACAGAATTATCTGAATATAAAATCATAACATCATAATTATTAAAAAGCATTCTAAATGCTCTTACCAAAATTCATAATGTTGTGGCTTCCTTTCCTTCTGATACAAAGAATAATCTTTGTCAGTATTAATCTAAATATACTAATAGTAAGTCTATTATACATTAGAAAAAAATAGATATCTTTTCCCAAGTCTCTTTTGTTGTCTTTTAAATATGAAATTAAAATTTCTTGGTCAGCTAGCTAATATATGATTTTAATTTAAAAATTATTATTGGTCATGTTTTATTCCTTTATATCTGTTACCATCAGATAAAATTATGGATTCAAACTTGTGTCCATGGCACTTCCTGATTTTCAGTTTTGTATATTATCCATAAATATACTTCATTCTTCTTAGAATGTTTTGCCACTTTCTTTTTTATTTTTTTTCTTCCTCTGAGGAAATGAAGCAATTTGGACTTCTAAAAGCACTAATAAAAACATTTCACTGCTGAATGATTTTGGCAATCCTATTTGATATTCACAAGCTGCTTTAACGAAAGAGTGGCTAGGAGTTGGTCGATGTCATCACTCTTCATGAGAATCTGGAATGCATTCTATTTCTTGTTTACAGTATTTGACATAGACACAGAAAACACTCCTGGAGCAGTTGTAAACATTTGCTTTGCTATAGATCTTTAGAAAAGCTCATCTTCAACGAGTGGACATTGGTTTAAACTCTGTCAAAACCAAAGAGTTATCCTGTAATGCCCTGCAAGTTTCAGAGGATGAGAAAAAAGGACATCAACTAAACCTTGTTGAACTAGTTCTGTATTTGCTCTTTTCATCTATGTTCACTAACAAAATTTATTTTGCTCTAGTTTTCAGCACATCCAATGCTGAAACTGATAGGTGGAGGTTTACATGTGTCCATTTTTGCATTGACAACAAGAATAATTTTTTAATTTCCCTATTACCTCAATGAAATAAGTGAGATACACACACCCTAGACTGTGATTACATATAACTGATGATATAACTGTAAACACAACAACCAACATTTGAGTGTCTAGAGTTCAAAGACAGTGATGAGAGGGTTGAGTGCTTATGGGTAAGAGTCAGGGGGAAGGCCAACAAGGCAGATATCATAGTAGGAGTCTGTTGTAGAATACTCAAGCAAGGAGAAGAATGAAATGCTCTATAAGCAATTGTAAAAATTCCCACAATGGCTAGACTTTGTCCTTGTGAAGAACTTTGACTTACTGAAAGTACAATACAAAGAGGAAAGAGTTGAGGAGGTTTCTGCAGTAATATGAGGCTGTCTTGGACATAGAAACCATGTAATTATCAATACTTCTGTATTCTCCAACAGGTTAATTTTAATTTTTATTTTTACACAAGGATATTAATTTGTATACAAATACATTTATGGAAATCTACATTTTATATGAGATACTACTTCTGAATTTAGTATAAACATATTAATTAAAAAGAGTGGGGAAAAAAGTGATAAAATTATCTCCATGTTAGATTTAAAGTGGGTTTTTTCTATGTGGAAAGGCAAAAAATTAATGTCTCTCATAGGAAAAAACCTCTCTTCCTCTACAACAAAGTAAATTATAAAGACACATCCGGCTTTAATATTAAATTAAAAAGCTAAGCAAGTTTGTTTGTATGCACTATTCCTATTTTATAATGATATATTAAAAGGATGTCTTCACACATGCACATATAAAATGTGTGAGTATGTATGTGCATAGTTTATAGATGAAGTATTCTGAGTTGATAAATTATACAACTGTGAAAAAAGCAAAACGCATCCTACATCAACCTGGAGAATATAATTCCCTCTTCAAACACAACAACAAGAAGCAAGGAATAAATTGAAGAGCACAGCTCAGTCTGGAAAAAGAAAGCAGTATTTGATTACACTGTTGCCTGAGGCAGCTTTGTTTATTTCTGATAATAAACCAGTGCAGATAATATTGCAGTGTCAAAGGTCATTTTCACAAAGTAAAATTCCTTCTTCACCTGAATCAGTGTCTTCACCAAAAGCCCTGATGTGAAATTAATTTCCAGTGTGCCATCAGCATTTAATAATTCTTTAAGTATATGAGGTAAATTTTGCCCTTGTACAAAGGGTGAGTGCAGAGGTTATACACTACTTCATTACTGAGTCACACAGGGATTTTAATCACACTGAAATCTTCTACATGACGACACATAAGCAAACATGTCTCAAACATACAGAAGAAAGAAAAAGACTTAAGTAACTGGTTTAATTAGACTAAAATTATCCTAAGAATAGCAACTCTTAGAAATATTTTAGCATGAACGTATTACTGAAAACATCCTTGTAAATGGTCTTTGTCAAATGCAAAAACCTCACTCCTCTATGAACAGTCCCAAGTATGGTGCAGTTTGCAAATATTCATTTCTGTCTTCGTTCTTTTTCTGCACCATAGTGCTTTGACTTTATAATAGCATAATGGGCATACAGTATAATGAATGGCAAATATCTAATATCAGTTATATTGAAAGTTACTACTGTGTGTTGATCAAAAGATAAAAGACTGATGCCTAAAACTGACATCTCATGGCATTTTCTTTGAACACTAATATATCATAGTGGCATTTATATGACACATTGCTTTTCAGTTTAGCACCAGATTTTTCTTACATATATTTATGTTTGAGAAACATAAGATAATTGGGGAAGTAAAGTTATTTTACGAAATAGCTGTCTGTGTAATGAAAAGAAGCTTTAATGCAATCTGTATCATTATTCTTTTTTCATATGGGGTATAAGTGGATATGGATTTATGACTTGTTTAGACTTCCATATTCCTTTTGCTATCATTCTTTGTGCTTTTGGTTTGATTGAGATCATACAGGATTCTGTAAATTGTAGTTAGGAATATTGTGGCTTTTGCAAGATAAATCACACTCATAAACTTCAGTTTTACATACGTGTTGTTAAAAGGAAAATAAAGTATTTCTCCAGTTTAGACTCAGTGATTTTGTCCGCATTTTATATTATAAAGAAGAACATGATAGTAAATTTTAGATATTTTTATTTCTGAGAGGAGTTATTGTTTTTTGTTTGTTTGTTTGTTGGTTTTATTTGTTCATTTAAAATTACTTGTTACATTAACATACTGGACAAGCTGTTGGTGCCTGTACAAAATGTCAGCACCAACTCTAAAAATGCTGAAGCATAGGGCCTCTGTCTATCCCTCCTTGCATTTAATACACATATTTTCACAGTGCAACACAGAAAAAAAACAATTTGAAATGCTAATATGTAGCTCTTTTCAGTTCTACTAAGACAAATAATTATGCAACGAATTATAAAAAGAAGTGCAGGTGTAACATATTGCTATGAATTTTGGGGAAAGTGAAAAGTTCATTTGGAAACATTTTTGTTTTAACTGTAGAATACTAAATTACCACACAAAATACAGAAGAGTAGAGAATTCATGCCTATGTTAAAACACAATCCATTAAAAATATAATGAGAGTCTATATTTGCCTTTACATGTAACCAATGAATATTGAATGAATGTACTACATTTGTAAGTCGAATTTAAACTTATTTTAAACTATAGCTAGGAAGAAAGGAACTTTTAAATCCATTGCATTAGTCTTCTTTGCAAGAAGTTTTTAAATTAATTGCATTTTTCTTTGACTATTTGAAATAAATTTACTGCGTTGAGTAAAATCTCATATATATGTATGATTTTTACTGTTGTTCATTCTGATGTCTTTGGCCACAGTCAATTTTTTCTTTTTGAAAAGAGATGATTGCTACAGATTTATACAAAAATACATAAACAGGGTTGTGTTTACTTAGGCAATATATCCTTGGAATCCTTATTTACACATTTTTCCCTATAAAACAAGTACAAAAATGTCTGAATTAATAGCAGTGTTTAAACAAACAAATTGTCTATGAAAGAAAAATTTCTGTGGAGTAAAATGTGAAAAAGTTTCAATGATTAAATTAAAAGCCACATTCTCAGTCTGTTTATAGCTTGTGCTATAAACTGTGTGATGTTTTTCTTTTGCCTGAAGGGTGATTTTGGTTACCTACTTTAATATAAAAAAAAGGCAGATTAGGTAGAAATGATCCTCTTGTCCTTAAGCATGCAAACTTTGCATACTCCTGATGCAAAGAAGCTGTATAAGTACATATATACTCAAAAGAAATAAATGTTCGGCTATCTTGGATAGAATCAATACAAGTAAATCTCTCTCCCTTAATTACTGAGGGAAAGTGATGAAAACTAACCTTTGATGGGGTTCATTTTACATAACTTCAGATATTTTGTTTTAGAAATCAGACATGTAACATAAACAATCATCAAAACTCCCTTCACATTTAATGAAAATATATTGCCTCTCTCAATAAATTCATTCTTTCTGTCTCAGTTTTTTTAGATTGAACTAAGTATTCCATGCAACTGTATGTTTCTTTCTTTTGATTATGGATAGAATGTAGAACAACTACAATAAATAAAAGAAAATATTAGGCAAGATTGATTGCTCCCACGCTCACCTGTTTTTCTGGAAATTTCCATTTTCCTCCATCCACAGAAAAGATGCAAAACCCTACCACAAATCCATAGTATCAATAACAATCTAGACATTTTTCTGGGACTATCTGGAAGAAAAGAGCTATCCATAAGATTTATCCTGTATTACAGTATTTTCTTTCTTTTCTATCTACCTTTTTTTTTTTTTTTTTTCCCATGATATATGGGATGTAATCTAAGTTGTAGTGGTGAAGCCACTGTATCCATATCTCCCGGGACAGTTTTACACACACATGAATAAGTGATCCAGAATAAGCTTTAGGAGATATTTAGATGCAGAAGGTACGTGGCCTTTACAAAGACTTGGAGATGATGTGCATTGCTCTGTGAGGTTGTTTGACATAGAAACAGAACAGTATACAAGGAAAGGAAGTTCAAAACAGATAGCACTTTGCCATCCAGGCTAAATCTGCAGTGCTACTTGCTTTTTCACAGTCAAACAGATTTATCTCATGATCCCAATGCTCAAGGATAATCTATTCAGAAGCTGATGCTGTCTTTCTGAGAAAGGCTTACAGGTATTTTGCAATGCATCCGAATTTCATAGGATGAGGTCAACAATATATGTTATATGACACAGGTATGACATGAGGGCATCTAATGTTGTTCAAAAGTGTAAGGTATCCTGAAATCATTCTAGAGGAGCAAAGTCAAGTTTCCAACACCGAGTTGGAAGGGATCCACTAGAATCATCACACTCCAACCTCTGGCCCAGCACAGAACAGCCTCAGAAATCACGTGAGCCAAGATTAGATTTATCTATTTTATCTTACCAGAAAGAAATGTAATTTCAAGTGGTCCAGGTTTTGTTTTTGAGAGAACTAGTTATTCATCAGTATTTTCATCTGAATATTATCAGAATGACTTGATGTTGTAGGCACTTTTGAGTCAGTAACATCTAGGTTTAATTGTTGTAAGAGATACAGACTAATATAATGCTGGTATCAGTGGGACCTGGGTTTAATTCAGTATAGATGCCAATAGACATGCTGAATCAAAGACCTAAAGAAAACCTCATTTCTCATAGTGCTCCAGTGCAATCCCAGAGGAGGAGGAGACAGGAGGTAGTGGGGAAAAGAGGGCCTGAAGAATGAAGTGCACTTCTTGAAGGAGCACCTGAATGCCTCCATGATCCCCATCCATTCTCTTAAAGCTGGGACACTATACAGTCAGCAATAGTCAATTTAGGAATGTTGAGAGAAATTCCTCTCATTAAAAGAGCAATGCCTTTAAAAAGTGCAGCTTCTACCTTTTTTTTTTATTAGCTTATACAGTATTGTGTACAGAAAACGTTTTGCTTAGGTGTCGTAACATATTTTAGGAAAGTATAATTGTAATTTTTCATATGTTACCAAGTGAGCTATTAAAGTAGTCCTTGAGTGGATTGATATTAACAAACATAATTAATAATGAGAAAATAGATTAAAAGTTTATTTCCAAATCCTGAATATTTTAATCCATGCAATTTGCAACTAAAATAAGATTCCAAAACAAACAAAACAAAACAAACTCAAAAACCAAATCCCACTTTTTTTTTCCTCATGCGCACATCTATCATCTTCATTTCAATAAAGCCTGAGTCCAAACAAAAAGAAGTTTTTAATGTAAATGAAATAAAAATAGTGAGACATGTAAACTCATTAAATAACTTGATATATCTAGAAAATAGCCAGTGATCTAGAGGTATGCAAAAATTACAAAGAGCAAACAAGTGAACATAAGATTCCTAAATTTCCTTGGGAACTAAAACACCCTCAGGGATTTGTATAAACTTTTATAAGTTTAACTGGAGTTTCCTTCACTGCTGATACTTGTTTTCACCCTAATTTGTCTTTTCGCTGAACAAGATTTTGCCTTTCAGCTATAACTTATGGTTGTGCTGTCTTTGCAGGATAAATGGAATGAACAGTTTTTTGAACAGTTTCCAGTCACTGCTTTTGGATCTTAAGGCCAAGAAGATAATGAGGAAAGACTGTCTCAAACAATTAAGTAGGCAGAATGACATATTTGAGAACAACTTTGACTATTACTAGACTATAAACATTCAAAAGAAAATAGGACAGTTTAGACCAGCCTTAATGAGATGCTTGCATATAAACTGTGTGTAAAAAGAAGAGGGGAAAAAATGGGTCGTCTAGAGGTCTGTTGTGCTAATGAGGAAAAAATATATGAAAAAAATCCATAAATTTAAATCCATAATTATTCACATAATTATTCAGTGTTAAATCCATAAACTGCATTTACAAGAAAGTGTGTCAGACCTGCACAAACCTTTACAATCAAAATGAGATTGCCTTTAGATCAGAGTTCTTAATGAAAAAATTGAATTTCTTTTAATATTCACCTTTTCAGATTTTACACAAAAGAACAAAGATAAAAAATCCCAAACCAAACCAAATAAAAAAAAACATAAAACCCCCCCCAAAAATTAAAAAACCCCATACACGTACCCAAACCCCAAACTAACAACACAGTTCATTCCATCTTTATTATGCTGAGTTACAATTACTGTGCTTCCTTTATATTATGTGGAAGGTTTTATATTTCCTTGATTGGCCAGAGGAGTCTCTTCTTATTCTTTGGTTTGAAGTTAACATCTTCTGACCCTGGAATAAAATATTCCAGATGAAGCATCTGCATCATTTTATACATGTGAGAGAGTATATGTCTAATTCATCATTTTCTAAATGTCATTTTTTATTTTCAGCTTTGCATTTTGATGGTTTCTGTTCATGTAGTGGTAATTTAACATGTTTTACTTTATAATTATTTATAGTTTAAGAATCCTTGATTTGAACTCTTTTCACTTATCTCTATAAGTGTAAGGTTGTTTAAAATCCCTTAGGTTCCAAATACCTTTTTCTTGTTACCTTAGGTTATCCAGTTCTTTGCGGATTTGATTATTTCTCATGTCAAGATTGTGTCTTAACTCTCTAACTTAGAAAATTGCCTTCATACTTTCCTACCTCCTATACTAAGGTCACAAACTAGCATGTACATCAAGTCAGTCTCAATGTTGCACCCTTAAACCTCCAGGTGGCTGCCTCTTCTCTAATCAAATAATTATTTTCTCTTTACATAGTGCTGTCTATACTTTACATTTCATGTACTATCAGAGCCTTTTCCACTTTGAATAAACATCTCTTATTTGGCATTGTATGGTAATATATTTTTATATTCTGATAAATTAATTTATCACTTTTCCTTTTCTCATTCTCTTTCCTTAGACATATTAAAGAATCAACAGAAACTGTCATAGGACATCTTGTTTAATATTCAGATATATCTGTAGTGAAGGTTCAAATGATAAATGCCTTAAAATCACTTACATTTACTTTAAATGAGCAGTTCTACTGTGCAAAGAAGGCAGTGGACCTAGCTTAAAATGGAAAATTTTCAAAAACATACTTGGAAGGCTTTGCATGTATTTCATAAGCTTTTATAAAGTCATGGCTTTTTAAATTATGAAGAATTAAGTTGAACTCTGGGAGAGGAGTTCACAATAGCAGTATGTAAATGCCTTTGCAAAAGAAGAGCTACGTGTGTTAAATGGTGATTTATAAGAACCAACACAACGAAAGCTAACTTTGTTGGAGTTCTGAGACTTAAATGTGAAAAAGAAATACCATGGAAAGAGTTTTATGAAACTCTGTTGTCTGAATGAATTCCACTTTTGTATCAAAACTGCATCAGCTCTTTAAAATTAGGATTTTGAACCTGAAAAACAATTTTCATATTAGATTCTTATGCTACTATTTTGTTTGTGAAAGTATCACTTTTTCCAGCAAAACAGAAAATGAGGCATCCACTGAAATTGTTCAAGCGGCTTAATTTCTTCTTGCTGCTCTGTCCACAGTTTCAACAGTGCTGGAAATAATAGAGCACCTTTTTTTTTCTTTCTTTTCCATTCTAATTATGGAGAAAAATTTGTATTAAATGCTCTAACATGAATGCATTCCCTAAATATGAGGATTTTTCTAAAACTGAAGCCAATATTCCCAGTTCTTACACTGTAATTGTCAAGATAACTTCAGAATTTATGTGAGTTTTTAACAGTTGAACAACCAACATGAAAGTTATCCAAGGTTTTATAGCATATCATCTACCCAAATCACCTAACCCAAGATCTTTAGCTCGCTACTGAGGAATCCAGTAAGTTATAAAATTATTTATAATTTTATATAATTATTATTTATATAATTTTATATAAATTATTATTTATATAATTTTAATATAATTTTATTATTATTTAAAATTATTTATTTAATCATTCAGATTACTCAGTCTTATTACTTGTAGAAAAGAAATACAATGTGTAATTGCATCATTTCTACCTTAGTCAGTTTTCTTATTATCTCTATGCATGAATGAGTTACTTGTACATCTTACTTCCTAATTTTTATCTCTAACATCCAATGTTTTGCACTGGTAACACTTTCTGTCTGATTTCCCTCTCTTGTAGAATCCTGAGGTGAATACTGGAAACTGATTTTTTTCTTTTTGTTATGTTTACAGAAATATTTGGCTTACACAGATCACATGCATTAGATGTCAATCTAACCTGAAGCAAGGAAAGTAATTTTATAATAGTACCAGTTTCTCATGGATATTGAAGAGATAGTATTCCACAATCACTCAAATGTTCAGGAAGCCATTTTATCTACTTCTGCAGGAACCTGATCTCTCACACTTCCAGTAGCCCAATTGTATAAGGCCCCTGGGAAAGACTGTAAGAAGATTAGTTTTGAAATATCGTCATTTGTGTTGGGTTTATGTGGCCAGATTTTGACAGTGGGCGGCCACAGGGGTGGCATCCGTAAGAAGCTGCCGGAATCTTCCTCCACATCTGACAGACCCAATCCCTGACAGCTCCAAAGATGAACATGGTGCTGACCAAGGCTGGGACAATCAGGAATGGTGGCAGCACTACTGTGATAACATATTTAAGAAGGAAAATAAGGTGTGGTGCAGTTGTAATTGCCACCAGAGAAGCGTAGGGTGAGAGTGTGAGGGGAAGAACTCTGCAGACACCAAGGTCAGTGCAGAAGGAGAGGCAGGAGGTGCTGCAGGGGCCAGAGCTGAGATTCCCCTGCAGCCCCTGGTGCAGCCAGCCCATGGTGAGGCAGCTGGGACCCTGCAGCCCATGGAGGGCCCTGGGGACACAGAGATCCACCCCCAGCCCATGGAGGGCCCTGGGGATACAGAGACCCACCCCCAGCCCATGGAGGTCCCTGGAGACACAGATATCCACACACAGCCCATGGAGGTCCATGGGGACATAGAGATCCACCCCCAGCCCATGGAGGTCCATGGGGACACAGAGATCCACCCCCAGCCCATGGAGGTCCATGGGGACACAGAGATCCACCCCCAGCCCATGGAGGTCCATGGGGACACAGAGATGCACCCCCAGCCCATGGAGGTCCCTGGGGACACAGAGATGCACCCCCAGCCCATGGAGGTCCCTGGGGACACAGAGATCCACCCCCAGCCCATGGAGGTCCCTGGGACACAGAGATCCACCCTCAGCCCATGGAGGTCCATGGGGACACAGAGATCCACCCCCAGCCCATGGAGGTCCATGGGGACACAGAGATCCACCCTCAGCCCATGGAGGTCCATGGGGACACAGAGATGCACCCCCAGCCCATGGAGGGCCCTGGGGATACGGAGATGCACCCCCAGCCCATGGAGGGCCCTGGGGACACAGAGATCTGCGTGCAGTCTGTGGAGGAGCCCATGTTGGAGCAGTGAATGGCTGAGAGGAGGCTGTGAACCTGTGAGAAGCCTGTGGTGGAGCAGGGTCCTGGCAGGGACCTGCAGATGCGTACAGAGAAGAGCCCAGTCTGGAGCAGTTTCCCTGATAGGACTTGTGACTCTGAGGAGGACCCACACTAGAGCAGGCTTGAAGGACTGCATCCTGTGGAATGCATGGAAGTGCAACATGGAAGTGTGATCCATGTTGGAGCAGTTCAGGGATAACTGTTGCCTGTAGGATGGACTCATGTTGGAGTAGTTTGTGAAGAATATCTCCCACAGGAAGGACCCCACAGTGGAGCAGGCGAGGGATTCTTCTCCCTGAGCAGCAGCAAGAACAATGTGTGGTGAACTGACCATAACCCCCATTCTCCATCTCCCTGAGCTGCTGCAGAGAAGAGAGTGCCTAAGAAGGAGGGAAGGGTGGTGGGAAAGTGTTCTTAAGATTATTTAATTTCTCATTATCCTACTCTGATTTTATTAAGTAACAACTACAATTAGTATCTCTGAACCAAGTCTGTTGCCCATTATGGTAATCAGTGAGTCATTACTCCCTTTTTCACCTCAACTCATGAACCTTTAATTTTATTTTTTCTCCCCCATCCACTTGTGGAGGGGAGTGAAAGAGCAGCTTTGGTGGATGCCTGGCATCCAGCCAGGATCAACACACTACATCATCACAATCTTCAAGACTCACACAGAGATAATAACAAATTAAAATTTTATAGAGAAATTGTTTGAAAGCACATAATGGAATATTTAGAAGTGCAGGTAGGTCTTTTGTGGTTTTATTTTTTTTATTTTTTCAAATCGTTGATTATAAATATAACAATAAATAATACTGCATTGGCTTTTTGTGGTAAGGTTTTTGTAGTGGGCAGTGACTCCAGAATGACTCCAGAAGTGCCTCCTGTGAGAAGACACCAGGAGCTGCCTCCATGTCTGACAGAACCAATTTAAGCATCTCCAAAATAAACTTGCTGCTGTCAAAAGCTGAGCCTATCAGCAGTGCTGGTGGCACTTTTGTGGGACCACATTTTAAAAAGGGTAGAATGAAATTTTGAGTGGTGTATGTGAGAGGTCTAAGAAAGATGTGTGAGAACAATCTCAGCAGACATCAAGGTGAGAAAAGAAGGAAATCAAATGTGCTCCAGACATCAGAGCAGACATTCACATCCATCCCTTGGAGAAGACCATGGCGAAGCTCTTAGTCCCCCTGTAGCCCATGGACAACCATGGAGGAGCAGATATCCACCCTACAACCAATTCTGTAGTAGGTGGGTCTGTCCTAAAGGAAACTACAGCCCGCAGAGAGAACACATTGATGAGAGTTCTCAGCAGGATAAAAAAGAAAAAAAGTTGTTAAATTTTGTTCTATATCATAACTATTGCTGAATAATTAGGAGGGGGTGATTTTCTTCAGGTCTGGTATAATTTGAATATGTATATATATTTATTAGTTACTAAGAATTCTGTTTTGTTATGTGGTGTATTCAAAGTACTTGCCTTGAGCTATAAGTTTTGATTGATGTGAGTTTTGATCACCTGAGAATACCTTACTTTCAATTTCTGCAACAACAGAGGATGTGTTAAAGACAGGAGTTCCTCTGAATTTAAATATTCATAAGTGAGTTAGGGTGGAGTTGAGTTCAGGGCCCTTCTCACTATGGTTTTTACAGCCCAGATATACCCATTATCAGAAAAATAGTTAATGACACTTATTTACTCAGTTGTGTGGTGTGAAGAATGATTCTTCATGCTAAAACAACAGTTCATAATCATACAATGCTGATATTAATAAACATAATAATTTTTTTAAAATTAAAAAATGTTATCTTAAACGTTGTTCAACACTCCAAGACAATTTGATGGGTGCTCTTCACAGACACCTACAGAGACATCTGTGGTAGTCAAATATAACAGGTTTCTCAGTATTCAGCAGCGTGTTACATTGTCAAAGTTAATGAGATGTCTGATAGAAAATAATGACAGGCCTGGTTGGAAAATTTGCATCTATTTGTATCTCAGTTTTCTTTCAAGTTCTTCAGTAAAAACAATGTGCAAGACTGCTCAGTTTTTTTCTTTTCGGTATTTTGTGTTGTTTTTCAAAGGCAAGCAAAATGTTCCTAATTAAAACACATAGCATTTATGGTGTCACTAGTGATAATTTTTCTATATTCTGAATTATGCAACACAAAATATCTCCTTAGAATGAGATAGAATAGACCATTTCTGCAAGGAGAGATCTGCCATGATCCTGCTGACCCCCTCAGGGCTGATCAAAAGGTAAAGCATGGTTTTAAGTGCATTGTTCAAATGTTTCTTAAACACTGACAGGCCTGGAGAATGGACTACCTTCCAAGGAAGCCTTTTTAAGCATTTTCTTTAAATCTTTAGCCAAATTGCCTTTATATTTACCTAAAGAATTCAAAGAAGCTTGAGCACATACACCCTCAGTTTATTGTAGTGGATAATCCTGAGGACAGAAAATTTCTTGAGGGTAATTTCTTCCTCTCAATTATTTTAAGTGAGTCTTTTCAATTTAAATTATATTTTTTGTAAAAATCGTTTTGGTTTCTGCCAATGTTATTGCATTTTTTAAAAACTCTGTTTAAAGATATTATTTTATTACTATTATGAATTCTGGAAACTTCATGTCATGTAATTAAATTCCATCTTATAGCAAATATATATAAGATTCATTTGATTAACTAAGCGAATGTGAACATTGAAGATAATTGAGGTATGCTTTCTTATTGAATTATAATTTACCAAAAGTAAATTCATATCATGTGGAAGAGCACTAAGTAATTCAAACAGTAGTTTAAAACATCTAGAAAATACAAAAATACTTGTTCAGAACCATATAGGAGTCACTATATTTAAATAACAAAGAGTTCATACGGGTTGGGGTTTTTTGTCTGCATGCACATCTCTGTGCATGTGTGTATGCAGTTGTATTTATGAAAAGGTGGAAAGCAACTCAAAGAACTCATTAACTGCAGAAAATCTTCATGGAAAAAGGACCTTTATGTAGATACAGAAGAACCATAATTTACATCAAACGACATAAGGAGATAAAGAGGTGTTGTGGAAGACACGGAAAAAAAAGTTGGATCTTGTCCTTGTTTAGGGCAAATTTGGGAGGAAATTTCCAAAAGGGTCCCTCTAGAAAGCTGATTGAAGTGGCCTCTGCCCCAGCTGGTCTGGGAAAAGATTTCCTTGGAGGAAAGTAGAAAAAAACTGTTTAATTAACAAACAAAGTATTCACAAGCATAAAAAAATGAATAATATTAAACAATGGAACCTCTAGTTGTTCTGAAGAGATGGCAAATTCAGAAAGTCCTTTCTGTGGGGTGTAGCTCAGCTCTCTCACTCTATTATCAGTCCCTCCTGAGCTGGAAAATGCCACGTCTCAGGCCCGGATGGGCCACAGGTGTGAGCTCTGGGTGTTCTTCTGGGTTTTCAGGCCAGGGCATGCATGGCTGATCAGTTAAAGGAAAAGCCACAGTCCAGGGAGATTCTCTGCCTCAGCTAATTAAACGAAAACAAACTAAAAAGTGAAGGAGAGCTCGCTCCCTCTGTCAGTGCTGCAGGCAACACAGTCCATTAGAGAGAATGCTGAAGCTCTTATCTTTATGGTTTTGAATACATCTGCCTCAGACATTCCACTGCTGCTTCCCCCCTTCACTCTCAGATCTAGTTTTAGAGGAGCAAAATTCATTTCTGGCTAAACAGGTGAATGGGGATGCAATTCAGCATCATAAAGTCATACCAGGACAGATATGTATCCAATTCATGCAAAGATAATAATTTTTTAATATTTTTCAAAAGACCTATCACCTCATTTTCACTTACAGCCATTAGCCATCTCTGAATAATATGTCAGGAACCACATTATAGTCATGCACAAATAATTTCATAAACAGAATGGATCACTTCTTATCAATTTAGCATTGACTTGCTTCTTTGTGTTTTAAAACTCAACTATATTCTTTTTTTTTAAAATATCATTCCTTTTTCAATCCAGGTTAATTTGTTTTCCTTGCCCTGTGTTAAAGCCTTTGATGCAGACATGTATTGTGGAATGGAGTGCAACTTGTTCATTCATAGCCATTCCCTGACAGAAAACAAAACTCTTTTTACCCACCATGGAGGAATAGTTTATTCCTACTTTACAGCAGTATGGAGCCAAATCGTTCCTGATAAAGTACTTCATTCTGTCTGATTTCAGAAGCCTAAAAAAACAGATGCCACCGTTTCAGTTAGCTGTATAAACTCCCTATGTGGTTGAAGGGCAGAAACGGGAACTTCCAGAATGACATTGATTTCGTATTTGC
Source organism: Ammospiza nelsoni (assembly GCF_027579445.1). Classification (NCBI taxonomy): domain Eukaryota; kingdom Metazoa; phylum Chordata; class Aves; order Passeriformes; family Passerellidae; genus Ammospiza; species Ammospiza nelsoni. The sequence goes on along the minus strand of NC_080634.1, from coordinate 76,017,245 downwards.
ATAAACAACTAAAATAAGTTTGGTGAATCATTCCTGACAAGAACCATATTTTTGCCATCGAATGTAAGTGCCATCTAAATTACAAGCCTGGATATAGATAGCTACACTGCACTCTGTGAAGGACAGATGAAGTTAAAAGCATCAGTCATTATGATCATGATGCAAAAGATGTGTAGAACACCAAAGAGGAAAAAATAGAGATAATTATTGTTGAATATATTTTCAAACTCCAGAACAAAATTTGTATTATTATTACCCTAAATTTTTCTTCTTCTTTTTTTTCTTTTGCTTTTGCATGATAGGTTTTTCTCTTTTGATTATTGCTTTTATTCCTTGAATACTGACTCCTAAGCAGATAATGAAGTGCTGACCTCAGGTACAGTAGCAAATAGTAGCTAGGAAGACAGACAGAAAACACTTCCAGTTAAACCAATACAGCATTTTGTCATCCATTTCAAATTTTGTATTCAAGTGTATAAAAAGTTCAATTTATTTTAGACAAATTCTTGAGGGAAAAATTATTTTATTTCATTAAAGGCTACTCTGTACTCTTTCAACACTATCCATCTTTGTATATAAGCAGAAACTTTTAAAATAAAATAATAATCCTTTGAAATAAAAAAATGTTCTTTTCCAATATAAATTTTCTAAATTTTTCTCTCTCACATACACAAAAAATGTGACCATATAAACACAAAATGAGTGCATATGTGAAATACATGCCAATTTTCAATTGTTTATTTCAATAGACAACTAATTTCACATTCTTCTTTTTTTTAGAACTTGTTTATTTTTTAGATTGTTTGACTTTTAAAATATGTTATTGTTTCTGGGCTTCTTTCCTAGCCTGTATTTAAATAATCCATTCTGAATCTTAGCAATGATTTCTATGATGTCAATGCTTTGGGCAACACAAATGAAATTCTGAATGTTATTATCTTGTACTTCATTCTCAATAAACAACAAGCAATAATTCCACTCTACAGTATGTGATTAAGGCTGCTAAATTCAGTCCCTGAGAAAGTTAATACAGTTAGGCACCCCATGGTCTCTGAACTGACCCAGGATGCCCAAGCTTGCAGTGCAGGGATATTTGACAAGCCTTAGGACATAGCAGAGATTCTTTGCTTTCTGTCTCCACTCCTGGAAACCAGGAGGGATGCCTTAGCGACTTCTTGAATGACTCTATTTTGTCAAGTGAGGATAATGCCACATGAACACAGTCAATGGCTTGTTACAAGGCTTTTTATTAGACAAGCTGCAGGAGTTTAAGGGGACCCCAAGGATTCCACAGATTCCATATAGCTAATAGACAGAACATATTTAATTCTGATTATAGTTGTAGATGTGCACCTCTTGATACCTAGATATAGGCACCTACATGTTCAAAGTGAGTCTCATCCTTCAAATTCTTTATAAAGCAGTGGTATTGAGGAAAATCCTTACTCTGTCCTCCAAAGGAGTAGCTCCATGTTTTTGAAGCACTACAGAGAGCATTACTTTCTGTTTATATTTGGGTATCACTGTGAGAATTCCTCTGTCTGTGAAATTCCAATAGATGTGAATGACAGGCTAACATTGAGGAAGGACTACAACTTCTAAAACAGTTTAAGTGGAAAATTTTTCTGCTAGTTTGGAAAATCAATTCACCTATATTCAGAAGTAAGTAGGTAATGAATCACCTGATTTTTTCAAATGAATCACTGAAAAGTGAAACCCACTGAGAATTTTTTTTTAATATACATATATTGTTAAAGATCAGAGCTCTCAGCTTACTGACTGAAGCGCCATTGAGGCAACCTCTCAACTGCAGTCTTATAGATGTTGAGCCAGAATTTTGTAGCTGGTAAGAAAGACAAGGGAAAAAATGATCACAGGTCTCCTAAGATTCTTAAGGAAATCTGTGATTACTTGTGTGATTTCATAAAATTCAATATAGGAAATTTATTTATTGGTGCAAATGTACACAAACTTGGGATGTTCAGATAAAAAGTCAAAAGGAGGGATCAAGATGGATTGGGAGGGGGTGGAGAATAACTGTGTGAAAATGGAGAGAGAATAAAAGGGGCCATACATATGTAAATATGCTGCTGATGAATGCTTTCATGGCCAGGCACTGTTCCTGATCAGTGTAGTCTGTCATGTTTAATTATTAAGTTATATTCCTACTTGGAGTATGATATTGCTCTCCATACTGTGTGTTTGATTTGCTAGTTACCCTCCACCTACACCAGCTGGTAAAGTAGGAGGAAGACATAGTCTGGAAAGACTTGAGGTTCAGTCTGGAGCCTGCATAAACAGAGTCTAGGCTTGGATTACTACAGTCTGGTAGAAGATTTCGAGCATTCCAAAAGTTTGGGAATGAATTTGGGAAATCAAAGAACATGTTTAAGTCGACTCATGAGCTTGCATCCTGCTCAGCAGGAAGACTGGGACTGAGGGTATTGTGCACACATAATCTACACAAGTGCTGTGTGTATACTGTGAGTGTGTATAGCTGGATCTTTGGCATGCATGTTCTACCCTGCTACTGGATGGACCTGCAGACAGGAACAGCAGCAAGGAAGTGGAAGGGAAGAAATCCCTTGAGCATTAAGGTTACAGAAATCAGCTTCCTTTAACAGTGACCACTCTTATGACTGTTTCATTATTTTGTTAATACTGAGGGTACAGCCCTCTGTACTCAGGAACATATTAAGCCGGTATGTTAGTGTGGCTTTATTTCCCAATCATTATTCTGCCAATATCATATGAGCACCAGAGTAAGAAGTAGTTTCAGAACAGTACAGAAGTACAGTTTCTTCACATAGTTTCCTTCACATAGTTTCCTTTATGTACTGACATTTTAAATTGATGTTGACCCAGGAAAGAATATAGCATTTCATCATTAAGGACACCAGGAACTTTGTCTAAAATAAGCATTGGATCAAGCAGATAGAGAAAGCAGTTTTAGTGAGAAGATTAGTTTCGTTGATTAAAATGACTGTGGTGACTAAGAGCTTGGATCTTTTGTGTGTGCATTTTTGTGCAAATGATGTGCATTTTTTTCTAATGCACATCAAGGAACACCTATTGAATTCCCTATAATTATAATAAATTATTTCATTTACTTCAATTTACTTTTTTACACTAGAACATGTTTTTCTGAATTAAGTATCTCACTGAAGTATCCCACACTGTAGATGACAAAGAGAAAACCTAATAAAAACAGGATCCTTTAGAGTTTGGAAATTTTTCATATTATTATTATGCAAAATGTACAGCAATATTTGATGTGTAAGCATGCTGTAAAAGAGACATGATAGGAAACAGACTATAAGAAGCAGCTGGTTGTGTGAGTGCTGATAATATGCGCCCGTGCAGTGTTAGATTAATTGGAACCTTCACTGGCATTGCTTAAAGTAACCTTACCTGAATGTTATGAATCAGACTAAGCAGGTTTAATTTTCTATTTCTTCACTGACACCTGACACCTGCTTAAATGATATTACAGCTGTAAAAGAACTCTGGGAAAGGTGACACATGATAATTTAAACCACTTTCTGTAGTAATGCCAGCATTTATTATTTTTACTAGTGAGATCTTCTACCTTATTTTCTCATAATTTAATAGCTGAGTATTGTTTCAAACACCTAAATATTTTAAAGAGTTTTCTAACTCAAGGCTACAGCTCTGGTTTATTCTTTCCACTTCAGTTTAGAGGTGAGTGAGTGCAAGACATTTTAAAGGATATGGGAGAATTCAGAATTGTTCTAGGTTTTACAGATATTATATGGATTGTCTTCACAATATTGTCCATAAAATAAAATATGTGGCTTTAACCTCATCTTATTCATATAGTCCGAATTTTCATACTCCAAAATGACTCCTGAAAGATTATTTTTGAACATGTCATCTTTCATGTTATGGTCTCTTTCAGTTCTTGAAATCATAAAATCTTACTTTACCAAGATTCCAAGAGGTTTATTTTTTCCTCATGGTAATAAGTTGTAATACGACTTTTATAATTGATATATAACTTAATTTTCAGATAAGGATTGGTAAATAGTTAAACAAACCTATGATTTATGTAACCATATTATTGATATTTTATCTGCATAGAAGTAACAATCAGATAGATAAAAAGCTATCATTTACTGGAGAGGAAAAAGCATGTCAAAATGCTGCTACTGAGATTTTTGTAATATTCGTTTCCCAACAAGAAGCTCACTTTATGTGGTTAAAGTCAGTGGGCCTATGTTGTCATGGTTTACTCATAGGCCACAGTACTTATGCAAGATATTTCATACACTTTTCTACTAGACCAAGGTTTCCACCATTACTGGTGTTAATTTACGCTTTTTTTAATTCTCAGAAGATAAGCCAGGGTTTAAATACTCAGGGAACATGAACAACCTGGTTTTACTTGAAGTCAGTGTTGTGTAACATAGGCTTTACACCACAGCCTTCAATCCTATTAGACCTTTCTAACTGGAGGCAAAATTTGACCTCAGTACCTAAAGCCTACAGTTCCTCACCTTTAACAAGCAAAAAGCAATATATTTTTTGGAGCTAACAAACAAGTCTGCTGAAATAACATTGTTGGTATTTATAACAAAATAGTGAATTGAATGATGATTTATATGCATTGATTTCCATATAACTAACTGGAAATAAATATGATGCAGACAGTGTCCTGAGAACCAGCCAGCCTATAATAACACAAACACATTGAAAGACAGAACAAATATCGGTAGGAGGACAAATGTTGAGGCAGAAGGAATTAGCGCTTGACAACCAGATGTAGTTCATTCTGGATGTAGAGTTCACTTATGCAGCTATTATGTCTTACTGTTTTGACTTTTTTAAACTGAGACAATTTCTTTGGTACCTCATCGCCAAACAACACAATGTCTTGAATAAAGACACAGTTAAAGACTTTCTTCTTTGACTATTATAGTTTCATGGCAGAATAGAAAAGATAGAAGTCTGTCAATATTCAAAAAGTAATTGGTTAAAAGTTTGGATGAAGAAACAGAAGCACATACAGAAGTGCAGAAGTTGCATTTTTTTATACTTAATGTTTTAAATTTAATTAAGTATTTTATAGCAATTGTTCCTTCTGATTTAGATAAAACTTATAAAATTGCTTTATGTGCAGAATATCAGTGTCTTAGAATTCTTTTTAATAAGCTATTTCCACATAACTTAGAGCTTCTACTTCTTGTCACAACTTTGAAGTATGAAGGTAGAGTGTCAAAAAAACCCCAAGTTTAGCACTTTCTTTAATTGAATTACCTGTATGTTTTTTACAAAGTTGTTGGATTTTTTTTTGTAAGACTCTTCTTTTTTTATACCATGAAATTAAGAAATAATTGAGAAGTCTCTAAAGAAGTTCTTATGTTTCTTTTTATATTTTTCATTTTAGTCAAGCAATATTTTATTACTGGTATTGTTTTTTCTTTCCAGTGCAAACATTTGATCTTTAGAGAGATAAGTCTTATTTCCTACCTTTGCAAACATATTAGTCATTACAGACCTCAAAGTAATATTACTGTATTGCTGCCAAGTCCAGATGACATCTGAGAGACTGGAAAGTTTATTTCTTTTGTTGACCAGATCATTCTCTCATGCCACAAATTAGTTTAAAAAAGAAGACAAAATGCAAAACCCCCACAGTCCCAGAATAACAGCTGGCTTCCCTGTGAAGTCAAAATTCATCCATAAATTATATTGCCAGAGACAGTAATGCCTATTAAGGTATTGGTGCCCATGTACTTATATGTTAAGACCTTGCCTTTTAGGACAGCAGGTTTTTACTCATCTTGCAAGTCTTATAATAGGTAATTTATGCAATTCATTAGGCAAGGTTTTTATTCCAGGTCTATGTGAAAAAAGAGGAGGATGAAAGGCTGAATTTTTCAGAATCCATAGGATTTAGACATACAGAGCAATGTGACTGAAAAATGTTAAGTGTATAAACACATGATACAAATCCTTTTAGCCACCCTTTATCCCTAAGTGTTGCAGTCAGTCAGTTTTATGGTTTTCTGTGGCACTTTCCTTCTTGTTCTCTAAACAATGTAATGCAGTATATTTCATGTATATCTCATAGGCCTCAAAACTGATTATTTTCCCATCAGTAGGAAGAGGAGGATTTGACATGAATGAAGCAATTTCAATCTTTGATTTCTTCAGCTTCCTCCAGAACTGCACCAGTTTCTGAACATTTTACAAGGTATCATTCATTATCTATAGCTTTCTTTGGAGTTAAAAATGTCTTTCTGTCAGTCAGCCTCCAGTTCACATAGACCTTATTGTCGCTATAGAGCACGACACAGTACAATAATACACAACTCCATCAGAAGGGTGCAAGAGAGAAATTTATTAAACCAACATAGCTTTTATAGTTCTTCCACATATTGACACCTATCTAACACATATACAGTGCCCATTGGCCATAAAAGAGAAAGAAAATTCCCAGCAGGCAACCAGGAAGCCATGTCACTCCATGAGCCAGTGAGAGTCTGTATCTCCCAACTTTCTCTCCTTCTTGTGGTCTCCATGGTAATGACCTTGGTGTTCCTTCAGGAGAGATATAGATAGGGCTTCTCCTTATCTTCAGGAGGCCCTGCTAGCTCACAAGGACAGCACAGAATGTCTTTCCCACGCCTCATTGGTTACCTGCATGCTTCTTCCTTCCATATCCTCTTATTTGCTTTTTCAGGCCAGAATACTCTAGAAAATAATATAGTTAGTGAATAATTTTATACATAACTTAGTACACAAATAGTTTTCCATGTGCTTCACTCCAGAATCTTCCTGAATAACATCACAATGTTTGAGGAGTTGTAATTTTAGAATATTGTCTTTCTCGTTGGATGGTCTATAACAGACTCCGTCATGATAACTGTGGAGATTAGAAGTGGAAATTAGTTTGAGTAAACTGTAGTGGGATGAATACTCATAAACACTAATCTCAGTACTACAGACTGATATATCCTGAAAGATACCTTTACACTTCAACCTTTTGGATGGGATTCACCTACTGAATGGGTGGGTAGGAGTATGTAAATGAGGAATTGTAATAGTGTAAGAAAAGGTAATCAATATATTCAAAGAGTCTAGAGAATTTTTCATGTTGCCTCAATTTGAACAAGTCATGTCTGTCAGCTGAAGAGGTCTCTAGACTCCTTTGACTGGCTGATTTTCCCAGGAAACTATTTTCAAATTAATTGTTGTAATGTGTTACAAAGGTTGTTACGAAAATGTTGTAATGTAAACATTACACAGAGTCAGTAGCAATTAATGTACTGGAAATTGCATCATCTGGAATAAAACTGTGATATAAATAAATCCCAGTCAGGTTCTTTCCCTAAGGACAGGAAGTAGGCCATAGTTTACAGCTTTGTGATTGACCTTATTCCCTTAAGAGCAGGACCATCCTATTCATGCTGTCTATTTGACAGAGTGAATGCTACCTCTTTAATTGTTCCCAAGCCCTGTCTAGAAAAGGACTAGCAAGAGCCAAACACCATGGAAAAGTATCTTCCTGTGCCTGAATGGAGTCCTTGTTTGTTTTGCTAGTGAGAGTCTTTTAGATTAGCATACTGACAGTGGCTTTGAGTTCTTTGATGCAAATCATCTGAGCAAAGAAATTCCAATTATTCTTCTATGGTTTCAGATTAAACACTTCACATGCCAGCATTTAATTCTTCAGACCATCAACAGAAAACAAGCAACAAAATATTTCTGAAAGTTCTGACTCCATTCTATTGTACATGCATTAACTACATATGTCATGTTGAATATTAAGTCAATGGAATTGAATTTTTCTATAAATATTTACAATTAATTACTTTAATTAAAGTAATAAATATTAAACAAAAATACATTGATTAAAAGAAAAATTGATCTTTCTTACAAAGCTCTGATAGGATGGCAGAAGAGTTACTTTATTTTCAAACGTGAATAAAATGTACATAGCCAGAGGGGCTACTAAATTTTTAACTGTGATATTAAATTTTTATTGTGGCAACAATAAAATGATTCTTGAATAAAATCCCTTAAAACCTCCATGATTCAGTAGTAGAATATAACATTTCTTTTGAATACTGAAAGAATATATTTGGAATTAACTTACAACTGTTTCTCATTTAAAACACAGATTAAAGAATATAGCAATACAAAAGGCTTCTTCATTTCACTAATGTATTTAAATTTTTTTAATTTAATTCAATTTTTCCTTCAAAGCAATAACCTCTATATTAATTTTGCTCTACATAAAAAGAAAATACAAAACAGTGGTTGAACTTGGCTGACTGTCAGGTGTGCAACAAGCTGCTCTCTCATTCCCTTTCCTTAACTGGACAGGGAAGAGTAATTACAGTGAAAGATTCATGAGTTGGGATAAGGACAGGGAGATCACTCAACAGCTGCCATCACAGACAAAAACAAACTCAGTTTGGGGAAATTAATTTAGTTTATTGCCAAACAAATCAGAATGGAATCATGAGAAATAAGAACAAAACTTAAAGCACTTTCCCCTGACTCTTTCCTTTTTCCTGGGCTCAACCTCACTGCCAATGTCTCTGCTCCACTGTAGATCTCCATGGTGTGCAGGGGAACAATCTGCATAAGCATTGTCTTCTCCATGGTGTCTGCTGGGGAACCTCTGCTCTGGCACTTGGAGCACCTCCTGCCCTTCCTTCTCCAATGACCCTGGTATCTGCAGGGTTACTTCTCTCAATTCTTCTCATTCCTCTCTCCCATCTCTTGTTTTAGAGCAGTTTTTACCATTTTTTGAATATGTTATTGTGGAGGTGCCACCAAAATTTCTGATTGTTTCATTTTTCTGGGGTCCGTCTTGGAGCTGGCTGGAACTGGCTCTTGTGGACATGAGAACAGCTTCTGAACACTAATTACAGGTGCCATGCCTGTGGCCTGTGGCTCCCCTGCTACCAAAACCTTGCCATGTAAATCCACTAACACCTAGTGTTGACTGGCTTGAAGGACATCTGGGTTTGCAAAAAAAAAAAAAAAATCATCTCATCCTCTCTAACCAAACCATGTTAAGATTTCTTTTTTTTTTTTTTATTTTTAAGAAAAATTTGAAATAATCAAATACAATGCATTCTCAATTTACTCAAGCCACTTAGTGGTGTTACTGTTTTGAGAAGCAACTTGGAGAAGAAGGAAGACATGTGCAATGAGATGGATTCCAGCCCTCCGGTTAATAATTTATACTTTTTTTTTGTTATTTATCTGATCATTTGTCTCATCAGCAGTTTTTAAGAGTTTACCTAAGTGGCATGCTAAGTTAATTTTTAAGATCCATTATGTTGATCTTTATTTTATGTTTGGACTTCTCAATTGTAATTACTTTTCGTAAAGAAAGAAAATAAGAAAGTACAGGCCACTGTACTATATATATATATGTATATATATATATATGAGAGAGAGAGAGAGAGAGACACTATATATAAAGCATATATATGTTTTATATAATAAACTGTATCCATGTTATCATGTAGAATATACATATGGAAATAAGTTATGGAACACACAAGATCCAAATAACTTGTTTCTTTGTCAATGAAATGGCCATGGTGTAGCAATATATAAAGTGCACATCTACCATAAAATATATGAGGAGCCTTACAGAACATTACATATATTCATTGTGTATAGATGCACTGTATATACTGCATGACACAGGTTATATCTAGGTGATGGAAAGTTTATTGACTATTATTCTGTCACAGAGAATAGGAACCTGTAGAATCTAATTGAAAAAGTTGTGATGGGTGGTGACTGCTCCAGAAACAACTGAATCAGTGGAGAAATGAAGTGTGAGTGCATGTATTTTAGATATCACATAGTCATAGTCTTGTCAGAATAACTGGTTATCACCCTTGTCGTACAATAAATCACAGTCATAAAATAAAAATCTGAAGAAAAAACCTTAATCCTGAAGTATTTGTTTTCTCACAGTATGTTCATAAATATTAATGTATTTATTGCTGAAGTTGAAAGATGTAGAAGTCAGGAAAATTATGCTAACTCTTGATCACACTTTTATTTTGCTATGCAGAGGTGTCCTAAAAAATCATGCTCATCTTTCTTCTAATAAAAGTCATTAAATTCTGTTCAAGGTCACCCAGGATGATAATCTAGTCCCCTTTTTCTCAAAGGTGACTGATTTTCTTTGCTCCCAGCATGGAAACTGTTGTCAACAAGGTCCAATTTATTTATAACATCATCCCATTAAATTTGCTTACGTTTGTCATGTTTTCCCTCTCTGCAAATGCTATGCTATTTCAAACTTTCCTAACAGTAATTCGGTGTGGGTATTTTTCCTTATTTTTCAGTAATTCAATACATGTATTATTCCATATGTACACTTCTACAATTTTCCTCTATTTTAACCACAGCTAAGAAACTGCTGTTTAATATGGATACTTGCACAGTATGGACCCTAAGAAATGTACAAAAAAGCATTCTTTATTTGTTTGTTTGTTGTATTTGGGGGTTTTGATTGATACAAAATGATAGTAATTGTCTGTTAAAGTATGCTCTTTAATGTAAGCAAATGAAAGGACCATGTAATAAATGAAAGACTGGATTACATTAATCACAAAAAGTACTCCTAAAGATACTATCATACTGCAGATGTAAAAGCAATATATTTACAGTCTTCAGTCTTCAGTCAAGTTTAACTCTCAAATGCAGACATTTTTATTTTAAATTAAAATATTCTGATTTATATTTCAGTTTATTGAGCTGTTTGTGTTTTATATCTCTGTTACTCACTACATTGATATTCATCTGCATCGTGATATGCAAAACCAGAGACTGTCTATTACAGTTTCAGACAAATATAAAACGAAGTAAGTTGTATGTTGTTTAATATTCCTAGTTTTGTGGCCTCTGTATCTTGCACTTCTTCATTTTACTCCCTTTTCAGCAAAACAATATTGAATAAAAAAAGTCCTCTGAAGACATTTTGGTGCCATAAATTAATATTTTCTGCCATGGATAAACAGAATGAAGCCATCATGATGGAACAGTTACCTTCAAATATATTGCTTAGATTTCAATTTCAATTACAAGCCTTAGAGAAAGGGACATTCCTAGTCTGATTGCCATTACAAAGGCATGGTATTTACCAGAAAAAAAGCTTAGAATACAAGCTTGAAAATTTTATCAAAATTGTTTGACAGCCAGGTCCAATGAGAAAATCATTCTCTGAGAGGGAAACATAAGCTAGCAGCAGCATGTGGAACGTCGAGTAGAAATATACAATATTTTTTTGTTATAATTCTTATTAATTCAATTAATACTAGGTGTTGTGATAAGATATAATAATGATTTGTGACTTTTCCTATGGATGTGGCTTTATGGTTGGTATTTGTTTCACTATCAGTATATCTAACATCCTGTTAAGGGCACTCTCTAGTACTGGCCTTCAAAAAGGATGTAAAAGCAGCTGTGGAAATTACTGATTCTTCAAAATCATATTCTAAGCTTCACCAATTTCATCTCTGCTAGCAGGATGTACCAAAAAAATGTTTGTTTTAATAGTAGGAATCTTCAATGAGATAAGAACTGACACTTTCTTGTTATGACTGAGCCTAATCTTGAATGTGTATGACTACTCAGCATACTTTTATTACAAGCTTTACAAATCTTTGATTTTTATTTCAATCATCAAGACATTTCCTATCTAATATTTATTTCTACATCTGGAGGAGCAACTATTTTCTGTGAACATACTCAGTGGAAGTGATATAGAAGACATACACTGAAAGTGAGAAAAATACTGTCACTCTTTCTCCTTCAAACCACAACTGCTTCTGCTTTTTGTCCTTATCTTTAGAAGTTCACCTTCTGCTACAGTGCATAATACATTATGCTCTCCTCAGCCGTCCATCCTGTCTCTGGAAAAGGTTTCTTGGTTCTCAAAATAAGTAGTGTTAAATTTAAGTAGGCTGATATTGCGATTCAAGCCTTACTGAAAGCTACAATTTGTTCATTAAAATTGAAACTTGTGTTGTAGGTATTTGGAATGGGAGGCAGGGATGAAGGGTGGGAGGGGAAGAGTTTGCTAAATGGTTATTTTTCAGTGTATAGAACAACTGAATAGGCTAATTTATTTCTCTGAGCTTCAAGAACTCTTTTCTGAATGAGAACATCTGTTCCAGCACCATTTTTCTAGCTCAAATAATTTCATGACTATGGCTAATAGAAGAAGTATTTGTCTCTGCTGCTTCTCATCACAGTTTTTTTATTCGTAACATTTGTATATTGGTTCTTCCACCCCCAAAACAAGATCTAATTTTATGCAAAGCTAAGTCATAGTAACAAATATACAACTCCCCCTCAGTCATCTAAAGTGTGTGTGTGAATATTCAGTTAATTAGAAAATTTTATTTAATTATAGTTATCACTAATAGATGAAATCCAAAGTAGGTTTCTGCTAGCAATTCAGGGTGCTAAATCCATTACTTACTACCTACAGCTTTCATTAGCTTAACTGGTTAAAGAAATGTCCAAAAGTACACTTGTGCTTAAGGCTGTCTTTTTGTTTACTACAGGCTCATCCTTATGTCATAAAAGTCATAAAAGTATATTGCAGAGAGACTGGTTACAAGACATCATTATTTGAGAATACTTTTCCCCTCATAAAATTAAACCCTAACAGACCTTATACATTATGTTAATTCAAAACAAATTGCTTGTTGCTTGTTTCAACAGCAAGCAAATATCTTCATACCATTGTTTATTTTCACAAGTGTCTTGGTTCAGGGTTTTTGTGTGTATGTCTATTTCAGACAAGAAAATCATGAAGACTATAATTCTATCATGATTAAGCATTTTTAAATATTAAACAACTTAGTACTTGGGTTTTAAACTACTAGTATTTAGCTTTCAACCTCTAATATGCATATTCTGTGACTGATCATTTTTATTTACTGGTGAAATAAGTGTTTAAGTTTGTGTGAGGTTTTAAACTACTTCATTAAGTCTGTTTTATTTTTTCCAACAATCTTTAAAGGTTTACAAATACAGATTACAGTAAATATATTTCATATTAAGGGTCTGGCTAGAATTTGTATAGGAAAACAAAAAAATAAAATCAGCAATCTGAAAAAAGAAAACTTAATTCCAAATGCGTGTTATGTTCTTTGACAGCGTCTTGTCCAAGGATGCACTCAATAAAACACAGCCTCCCAGAAACAGATTTAAAAACAAAGGAAAAAGCAAAAAAAAAAAAAAAAAAAGAGTTAACATAAGTAGAAAATGCTTTAAGGTAGTTGCTGTTACTACAGAAATTATGAAGAAAAGATATCACCACTTACTAATTAACAAATAGGATTTTAAAGACAGAAAATAATTTATTTCAATAGCAGAAAGTTTTGCCATTTGAAGTTATTGAGTTGTCAAAGCAAGACAGTAGAGTGTAGTAAACACTATTTGTGCCTTTGAAAATCTTACCCAGAGATTTCAAAAGTATTTAAGCCTGAGATATAATATTTAATGGAAATAATTGGTGAATTATATACTATCAAATATTTAGCTTCATCAAAGAAGCAGGCATCTGAGAATTAAAAGTATACACAAACCAGCTTTGGCATATGTATTTGTGATGCAAATCTGCAGGAATATTTCAAGGAATATAATATTCTCAAAGTTTTTACTATTCTTCGTGACATTGATACCATTCCTTATGTTGTTTACAGAAAAATGTTAGCTAATAGGCCTGATTTGAAATGAAACCACATGTTTATTGACTCATATATAGACTCCTAGATTTACAGCCATAAAATGAAATAAATTAATTGGCATGGAAAAATTTTCTCAACACATGGAATTTTCTTTCAAGATTAAGGCTTGTGAATTTGGTCTTTTTAGTCCTTGCTGTGATGGACATTTCCTAACAGATGTTTTGTCTGTAAGACTACACTACTTACACAGTAAGAAAAGTGTAATAATATAATTTCATACATTTTCATAGAAGTTTGGAATTTTTATCAAGTACATTTCATGTATTTTTGATGTGAACTTCCAGAATGGCAATGAAAATTGGGAAGGAAAAGAAAATGTCTGCAGAAAAATAGCGGTAGAGAAATTGCCATAGCAGACTAGAAGTTGTGAGGTGGGGAATCGGACCTTGGATCCAAAAGCATCCTTGAGAAGTGCAGCTGGCCTCTTTGAACTACAGCCTGGGTATCTAGAAACCAGTGACACCGAATCACAGAACTATTCGGATTGGAAGGGCTCATCTAGTTCCAGCCCTCTTCCCACGGAGAGGGACACCTTCCACTAGACCAGATTGCTCAGAGCTCCATCCAGCCTGGCCTTAAACACTTCCAAGATGGGGCATCCAATTTAATACTATGACCTACTCCTGAGGTGTGGTAACTGAGGTTTTTTCTTAATATAATATAATATAATATAATATAATATAATATAATATAATATAATATAATAATGTATTAGAGTGAAATAACACTGAATGACTAGTGTATATTTTTATATATGTACATTTTTGGGCAATTTAGTTGCAATGGAAAGGAAGTGCATAGCCATTTTGGTTATTATCTATGATAATAGGACAATATAAAAGAATAAAAAATCACTTAAGAAAATATATAGAAAAATTAAACAAAGAGAAAGAAATTATAAGAGTTCATAACAGAGAGGAAAGATATTACCACCTGTGGATCCAGTGACAAGACTCAATTGTTGCAATTCAGGTGTCCATTGATCAAAATAATGGTCACCATCTTGATCTGTAGTGGGTGGGGGAAGTTTCTGCTTTCATCTTATGCATGTACAATTTTGTCTCAACTAATTGAGAATTAGGGACCTCTAATAAATTTAGCCTGGGATTTGGTACAAGGATTTGTGCATATTTGGAATCATATAAATCAAAGAATTTGTATTAACCTTCCCAGTTCTGTCTTGGAAGGCTTTAGGTTTATCATTACTTGGTTTAATATTTCAGGGACAAGTGAGCTAAATAATCTTAACAAAACAAAAGAAGATGTTATATGGGAAGGGGTAGAGTCTCTCTTCCTCACCTCAAGGAAGGACAGGCATTGACTGCAAATGGGACACGGATGGAATACAAAGGAGGTCTTTTATCAGCTCTCATGTAAATCTATCTGTGAGCATTCCACATGACAAAAGGCTATGAATTAGTGCAAAACCAGGAAACTGGAACATCAGAGTATGACCTAAAATGGTATAAAACAGCCTGGAAAACTAAAATTGGACTGAGAGAACAGAAAAAATCACAATCTATTTTCTGTTATTAAAAAAAAAAATCAGTAGAAATGAATCATTATTTAAATTATTAATTATTACAATCAATTAAGTAATTTTGAAATTAAATTCCTTTGAAAACTAGAAATTTCTATCAATTGACTGCTCAAAGGGGTTGAATCCTATGTTCTCTTGTGTGTCTATTATATAAAGAGGACTTATTTTATGCAAAATTTATGCATCTCTCTCTCCTAGAACTTCCCATGCTGCATGTACTTTTCTTTTCCTAAACAGGCTGAATTCTCCACACAAATTATCCACAGATGTTGGACTCTCCTTGGGGGCACTTCACTGGCTCCATTCTGTGACAGATTATCTTTAAAATGAGATTGTCTGTGATCTTAGTGTTCTTCCTTTGGGCTCACTTTTTTAGCTGGTTTTGTTTGCCTTCACATTTTTGAGATGGTTGGATCCTTTCTTGGATTGGTTTGTCCTCCCCTTTGAGATGACTTGGCTGTTTCTGAAATTTTTCTAATTTATTTGATACTGATATTATAAGGAAGAAGATGGATATTCCATTCAAACATTAGAAAATCAATACTGTTTATAAATACTGTAGAAATCAACATTAAACTCTTTACTGAAGTCACGTTGCACATTCTTAAGGAATGCTTAGCATCTTTACAGAATATGTCAAATTTAAAGAACCCCAAAAAGCCCCATAAAGAAAGAAACAAAGCCCCCATTTCTCTCTCTTTTTTTCAAGTTGGAATTAAACCTTAAATTTACTATATAAAAGAAAAAGAAGAGTACATTTTATAACAACATTGTTAGGCCCACGGCTTTATTCCTAAGAATTTTGTTGTGAGTGTATCTCATTATCTCAAATGAAGATTAAAATGAAATGATATAGAGAGGAAAACAGCTAGAGAATTTATATGGGGTTTTTTTTGTATCTGTGCATAGATATAAAATGTACCCTTGATTCTATGATATGAGTCTTTTGAGATAAACCTAATATTAATAAATTATCAGAGAAACAATAATTCCCAGCAGTGCGATTAGCAATTCAATATGCAATACTAGCACAGTAGAGATGGAAAGATATGCATTGAGCTAATGGATAAAATAGCAGAAAGTGTTGATTCAGAAGTCCTAAAGTTATTCAGACTTTTATGTATGAGGCTTGTCATACACTTCTGTAGAATTATTATCAGAAAACCATAAAACCTAGTGAAGGAAAAGGTAGAATAATAAGAAAGTGAAGGAGACATCCATAAAAATAAAAGATAAATATATTTACCTAACTATACAGATGTTGGTTTCACTTACAGAAATAAAAGTAGGTCAGTTTATTAATTTTTAAATAATTTTTTTTCTTATAGGCAAGTCAGAATTATTTAAAACATTAATTTATATTTCAGCAGTTTTTAATAGGAGGAGTATTGTGACCTTTTTGGATAGATGACCTTATAGAAAATTTTCAAATTAATGTTTAATTAATGTTGCAATAATTAGTAATAAAAAACATGTATTTTATTTTCACTGAAATGACTGTAGAGTGTCATTGTTTGCCATGAAACTGATGCTGCACTTTCAGTATTACTTCTTTCCATTAAAATAAAATTAATACATACATATTTTAATTTAATCAACTGTGTTGCATTTTTATGAATGGCTAAAGAATGTTAAGGGAATCCAGTCATATACCACTTAAATATATGTTTGAATTCATTTCTGCTCAAAAAACAGTCTGTTGGGATGCATGTTCTATTCATCTTTATGGAATACAGCTACATGGAACACTACTGCATTGTTGGCTCAGGGCTTCTTAAAAAATATTGTGAGTTTATTTCAAATTCTTAAGTACAGAACGAGGACATGTGTTCACCCCTTGCTAATGGCTATCGATGGCTAATGGCTAATAGCTCATCACTAATGGCTATCGAGGTGACAGGATTAACTGGAAATGGTGGTGCACCCTTCCCATGATTCCATGAGCACTCTTCCACTTCACCACACAACTCTTTCCCCTTTATCCCTACCTAAATAATATTCCCCCTTTACTGGAATCTTTTGGGATCCTAAGGGGTCCTTACTGGGATCCCTTACTAGGCCCTTCGGCTGACATGCTAACGCCTCTCATCTCTCTTTAATGAGGATCTCTATCCCATTTGCAGGTGTGACATCTATTCTGAGAGTGGCTGTTTGATGGTCTCCAACCATTTCACTCTATTTTCTCAGACATACAAATCATCTGATGAAATGTGGTCAACTGTGTTTGGATAGTCAACATTTGCAGAATAAGGGCTACCAGACAGCAGTTTTCTCACTCTAAATTAGATAGAAGTAATCATGACGTGAACCATACTCTGAATATCTTTCGATTTTACTGCAAAGAGCCCATAGAAGAGCCCAAACCTGAACATCTAATAATTAAGGAAAAAGGAAAAAAAAAAGTAGAAAAGAAAAAACACCAAAGATTGATTTGCTGTTAACATGGCCGCACCAGGCCCAGCTCTGTACTGTGCAGATACGTTATGGGGACTTGGGCTGCTGAGCGAGTAGTGAGAGAGCCTTCTTCAAGGCAGGAAAATCACAGGTACAGCTAGCTGGTGGTGGGACTGGTGAAAGAGAGCATTACTGCCTCAAGAATTCATGAAAGAAAATACCAGAAGGCAAGTTTTAAAACCCTGGAAAAACAAAGGGCAGCCAGGAAGGTGCCTTGGTCTTGCCCAGGACTGATTGGAGATTGCTGGTGTCAGGTCAGGTCTGGCCATCAGCATCTACAGCAGTGCTGGAACACACAAATAGGCTTTTCAAAGTACACTTTTGTTTTTACTGCAGGTAAATTACTGATAGCAAGAATTAACTAAGAAAATTAGTAAAGCACTGAAAGTAAACTTTTAAGATATTATTTAGAGCATTTTCTTCAGAGCAGATTCTATATGAAGATTAAATAAGTTTGTAGTCTCACTATATACAAAGCTATGCATCAGAGTGTTAGACTGGTTCTGCTAGTTTTACCCAATGAAGAATTTAACCTAAATTAAATACATTCTCTTACTTTAGCTGTTTTGAACAATTCCACCTCATCTATAGAAATGCCTTAAAAGCCACGCTATATGTACTAAATATTCCATTATTTTTTCACTAGTAAATTTAAATTTAATTTATTTATAAATCTGGTATTATTTAAGAAAATTAAAATTTTTCTTTTCTTGTGTCAATGGCATAAATCACACTGGTAAATGTGCAAATTTTTCCAAATATTCATCTATATAATTGGTCATATTTTTTTAAAGGACATTTATTAAAAATTAGACTAGAGTTTTTCTGGATGAACAGCTATGTTTAATTTTTTAAAAAGTGAACTGTGTTAGGTTTTCATCTTTTCAGGGAGAATTGTTTAAATAATGAAGACACATAAAACTGACCCCACAACAATGGTAAGGCTGTAGATGTTGTTTACTTGGATTTTAGCAAGGCCTTTGACCCTGTCTCCCATAGCTTACTCCTAGACAAACTCGCAGGCCGTGGTCTGGACAGGAATACCCTTTGCTGGGTTCAGAACTGGCTGCATGGCCGGGCCCAGAGAGTGGTGGTGAATGGTGCTGCATCCAGCTGGCGACCAGTCACCAGTGGTGTCCCTCAGGGGTCTGTGCTGGGGCCAGTTCTGTTCAATATTTTTATTGACGACATGGATGAGAGTTGAGAGTCTTTTATTAGTAAATCTGCTGATGATACTAAATTGGGAATGTGTGTAGATCTGCTAGAGGGACGTAGGGCTCTGCAGAGAGATTTGGAACGGTTGGATGGATGGGCAGAATCTAACGGGATGAAGTTCAATAAGTCCAAGTGCCGAGTCCTGCACTTTGGCCACAACAACCCCCTGCACCGATATAAGCTGGGGACGGTGTGGCTGGACAGTGCTCAGGTGGAAAGGGACCTGGGGGTGCTGGTTGACAGTCGATTGAATATGAGCCAGCAGTGTGCCCAGGTGGCCAAGAAGGCCGATGGCATCCTGGCCAGTATCAGGAATGGTGTGGCCAGCAGGAGCAGGGAGGTCATTCTTCCCCTGTACTCGGCACTGGTGAGGCCTCACCTGGAGTATTGCGTCCAGTTCTGGGCCCCTCACTTTAGGAGGGACGTTGAGATGCTTGAGCGTGTCCAGAGGAGAGCAACGAGGCTGGTGAGGGGCTTGGAACACAAGCCGTATGAAGAGCGACTGAGGGAGCTGGGGTTGTTCAGCCTGGAGAAAAGGAGACTCAGGGGTGACTTCATCACTCTCTACAACTTCCTGAAGGGTGGCTGTGGTGAGCTGGGGGTCGGTCTCTTTCTCCGGGCAGCAACAGACAGAACAAGAGGACACAGTCTCAAGCTGCGTCAAGGGAGATGCAAGTTAGAATTAAGAAGGAAGTATTTTACAGAAAGAGTGGTCAGATACAGGAATCATCTACCCAGTGAGGTGGTGGAGTCATCATCCCTCGAAGAGTTCCAAAAAAGGCTGGATGTGGCACTTGCTGCCATGATCTAGTTGAATTGTTAGAACATGGGTTGGACTTGATGATCTTATAGGTCTCTTCCAACCTTGAATTTCTGTGATTCTGTGATTCTGTGATTATTAAACTTCATCCAGTTACTAATGCATAATAGTAACTTCTTTCTCAGACATGTTTTCTTAAATAAATCTTTAGCTTTATTCTATGTATCATATATGAGATTGGAAAAGCTACATAATGATTTTATGATTGATATTACTCCTCAGTGGGTTTACTTTTTTTTTTTTGCTGTTTATCACCTCATTTTTCAGAGTATTGATTGTCTTTTCTTCTGCATGAATATGTTATCTTTTCCATACTCTTTTCTCTATTGTGACCTCTACTAGGCAAAGGTACTGATTTATACAATTGCTGTATTCAATTTCTGCTCCTAATTCAGACAAAAGTTTCTTGGGGCTAAAAAGCCATATAAAGACATACATTATTCATTCTTTCTTTAAATGGCAACTTCTTTAAAATTCAAATTTAAGCACCTTAGTGCATAGTAGATGGTGACTGAGAATGTTATTCTATTTATTTAACCAGCTGATCTTCTTGGTGGTGTTGGTCCCCCAAGAAGGCTTTGAATCCAATTGATTAATATCATTTTAGGTGGGAATACCCAGGTACCTTCCCTTGGGGGTGTTGGTGGGGAGGTCAGTTTGACTCAGGCTTTTGCAGCAGACCCTGGATCAGTTGCATCACTTTGCATCACATGCAGTCCTGCAGTGCAAGGCCTCAGGAACAAGTCTGGGGAGAACGTAGGTGGTTTTTGATAGATTATGACACATCTTCACATGCCTCTCCCATGAATGTCCCGTGGATGTGGCCTTCCCAGGGCTGGGGGTTGCATAGCTGGACTGGATTGTATAAGGGAGGATGGGTGCTCAGAGCACCCCTGACCAGAGGTTACACCACACACCCAAAACCTCCTCCTCTCCCCACGGCTGGGGGGGACTGTGTGCAAATGTGCTCTCACCAAATGAGTCTGGTGGGCCTCACCAACCCCAAGCTCAGCCAGAGATGGTTCTCAGCACAGCTCTGCGTTTGGCTTTCTTGTTGATGCATTCTTCTCCCTCATCCTTTTTGTTTCTTCCTAGATCTAAGATGATTGAACAACAGTGTGTTATTTTGAATTCCCTTAGGTGGCTTAACTCACAGTCGAAAGTTCCCCTTAGGAGGCATCTTCAGGGAAGGGAAGGGCTTCAGTGGCCATAGCTTCTTTCAACAATTTTGCCATAATGACTAAAACTCCTTCATAACAGTATTTAAGCTATGAACCTTGCCTATGTCTTTACTGGATTTAATTGATTGATTAGTGATTATTTGTCAATAATAATTATTGACAATTATAGGTTTTAAATAATTACTCCAATTTAGTCAAGATGGTTTAAATTCTATTTTTGTCCTTAGAAATTGCAACAATTTCTAACTCTGAGTAGCAAATGGATTTTCTATGCACCCTTTTTATTGTATATTTAAATAATTCAAACAATTATTTAATTGAACCTACTAGATGTACTGTACTTTACATGGAATATTCTGCTAATTTTCCTGAGACACAGTTAACTACTTTTCAAAGTACAAGCTTTAAATGAGTTGTACAGTCATCTTAGCATTGTGCCACCTAATTTTCAAAGTCTAATTATGAAGATGCAATGAAAAACAAAATGCCAAATGAAACCAATAAGTTATATTTTTCTTTTTTCCTCCTAACAACTAAACCAGAAATTTTGTTGAAGCAAGACTTAAAATAGTTTGGATTGATTTGTTCTTGACAAATATAAGTATTACTATAACACTAAACCAGCCCAAACTTGTCTCAGGATCTTCAAGTGCAAACAACCTTGTAAGCAGGAAATAGATGCATGATCTCTGCTTTATGATATTTATGAGTTAAATGTAGTACAGAAGATAACAGATGCACTGAGACAGACCTGAGAATACTCAGAAGAAATAAGACAATATTGGCCAGTGAAAAAAGGCATGATCTCTGGGAAAAATCAGTCTAAACATTTTTAATTTTTTTCTGGCTATGGATATATATTCACTTTTTAAATACATATTCTTGCTTTTATTCCAAAATATCTGCATGTATTTTTTAGTATTTTTTAACTTAAACATATTCCCAGATTTTGCAGCCCAAAAAGCTGCTGCCAAAATTATTTTTCTCCTCTGTCATTCTGCCCACCTCCCTCCCTATACCATTTGAAACATGTCAGTAATTTCCCATTATGCTACAAGTCAAACTCATGTCAGTTACATGGTTAGCTTACTCCCCATTTCTTAACACCTTGTCTTTACTTCCCACAATGCTAGTCAAAGGAAGGCAGCCTTTTTTTTATCTCTACATTTCTATAACAAATGTTACTTGACAGGATTTAGATTTCTAAATATATATGGGGAAAAACATCAAAAATTTAGGTACTTGTCTTCAGAAGAATTACCCAAATTGCCTATTTTTTTAATGTATTTAGTGGAAAAGGGCTACAGCTCCTTCTTTCTTCTAAAGCATATTATTTACACTGGTGCATTTTCTCTGTTTCTCTGAAGTCCTGCTCACCAGTGTGGAGAGAATTTTGAATGACGGAAATTATTTTCTAGCGAGTGAATGTAAATAGCTTTTGTGGTTTAACCCTAATAGAAAGCTAGACAACACAGAGCACCTCATTCATTCCCCTCTTCTGGGATGAAGGAGAGAATTGGAAGAGTAAAAGTGAGAAAGGAAGAGGCTCAATGTAAAGACAGCTTAATAGGTGATGCACAAACTGCACACATGTGCAAAGCAAAGAATTCATTCACCACTTCTCATGCAGGCAGGTAGATTTTCAGCTATCTCCAGGAAACCTTATTGCTCCAAACATCTCCTTCTTCCTTCTTCTTTCATCAGATTTTATTGCTCAGCATGATGTCATGTGGTGTGGAATATCCCTTTGGGATATTTGTCCCATCTGTGTCCTCTCTCATCTTCTCATGCACTGGCAACCTCCTTGCTGGTGGGGTGTTGTGAGAAGAAAAATGGCCTTGAAACTGAGCACTGCTTAGCAATAAATAAAGTATGAGTGTGCCATCAATACTGCTTTGGTCACCAATCCAAAGTATAACAACATACAAGCTTCTATGAAGAAAATTAACTCTATCCCAGCCAAAACAAACAGTGCTATCCCATCTGTTAACTTTCAAACCGTGTGCACAAGTTAAAGTCATAGTATTTCTTGTCTCTTCCTTCCCAGTTTTTCATATAATTCTTACTTTCCCTAAAGGATAAATTGCACTTTAAAACCTTATGGATTATGTATTCTTTCCTAATATGAATGGTTCTAAGGCTTGTCTCCGGAATTCTGAGCTAGGCATCTAGTCTCTTGGCTCATATAAGACCAGAATCCAATTTCATATGGATTTGAATGAACAAATAGTCTAAATTGTTAATATTATTCAGATTCTTTATGGACTTATTCTCTTTCATAATTAAGATCATTAAATTTGCACATCCAGTACTGAATGTAAAGAATGTAGAGAAGCACTTTACATGTGAATTTGGAGACTGTGTGTTTTTTCTTTCTGCTCATCAGACAATTATGAAAAAGACAAGGAAGGAAAGCACATGGGGTGTAATGGAGGCAAATGGAAATGATTTTATCTTCTTAAAGAATAGTAGAACTGGGAAAGACTTCTGAAATTTTATCATTTTTACTCCTATGTCTTGCTTTAGACTAAAGATTCCTATGGCAGTTCTTTATTAATTGTATTGTGTCCAGAGAAGGACCATGAAAATGATCAGAGAACTGGAACAGCTCTCCTATAAAGACAGGCTGAGAGAGTTGGTGATGCTCACTCTGGAGAAGCAAAGGCTTAGAAGGAACCTTCTAGTGACTTCCCAGCACTTAGAAGGAGCTTCAAGAAAGATGGAGGTGTATTTTAACAAGGCCTTGAAGTGATAGGACAAGGAGTAATGGTTTTAAATTTGAAGAGGGTAGTCTTAAATTAGGTGTCCACAAGAGGTTTTTTACTGTGAGAGCGGTGAGGCACTAGAGCATGTTGCCCAAAGTTGTGAATGCCCCATGTCTGTAAGCATTCAAAGCCAGGTTGGATGGGACTCTTAGCAATCTGGTCCAGGCAAAAGTGTCTCTGACCATGGCTATTATACACCTGCCTTAATTACAATAATTATTTGCTCAGATTGACCCTTAAGAACACTATCATTAGGAACACCATTTTCTGCATGTTGCAGTGATGATTGGTTTGATTTTAGGAAGGTTTGACAACTTTCCCAAAACAAACAAAAACAAAGAAAAATGCATTAGTTCTAATAATTATGAAATGCTAAAATATTTTGCTAAGCTATGTCTAAAATGTCTTATAAAAGATGGTCTAGAAGTAAAACTCTTGACCTGAGTCTGGCTCTGTATGACTTGCATCCATTCCATTAGGACGTACCTCTAAAGCAGATTCATTTAGGAGAGTTAGTTGGAGATTTCCTGAAGCCAGGCAAGGACTGAGATAATTGTGGATAAGTAGGTGTCTGAGATCCTGAACTCACCCTTTGAACCTCTACTTATGAGCAGAACTGAGGCATCATTTTATGCAGTAAAAATATGAATCATAAGAGTATTAACCTGGAAAAAGTTCTACTAATGTAGTAAACTCCTTTTTTCCATAGAAGGATTTTATGTATAAGAAAACTGAAAAAAAACAACTTTTCATCCATGAAAGCTTGCGATTTTTTGGGGTGTTTTGAAGGAAGGGTCTCTGAAGGGCATTTCTGTTATATTTTTTTGAACACTCTTAACTGATCTTTCTAGTGCCCTTGGTATCCCTCTGGCAAACACACTGTGAGGAACTATTTCAGGATGGGGACTATAGGTATCACACTTTGTGTCGTTAGCTCCATATATATGTTTAAACGTCAGAGACAGATGGTATTTCACAACACTGTAAGTTAGAAGTATGTGGAAGGTTACACCTTTTCATTTTGTTTCACATAGAGGGATCCTTGCCTTCTGCATTTCCTTTCCATATTTCAGGTTTAGATACACCGAAGTCCCATGTCCTGCTCAAAACAGTTCAGGACTTCATTCAGTTGGACCTTTAAAATGTAGAAGATTTTATTATATTTTTTAGGCAAGTGGGTATTTCATGGGCAGTTTTTGAAGCTTCTTGTAGTGTACTGATGTGCAATGATTGCTGTGACTGTATTTCATTTTCTACATTGATATATGATTTTGGTCTCCTTTTCAGGAGGATGTTTTCACCAGGTGACAAGAAGTGTGAGGAAATTGAGCTGGTATTTATAGTGATATGGACAAAAGGTCCCTAATTGTTATTAAAACCTATCACAAAAGCACAGGAAATACCATCTCTCCTCTGGACTTCAAAGTATATCAAATTGACCTCTATGTATTTCTAATGCTGGAGTGTGATAAATGCCATTGAGCCTGTGGCTGCATTGTGGCTGTAAGGAATCTCATAAAATAACTGTTGTGATGGCCTGACACATCCAGAATGCATCCATCTTACCCAGGTAATAGATACCAGAAACATTTAATACTCATTTAAATGTTTTGGAATGTACAATATTAAAGAAGGTAGGGTGATTTTTTTTTTCCCCCATTTAACTTAACTGAGATTTAATGGATATGCTAGGGTATAGTGTCATGTAGATTCCTACACATGATTATTCTCATTTTTAACTATGAAAATATTTAAATATCTTTGTAAGGAACTTTTGTCCTTGCTAGAGTTACAGTATCTGAAAATGTCTCAGTCTAAAGCAGACAGATCTTTCCTGTAAAATGTTCCATATGAAAATATTATTTTCTGCAGGTCAGTTCATGTCCTTAAGCTGTGCAAAGGATCATTAAAATAGTATGATTAAGGCTTTGTTCCACTTGGAATGTAGGTCAATGTGATTAATATAAATACTCCTCGTTGGAGGAAGGAAGTGAGTTGCATTAAGGTTCTCACTCCTTTGACAAGGATGCAGCCAATAAAATGCAATAGATGAATCCACACAGAATCCAGTCGTCTTCTCAGTTAAGGTGTTGTGGTGATGGTGTTAGTCCATCCTTTCAATAAAATTTCTCCAGAATCGTTTAGATGCCTAATAATTATTTATTTTCAGACTAGCATGTAGGAGTTTCAAATCCATAGTGGTTTCCAGATTAGAATCTGTTTCACAAAAGTATTATCTTTCTAGGTTCACTCTTCATAATTCACTTTTAAATTTTAATACAGTTTGTGTAAGACTATGTTTCATAGGAGCTGGAGAAGAGCAATGAAAATAGTAATGATAACTTAAATATTGTGCTTATATAGGAAAAGAGCCTGAAGTTCAGTCTCTGCTTATTTTATTTAATGGTTGTAGATCCTGCTTACCACTGGTAGCTAAATCTGCTGAAGCCTTAGATGGTGAACTTTCACCAACATATGATATTGTTTCCTAGTTAAGTAGAAGGCAGTGCCGGAGCTGGCTCAAGTCAGAAGTTAAGGAAGTTACAATCATCAGCAGAAGCTAAAACATTTAAGAGATAAGAAAATAAACACCCCACCAACAGATGATGAAAAGACCCAATGAAGAGAGGAAGGACCCCTGACTCCAATATTACCATTGATCCAAATTCTTGTGTGATGGATGGGGAACTTCAATTGGCGGCACACAGCTCAAGCTGTAATGCTACTAATAATTTTTTAAAGTAATTTATAGAGGAATATATCTTTCAGCTCAATGATTCAGTAGAAACCTAGAACAGTTTAGAGATTCACACCAGCTGTGGTTGCACTCATTGTAACTTCCATATTATAATGTCGCTCTAATGTAAGACAAAAATAATTCAGTCCCAGAAATGGAGTATCTGACTCATTCCCTTCGTCTTCCCTATTTCAGCTCAGTTTTTATTCTCCTTTTATTTCTTTGTCTCTCTTCCTCCCCACCACCTCCCCCCTACCAACTTTTTTGTTTTCCTAGCTATAGACATGCACACCTCAAAACTGGGCAAGAAGCAAAAGCACATTACTCTGGGTAGTGTGCATTTGGGTTCCTGACCCTGTATGTAACTTAAATCTAACCATGTGAACAGACAGGTAAACCTTTAAATTTTGTAAGATTTAGTCATATTCATAGGAGATTGTGACATGCAGTGAGTTTTGTAGAATAATGTGTAAAAAAGGTCTTAACTCGTTCTAAATTAATGTATTTTTCTAAAAGTAAATATGAGAATTTAAAAAAAGAAAGAATGTGGATGAGAATTTCAAGAATGCGTACTGAATTTCAAGTGTCTGTACTGAATACTGAGACACTGAAAAACCAATGATATGAAACACTTTATGCAAAAAAAACCCAATCATTCTTATCAGTAATGACCTCAGGACTAAATTTGAAAAAAAAAAGAACCCTACTAACACAAAAAAAGAATTTTCTAGAACTGAACATATGAATGTAGTATCATCTTGCTGTTTGTGCAAGACTTTTTCAAAAATTTATATAGTCCATTTGTTATGAGTCCACTGACTCGAATTAATGCAGCTGCAACCTGTAATTTATAGACTTTATAGATTCCCAGAATTTAATGGGAACAGGGCAATGGGAACATAAAGGCAAACCTCCAATAAACCATCGAGTTTCAGCAGCTTAAGTTATTAAAGTGACTATGCAAAAAGTTTGCAAAGTAGAATATTACTAATTATTTCAAATGCATTTTAGGGAACAATTATGCAGTTCAAATATCCTCTAAATATTTGAAAAGTTAAGAAGAACATTTTATAATTAACACAGAGTAGTAAATGCTATAATTACAAGGGAAATCCTCAACAGTCTTATTGACAGCCAGGTAGATTTTCTTTGCCTGTGTTATACAACACTCATTTTTATATTTCCTTGATATCACCAATCTGAGTTTGGTGATAGATTGAAACTTTTTCTTCTTATAATTTGAATGGGTCTGTGTAAATTTAGGCAAAAATTTGATTAGGTTTAGAAAATCCTGCAATGCATGCTGCAGTTACTTTTTAATAATTTTTCTAAAACATTTTCAAACTCTTGTGAAGTTCGAATTACAAAAATTCACAGAAAGTTATTGACCTTTTTCATCTTAATATAAAAAATGTTCTATTGACAGAATAATATGGACATATAGTGCAAATTGCATCCTGCAGTATATCAAATGCAGTACAACAAGTTGGACAAAAGAGGAGGGCAACAAACCTTGAGAGGACTGCAAGAAAGGTCCCATGAGGAATGTTTGAGGGCTCTGTGGGTTTCTAAATTGGAGAAAAGGAAGATGACACGTGACGTTTTTGCTCTGTACAGTTTCCTGAAGAGACGAAGTGGAGAGGGAGGTATTTTTCTCTTCTCCCTACGATCCAATTGTAAGGACAGCTCAAAGCTGCATCAGGGGAGAGTTAAGCTAGATGTTAGGAAACATTTCTTTAGTGAGGGGATAATCAAATCCTGATACAGGCTTTTTAGGGAGGTGGCTGCTACCCCAAGCCTGTCAGTGTTAAACAGGTATTTGGACAATGCCCGTAGCAACGTTATTTAACTTTTTGTCAGTCCTGAAGTCTTCAGGAAGCTGGGCTAGGCGATCACTACAGGTCTCTTCCAACTGAAATATTCTCTCCTCTCCTCCCCTCTTGTCATCCTTTTTAGATTCCATCCACTGATTTCAGACTATTTCTTCATATTACTAAGATAATTTTGAATTCAAAAACTACTCTTCAGAGAGCTTGTATTCCCTACTGTTGTGTGTCATTTGGAAATTTTTAAGTGCACTCTCCAGTTCTACCAAAACTACAGCTGAAAATACTGAACAAAACAAATTCCTGCATATTTCCCTGTGAAACCCCACTAGAAAGACAGTCTGAGAACCTAAATGTAAAGTTATTTTATTGATTACACATGCACCTTCTTGGTTATTATACCCTCTTCATGAGTATTTTTATATAAAAATGCCATTTAAACTAAGGTTCCACTAGTCAAAGTGAATCCGTTTTATTATTTCTTTCATGAACTCTGCCAGGTTTTCTATGAAAAGACTAAATTAAATTAGTTTGACACAGTCAATTCTTGACAAATCCCTACTTGATGAATCCTGACAACTCTATCTTTATCATCTCTGTATATTTTTACCAAATTTAGATATTTAACTGAATAGTCATAGGCCTTTTCTCATTTTCTGCAGTGTTGAAGCTAAAGAAACTTGTTATTAATTGATTACTGAGTCCTTTTTTTCTCACTTTTATTTATAGATCTAATACAACTCCTAAACCTTTTACAAGAGAAGAGCTGAGCTATCACCACTGGTAGTTAAAACAGTATTTTAAGTTAGGTCTTTAAATGCTGCAGCTTCACCAAGGTATCTTACAATCTAGTAATTTCTTCTTACCTTATTTTGGTCTATGTGCTACTATACTCCTAGCCAGTCACAACTTGACCCTTATGTTCTAGAGATCAGAACATCATGACTGATTTACTAATCTTTTCTGTATCACCTATTTTTAAATGTAATTCACAGCTAATTAAGATATTTGGAGTTTATTTTATATTCTTCTCTACTTGCATTTTATTTATCCCATTCTACATAAATGATAGCTCATCTTTCAAACCCTAAGCTTCTTATGTGCTTTTTTTTGATACATTAAATTTCTTCATTTATTTTTTATAGCCCTGTTTTTTATATTTCTATGACTACATTTTATATTCAGACTCTTTCAAGAATTTGTGGCCTAAAAGTTTCTTACCACAGTTCTTGTTTTACCACTAACAAAGATCTGCTGCATTCTCTTTTGAATCATCTTTAGATCTTATTTTATTTGGGTGCAAGCCAAGAAACAAGTTATTGATATGATGCAAGAAGAATTACAATTACTGAATAATTGCTCTGCATCTCCATGACCTTGGTTGTCCTTGATAATAATCAGGCAAAGCAACAAAGTGTTCAGAGAATGAAAGAATAAGAGACATACCATAAGGGATGACAATAACAATTCAGAAACCATGAGGAGGCTGTCATGCTACAAAATTAAATTTATATTTATTCAGTGGTATTTTTTAAATAATTACTTATATTCAGAATGATTTCTCCAGTAACCTTTTAAAAGTATTGCAGTGGGAATTTCACATCATTCAGCTATTTTGTATTCTACCCTTAATGCCTCATTGGAAACAAAGGTAGTTCATATAAATAATTTTTTATGTTCTCTGGCATACACTTATATGTCTATCCATTTACTGATACTTCTACAGGGTGAAGTGTGTTCTAGCACAAATTTTAAGGGCACACCATGTTGTGTAGTGGCAACTTTATTGGTTTTGGCTTGTGCTTCCAAGTTAACAAATGGTTGTTGATATATATGGTCATGTTTTCTGTTGTTCTGAAGAGTATAGATGTATTATGACTTAGGTTATTCATCACATCTATGCTTTTTAGTTATTTTTGGGCTTTGAATTCAGGAGATTTTTGTCATCTTTGCAACATGGCATTCAAATCTCAAAGGCAGGGAACCATCTTTAAAACGTCCCACTTAAGTCTAAATTCACACTGTCAACTAAATATGTCTCCAGACTACTGATGGTGCTGATCAGAGCACCATTGATTCTGAAAGGGAACTTCAGTGCCTTGTTCATGTCTGAACTCTAGAAAGTGGCATTTGGATGTATAGATCTGAAGCTGAATAAGTTTCCTCTTTGTTGCTGCCTTAGAAAGCAGCATTTTTTTCATGACATGATTATAACACCATTTTCTGGGACTCTAATACCATGAGGGAATAAGATAATGGCTTGGCATAGCAGCATTTCTATCTTCTACATAATTAAATGAACCATAACAGTCTAGTGATGTTCTAATTTTGTTTGGCTTTGAAATCCACAGTACGGAATAGATTCCTCTGTTCAATCTTCTGCATGTGTGAGCAATTTCTAGGAGAAGTACTTTTCATCTTATCTTACCTTCTCTCATCTAAGAAATATGTTTAAACTTTCTGGGTAATAAAATATTGTTTACACAAAATTGATAGAATGCTCAGTTTTAATGAAGGCCCCATATGTTTACTTGGGTATGACAAAGAAATAAAAATTCTTAACAAGTCTTACATTCAATTAGATGGACCGTTATACATTACAAATACGTAGATTCTTCTACATATAATTTTTCTATCCTGATTTGAAAGCAAAAACATTATTATAAAACCCAAACAAACCAAACAAAAAAACCCTATTTTATTTTTTTTTTCACTTCAGGTTACAATTACTTCTAAATAATTTGGAATTACGCAAAAAATTGTAAATAGATGGAAAGAAAAATCATTGTGTTAGATATTGCAACAAGAAAAGTACTGAACTTAGTGTAAAAAGCAATTTCACATAGAGAAAGCAATTAAAACAAATTCTAAAGGTCTTTGACCTTCTAGCAACCAAAATCTTATTTTAAGCATGTGCTCTTCAATAATAATAGCTTCAATCAGCCTGAAAACCAGGAAAAATCAGAACTGGCTTTATTTTCAAAGATTTAGCAAAATAATAAATCCAGAAGAAAAACATTTTCCAGACAAAACATAAATTGTAAAATAGAAAAAAAGTAGTGTTCATTTCAAATTTGACTTGAGTTAGAAAGAGTTTGGAAATAAAGAAGTTTCCTCTGATTTAAGGTTATGGCTAAGGAATTTCTACTTTTTTTACTTTTAATTCAAGATTTATTCACAGATGAGTAGTTTAAGTATGCTAATAATCTAAGTTCAACTCTGTGGAAAAAGAACAATGCAATTGTCAAATAATCAATACAATCAAAAATACAAAAAAGCACATTCTTAAAAAATTCTTCATAAATATAAATTTTATTTTATATAATGCTGAAATAAATTTTCTCATTCAATTTATTAACTATATATATAGTATAATTTGGATTTGGTTTTAAATTGATCACTACAAAAATATGCAACATATATATATATATTTTATATATGTACATATTACATATATACATATATTTTTCCTGTAGTATGTAAAAATCACCTTTTGTAAGGGAACTCAGGCATTCCTATTAATCTTAAAACTAAATTTTTATTTAGACAAACCATCTAAAAATTTATATATTTTTAAGTTCCATCTTCCTGTCTCATCCAAATCAGTATATGTATTCCGTTCAGAAAAAAATTTCTCCAAAGTGACTCAATTAAGATTTCACAAAAAAAGTCACAGAATTAAATATTTTTAATTAATTAATAATGGTATTAATTTTAAGTAACACTTTTTTTGGTCTCTTTTGACTGTGTTATTTTTCATTTGTCCTATTCAATGAGAACAACTATCTACAGTAATAAGATTATTATGTGTATATTTATTTTAGGCTGTAAACTAATGAGGGCAATATCAAAGCTACAAGGACTCCTCCAGTTTGTGAAACATTTTAAGTATAATACTAAATTCATTAGTTTCTATGGAAACAGTTTCTGTTTCCTAAGACATAACAGACTATGTATTTACAGAAACACCAGAAAGGAACATAAAATAGTATGAAATTGGCAGATTCAGAAAGGATACTGCTGACAGAAAGATGCTGGAACATCCTTTCATATCAGAAAGGTTGTACTTCACAGTCATGGTTAGGTGAGTTGGTAGGCAAAGAAGGCTGAATGAATAATTGAAGATAGGGAGCAATTTAAGCTTAGAGATTTGTAGCGAACACTGTAAAGTTAAAATTTCACAAAATGGAAGTACCTGTTCAGTTCCTTTTTAAACTAGTGAATTCTCATATTAATTCATCAGATGTCACACGGAAAATGGCAGTTCAGTGTCTAATAATTATAATACTGGCAGTTATAAAAGCATAGAAAATGTGAAATTTCTTACCTAAATACATTATTTTGCTCATTTACACCTATCGTTCCTTTTAGAACCATTCCATGTTTCTATATAATTTCATGTTTACTTGAAAAATGGAGACCAAGGTTCCAGGTTTTTCCACTGAAGTGAAACCCCAGAAATAGTTTTCAGGAATATCTGCTCAGAATGTAGGAGCTGTTGATCTGAAACACTAAACTCAGATAGATTTACTAATTAGGAGTTATTCTCCTTGAGTAAATAGTTTAAACATTAAACTGTTGAGAAAACGTATACTACCACTCATTCCACCTCATGCTGAGGAAAATTCCTATACCTGCTGGGAAATTCCTGCGCAATTTTTTATTTAAAATTCAATGATGTCAGCATGACTGGATGTGCATACTGCATTGAGTCTCTCAGGGAGCGTAGATGAGATGGGTATCTTTCTGTTTAAACAGTCTGAGGTTGACAGTCTAGGTATTTCCAAGTCTCCTGAAATGGCAGTGTTTTTCAACTTAAGTTGCAGCAAAACCATGTGCAAAGTACATTTCTTCCCCCCAAAAAATATTTACTGACAAAAAAATCTCATAGACTGTTTCAATCTTTTAAAATTCCTCATAAGTACTCATTCTAAACATTGTTTTTCCTGTAGATGAAAAAAGACTGTCTATGTACATGAAGTGGAATTTGTTCCTATGGTCATAAGTATTTTGAGAAAACAATTCATCCACACACAGAATAATCAGTTCTCTAACCTAAAATCTATTCAAAATTATTAGGGTAATTTTTTTATAGTATTTTATAATTTTCTTCTTCAGTTATCTTATTGTTGCCATACAGTTATGCTTCTTAATTATATTCCATAGTAATTTTATTAGCTAAATGCAAATACTTGACACAGGGTATTTTGAAATTTCTGCCCTGACTCCTGTTGTGTTATAAATAATTTTCTTAAAACCCTTGTCTTCTTCTGAGTAGTTTTGTTGTTTTTTTTTTTTTTTAAATTTCAAATTGAACTGAATTATACATCACCTAAAATAGGTATTTCTTTTCTGTTTCTCTGAAGCTGTATCCTTCCAGTATCTCAGTTTAGTTATCTTCATGTAATATTTATAAATAAATAACACTGCTGGGCCAACCCCTCAGAAATACACATTGAGAAAAACAGACTATCAGCCCTTCTCGACCACATCTCATTATTTTCCAACTAGCCCTGGGAATTGCTGTAGTATTCACTGCAGCTTTTCCTACTGGTTTTATGCTAACAAGTTTTATTTCCAGGTCAGACAATGACATCATTAGGCAGTTATTTCTCAAGCAGATCTCTTGTACCACTCAAAAATTGCATAATAATTACACATGTAATAGGAATATTGGGAGATATGATTAATTTTAAAAAAATTTAAAAATGGGAGACTGAAATTATAATGAAAAACCATTTTGAAATCTAAATACACAGGCCATTGTTAAAGCACAAAAACACTTTACTGATTCATATTTATATAAATCTGGATCCAATACCTGTGATTCCATTCCCAGATTAACATTACAAAAGTGCAGGTAAAGGGAACTTTCTCTTTAACCTTCTAGTTTCCTTCTGCTACCCTTAACATCGGTGCAGCTGCTTCATCAACTAGACGTGTAAGTACATGGTTTCTGAGAATTTACTATTTTACTTTAATTTACTGTTTAGTTTGGATAAACTTTGTTAATTTCCTATTGCATTAATTTTTGAAACAAATTCCCTAGCTCCAAGAAAAAGGAAGGTAGAACAAGGGCAGATTGAAGAGCAGTTGTCAGTTACACCCTATTAAGGAAAAGAGGCAACCTCAGCATAATTCAAGTACATTTATTTTTACAGAAGAATGTTGGCCTCATTAGCCTTAGAAACCAAGGAGTAATTATTTGTAATTGCTTCATGGATCAATCCCGCCTTCACATTCTAGCAAGTAGAACATTGAGCAATTAAATGAAGCATAAGTCTTACTTCATGCTTTAGCTGTGTGAATTTTTTCTACAAGATCAGGATACAACACTTCTGACTACATGAAAAGAAAATTTTCCAGAAACAAATATTTATAATAGTCAGAGATTAAATAGGAGAAAATTAATAGGAGATTAAATAGGAGAAAAAAAAATTTCAGCAGAGGAAGCAAGCATAGCTTTAACTTTTTAGGTTTTCTTAATGACAAACAGTGATTCACACATTTCTCTTTCCCTTACCATTTTTCTTTTATTTAGATAAGAAGTGCTACTCAGGCATTCAGAGTTTTAGTCCCTGTGTTTGTTTTTCTCCAACTCACTTTTCAAAATGAAGAAAGGGTAGAGAAACCTGATATTTTCATATGAAAGTGGATTTGTTTTTGTAATATTACAAAAATCAAAACTGAAGTACCATGAATTCAAAATTCCTCAAATGAAGGGCTGGAGCAGCCTCAAGCTCATTAGTCATTGGAAACCCTAATTCTGTGTGTACTCTCCTACAAACATTAATTTTCCTGGCCAAATAGTTAGGTTGACTCATCCCTAATGTTCATTGTAATTCAATACGAATAGGCTTTTTGTGTAATATACCAATTTCTATCGGCCTTCAGGGCCTATCATCTTTTAAAGATGGCCTTCTTCATTTCTCTAAATCACTATGATACATTCCTTCTTTTTATGTCTTTAGGTCATAACTTACATTCCACAGTCATTCCCAAATATTTAATTATCCCTCTCACTCCCTATACTTCTTATAGCATTTTCTTATATGCTGGGGTGCTCCTCTTCAAAAGATGAAAATTTTACACCTGTTTCATGGAGAAAATCTTCATCTTTCCAGATTGCAACAGTTTTCATCGATTGCTGGTCTCTGGTTCAGACACAGGTACATCCTCATCTGGCTGCAGACATAGGACAGAGGCTAAAAAAATCTGAACACTTTTTAAAATTGGATAATTGCTGAATGTAGGAAAAATCTTAAAAGCTGGAAGTGATAGTTTTATCCAGAAACTATCATTTATCACATTGCACAGCAGCTGCAAATATCTATAGCTGATTTAATAGCTATATATTTAGTTTACATTCAATGTCTCCATGTTTTAAATACATCATAGGAATACGATTATAAATATATAGAACGCATTGCAAAATATTTAACAACTATGCACGGCAAGATGCATAATTTTTATATAAAGAAAGATCACCTAAATTATTTTAGGCTTGCAGTCCAAATTTCTTAAATTTCTCTTTCCTACTATTTCCTGGTACTTGCCATTTTGCTTTTGTTACTAAAGCGTCATCCATGTTGAAATTATTTATGAACTTGTTCTGAGATGGTTTTGGTGCCTGACCCTTCAAACTGTTTGTTGTTTGTTTTCTTGTTTATCCAAACTCCAGTAGTAGTAGTAAAGTAAATAATCCATTTATTTAAATAAAAATTTAGAAACTAAAGTTTTACTTTCACATCCTCCTGACAAAACATAATTGCTTAGGAATAACAATCATACATAGTTTCTCTACACATAAGATGAAAAGAGCATTAAAGTTGAGAAATCAACTACTGAATTATTTAATTGCCTATATTAAAAAATGGCTATATTATTTCCCAGGTAATTTAATATGGTTTCACTTTCAAATTATTTCTTTCTCAGTCTTTATAACAGTGTCGCTAAGGTACTGTTCCACTGCACTGTCAACACAATACTTCTAGGTGTTTTGTGAGCACTTTCTTCACAAGAAAATTGATGTAGAATTTCAAGAATATGAAAAGCATTTGAGATCTGAATCCCACCTTCACAGTACCTACACTGTGCCTACACAATAATTTGCTTTAAACACAAAGGGATTCCATCACTAACTATTCTTGCATGTACGTCCTCCTCAGACAATCATCCAATGTGCCCAAGTACTTGAGCTGTAAGGCAAGGTTAGTGTTGCTTTTAGTATTTTTAAAGAAAATTGTAATCCAGTGATGAAATTTGTTTTGGAATAAGACACTTACAATTAGGCATCCTTACTTGTATTGCATGCATTTACATGAATTTACATGCACACTCAGTCTATAAATTCTAATTGTAGTCACAGTTATTGGATGAG
The DNA here is from genome assembly GCF_027579445.1 of Ammospiza nelsoni. Classification (NCBI taxonomy): domain Eukaryota; kingdom Metazoa; phylum Chordata; class Aves; order Passeriformes; family Passerellidae; genus Ammospiza; species Ammospiza nelsoni. Next base: position 75,980,561 of record NC_080634.1, on the reverse strand, counting down.
AAGAATAATTTCATCTAAAAGTTTAAGGCTTGACTCTGTTTCTTCTACATAGGATGAAGTTTGAGATACCCTTTGGCAACTTATCTCACAGTCAGCTGAAACTTCAGGAGCATGGTGATTTTCTAAAGCATAATTATCAGATCAGGAGAGATTTCTCAGATACTCCAGGGCAGCTCAAAATGTCAATATCTACTCAGGAAGTTTAATCCCTCCCCTAACAAGTGTTAGTCTGATCACTCTGTAAATATTTTCTATTACATAGATCCTCAGCCCAACTTCACAGTAGGTTGTACAATTTTCAATCCTCATTTCAGAGAAGTGATAGTGACAAAGACATTCAAAATAATTCTGCATTTCCTATGTATTAATAGCCTACTTCATGTAATAGATTATAGGGAATCCTTGATTCTCAATACTCTCAAGACACTGAGGAGACCCTTTTGGGGATCTGTACAACATTTGCAATTCCTGTTTCACAGAATGGGGTCTTTAATTTGGAGAATTCATGTTAATGTTTTAGAAAATTATTAAAGCATTCCTCCTAAATTAACTGGTTAATATTGTTGATGGAATAGAAACAAATCCTCTTGCTTGCGGGGACCAGGAGGCTTCTGCTTACTTAGTACCAAGTAAGCATATGGAACTTCCTAGTGAGTCCATTTATATATATATATATATATATATATATATATAATTCTCTGCACATGCGGAAATCTATGTTTTATCTCCAGAAGGATTAATTCACAAAAGCACACAAAGATCACTAAGGAACTTCATTTTACTTGAGTATCACTGTGATGCTTCACAAAGCTTCAAGCTGTACTTAATCCTTTTTAATGTTGATATTTTCATGCAAAGTTCAACTCCTGGCTCTGCACAGAGCAGCCCAAGAGTCACACCATGTGCTTGAGAGTATTGTCCAAATGTATCTTGAACCCAGACAGGCTGGTGATGTGACCACTGTCCTGAGGAACCTGTTCCAGTACTTAACCACCCTTTGGGTGAAAAACCTTTGCCTGGTATCCAACCTAACCCTTTCCTGACTCAGTCCCACATTTTTTCCTTGAGTCCTGTGACTAGTCATGAGAGTAAAGAGACCTTTACCTGCCTGCCTGTCTGCTTCTCCTCATGAGGATGTTGACCCCAAAAAGGTCTCCCCTCAGTGGCTTCTCCAGACTGAACAATCCAACTGACTTCAGCCACTCTTCATAAAGCTTTTCTCTAGACCTTTCACCATTCTCTTAGCCCTCCTCTGGACACTCTCTAATAGCTTAATGTCTTCTTTGTATTGTGGCACCCAAAACTGCACGCAGGACATTCACATCTGATGGAGAGCCTTACACACCAAGAAGGAATTTCCCTGTATTGAGGTACGGTAATTTCTAACACCTTCTTTCTTTCATAGAATCACACAGACTCTTTCCTGTGATCTGTTTGGATTAATTGAGGATGATTGCTGCTACAAGCCTTTCTTGGTATGATTGATTATCACAAAATGTGCTAATCTTGGATCACTGTGCTATCTTCCAGAATGAAATGCGTTTCATGAAGAGCAACAGTTTCTTGTCTGCTGTAAATTTCAATTAGTGATGAAAGGCATGGCAACCACAAATCATTTTACAGAGTCACATGTCCACAATGTCTTAAGGTGAGTTATTGCTCTAACATGAAGTAAATGCTTGTGTCACTTCATTGTAAATTGGCTGACAATATGAAATATTAGGTTTAGTGACTAAAAGCTAATCCTGTTAAACACAGACCTAGCTAGGACCAGATGAACAATGATCGATCATGAACCCTAGGTACTGGATCTGATGCCCCTAAAACCATCAAAGGACGATGATTAGACCATGATCCCTGGTGTGAAACTCTCCAAGAAGTCAAGGAAAGATAGCATGTCTTTGAAACACCATGCAAACTAAATGGGATTACTGCCTAAAAGGCTCTAGGATTTATAAGAAATTCAGTGAGGAAATGAATTTTGGTACTATACAAACCTTAAAAAGGAGTGTCTCAGATAAAGGCAAAAGGCAAGGAAAAGTATATAGTAGGGTGGAACAGGAAAGAACAACCATGGGAAAACATAAGGAAAACTGTTAAAAGGAATGGGTTGACTGTAAGTAGGGTCTGATCAAACAGGTCTAAACATGTTTGGCAGAGTCCTGTGTTTGACTGATGCATTTTATCCTTCTTAATCATATTTCAGACTTATTTTTTCTGTACATCTGAGCAACTTGATCTGAGTGTGTATGTAGAACAGCAAGCAAACTTCAAGTTAGACCATTCAGTAAGTAGTAAATGAATCACAGTTACCAACATCTGGAGAGCGACACCCCTCCTCCCCCAACAAAGAGTCCAACTGCCTTGGCAGAAACTGGGGACAGGGGAAAATGGAGAAGACCACAGTCTGAGGATCTACTACAGGGTAGACACAAATGTGTCATCACCAGGTATCTCAATATGGTGAAAGATAATGACTGTGCAAGAGGTCCATGGTCTTGGTCAGACTTGAAATTTCTTCTAGTATTTGAGAGATCTATGAGTGCACATATGCTTGTGAATCAAGAAAATGAGGCTGATTGATCCTGATCAGCCTAAAAATAAGCGAAACATGGCCTACCCCAAAAATTGCTTGTTATACATTTTTTTATCAGGAATGCATCCTCAGCTTCATCACCAGCTGCATCGAGGAGCACAGAAACATATGCATCCATTGTGGTGTGGTAGAGTAACCTTGTGTGCCTAAAAGTCCAAACATTTTGACTTTATCTTTTACTGCAGTGAACTAGGAAAGAAAAATCCTCTGAGTCTTGAAGTCTTCCAAATTCAGCTATCCATAATAAAACTTGTTTCTCATCTGCTGTGAATTCCAGCTTGTGATTCAAGGAACCACAAGTGCAGAGACCATTTTAGATGGAGGAATCTCCACAGTGTCTCAGGATAAAGTGGTCGCTTAACATGAAGAAAACATTTTTGTCACTTCACTATAAACCTGACATCCTACTCATCCATCCCACTCCCGTACCCTCCCCCACCACTACCAAAACCTGACATTCCACCCTGTCCTGTTGGGCTACCATCTGCCTGGTACAGTTAAGGATTACAGATGCCAAAGCTCATTCCAGCCAAAGCTGAAGAACATGTTAATCTAAATAGAGATTCCATTAGTTTGGGGTTTTTGTAAAGAAGGTTCTTACTCAATGAAAGGCAAAACGTTAAAAGAAAGGCTTGAAAGCAATGGAAATATGTTACAGAAAAAAATAAGACTATTGAAATGCTTTTTCTTGTTTCTGGATCTCTTAAGTAAATCACTTGATGCCTCTATTGTGTGTAAAATATTTTAAAACATTATTTACTTAAAAATATTAGAATAATTTTGTGTTTAAGTATCAAATCAATTTGATTAGTAGAAAATGTGCTACCATAGAGGCATTACTATCATTTCTGATTGACCCAGCCCAGTGGTCCATCTCAGGGCATTGGTGTTGCCAGTCAAGGAGGAAGCTTCTGGCAACTTCTCACAGAAGGCACTCCTGTACCCACCCCACCCCCACAACTATCAAAACATGCCCATGCAAACACAATTCAATATCCTTATGTAAGGCCCCAGAAAACTCTGTCGATGAGAGTCTCAAAAGGGTTTGTAGTTTTTCATGTACTCTGATTTAGACACATGGATAAAATATGAACAAGATATTTTCAGGAAGTCAAAACAACAAAAAGCTTTATTGGCAAATTCAGAAAATCAGAGAACTTTGGCAGAAGTTTAGAGCAGCATTAAATCAACATAAAACACTTCACAAAGCATTAACGTAGCCCATTCTATTTTGAAAATGTCAATCTCATCCAGTTTTAAGTTAATCAAAACTCCCAGAAGAGGGAATTAGAAAGAGAGAAACACAGAAAAATATAGGAAAGAACAAATATAGCTACCACTCCTGGTTCCAGTGGTATTCAGCTGATAGAAATCCCAAGAAGAGGTAAAGTAGAGACATAGGTTTTCCTCATGTCTTGCTTTAAGTACCCTTTGGCTTTCCTGGGCCCCTCCCCCAGGTGGGACTTCTACTTATTTGGTCACTCTTGTAATAGATTGGGGCTCCAGAGGCTGCTGTGGAGCATTTTCTCTGGTATGCCAGGGATTGGTGGCCACTGCAGGGTTGGGGTACAGGCCTGGGTAGGTGGGGTGTGCAGGGCAGGGCATTGCCTCACCAGAGCAAGGCCTGACCTGTCCCTTCCCCCGTACTCACACCCAAAAGGTTTTGAGAGGTTTTTTTCATCCTTCCAGTTTTTCAGACCATCTCATGTTGGGAACTTCATTGGATGTAGCAAATTAAAAGTATATTTTTAAAGGGCATATGCTTGTGTAAATACTCTAATTTTGTTACTTTTTATTTATTCTTAGATACTTTAGAATGATCAATGACTTACAATGAATGAGTTAAACAATACTGTATCATTTCACCTTTCTTAGGAAGAGACACAACAGTTATCAAAGCCTAGATGACAGGAAGCAATTTGGCTGTCAGTCTGAATCTTCAGGTCAACAAAGACAAACAAGAAAGAGAATTCATCTCTCTGAAAGGAACTTTGATGCAGAGGAGCAGCCATAGAGACTAACTTTTTAAAGTTTGTTTATTTGTCTAGATTCTAGATGCATTAGTGGATATACTTTTACACATAAACCCTTATCTTTATTTGTTCATATATTTATGCTGTCACTCTTCCTAAATATCTTCATTTACTGTGTAAATTATGCATTATATATACTCAGTTGAGGGTTCGCTTTTATGGAATGCAAGTCTGTTTCTTCACTGAAGCAGAATCTCCAGGGTGACAGAAGTCCTTCAAAAACAAGGATTCAGTTTAAACAGGTTCACTATAGGAAGTTTCAAATAACTCTGCTTACGTGGGTTAAAGTTCATAGAATCACAGAGGAGTTTGGGTTGGAAGGAATTTTGAAAGATCGTCTAGTTTGACCCCATCTGCCATGTGCCAGGATACCTGTCGCAGACTTTTTTTCATAAAAATCCTTTCTTTAGGATTTCCCTTCTGGGAAGCTGAGGCCCCAGAAAAAGAATGTAAACAATGGTTATCTGCTGCTGTGGAATGCAACAGGTGCACCTGTGATTGGCCCACCTTGGATATTTACAATTAATGGCCAATCAAGGACTGAGCTCTCTCGGATAGAGTCGGAGAGAGCTCCTTTGTTATTCATTCTTTTCTATTCTTAGCTTAGCTAGCCTTCTGAGAACTTTCCTTCTATTACTTTTGGTATAGTCATAATGTAATATATATAATGAAATAATAAATAAAGCCTTCTGAACATGGAATCAACATTCTCGTCTCTCTCTTCACCTACAAACCCTTGTGACCACGGTCACAGATACCTTTCCCTGTTCCAAGTCCTTTCAACCTCACTGAACATTTCCAATGATGGGGAATCCGCGGATTGCCTCGGCAACCTGTTTCAGTGTCTAACTCCCCACCACAGTAAAATTTCTTCCCTATGTCCAACTTAAATGTACCTTCTCTCAGTTTAAAATAATTGCCCCTTTTCTTGTCACTTCAGACCATGATAAAGTCTCTCTCCATCCTTCTTATAATTTCTCTCTAAGTAAGGAAAAGATGTAATAAAGTGTCTCAGGAGCCTTGTCTTCTCCAGGATGAACAACTCAAATTCACTCAGCCTCTATCCATAGAAGAGGTGTTTTAACTTCCAATGCTCTGATCTTTTTCATGGTCCTCCTCTGGACCTCTAACAAGAGGTCAAGCAAGCATTCTTGAATGCTTGCTTATTCTAGCAAGCATTCAAAAACATGTCCTTATTCTACATATAGATCATAAGTTAATACATGTGTCATATTATATTTCAGATTTGATGAGGTACAATATCATAATGCATGACAGCATACTGAGACACCACCACAGTCTGAAATCAGGAGTGCTGTGTGTTTCCAAATCAGGAATCAGGAGTGCTGTGTGTTCCCAAATCCAGGAAATACTAAAGAATTTGGTGGTAAAACTTGTGCCTTGATACCATCATCTGCCTACATGATTTTTTCTTTTTATTGCAGGAATTTGCACAACATATTTTAATTCAAAAATTGGGGTTCATTTCAACAAGTTCTAGGTGTAAAATTAATGTTTCACACAACTTAGCTCTGGTATAAGAGACTGGGAAGCAGAGTGTTACTTACAGTGAAAAGAAACTGTAAAATAAATTATTCGTATGAAAGCAGTTTCTGTAGAGAAATAGCCTAGTAAAATGTACCCCTCTTTTCACATAAGCCTGACTCTTATAACATTCTAGGACTTGCAGATTTTTTTATTTATTTATTCACCTGCAGTAAATACAGAGACATATGAGTCAGCTCTGGCAGCCAGGAAGGCCAGCTGTGTCCTGGAGTGCATCAGGCACAGCATTGCCAGCCAAAAAAGGGAGGGAATTGTCCTGCACTGGGGTGGCCTCACCTCAGTGGAGCCCTGTGTGCAGTTTTGGGCACCAGAATAGAAGAAATTTATTAAACTATTACAGAGTGTTCAAAGAAGAGCAACAAAGATGGTGAAGGGCCTTGAAAGGAAGCTGTATCAGGAGTGGCTGAGGTCACTTCATCTGTTCAGCCTGGAGAACATTGTTGGGAGACTTCATTGCAGTCTCCAGCTTTCCTGAGGGGAAGAGGAGGGGCAGACACTGATCTGTTCACTCTCCTGACCAGTGACAGGATCCAAGAGAAGGGCCCTGTGTCAGATGTTTAGCTTGGATATTAGAAAAAAAGATTCTTCACTCAGAGGGTGGTTGGGGTCTGGAACAGGCTCCTCAGGGTAGTGATCACAGCACCAGCCTGACAGAGCTCAAGAAGCGCTTGGAAAATGCTCTCAGGCACATGGTGTAAGTCTTGGGGATAATGCTGTGCGGGGCCAGGAGTTGGACTTGCTGATTCCTGGGAGAGACTTCCAATTCAGCATATTTTGTGATTCCATGATTCCGTGATATTAAAAAAGAAGATCATTATGGAAGGGACATTAAGAGTAAACAAGAAACACTGAGTGAATCACAAAATCCTTGAGGAGTACTTTGCTGAAGGTGGTGACATTTACATTTTACCATAACTTTTTCTATGGCAATACAGTTTGGTGGCAATTGAAAAGAGGCTCACCTTTTCCCAAAAATGGGCTGCATATGGAAAGCTGTATATGGAAAGCTGTATATGGAAAAGTAGAATTATGCCTGAGTCACAAAATTAAGTCAATCATCTTAGGACTCTTAATGTTCAACTACAGCTCAATAGCTAATTATTTTCTAAAGGACAGGAGTGTTTTGAGATAAGGGAAAAGGTATTTGTCATGAAAAAAACAACATATGTCACTCCATTAAAAGAAAAACAAAGAGCATAATATTTTTTGGCAATTCTCAGAAATTGGCAATTCTTTTGACTTCCTAACCAACTTAAACTTCAAATAAAATAAATCAAGACATCTGCAATTTCATATTATGCATTTATATATTTTTCAGAGAAAGAAAAATGAGCAAAGGCAAAAAAGAAAATAAGCATGGTTTCATTCAAATGGGGTTTGTTAGTTGATGTTGTCTTTTTCTTTCAAGTAGTGTACACTTTTGCTACCCTCCTTAGACATTAAAGAGCATGGGGCCAGGGCAAGTCTCTCTCAAGGGGACAGGCCAGCCTTGGATGGCTTAAGCTGGTTGGAAGCAGCTGGTTGGAACTACCATGATCCCATGGTTGCCATTAGCTCAGGGACTGCAATCAGCTGGCCAGGGATGATGGCCTGAAAGATCCCAGAGGTGGGGAGGAATGTCTTTTGTGTCAAGGGAGAAGATTAACTCCAGAGGCCCAGGGAGAGGCAGCCACATTTGTCATAGGCACCATGCTTTTTCTGAGAACTGCAAAGCATCAAGTTGTTGCATCCTTCCCTTCCAATAGGTAAATTCATCTGGGAAACCTAAAATTTTCAAGCTGTGCTCCTGAAGAGTGTTGGAAGGGTAATCACGATACCAGAGTAAAAGAGAAAAATGGTAAGAAGATTGTTGTGGTAGAACTATTTAAAATGTACTATGAATGAGAATTTTCTGTATTGATTTTTATATGGGCAACTGGCATTGTAACTGGACTAGTAATAGCAGTTGATTGTGGTATTGACTGGACTGTAAAAGCATTAATTATATTAACAATAAATCCTGGTTCCATAAAAGTTATGTATTTCTTTTTGCCAATAACAAGATTTTGAATAAAAGACCTTATACCCCATTAGTGGTTGGTGATGCCCTTGGTATTCAAGGCCAAGGACCTCTCAGAGCTTCAAAGAGATGATGACATTCTCCAGGCTTTGGTCTAAAGGAAGGGTAAGGTCAGCAGCAATGTGGTCTCTCACCTCTCAACTGTGGTCTAACTGCATCCACAGTCACAAGGAATGGTGGGTGTATGTGGATAAGCAGCACAACCCCAAGGACAAGAGCAGTTGACTAGTCTGGGTTATCCAGAGATGCTGCAGAGGCCAGGGCCCAAACCATAAAGTATATGGAAAAAAAAACCCAGAGGGAGACTGCACTAAAGAAAAGTGGAGACCACCAATGTGGAATATGCAAGAAACACATCTCTTCTGGAGAGACAGAGGGAAGGTTCTTATTTTTGTCTTCAGAACTGCAGCTGGCAAAGAGATAGGATTGTAGCAGCAGGTGAGACATGATTAGTCAAAACCATCATCAGACACACCTGAGCCTCAGTCAAGCATGGCACACTAAGAAGGAACGGGAAATGATTCCCAATCACAAGACAGTTTTACTCATTTGCTGACCCGACTTGGTCAGTTCCCTTCTGACTTCAGATATTCTATGAATTTCAGTGGTTATAGAAAAGGTATTAAAAATGCATCCTCTAAATATTTTTGATGGAAATATTTTGAATTTTTATCATCCTCATACTTGACCACAAACTTTAAAAAACAAAAAAATAAAATGAACAATACACATAGAGCTTGTGGAGTGTGTGTCATGTCTTCATGACTGTCACAAATTTTTAGATGTGTCATAGAAACGAGAAGAACAAAGAATGGCCATGGATGTGCCATGACTATCCAACAGACATTTTTCTTTTTGAGGATTGCTAGTTGAATTGATAGAACTGCCAGAGATTTTAGGCTGTAAAATAGCTCAGCTGTTATTCAACGGCTTGCAAGAAAGACAATGAAAAGATTTCTGGCCTTGTTAATGAGCTCTGATTTGTGGACAATGTTTTCTGCAGAGAGAGATGGTTTTTCAAGCCACATTCTCTTTTTGTTGTTGTCTTTATTTTTCCATTTCTCAGTATAAACACATGTAATGGCATATGGATTCCTGCCAGTTTTTAGCTATATATGTATACTGACTCTGAAAGAATCATTTGTTTGTCCTGCAGTATTGTTCTGCATGTTGCAATCCCAGAATCTTCAAACTAAATTCAGCTGGAAGTCTTTTAACGTATTTCCTACTGTGTGTACATGTTTTTTGAAAAGTAATTAAATTGTTTAGTTATTGAGTCTCTAAAAGCATTGATTCTGATGGAAACTAAACAATGAGCCCTTTTGGAGAGGTCTGGAACATCATCCCAGCTTCCATCAGGAGAATGGAAGTCTTGATCTGGGATTAAATCCATGTGCATTTGTCAAGTGTTTGGATGTCATGGTGCTAAAAACCATTAAAAGTCTAAAACAACTACAACAAACAAAAAAAAATAACAATGGCAAGTAATGCTGAAAGGATTTATAGGAGAATTTAAATCTTGTTGACTCAGAAAAGACAATTGAAAAAATGCCCAAATAACATTTGTTAAAGGTAAACATCTTTATGAAAGTTTGTAGAGTAGAAAGCTGTTCAATAAAAGAAACACTAAGGACATTTTGTAGTCTGTCTTATCTAGAACAGGCTTGCAAAAATGGTAATATGAACATAAAATACAACCAGAAAGCTACTTAAATATACAATTTTCAAGGGGAAAAAAAAGAGTGCTAAACCAAGAAGAGAATAGAAAGAAAGAGTAAGAAAGTCAATATATTACATTGCAAAGAGCAATATGAAGTTACCTTTGTGTGCTTTCATATATTTATGTCATAATTATTTTGGAAAGAAAATCTCACATAATTATTTTGGAGTGAAAATCCAATCATACTCTTTTGCTTGTCTTGTTTTTATAACCCTTCCATTTTTTTTCCTCTTTGTTTGTCCTTTTTATATACATCCTTTAAGCACTAGAAAGATGCAATTAATCCTTTCAGGATTCTTCTCCATGCTATGTCTCTGAGCCTGTCTTCACAGGAGAGGTGCTCCAGCCCTCTGATCCTTTTGATGGCCATTCTCTGGACTCAGTCTAACAGGTACATGCTTGTTTTGGGCTGAGGACTCCCGAGCTGGAGATGCAGCACTCCAGGTGTCATTTCATGAGGACGGAGAAGGAAAATCACATCCTTTGACCTTCTGGCCACACTATTTTTGATGCCACCATGGATGTGATTGGCCTTCTGGGCTATGTGTGCACACTGTTGGCTCAAGTCCAGCCCTTCATTCACAAGAACCCCCGAGTCCTTCTGCTCCCAAGGAGTTCATCTACCAGTCTATACTCATGTCTGGCATTCTCCAGACCAAATAAGTTATGCCCTCTCTTGAGCTATCCTTCTCTCCACCTGAGATACCTATGCCATGTAAGTTTTTCTGACATCTAAGCTGGGAAATATGTTCACAGCATTTTTAAGTGAAATGTCTCACCAAATGGGGGCTTCATGTGTTTGAAGCTTTCTGGATCATTACCTAAAAACAAAACAATACTTAAGGGTCTTTTCACTTGTCCTTCTGTGAAGTCTTCAATGAGATTTTTGTCACAACACTAAGTCACGGAGAACCAGTGCCTGTTTCATGGACTAATAGGCAGTTTTACTAGATGGCCACAATTCTTAGAAATGAGACACTAGAGTGGAATGTAACATCAGGTCACTGTTTATGTATTGTGCATGTGTTTATATATGAAATGAAAGAGCCAGCCATTTAAAAAAAGCATAAAAAACCACCAAGAAAACAACACCTTGACTTTTGAAATTAATTTCAATTTGTTAAACATACTAATAAAACACAGATATAAATAGCAATAAGTAAATAACCTCCAGCCCTGAGAATATAACTTTATTCCATCAGGACCTGTAGCACTGCACAACTAATGGAAATGCTGTTAGTCAGCTCAGAGTTCACTTCAACAAATCGTAGGTCATGCAGAATTTGTTCTCTACAGGTTCTTGGTTTCTATTAAAATAATGTAACTTCTCTAATTCAGTTGCTGGCTAATGGGGGTTTCAACTTCTAGAATGTAACCTTGACAAAATATGTCATCCTGCAAGTAAACTTTCATCTGATATAATCAAACATGGAAAAAAAAAAAAAAAAGGATGCAACTGGTTTTGTCCTGTTTTCTAGTTTTAAAGCAGGATTTTCCCTGTTGTCTCTGAAGGTGAAAGCAATTTGATGTCCAGGGTTATTTCAATGATGTATGAGACACTGTGCAAAAATTCTATGCAATTCTGTGTGTGAGAAATGCCGTGCAATATTTTAAGTAATGCAACTTAGGGCTTAGAGTTTCTGTTTCTCCTTAGAAAATAAGGGCTTTTATAGTTAAAATGTTCTCAATTATTTAATCTAAGAGTCCCTCAAAAAGATGTGAACACTTTTTATTCTTAGAAAATAAGAATAGTAAATAAAATTATATTGTCAGAATATAATTTAAAATACTTTATGTTGTTAATCTGCCATCCTTATCTTTACTAAATATAAACTTTTTCTCAAAGGAATGAAATTGGTCTCAGCCTTTTCACAGTCTGTTGAAATGGTTTGGACATGTTTCATCTAACTTTTAGTACTGCAATAGAATATCTGAGATAAGAGTGTGGTTGTCATGATCTCACATTAGGGTTAATGGAAAGAATTAATTTTTACTTATCTGAGCTATCCTCCACAACTCACCACTTCCCAGCATAAAATGTCGTTACAATATAAGTACCTCTCAATATAAGAGCCTCGAATTAGGTGGATTAAATCCAGACCAAAATAGTTTATTGCCTTCTGTAATTGTTGTAGTAAAATGTTCCGATAATTTTTATTAGAAATAAAAGAAAAGGGAACAAAAGGAAGAAAAATGGAGCATCTCAATGAACTTTTAGTAAATAAAATTCACTGATAATCTTAAGGAGAAATTAAATATGGTGTTTGATAGTAGCAACATATGTTCAATATTTTACCAATAAAGTCGTAACTAGCTGCTTTAATTTTACACATTAAATCCCAATAGTAAAATTATAAGAGGAAAAAAAGAAATAGAAATTAAACATCAATTATTCTTGTAGTTTTAGTTCTCTAGAGACAGACATTGTGTTGATTTTCATAAGTTTTAACAAATATAAGATAACTTTTTATATGTTGGTAGGACTGAAAAATAAGAAAGTCATATTATTTTGTTCAAAAGATGTTTAAAAATTGTATGTGGTTGCTTTATTAGGTACATGTCTGAAGTAGTAAAAAATGAATAAAGAATGGAATATATTACATGGACATGTTATGTATCTTCACTTGAAAGCATTTAATAATCAGACTGTTACTGCAATTAGAATATTATTAATATCCATATTGTTAGGATAGGAATGCTGAGGAATGGTAATGGGAACACAGCATATGCATCTTGCTCTTCCGTTTCCAGTAGAATAATTCCCTGTAACACTGTATTGCCACAGTATCTGTTTATTTTTCTTAAGACCAGAGGTGTGTGACAGAACTAGATGTTATACAGATAATTCTTTGTTTCACGACCTATCTTAACTAAAATACTGATTAGCTAATATTATTTACATACTTGGGTATTTTCTTTTCATTCACATTGTATCAATTTTTGCTTCATAAATTTGAAATCGTGTATGTTTTTTCAAATAAATAGTACCACTGGCCACTATTTGTTATTGCTTTCTTAATATATATTTTAGGAAATTTTTTAATAGTCTAACATTTTTAGAATTATTTGTTTTTTAAAAATTACTTCAGTATAAAATCATAATGTATCTAAAAATGCTCCCTCTGAGTGATTACAGCAGGTCAAGCTTATACTGAGTTTCATAATGGAATGAGGTCACTGAAGATGGAAGATGAAGAAAATGGCCATGGCTGCTATACATTCATGAAAATAATTTTAGCACATGCCATAAATTCAGCTTGTTCTTTTAATTACGGCAAAAGAATCTGATATGAATTGGAAATATGAAGCCTACAAAGAGGAAAAAAATCCTAATTTTTTCAGTTGAATGAGACTATACTAATGAATGATAGACTAACTTCTTAAGGCAATGGCTTGTATGAGTTCAGATAGAAAGTGAGCTTGCATAAGTAATTCTGCTTGCATAAGTTAATTCTAAGCAATGTTTATCTGCTGGAAATATTGGGGTGCTTAGTTTTTTGGTTTTTTTAAATTGGATGATTTCTTCCCTGTAAGGAGAGCTGTGTTGCTCGATAAAGATAGGTTGATCAATAAAAGGTTTATCTTTCCTTATATTCTGCTTCTGCAAGAGCTTTGCACATAAGATTGCCCTTAGAAGAATGTTGTTTCAGTGTAGGTGGTCAAATCATATGAGGTTCAAATTCCTTTAATGTTATGATAATTAATTGTAAGAATGATAAAGGTAGCTATCCATTAAATATCTTGAATTTGAAACAGAAAATTCTCAGGAATACAGTGAATTATATCGATTCTATCTCGTTCTGTACAATTTTGGCACATATCATGTTAGCAGTTATCCCCAGTTGCCTGTTAGGAGTCATTACATATAGAACAGATTTAATAAAATTGAACACTTTAAAAAATTCAAAATACTGGCTAGAGAAAAGCCTGGAGAAAAAGAGGTAAAATAAAATTGAACTAGAAATAATTTTTCTGCCATCTAGTACATCTAATTTAAGTATCTTATTGATACTCTAATTCACAAAAGATGTGCTCCTGGATCCAGAGCTTCATTCCATCATCTGAAATTATATTTCATGCATTGATTGATATATCATTCTCTTCATTTGAGAAAAGATAAATTGTCCTTAGTGTAAAGCCATAACAAAAAGTTATTCTTAGTACCCTCATGTTATACAAATCTGATGGTTAGAGCAGCAAAAGAAGAAATAAAAAAAGTAAATCTCAGTTCTTTCTTACCCAAAATTAATTGACCCTGTGCCTCCCATAGCTGAGAAAAGTTGTCTAAGTACTAGATGACTTAGTTGAGGCCACCTGAGGATCTCAATAATGCTGTTCTCTATTTCGTATACTGTCTCATAACTAATGTGGTTTTAAGAAAATTATGACTCGATGAAAGAATTCAAGAAAAAGCTGAAAAAGCTTTATTTTGGGGAGCTCTTATCTGAGAAGTCTCTTCTATTCTTCTGATTTCAAGACCATAGTTTTTTAATCTGACAGGAGTTTTATGATTTTTCAGTTTAGGAATTAAGAGCAGGTTGTTAACATCAAGATTATAATATCTTTTTTAAGGGAGTGATGGTATGGCAGGAGAAATTAAGACTGGGGAAATACTAGCTGACAGCTCTAATGAAAATGTCACTGATCTCTCATAAAAATATCCAGAAGTTAAAATTTAAATAGTTTTGTTAAATTCCATCATGGCAAAAAGGAACATAAGATATTTGAGTGGAGTTAAGTTTATTGTTAAACCAAAGAATGCTTTAATATTTTAATTACCTGTATGTGTTATTGGTATCTATTAGCCAGTTTATCTATTTGCAAAGACTCTTCACTAGAGAGACTTTAAATAACTTAAATTAAAATGAAAAAAAATTAAAACCCAAAACCTAAGAATGAGAATTTCTTCTCTTCCCTAGACATTGTGCTTTGCCTTTGAATGTCCTTCAAAAAACTGTGCCAAAAGATCTAAGGTGAAGTAGAAGGCAATCACCGAAATCATGGGTGTGACAACACTCCATCACCCATCTCAGAGCCCTGCTCAAGGCTTTGGGTTGGCATTTCTTCTTTCCTGGCCTGTTGTCAGCTCATCTGCCATCTCTGTGGGGCGGTGTTGGTGTCCCCTACCCTGTGACACAAAATGCTGATATTTCTCCACCCCATGTCTGTCAAGCCAGTGGCCTCAGCCAGTCAGAGGCAGTCCCCAAGCCAGCACCCATTGGGAAGCAACATGAGGAGAGGGAAAATCCAAGCATCTCTGACTTGAACCATCTCCAGCCAGACCTAGATGGCCAATACCACCCCTGACCCTGAGGAAGTCTTGCCCTATGGGGCTGCTGCAGGCCCACAGTGTATTAAACAATTTACTGCACTTTCTTTTATTTTTTTCATCTATTACACATCTCCTCCACATACTGACACATTCACAAACAGTGGAGCCCCTTAACTGCTGCCTTCATTCATGCTGTTTTACCCCTCTGGTTGTCCTCTCACCCACATTGTCAAATACCAGCTTGGCTTCAGGAATGGGAAACTGCTGAACTCAAAGTCAGTGACTCTCACTCTGTGCTCTCCCCTTCTCCACAGACCCAGTTATTTTACTGCAGAAGACATTCAGATTGTCTAACTCTAGTTTACCATTTACCTTTGGACTATTCCCAAAATATTCCATTCCTTGTATCCTGAAATGGGTGCCAAGGAAAATCATACTAAAGTTTTCCCAGGGATTGAATACAGCCTAAAAGTACTGCCATACTGAGGGACTATGAGGAGGGAGGAGGCCACGGAGATGAAGGAACCAGGGTTTTCACAGACCTGCTGGGTGGCAGGACAAGGGTATAAGCTGAAAGAAGAGAGGTTCTGATTGGAAATAAGAGTCATGAAGGCAATCAAGGTGCTAATATGATCTTAGATGGGAGATGCCTCTGACAGAATTAAGATGCAATAGAGACCATATGATGAAGCCAATAACATGGGTCTTATTTAATAGTAAAGATAAGATAGAGAAAGAAAGACATAGGAAAAGGGGGAGGGGGGAGAGAGAGACAGTGAGATCAGGCAGAAGATAGTCACCAGCCATGGATCCAGCAGCATTCCATTGGTCCTTCTTCACCCTGGGCTTTTTGGTGGTGAGGGTTCCAGAGTCATTCTTCTGGTGGTACCACCTTTTATACAGTTCAAGTTCCAGGTATCCACAGGACACAGATGCCATTCAAACACCTTAAGATGATATGTGTAGGAGCAGGTGCTTCCTTTCGTAATGTTTGCCACAAAGGAATTTTTTATTTTCTGGAGGCATTAACAAGGATGTGCTAAACAGATCTTACCTCTGGTCTTCCAGGCCTTCCTGGAATTAGAGCTTTCCAGATGCAAATTCCTCCCTTCTGTGCTTATGTCAAGTTCCATCCTTGGTGGTTCCTTTTAGCTTTAGCAGTGTTTTGAGGTGCATAACTGTATTCTGTGAGTTCTTAGAGGTGCCCAAAGAGGGAGGCTTTATTGTTTGGAGTTTGCAAGATTCAGAAAGACAAATTCACAGGAAACCTCAGAGTTCACACTGCTCTGGGAAGAGGGTTGCACTGCAGAACTCTCAAGATCCAATCCAACCTGAATTTTGTTGTGACAACACAAATTTAATTGCCAGTCGTTGAAATACAGTACATTTTCATTTTATCATTAAAAAAAAAAAAAAAAAAGAGAGAATATAAAGAATATAAAAAAAAACTGAGAATATAAAGAGGCAGACAAAAAGGCAGTTATGCACTAGGGATCGGGTTCTGCCTAGGGTTAGGGTTCCAAAAATCACAAAGCCCAGAGCTCCAAGCACACTGCAGCTGCAAAAGACATGCCAAGGGGAACACAGAGCTGCCACAACATGGCTCCCTCCACACATTTTTCCTTTCAGCCAGCCTTAGCCAAAGATTGCTTTTACTGCTCTGCCTAGGGTTAGGTTTCCACCTAGGGTTAGGGTTCCACCTACGGTTAGGGTTCTGAAAACCAGAAAGCCCAGAGCTCCAAGCACACTGCAGCTGCAAAAGGCATGCCAATGGGATCACAGAACTGCCAAAATATGGCTTCTTCTTTTGCTTTCTCCTCTGATCTACTTGTCTACAAAGGCTGCTCTTTTTTCCCCGATTTTGAAATTTTTGTTAGGATAAGTTTTGCAAGTTTTTGAGACGTTCTCTTCTTTATAAGGACAGACCACAGCCTAAGGAATGCTCTCCTAATTTATTTTCTTTTACCTCACCCGTGTGCTGGGGAACTCAGAAAACTTTCTGTTACTTCTCAGTATTTGGTAAGGTATTTGCTTTGGGCATCCTTGAAATAACCACCAAGCCTTGTGCTCTAAAGAAACTGAAAAGGGAGAATGGCATAACTACAGCATTGCTCCCATACACCTCTCTACCTGGCATCACCCTTGTGCTAGGTATCTCAGCCTTTGACATAAAACTGGCTTTAATAAATCTGCCAAGGATGAGAATTAGTCTTAAGGTTAAGCTTGAGAAAAACACAAAGAACAGAGACCCAGGGACACTAAAACTAAAAAATGCATGGCAAAGGGAATGTGATACTGTATGAAAATATTCTGAGAAAACTTTTCTCCATGACAGAAGTCAAAACTGTAATCATAAACATATCCCTAGCCCTTGGAGGAGCAGGAAAAGCCGTATAGGGGTGCAGCTGGTGTAAAGGAGAAACTCAATGGATGGAGTAATGTTGGTGGAGCGCCCTGCTGGCCTTGGCAGGTCTTTTGTAGCTTCAGTGTCCCTGGAGCTATGGGCTTTGTGGTTTTCTGAACCATAACCCTAAACATAACCCTAACCCTAGACAGAGCAGGAAAAGCCACATGGGTGTGAGGCTGGTGCCAAGGAGAAAAATGTGGAAGGTGCAATTTTGGGGCAGAGATGTGCTGGCCTTGGTAGGCCTCTTGCAGCTGCAGTGTCCCTGGAGCACTTGTTACAGCTATTGAAGAAATAATATAACTTGAGATTACATGAATGCTACCATTCAGTTTTTGGTGGGGCACACATCAAGATCCTCTCCCTCAATTTTCTGGTAAGTAACCCTGGAATCTGCATCCAAACTCCCAGGAGAAGTCCTGAATGCTTATCAGGATATGTGTGTGTAGGAGGCTTCTGCCTCTGCGATAATTCTTGTATCTTTCACTGTCTTTGTAAAACAGTGTCTCTCAGTCAGGAATATTTATTTTATCTCTTCCCAAAGCTGCATCTCTAAGATGTTGATTCTTAGCTGGGGCCTGAGCCCTTTTGGCACCAGAGATGACCCTGTTGTGTCAGGGACCAAAGATGGATTTGAGGCCTGACATACATCATCTGTGGTTGTGCATGTTGACAAGATAATGTAGAAGAAGAACTTATCGTTAGCTGGTAGGAATAACCTTCAGAAACAAAACTATGTATTGGTCACCCGGTGGGATTCCTCCTGTGAAAGGGGAACAACATACAAGTCATTGTTGGCATAGAGGCGTGATCATGGGCCGTTGTGACCTCATCTCATGGCCCTGTGTGACATGATGCTGAAACTGGTCACTCCTGAGGAGAAGATAAAAGTTGTGGTCCTGGGGTGGAGGAGAGAGGATGACATGCTGCACACTGTTTTCATCCAGGGAATGCCCTGAAGGTGTGCTGGCCTCCTTCCCCTCCTGCTCAGGAGCTATGAGGAGCTATGCTCAATCTCCTCCTCCTGCTTAGTGGCATCTCCAACATCTGGGGGTGTGTAGGTATTTAATTTCTAACAAGACGAATAAAATTGACTTGCTTTGCTATTCAGACTGCTTCTTGAGTTTTTGGTGCACAGGCATCCTCCCAAACCCATAACACCCCTTGCTGTGTCTTTCATATGCACCAGCTATCTGTGCTAGAGAGTGGGGGGACATGTCCTGCCACACAGACAAGGAAATTTTTCACATATACTGTGAAAAATAGATGTTAGAATGTTTTATATTACAAGTAACAAAAAGAAAAGCTATGAAAAAAACCCTAGTTTAGTCATGAATGGTCATTTTGTCCTTAATAACTACTTAATGTTCCAGACCAATAAATTTGGTTTTCAAAAAATATTATACATTTCAGAAGCCTCAATCTTAACACTGCAATGCAGTTTATTAGCTCCTCTAATAAAGGAGATAGAAGATATCAGTCTATCTGGAAGTTGTATGAAGCATCTTTATTTAGGATCTGAGCCCTAGATTTCGGTGTTCTGAAAGTATTTGAGCAGTCTGTACTGTACCAGCCAGTATTATAAGTCAATAATATATCAGGCTCCTGTAGTAATTTAAAGGAAAAATCATAAAGGAAATTCAAATATATCAATAAAACAAATTCTACATCTGAAGCATCATCAAGTTTCACCTAATTAAAAATGAATCATTTAAACCTTGTCCTTTAAAGGAGTGAAAAGGAGCTTTCTTGGGAGCCTGAGGATGAAAGTAAGAAATCAAGAAAATCAAAATGAAAAAAACACTTGCTAGGACACCAAAGCATGTTTGTTGTATTTAATAGAAACCTGAAGTACAGAAAGACATACGGTAAGTTGGAATGAATATGTGCTTTATAAGATTGGTAGAAAAACTCTGATGATAGGGAAATAGACAGTAAAACTCAAAGTATATGAGGGATTCTTATATCATCAGTTTGAAGCAAGCTATAGCTCTTTGCTACTTCTGCTGGATGAACAATTCTAAAAAGCTGTAAAATTATTTTACAATTATCATGCTGAAATTTGATTCCTTTGGTGATGTTTGTGTAACTGATTATGGTAGATTATTACCACATCGTTTTACTACAACTTTATTGTTATAGCTTACACAGTACTCATTGCAATCAAATTTAGTTTCTCTCATTACACACATGAGGCTGATTTAAAAAGGATAAAATATTGCAAAAGAAGACTTTAAGAGACTAGGTTTAGAAGAAAATTTAATATTATACATTGGCTCTGAAATACAAAAGTATTTCTTCTATCTCTAAAAACATTTTTATTTCATTGGTTCTAGTTTTAATGATAAAATTAGGTGCCGCTGAGACAGTTAAATAAGTATCTCTGAAGTTACCAGTGTGAGGAAAGAAATAGACAAGAAACATTTTTCCTTTGTATATGTTACCTCTAACACTATGTATATTCCTCTAAATAATGGATAAGTTTTTTCTTTCATTTGTCATCAAAAAGATGATAATGTATAACAAAAAAGAATATTTATGAGGAAAAAAACCCACAACAGTAAGAGACCAATCATACTTTTTTCCTTCCCTTGTGTCTTTGTTAATCATAAACAATGTGAATTCCCCGTGTTCCTCTTTCACATTTATTGAAAATTGTATTAAAAATATCCTTTCCATTCCTTCTCTTTTCTACATTCACCTGTTTACTAATTGCCAAGAACTACAGTTAAAAATAATTTTTGCATGATTACATTTTTTTTTCCCCAGGACATTTTCAAATGAGCAAGCTGTCTTGTAGTCTATAGACATTCATAGGAAAGTAAAAGTAATATTTTATTAGAAGTCATTAGTTTAATATACCAAATAGAATTTCTATCCAACTTGCCTGAGAAAAAAAAAAACCAACAAACAAATTCAACATTTTTGCTCTCAGGAAACAGTAGAAGTTTTATATTTGTGAAACTTAAACTTTTCTGGAAATGTCTTGGAAAGTTATATGTGTACATCTATATTTTGAAGTTAACATAGCTCCAGGCTAATGTTATGTAACACTGTTTACTGGCATAAGATAGCTCTCTTAACATGGTTGGCTGCTTTTTTTTTCATTCCATTGAGTTTCTGTAAACTTCTCATGACTCCTTGAAATCTGTTGCTTAAGTTAACTGCTTTAGAGATTACATTTTTCTATTTTTTTATACGACAATTCGAATTCTAGAACTGAATATTGTCTATGGAAAAATCATCATACATTTCAAAAAGTGAAAATGTTTAGCATAATTTCTAAATAAATCATAAAAAGTCATGACAGCAAAACTGTTTCAAAACAGTGTGTTTTGAGACAAAATCCTTATTTTTCAGTTCTTTTTAAGGTTTATTTAGGAAAAACTAACTACAAGGCCAAATTGTTGTTTCAGAGAACTTTCTTTTGTCAGTTCTTTTTACATTCACACATGGAGCAATAGTACTCTAAATATTGCCTTAGGTTTTAATGAATGTAGAGAGACAATTCAGCAACATGGACATAGGGTTTTATACAAATATGTTTAAACCTCTAGATACACAGGAAAAGTATAGATTACAGCAAATTAAAACAAGCCACAGAACATATTTCAGTTTCTCCTGGCTCCACTCCAATAAATAAATATCTGAATAATTTGAAGTGCACAAAAGGAAAATTCCATTGGAAAATTAGAAAAAAAGATTTCAGAGTGAGAACTTCTGAAGAATTTTAATGGTATGTGTCTGGCTCCTGGATTGATGCAAATTATAACTACATTTAACTATGCTCAAGTATCCATATGCATGATCCAACAATTGTACTTATGCAAGTGTATGTACACTGAACCTCTCCAAAAGATTGGAAGTCCTTACAAAGGCATCAGAACAGGTGATGGTGAAGGGAACCCAGTCCTGTAATGAATGTGTGCTTGCACCACATGGCTGTGGCACAGTTGTTTATAAGGGTAACCAAAAGGAACTGTTGCCTAATTACACTCTCCTGCTTCTTGGACCATGTGCCGGGTGAGTTGTTTGAGAAGCTCACAGACCTGCTCCTCCTGTGCACCTGTGGTATGGGATCACAAAGCAGGGAAGAGGCAGCAGTGCTGATCTGAAAAATGCAATTCAGTCCATTAATGGGGTTCTAAAGACTGAGCCTCATATTTAGTTTATGAGATTTTTCAGAGACTTTGTCCTTTTCTTCCATCTCAAACAATTGCTGCAAACACATTAGTGGAGATTGTTCAATTTAATTCTATTCAGTCTCATTTCAAACAGAGGAGGTTACATCTACATGATGTAATACTGCTTTTGATAATAGTTTATTTAGAACTTATGGTAGAAAGATAAATAGATAAATAAATAAATTTCATAATTTTTTTATTCTTACGTACCTCATTTAGACAAAAAAAAAAGTCTGTCAAGAAAACAAAGATGAAGAATTTTATTGGGCATGAAATCTCATTTTAAAATGCTGTTTCTAATGTCTCTTTATACCTTTGTGGCTTTGTTCCTCTATTCTGAAAGTTCTTTGTTCACTTTATTAAAGGGCAAAAAGAGATACTAGAGGTTTGTGACTTAGGAGTTTTGTCTTATCAACAGACAACAGAAGGAATATTTGGAACCTGCTAGTACTATTCTTTAGAAATTTGCTCTGTCCCTCTCAGTAATGGCATATATACATTTTTTTCCTCTATGTTCTTGAAATAAATACTTTATTGTTTTTATTTTCAGTTCTTTATGAAAATGTAACATAGTAAATCAATATGTAATTTGCAGAAGAAAGAAATCTAACTTTATTTACTCACCTGTACTTTCTATAGAAAATGGAGATCTTTTAAAGAAAGTTAAAGTCCTGATTTGCTTTTTCTATGTGTGTTTCTGACATTTAATTTTCTTAAGGGGCTACATAAAAAAGAAAGATCTTTGGATTGGCTTTAGGACCCAATTACCTTTCCTCTGAACTACATCTTCCTGGTACATATCAAGTTTAACTTATATTGACAATTAAGAATGCAGATAAAAAAAAAATCAATGCAATTAAATTCACATTAAAATTTACTAACATGAAAAGAAAAGTGTCAAGATGATGATAATGTTAATATGGAATCCTGGCACTTTGAAAACCCTATTGAATTTACTGAAGACAGATTTTGATCAATAGGAACATACTGATAAATACATTGGTGATTTTATCTACTAACTTTCGCAGTATAATGAACTTAACTTGATAGAAATTGAGTTTTGACAAGATGTTCCAGGTAATTGAATATCCAGATTTTTTTTTTTTTTTTGGCTCAAGTGAATTTATCAGAATTATAAAAGTAAGATAATCAGAATTTGGGTTTATCAGGTTGAGAGAGACAAGGGGTGAGAGACAGATGAGTTAGATGCACAGGTATTATGCAGAAGTGTACTTTTAACACAGGTTGATTTATATGTGTAGAGGAATTGAAAAAAGTTAAAAAAGCAAAACCAAGCAACAACAATAAAAAAAAAAGAGTTTAGAAGACAAATGTAGAACTAAACCACCTAAAATAACTGGGATATATTCTTAAGATCTGAACAAGATCCATAAAGTGGTATAATCAGAAAAGATCAAAAGGGAAAAAAAGAAATTATAAGAGGCCAGCAAAGTAAGAGGGAGAAGAGACAAAACTTTTGGGTTGTTTTTGGGAGGTGAGGGGAAGGGAGGGAAGTGTATTGGGATGAATTTTGCATAACAACTAATACCTGCTGTCTTCAGCATCTACATAACATAGTGTTAAAGGCAATACAAACATGTCGACCCATCTTTTCCATCATTGCTCTCTTGCAACTAGGATGACAATGCTGAAGTAGACTCCCACTAATATGTTAGGTTAGCCATAGAATATCTGAGACTATGAGGTGGATACTGGAAATAAATCAACCATACACACAAGCAGAAAAGCCAGAGCCAATGAATCCACCCCACTTTTCCAACTGATCCTGACTATGTTTTGGGTTCCTTATTGCTGCATTTCTTCTGGAAAATTTTTTGTCTGCATCTTATCAAGTGCAATTAAAGGGCTGGAGTGTGACTGTTTTAGATGATTTTCACCCCAAATTTCAGGAAGTAAAGTACTTTAAATTACATCTGAGCAGTGTCATCCTGGAAGTAGCCATTTAAAACATCCTAATCAGTTAAATAAATGTCCCAAGTACATCACTTATGGATCTGTTTGCATTTAAACTCAGTATAATCACTGTGACACAGAATTGTTAATTCTAGCAAAACACTCTAAATAGCCCTAAATTAAATGTTTATACACTTATATGTATAAACTATGCCTCCATTTCATCATGTTCCCAAATTCATATACTTAATTTGAGAGAACATTGACATCAAGGTCACACATTCACTTCTATATATCAGGTATATTTGATTTTCTGTGAAGTGCAAGTATTAGGAAATCCACTTTACACATTTAAATTAACAAAAAATTGAAGCTAATCAAAATTAATTATTCTATGCAGTCTATTTTTTTTTTTTTGCTGTTACGATAGAAAAATACCTTCCTTTTTTAAACTTCCCCGTGCTTCACTTTTAGCTTTTTGTCTTATTAATTAACAACTAACAAATACCTTAGATATATTCCTGAACAAAGAATACATTTCTCCACTGTTCTCTTGGTAGTTTTACTTCCAAATGCATTTTAATAAGTACTCACACTTTTAAATGATTTTTGGTGTGAGTCATCCCAGTGCAATTTGTTTACTTCCAAAACTAGAGTTTAGAGAAGTAGCTAAGCTTCTAAACATAGAAAATTCATAGCAGATGAGTCTTGCATCATATTTCTTTATTGTTGTTTAACTATACATTTTCCCCCAATCTTATTTCTACTACTAAGTGGCAAGATAATGTCCAGAAATATATTGTATATTTGACTATAAAGTGTATGAAAGGGAAATAAATGTATATGCAAATGAAGAGCCCCATCAAGGTAGATATGTCTCTGCCAGATTCCAGAAGGTTTGCAGCCACCACAAGAGGCAACAAGCAAATGACCAGTGGTTGAGACTTGACAAAGAAGCCCCACAAACATTTCAGAATCTGCCAGGGAAATACCATCAGTACAGCTGCTAGGCTTCAGTCATCCATCGACCCAATGCCTCCTCCAGGCTCACTGACCAACACTGAAGGGCATTTCTCTCTTCATCAGGTGAATAGAGTTAAGATGATGTGTTATGAGGCAGTAGGATATAACTGTCTCTGCAGTTATATTTTTAGTATGGTTTCTGGGAAGATTTTAGTCTTTCACAATTTACTGTCTTCAGTAATACTCAGGTACAATGGAGCAGTTAGCAGAGACCAGAAGCAAAAATCCTGACTCCAGCTATTCTGCCCCAAAGAATATATTAACTGTGCAGTTACAGCTAAGCCTTATCATTTAGCATCTGAGTCAGAGGAATTTCCTGACCACCTTAGCATCAAAAAAAACCAGAATTTAGAAAAGATATTGTCTGAGGAAAACTTGAATGAAATCGACTCCTACAAACCAGTACAGAGTTATGAAAGAAACAAAATTTCTTAAGATGTGCTGCATAATCCTTTTGAGGAGCTGAAATAGAGCCCATTTTTTTAAAAGTGCTTTCTGTTTCTCCTGTGTTACAATATATTTCAGCAATGTGAAGTTAAAACATTGTTCAGGCATCAGCTTGGTAGTTGTGATGTTTCTTATTTTTAACCTTGTTATGAAAGTCATCCATTTAAAGGAATCAGTGTTTACTACTTCTTTATCTCTTGCTGTGCTGACCTCTTTGAACCAGCAAATAAAACCAGACCTGCTTTTAGTTGGCTCTGTTTGATGATGTGATGTTACTGCTTTATAGTCATGATACACCCAGGGTTAGTAACCTATCTACCACTGGAGATGGGTCTCTTTTTTTTGGCAGGGGGTAAAGAGGGATTTGGTTTGATGTTTCCTTTGTTTTGTACAGTGAGGATTTTTTTATTTGTTTGTTCTGTGTTTGGGTTTTTTTGGTTTTGCTTGTTTGGGTTTTTTTTGCACCTGGCATTTCTTTTCCAAGTAAATGTTCTTTTTATTCCTGCATGGAGCCAACTTGATAGGTAGATCAGCTCTTGGGAGAAAAAGAGAGAATACAATTTAAGGAGTGCTATGGACAGAACCATAAAAGGAGTGGAAAAGAGGCTTTCACAGTTGCCAAAATGAGAATATTTCCTTCTATTTGCAAAACTAGTGATGAGAGAAGTACAAATAGGACTCAATAAGGATGTTGCTTTATGTTATTTCAAGATTTCTTATTCTTGTGCTTACATATGACAACAATTAGTAACTAAGAAAGATCTAGGTAAGGATTAGTGTTTCGACAATATTTCCACAATGTCTGATATTTACTAAACACCTTAAACTGAAAATCAGACTTAGTCCAATCATGCAAAATAATTTTGTCAGACTATGTATTTTATTTTTCATCCTACTTCTTGTGCCATTCTCCCTTTCTTCTCCTTATGTTATATTTTATGACATATTATATAGTCACACCAAATCAGAGTTCAAACAATATTTATGCTAAATATCTTACTTATAGACTATAAAGCCACATTGTGATTTTTTAAGTGGAAATTTTGATTATGAAAATAAATGTTGCAAATCTTAAAAATACTGTTCTGCATTATGCTTCACTTTTTCTGGCAGGTGAAATTTGTTTCTCTTCAGAACTTAAATTGAAGTCATTAAATAGGCCTATATAATAGATAGAATTAATCAACTTTGTTCAGTAACAAAAGTAAATCATTTGTTCCAAGGTACAAAGATAAACACAGATTTATTTCTTCACCTAGAGACATAAATGTGTTTCCTGGATTACAGGTAAAATAATTAATTGGAATAAAGTTTCCTTCATTTTGAAGTGTCATATTATCTTTCTAACTGAAGGATGATAATCTTCAAAATATAAAAAAATACCAAAATAATGTTGAAGAAACTATTTGAAAATCAATTCTATGCTATTTCTGACTTCACAGAACTATTATGTTTAATGTATTTCAAAGTGACATTCTCGTAGCAATACTTTTAAGTTCAGAAAAACTTTTGCTGTCTCGACATCATTCTAGAATACGTACAGATGCATGTGGGGATAGTCAGAGTGATCAAAACTGGGATTCAGCTATCATTAAAAAATTAAAACACTGAAGTTATAGGACCTCACTAATCTCCCAGGTCCAAATTTTGAACTCCTCATCATTCAGGAGACTAAAGTTTAAAATATATATATTCACTTAGCTGCAAGCAAGCAATTTTTCTTACAGCTGCACCAGCAATTCTCTTTTCTTCATAAATCTGATATAAAGTGAATGTCTGTGATATTGAAAAGCTTCTCTGTTGTGTCATGGCATGATAATTTTGGGCTATTTGTATGTATAACAAAACCCTCAAAACTCCCGAAGAGGGGGTTAGTACACTTCTGCCTGCCTTCCCCATTCCTCCACAACCCAAAAAGTAATATGAAAAGAGAAGTGGAATACAAAATTGCTGAAGATGACAGAAATATAAAAGCCCCAGATAATCAGGCATTTGTTGCTTACATTAGGAAATTCATATGGCAATATGAAAGGGTCTTTTTCAGAAAAGATCTATGTTTTTATTTAATGGATCTTTAGAAGTCCAACACAGTATCCTTTCTTTTCCACTTGCGATCCATCTGTTACATGTTCAGCTCAGGGTAGTTAAATGGTGAGGAGAGGACAGAGTTACAACGGCAAGGCATGGTTTTTAAAAGAAACCTATGATCAGTCATGATAAAAACAGCAGAGTTCAAGTATGGAGCAAAGGCCCTGAGACTTGACATGGAGAGGTCATTGTAGGCCTTGATGTCAGCATATCCTTGGTGAACAATAAAAGTCAAATTAGAGAGGATCTGTGTTGGATTGAGAGGAAGGGAACTTGAGGCAACTGCTATAATCTATGAGTTCAAGGAGTTCACCGATGAAGGGAAGAAGTGATACTGAAAAGAAAGGGGGAATGGAAGGGTTGACTTTCGGAAGCTGCTGGATATTACAGTATGATTATATTCTTAGGAGAAGGAACAGGAGAAAGGACAGCGGGGCTCGAGAAGCCATGGTGTTGAAGTGGGAAGAAATGGAGTCACAGGCAGGAGCAAGGGCCAAAAGATGGAAGGAGGATGTAAGTGGAGAGGTCATGTTGGATCTCATAGATCTTTGCTAAAAACTACAGAGATAATATAGATAAAAGGAAGAATCAATTCTTTTATATGCCATGACAAAAACTGTCCCACCTCCTCGTTTGGGCTACATGCTACCAAAGATCAAACATCAAAAAGAGTAGTATTTGATTCATATCCTGTTAATAGCCAGACTCTATATAAATGTTGTAGTATGATAAAAATAAACTAAATCTTGTGAAAAAAAAATAGCATATAATCCAACAGAGCAGAACCATCTTTTTTGTAGTATTTGAATGCATCCATATATATTGGGAGGTGGAGGTGGAGAAAAAAGGACCAACAAAGAAAGCAAAAAACAAAATATTTCCATCCTAACTGAAGGGATATTATAAATGTTACAATGTTTCATCAATAAAAAAGTAAATTAATTTTCAAGTGCTCCTATAATTATATAAAAGCTCATTTCTTCAGATTAATTTTTGTAAATAATATATTTCACTGTTTCCTGTCAGAAGGTAGTACCAAATGGGGAAACTAATGGTTAAAGCCAACAGTTATACTAATTCAAGTATAGTGTAAATACTGATTCTGAAGAGTGTTAGCTGGGGGAATAGTCCCAAAGAGTTCCAGATATTCAAGTGCTGGTTCTTTTTCATTCAAAATAGCACAGCTTTTCTCAAGCTAAATAGTGTGATCAAACCCCCAGAGTCTCTGAAGCACACAAAAGCTCACAGAATTTAAAGTAGTGTATACCCTATTCTGACACAAATGTGTATTATGGGAATATTGTAAGAAATTAAATTTCTGTTTAGCACAGTGTGTACACTTATAATGATAATGAATTTTATGATACCCATCAGAAAGTATTTCTGAAGACTTTACTGTTTTCTATTCCCCACCAGAATGCAGTTTATTGCGAGCTCCAACATTTTTGTAAATTATTTGACAGAAATAAATTCCCCAGCAGATATTAAATAGTTTGATAGAAATCTGAAAGTTTTGCATTAAACAGAAATGTGGAAGAAACTGAATTCAAATAATACAGAATAATGTTAAGTCATAATTTTTTAGATGGTGTTGTAGATATTTACATCTGCAGTGATTGAACAGAGCATTAGAATACTTGTCTTACTATTTGATTTCTTTAGCCTATGGAGATTTTGCTGCAGCAGTTCTGTTCCATAATGATCTCAATTTACACAATAAATAGATAACTACTTTCAGTATTCTCTCACTGAAGCAGCAATACTGCTCCTCATAGTAAGTTCACATGTACCATGCCTGTAGCACAGAATGATTAAATGCTGCATTTTGCAATATTGAAGATGACAAATCACTATACTGCAGAAAGTAGTGTTTAAATAACACATTTTGTAAAGAATGGTGCTAGTGCATAACCTGATGGATGCATCAAAATAAGTGCAGCAAATAAATTTAGTTTGGTGCTAATTGTGAAATTATGTATAAATTTTCTCAATTTTTAAAATTAATATAATTCAACTGTTGCTGTGAGGTTCTTCCTTCATATCTCTATTTACAGTTAATCTTGAGGGCAGGAGTAGGATAGACTTGAAAGAAGTGCTAGAATCGTAACTTAGGGGTACCAGAACTCTTTTGATGAACTGCATACATTGTCACTTGAAAAAGACCAAATTCTTCAAAAAAAGACAATGCAAATCAATCCATGTCAGATCCTCAGAGAAATCAGGACAAAAGAAGAAACAAGACAATTCTCTTCTCCATACTTTTTCTGAGGGACAGTAACCTTTGTAAACATGACTGAGCTTCCCCAGGTGTCCTGAGCTTCCCTACGTGCAGCAGAAATTGATGTAGTGTGTTGATTATCTATTACACACTTTGAATGAGAAATATCCCCATACAAACCTATGCCTTCAGGAATGTTGATGAATGAGGAATATGAGGTAAAATTTTGATCTCACTAGTGCAGTTTTGTAGCAATCCATTTGTGAGTCCTACAATTGCAATAAATCAATATTTCTGATTCCTCTTGAAGTGCATGACTAACGGAGGAACATTAGTGAATGAGACCACTTGCAGGTGCTTTCTGAAATAGAAGTTCTCTTTCAAATGTGACTTTTTTTTCAGAAACATCCTACATTTTTCTGAAATCCAGGAGGATTAGGATCAAAGGTCTTTAGGGGCATAGGCTTCAGGTTTCCTATTTCTGGTATCACCATGACAAGTGAAAGAGTAGACCTCTACCACAAAATCTTGTGGGCAAGAAAACTCAAGTTAAACTTTTGCTGTCCCACATAAAAAACTTTCAAGTATTTTCAATTGTCATATCATTATTTTCCAATGAAAATTAAGGTCTTAATACAGACAGTACAACCCCATCAACACTAGACTTGCTTCTTAATATCTTTCACATTTGTTTTTAAGTGTTGAGAAAAAACTTACTCTCTTACATTAAGGATACATAGGTTTAAACCACTGCTCTAAAGTTAACAACAAAAACCTCAGCTTTGCCTCACAGGGCTCACACTGCCTAATGCTTCCTTGTCCTGCTGATCATGCTCTGTACTCTCCTCTGAGCCCCCTGAGATTATGCTCTGTCATGCCTCAAACACAGGGCCTACATGAGGCTGAACAGAATGAAATGATTCACTGTGGAAACTTCAGCTTGCCAAGAGGATTTTGGCCTTTTTTTTATTAATGTTCTTTCTGAGGTTAGTTATAAGCACCCATTCTGGCTTGTATCAGAAACAGTGTGGCTACCAGGCCTAGGGAGGGGAATCTTCCACCCCGTTGTGTCCAGTTCTGGGCATCTCAATTCAGGAAGCACACTGAGGTTCTGCAGCATGTCTAGAGAAGTGCAAAGAGTCCAGAACACATGGTCTACAAGGAGCAGCTGAAGGAGCTGGGATTTTTTAGCCTGCAGAAAAGGAGGCTCAGTGGGAACCTTGTTTCTTTCTATAACTAACTGACAGGAGGCTGTAGGCAGGTGGGGTTTGACCTCTTCCCTTAGGCAACCAACAAGAGGACAAGAGGACATAGTCTTGATCTGTGTCAGAAGAGGTTTAGATTGGATATTAGGAAGAATATCTTAACATAAAGTGTGATGAGATGTTGCAATGGGCTGCCCAGGGAAGTGGTGGGGTCACCATCCCTGGAGGTGTTTAAGGAAAGTCTGGACACGGCACTCAGTGCCATGGTCTAGTTGACAAGGTGGTGTTTGGTCATAGCTTGGACTTGATGACCTCAGAGGTCTTTTCCAGCCTAACTGATTCTGTGATTCCTTTTCAAGTTCAGCCGTTGCGCTCTTGTTACTGTATTAATCCTCACAAGTGTCAGAAACAGGTCATATGTTCTTTCTCATGCAGGAAAGACGTTTGAAATTCCAATGAATAAGGAATTGTCTGATTAATCTTTAAGGAAATTTAAGAAAATTTGCAGCGACTCTCTCTTTTCACCTGGCTACAGATTCTGGGGGTGGAAATACTACATTCGAATTGTGGTAATTGAAGTAGTAAAATCTCTGGTGATGTAATCTTGAAAAACCATCTAGTGACTCAGATATCATAGGAGTTGTGTTGTGCAAGTGCTAGGCTAAAATCCTCTTATGGCATATTAAAGGGTGTCTGCAGATTCCTTAATATCCAGTTTTCATTCATGACAAATTAATCATACCATGAATTCTTGTCTACTATGTGCTTTGTACCATAGAAAAAGTTGGTTCTCTCAATTGCATAATTTCTTTGAGTTGAGAAAACAATGAGCAGAGAACTAAAGAGCCTCAGAAATATCATTTAGAGTAGAAATATGAGACAGAAAATCAAGGAGAAAGAAAGGAAATGTTAGAAGCATGTGATAGACTGGTAGCAAATTAGTTTATTTTTTCTGCAGATACCAAAATTCAAAAAATGTGGGGAAAGTGATATTAAAAGGCACAAAGGCAAACTAAAGGATTTAAATTATTTAATAATGAAAAACCAGTTGAAGGTAATGAAAATAGTTCACTTTTGGTCTCCTCACTACAAGGAAGACATTGACATGCAGGACTGTGTCTAGAGAACATCAACAAAACTGGTAAAGGGTCTGGAGTGCAAGTACAGGATCATCATTCTTTTTAGATTTGTAAATTTATAAGACTAATTATAAAACACTTACTCTATTTTACTTTCTCTGAGATTATTTGGCTTATACTTAAACATTCCCTCTGATGTACACCCAGTTACCTAAAATCATGGATCTTTCAGCATCTTTTCCTTCTGATGTTCAACTGTGAGCTATATGTGTAATTGAAATTTGATAAATGGCTGACTGTTGCCTTTCACTTCTGTCTTTTCATTATGTTGCTGAAGATGTGCTTGTGTCCTAAGTCATGATTCAGAGCACCGCTGCCTCATTTTATTTTTATGGACTATATTAAATATATAATTTTTAAATAAACATGCCTCACTTCCTGAAGAAACCAGTGATAAAATGTAAGTCTGCAATCATGGAAGTTTTTTTATATTTCCTTCTACTAAGATGAGTTTTATTGGCTTTGCAGACCTGTTAGGATTCCAATAGAATACATAATTTTTTATTTTTTTTTTGGTAGAATTTTTTCTTTCCTTTATGTTTATATGCTCTTTCTAAGAAAAGTGTATCCCACAATCCCTGGTAGGATGTCTCTAATGTATAAAAAAAGACTCCATACTTTGCATTAAATCTTTCTTTCAAGTAATAATTGAACACAGCAGTTTTTTGCCTAATGTCACTGAGTCCTTGTCTTGTATTGAGTCCTTGTCCGGTGTAATAATTATGAAATTAAATGCTTGGCACAATTACATAGTCATAGATCTAACCACAGATTTGACAAGGAAACCAAAATTACTGGTGAAAATTCACACTAGTCTCTAGTGTAGAAGAAAAACTTGGTGTTTTCAATTTTTCTTTTTTTTCCCAACAATAATCTCTGGTTAATTGCTGGGTTTGCAGAGCAGGAATAAGCAATTTGGCAGCCATAAAATTGTTTCAATTCTAAGTGGAAAATGTTTAAAATAAAGTTTCCCAATCTTAAGTAAAGGAAAAAGAAGTATATCCTTGAAAAACACTCACTGCCTTAGCTTATTCAAGTTAGGCATTTTGAATGAAGATGAAATTTCATGTCCCTGCAGCAGACACCTTCAGGTGTATTATTTTCATAGTGAATTATACTGAGATAAATATAACTGAAATGAATCTCAGGCACTATCAGATCGTCTTGGAAGTATTTTGGAAATCTTGCATTAAAAAAAACCTGCAAAGCAGAGAGAAAATGTGTTTGGCATGAAGATTTATCTTGGTCTGTAAATAGAGTAGGCTGCCTTCTTTCACTAAACTATGGAGAACGATTAAAAGTTAATCATGGTGTGCCATCGGAGCCAAACAACATCAGCTTTTTCTGAGACTTTTTACTCAAGGCATTCATAATATGAAAAATAAACAGCTTAGGAATGTCCTAATTTTCTTTTAGTTATTTCTTCTTATTTAACTTCCATATACCAGTTTGTTCCCTTCTATGTACTAGCAATTTATTAGCAATTAATAAGTTTTGCTGTCTTTTCTAATCTGCAAAAAGTAAGCCAATGTGCTAACTAAAAGCAAATTTATTTGAATATATTGTGAATTCTTGCTTAATACTTGGCATGTGAAATGCAAAATCACAGATTTTAATATTAATTTACAATTAATTTAATCTCTGAATTAAAAGTAGCATACAAATTTATTATAATGACATTATTCTTCTAGTTAGTGTTTGGTTCTATGCAGTTAACCTCATCATATTTTTATAATTTATGTATATACATAGAATGTTTCAATTTCTGTCTTTAAAATAAGTGAAATCTAACCTAAAAAAATCTGAACGGTCCTTCTCATGGGATGTCCTATAATCTCCACCAGGGAGGGTAAGGGGAGTAGAGAACTATCCCTATCTGTTAAGGATAGTTTGGTGCACTGTGTAAAGTTAAACAAACAAAAAAGACAAATAAAAAAAAAAAAGGAGGAAAATATTTAAAGGTTTAATTTGTATATATGTATTTGAATATATATTTTAAAATGTATCTCTAGCCACTTAAATTTTTTCATGGAGTGGAAATAAAAACTATCACGTCAAATGTTTATTCTCTCCACTTAATTAAAATGTTTATCTGTCTAATTAATAAAGAGAGTGTAGTAATTACATGCAATATATGTCAAAATCATAGCTATTATTATTTATCAAGTGGAGAAGACCTAGGCACTATTTATTTGTTGTGCTAAATACTTCTTTGCTTTTTATTCCCAGAAGATCACCTCTGAGATCAGTTAGGCTTTTGGAACTGTGTGCCATGCATTCAAGCACACAAAGAATAATAGGCTTGGTGTAACACCATGTGTTTTCCAAGTGTTCAGTTATGTGACACAGACCAAGTTGCTATTACATAGTTTATTAAGGGAAAAAAAAAAAGAAGAAAATAAGAAAAAGATGCCCATGAAGATGGGTTTGAAGTTTATTTAAAACATTTATAGTATGCTGAAAAATACAGTAATGATTACTGAAAAAAAAGGAACATCTCCTTTAAAAATAATGGTGTGTTATTTAGAAAGTATGAATAATATTTTTTTCTTTGTGTCAGAAATAAATGTCTTAGCTTGAGTCCAAAAGTAAGGGATAGACTGAACCACAGAACTTTGGATGACATGGATACACTTTCCCTTTGCTGGTTATTTTGTAGTGAGCCAAATGCCACCACTCTATACATGAAGGTCCTGTGTGAAAAAAAGACACAAATTCTATTAATTAAGGGAAAATCTGGTCCCTATTATGCTATTTTAAAATTTCATTTGGCAGAAACAGAGGGTAGTGCTTGCTTGTAGGAGTAGAATTGGATGTCATCAGCATTCGGCTTTAGCAAAAGCCTTTTGAGAGATCAGAAAAGCATAATATTCTCCGGTTTTGTGAAAAACAAGGAAACTAAGGAATAACTGTTACAGTTGTAATCACTACTTTTCTGTTATAAGTATTATAAGTATTTAAAATATATAATTATTCAGTAGTTTGATACTAAAATATATTATTTATATATAAAAATAAAATTATGTACGTGTATATAGTATAAAAATGCAAATATATTTATATAAACAGATATAAAATCAATTCTCTAGAGGAATAACTACAGTCAGTTTTTCCTCATATTTTCTTATAAATGTTGTTGCACATTTAATCCGTCTGCCTAGCAGTCTCCTGAATCTTAAATCCTTAAATTATAGATTGCTGCATGAATAATAATAAATAATACTAGTAAATTGTTAGTAGTTTTTTTTCTCTTTTCAGTTGTTAAAGGGAAATATTTCCGGTGTGTAACTTATATGACTGT
Source organism: Ammospiza nelsoni (assembly GCF_027579445.1). Lineage (NCBI taxonomy): Eukaryota > Metazoa > Chordata > Aves > Passeriformes > Passerellidae > Ammospiza > Ammospiza nelsoni. The sequence continues at coordinate 75,945,392 of NC_080634.1, read as the reverse complement.
TGTAAGTTTGCTAATATTCTTGCTGTTTCCTTAAAGTTATGGGTTGGTTTTGTAGTGGAGAAAAACTGATTCAATTCATAATTTTCCCTTAGCAGAGGCTAAAAAGAGTCCAATTCTCTCACCCTACAAAAAGAATATAATAGCCAGTTGTTGGATTGCTGAGTTCTTAAGTGTTTTAAACTTTGTTGTATATGTTACTCTTTTCAAAGAGGTCTAATCTGGATATGGATTTACTCCACTGAACACATTAACATTATCTATTACTTTTTCCTTGTTATTATCTTGCAGAGTGCCCAAACCAGCATTTTCTTCCAAGCCACTCTTTCTATTATCATCTGTTTAATAATTTTCTCACAATCCATTCAGTTCTATTGGCAGATAGAAATACAGTTTTTCTCTCTCTTCAGTTTTGAGGAACTCATTTTCACACATCCTCTGTGTATAAAACTCTTGCTCCAAAGTCAGGGAAAAGAAATAATATAATCCAGCAAAAGGTTCTGTACTTACTAGGTACCATTTTTATGTTTCTCCAAAGTCCAGTGGCTGGAGATATGAATATAATAGTTTGCTACTAAAAGCCAAACCAAACAAAAACCAAAAAAGAAGCCGCACAAAAAAGTCAAACATCCCTTTCCTCATCAACCTGAAGTGGGATTAATCTACACCAACTTCAGTAATAAGTAAGTTCAGTATGTATTCTTAGGTAAATACCAATCATCCTTTAACAGCCAAAAATGTTACACACCAGAGATATAAAATACACACAGAATTAATACCTTGCTGCAAACTTTTCCCTTCTGGACTGGTTTTACAGATATCCTGCAGCACGGGGCTGAGCTGCCTGAGTGTGTGTGCCTGATATCACTTGACATACATGGTGCTGTTACAGATTTCTGCAGAAGATCATCAGGTATGTTAGACAGAGGAGGCCTTCTGCTTTGGTGGCCAAGGGGGAAGCAAGGAGCCTCTGGAAACCAGATGATGTACCTCATCATAACAAAAATTACACTGTATAAACTTTGTGCACTGAATCCTCTGGTTAGATTCAACTGGATGCACTTAAGACCTTGATGGCATTACTGAAATTCGGTGGGATGAATTCCATAACTGGGGTGAGACTATCCAATTCAACCTACTGTTTAGAAGGGACAGGGGAAGAAGTGGGGGAGGAGGGGTTGCCCTCTACATCAGGAGGTTGGTAGAGCATGAAGAGACCTGAAGGTAACGTTTGATTTTATTGCAGAGTCCTAAATGCAGATGTTGCTCTGGAAAGCAGTGCCACCCCGACCTTCAAAACAGCTCACATAAAGAAGGATATAGCTACCCTTGTCTTTAAAGGCATCGTTTACACACGGCATATGTCAAGTGTTTTGTTATAAAATATTAAGTAGGGTTGGTAGTGGAAGTGAAATGCTATGTGTTACAGCCATTACCTGTGAGATGGCTAGCATGATCAGAATTCCAGTTTGTTATGTTCTACAATATCTCTTTCTAATTTAAGTTATTATGTTTTATTTTAGAGTTCCTGCCAATAGTGGAAAATTTATCAGAAATTCTGTTTTTAAGAACATGAGTTTTGGACTAAGTGATTAAAGGTTAGAATTAAAAAATAACAATGCAACATGAAATATACTAGAAAGAATAAAAGAAGACCCAAAGCTCAAAGTCACATCTTATCTATTCACTTAGGGTAAACAAGTAAATGTAATTTTTCCTTGATTTAAACAAATAGTCAATATATGAATTTAAAAAAAAGAAAAATAAAATAGAACATAAGTATTGTCATTATTTATCTATTACATCAAAGTAAATTTTCTATTCCTCTATAAATACAAAACTCTTGTTTCTATTTATTCATGATTGATTTATTCTGTTAAAAATATGCATCTAAATGAAACATTCTTTTGCATATTTTTAACAGAAGCTAATAATTTCAAAAAGAGTAAGTCTAACAATAAATAACAACATTATTTTCTTAGTACTCCACAATATTCTCCTCTATTGTTCATCCCTCTAAATAAAAAAGGCAGGCTAGAAATGATGATTTAAAATTGCAGTTTGTTTCCAACTGTGCCTTCACATTGACTCTGATAAAGAGATTTTCCCTCTCATTTTCTGTGCCATGACAGGCCAAGGGTCTGCTGTCAGATAAAGCAATGAGACTAATGCTGACTGACAGAAAACACTGTCAGCCTAAGAAAATTGTAATTATGCTTTGCATTTAAATACCAGAAGAAAAAGTATACTAAACCACAACACTGGATTTTTGTCATAGGTCCAGTTCTCATTCACAGAACTGCAAAATTATAAAAGATGTCAATATCTGAAAGATTGTTCATAATTAAAGGTAATCCAAAAAAAGAAAACAAAAAACAATTAAAAAAAATCAAGCACACATTTTCAGTATGGTTCCCCTGAAATTCTCTCTTTCTTCTTCAACCAAAAAATGTACAATGCACCATGTCACCACACAATTAGACAGTCCCTAACTAGCAAACATCTTCCCAGTCTGTTTTTAATAGCTTGAAGTGTGTCCTTAAAATGATGTTTCATAAAAGGAACAGAGTTATTTCAAATATCTTGCAACACTATTACTCCAAAATAATTTACAAAAATATTTTCCTGTGGAAAATAATGGTTTGAGGTTAGTCTGTAATAATGCAAGCTTAAAATTGCTTCTTACTATATAACAGCCTGAAGATTTGGTCCAAAATAGTGTTATTGATATCTTCATAAAAGTTTACCACGAGTACATTTATGTTATGGTTGGATCTTTTGTGTAAGCAGAAAGGGGACAAACCCCAACTAATCAAAACTCCATAATATTTATGAGATATTAAGCATTAAAGGTAATATCCTTGGTTCAATGGTTATTTGTCAGCATTAATAGCTATAATTTTAATTTGCTTAAATGCATGTTCTGTACTCTCATTCTTGGAAGTATGACTGAAGTAATTATTTTTCACAAAAATCTTAGAATATGTAGCACATCAAAATAATAGCTGGATAGTAATGAAAATTGGAAGGCTGGAATGAACTTTGTGGTTTCTTGCATCTGCAATAGACCTGTTTCATAGATGTGCTTCAAAGATCTTGCTGAAGAGACCAAATGTAAGCATTTACAGGTGGATGCAAAGATAAGGGTGTAAAGGTGTTTAGCAACACTTAATCGTTGAGTACTTTGACACTTACAAAGGAATTTGATAGGGTTTACTACATTTATAAAAATTACTGTAGGTTTGAAATAGTGACATTCATGCCACAATCAGTTCATACAGATAAAATGATGTGTACACCTCTTTGTGTGCAGAGGTACATATCAAAAATTCCTTTCAAGTTCAGTGAAATACATTAAATCCTTTTATGCTTCCCATGAGCACCTCAAGGATTATGGACATATGTATATGAAGGGGATACCAGCCTAGACTTTATCATCAGCCATGGCCCTTTGAGTATTGCAAACTTAAAGGTTTACCAGCTCTGAGACATCAGATTTAGAGCGATGTGCTGGCATAGCCTGCTTGCAGTCATACGAGCTCCAAGGGTTTTGCTTAGGATCACAGTTTATAGGGTTCTGAGTTGATTGACTTCACTTATCACTAGTTTCCATCCTGACCATAATCCAAGTTGCTAACTATTGGGCTTTTGCCCTCAAGTGTAGTAACAATGGTAGCATTTCACTGGGGCTACAATTCACCTGGGCTGTGATTTGGGTGCGTGGTTTGCTAAGGCTTCAAAAAATGTTTGCCTATCCTTTTCTTCCCACCTTGGTAAGGCAGCTGATGTTTCTGGTTTTTCCCATCTGCACCAGGCAAGAGCTTCTAGTATGAACAAGGGAGCTCTTCACGGCTTAGCTGGTGTGCTCAAGGAATGCTTTACCACTCAGCTGGCTTCGTCAAGCCTTATCAGAAGTTTATGAGGTCACAAAACAGAGCCAATGATGGCAGTGAGAGAGGGGTATACCTGTTGAAATCATTGAATAAAGAATGCTCATTGCTATTTCCTTCATTAATATTAATATCAAGAGTGATTAAGTTCTTAAGTGGAACCCAAAGTTAAACACTTCTAAGGAACCAGATGGATCTAAAGCATTTTTTATTTTGTATGACTATTTTTCTAGATTACTTTACAGATTCCTGAAGGTGGTCTTTTGTATTTTCTTGATTTGTCTTTATTTTATTTATAACTTACTTCCACCATGAATTGAAGCAATGATTTTCAGCTAAGTGAAAACAATGTTTAAAGGATTTCTAAAATTTTATTTGGTTCTCAAATAGACCACACAAGTTTTAAAACTGAAATAACTAAATAACTACACTGCATTACTTTCTATCTATATTTATACTTTAATGGTGTCAAGGAATTAACAGCATGGATCTGTTGATGTTAGGACTTGTTAGGCCCAAAATTCATGAACTTTGGAAACTTTAAATCTTATGTAGCTATAAGAAGGAGATTCTGACTATCTTTCCAGAAAAAACAAAATCAGTCTTCAGAAACCTTTCCAGATGACCAGATCACCCTAAAATAAAGATTATGGCTATCTTTGACTAGTCTGGAAGCTCCCCAGACACTGCTGGTTGTGAACGAGACAAACAGATAATTTTGCCAGCTGATGTACAGCAGGGTGTCCTGGCCTCTGGTGCCCACCATAGAGGTGGGAATTCTCCATCAGCCTTGCATCATCAGATCTGCCAGCACTGCATGGATAATACAGCTCCTCTGCAATATCTTATATCAGATGTACACATTTAGGCAAATGAACCAAGCTTTTTTATTTTGGTTAGGTGGCCATAAATTCTAAGGGGAACTCGAATATCTAGTTTAGGCATTTTGAATTTAGACATCACTGTCTGCATGAAAGGCAGAGGCACCTTTTTGGATGGACTGGTTGAGCTAGAGGAAAATAAAATACTTAAAGCAGGCAAACTGGATTGATTTTCCAATTACTTCTCTCTGTCACTAATAATTCACAAGGTGACTGCTTTTCTTCTTACTTTCGTTAAATGAGACTTATTCAGAATTCAAAACAGTCTTAGATTCTTAGCCTTGGATCTGAACTTGTAGCACCTTTGACTAATGTCAGACCTTCATCAGGAAGATTAAGCTGAACTTTGAACATATTTTTCTCAAAGAAGACAAAAAAACCACCAACCCCCTCCGCCCCCCCAAAAAAGAAAGCAAAATGACAATTACCCCAACAATTTAATCCTATTTTTTTAAAGAATAAGCTCCAAATTAATCAGTAATTCTTTAGGTCATCTTTGTGATGGAAAGAAAGTAAATTTCTTGAAAGTGAAATAAAATAATTAAAAGGGTTGCTGGAATATTGGCCACTCTGAGATAAGCACTTCAGTAAGCAAAGAATTAATAAAGTTTTTCTTCTTTTTATTTCCTTATTTTTTTTCCTACCAATCATTCAGCTATTGTGAAACAGCTCTTGCTTTTTTTTTATACTCTATCAGTTAATGTAATCTTCTTAATTTATTTTTGGTAAGTAAGAAAAGGTAGAGAGTATGTCCTAAGAAATAGTGAAGACAAAAAGATAAAACTATAAATGCAATGTAATAATGATGTACTTAATTCTTTACACACTATGCATTTAAGTAAACAAATTAATGCAATTCAAATAATTTTTTAACAAAAGAAAGAAAGAAAGAAAGCCAAAAAGCACCAACATAAACAAACCACCAAACCCCAAATATTTGTTATATAATTTATAGAGAGTTACATACATTCCTATCTGCCCTTAAATAAAAATCAAATCATATGCACATAGAACACCAGAAATCCTATAAATCCTTACCAAATAATGCACAGGTAACATTTGCCATGATTGGTATGAACTCTGGTCATCTATGGTGCTTCAGATAACCAATGGTAATTCTTTAAGATGCCATAAAATTATTTCTGTTGCTCATATCTCTCTTCTCAGTGGAAGGGTCTTCTAAATGAAAAACTTTCTATCATGCACTATTTTAATGAAGATCAATGCTTCTTAAATCCCCAAAAGTATAGCAAGTAGCATAACAAAAATAATTAAAGATCTAAGGAGCAGGGTAAGCAACATACAAGAGAGAACAAAATAGGTAATGACTATATGAAATTAAAAGGCTTACTATTAATTATATTTTGTTAGTCTGAGTAATAATACACTAACATATTAATAAGAGTAGGAAAAAATAGTGAAAAATCTTATTAGATTAAATTGGATCATTCTTAAAATCAGGACTGTATTGGCAGGATCCACTTATTAGACATAAATTATTTTGCAGTTCTTCAGTGAGTAAATGTTAGGTTTTCCACAGATATATCTTCCCGTCTAAGGAAAGTGATAGTAGTCTTTCACTGTAATCTAGTTTTACAAGCCTGCCATTTTAGAGATTGTAAAAAATCTATAATGAAAAAATTGAAAAGCACTGGAACATCTGTATTTTATTGACTATGTTAACTAGTGGAGGTATACTTGAAAATTTGAATTATTCAGTAACTCAGATCAAGCAGTTATTTCCTGATTAGAAATTACTACTTGGAAATGGGTAGTCCTAATTGACCTGTTTAATAGGGACAATTCACCTGTTCCTCTGGGACAAGGAAGTCTACTTTTTCCTATTTGAAACAGAATATGAAGAAATTCCACGTTTGCTCTAATTGATTTGAACTGTTACAGATGATGAGTCAGCAATGACGTGTAATACCAAGAGGAATTTAGTCTTTATTCTTGTGAAGAAATATCCAAATAGGTGAGATTTTCCTTCCTACTAGAACACTTTAACATACTTCTACAGAATTCTCTGTGATAAAGCAGGAGTGCAAGTATTTACCCTTTGTTTCCACTACTTAGCTTCCTCTTTCTAAACTGTGTGCAGAACAATAACTGCTCACTTAAAAATGGTTCTTCTAAATAAACCTCAACCAACCAGACAACCTCACTCCCCTATATTTAAAATGGAAAAATCCATTAGCAACTTGTGAATTCTTTTTACCTATCAATTAATTTCAAGATACACTGTCACTGTAAACTGTACACCTTTAAACTTAGCTATCTATTTAAAACTGATATAAAATGTTTACATCTTCAGTTTACTTCTTTATCTTTCATATTGCATCTTTCATTCTCCTTTTTCATTTTGTCCTTACCTCTTATATGCATGCTTGTTCTACATCAATGACCATAATTATTTTTATTGGGTGATTCTGCAATCTATCTCACTAATTCTGAGCTGAATGCAGGGAGAACAAAAGATCCACAAGGAACATGTACTGTTTCACCTTTGGAATATGAATTTCTTATAGCTGGGAAACAGTGGTTAATTCTCTTTGAACTTTTGCTTTTTCTTGTTTTTTTTTTTGGCCTCCACCTCGCTCAGCTTTGCCTCAGACACTTTTGCACATCATAAATGATTTGCTTTGAGATGTTGATATGAGAACTTTTTCCACAAAGTTCTTGATCTAAGAACATGCAAAGGACAGATTTAGTTTTAGGGTATCTTTAAAACTCCTTGTTAAACAGCAGGTATCCTTTTGTGAAAAAAAGGCAGTTATAAAAGACATATCTGGAGACCCTGAGGTCTTCCATGTTGACTATGTGACTGAACCAACACAATTAAAATATTACAAGCACAGTTTCAGTAGTACTATAAAAAGTAACCACTGTGCTTCTCATATGGCTATGCCATAAAAAGTAAACTGAAGATGTAAAGCTGTCATAGGGCTATGCCATAATCCAGAATGGATATCACTGAGGAATTTTTGGAGCAGCCAGACATGATAAATGAAATAGCTAAACCCACGCATCCAAGGAGAATAGCAATTATACCGTACTGATACTCAGTATGGTATAATTGCTGGGTTTTATTTGACTTTTAAAACAAGTTTGTAGATATTTCGCTATCAGTTCTTGCTGAAGAGGGTGCACTTTTAAATGTAGCTAAACCTTCTTAAACCTTGAAACTTACTCTTAATGACTATGATTACTGTATGGTTTTAACTGTTTAGATCAAGCTGAAATAGAACTTCTGTGCTATGAATGCTGACAGGTTGAAGGGGAAATTCAAACTGTAAATGCTCAGAAATGATAACTCACAGTCAAGGAGTGATAAGTAAGTCCATGTTCTGTAAATGCAGTATTTTATTATCGATTATTTTCTAAATAAACCACAGAATCACAGAATTAACTAGGTTGAAAAATACCTTTGAGATCATCAGTGATTCCATTTGTATTAATTGCAGCACAGTCTAATCCTGGTAGTAAGAAATAGCACTTGTAATGAAATATGCCCTAGTGAAATTCATAGTATTCATTCTTAATGACTGAAGATGGAGAGAAGAAATTTTGTAGGAACTTTAAATATAGTGTTTAATCTCTTGTTCTGTGGATTAACGTTTTGAAATATGCACATGTCCATATCCTCTGTCCCCCAAGCCCATATGTGCCATCTCACCTGGTTTAAGTTAGCGAATTCTGTACTTATTATCCAGATGTCTACACACAGAAAAGCAACAAAAACTGGATATAACAGAAAAGTGAAAGCAATTATAAAAATATAGCAAAATATAAGAGGAAGATAATATCAGGTGAAAGAAGCTGTTTTGTGCATTTTACACATTATGATACTTGGTGCTTAATTTTTCCTTCTGACAAATTTAAGATAAAAATGACACTGGATACTGTATAGACTTGGATGCTGAGGGGCTTTAATCAGAGATATATAGGACAAAATTACAGTTACAGATATACAGATATAATCACTGTATTTTTAAAATAATTACCTGACCCTTCTGTCCCATACGAAAGTCAATGGAGTCCAGCAGAAAAGTTAGTGGCTGTTGCCCCCCTCAATTTGGCTTCTGGAAAGTTCTGGAGATTTTGTGGCTTTTACACTGACTAGCAGGTTGGGTAAACTCAAGTTATATTTCCAGAGGGTTAAGTTAGGTTTGTATGCAGTCAGCTAGGCCTGACTCCTGTCAGCAGTGACACCTGTGAATCCTCTTTTGCTAAATGTGAACACTACATCAACCTAATTATATTGCTAAATTACTCAAGTGTAACTTACAACATGTCTTGGTAAAACAGACTTTATTCAGATGTTCTTCAATTCTTTGACACTTCTCTAGTAACAATTCCTTGCATCAGCAGAAAACAAAGAAACAAAATTGAGTAGAAAAGACAGTGTCATCTGCAAATGTTGCCTGGCTGCAGAGCAAAGTTATTCACTCCTAATTTTAAAGTGAAATTGTGATACTATGCTTGGGAAATCATCAGATTTAAAATTTCATATTAATCTTAATCCTGTAACAAGTTATCTAAATAAAGATATTAGAAGACACAGTGTTTTTGCCTTCTGATAAGTACATATTTCCTCAAATAATAGAATGGTTTGGCTTGGAAGGGACTTTAAAGATCAGCTAGTTCCAAAACCGTCTATCGTGGCATAAGGATATCTTCCAGTAAAACAAGAAAAAGCCTCATAAACCTTGGCTTTGAACTCCTCCAGATTGTCCACAACATTTCTGAGCAATGTGTTGTACTGCCTCTTCACCCTTACAATAATTTCTTCCTAATATCTAATGTAGATCTAACCTTTTTCAGTTTGAAGCTGTTTCTCTTCCTACAAGCCCTCGTAAAACGTCCCTCTCCAGCTCTCTTGTACACTGCTTTAGGTACTGAAAGGTTGCTAGAAATTGTCCCTGGAGCCTGCCCTTCTGCAGGCTGAGCAACCACAGTCTGTCTCCATAGGAGATATGCTCCAGCCCTCTGATCATCTTTTTGGCCTCCTCAGAACTGTCTTAAACAGGTCCAAATCCTTCTTGTGTTAGGGCCCCCACAGCTGGATGCAGACACTCAAGTCTTACAAAAGCTGAGTAGAGGGGGAGAATCACTTCCCTCGACCTGCTGGACTCATTTTTTGGATGCAGTCCCAGATGGTGTTGGCTTCCTGGACTGCAAGCATGCATTAGCGGATCTTTTTGAGCTTTTCATCTACCAATGCCCTAAAATGTTTTCCCTCAGGGCTGCTCTCAGCGGCTGACTTCATTCATTCCAGTATATATTTTATATCTGTATGTGTATGAAGATACATATGTACACATATATATACTTTCTCTATACATAGTTATGTATGTAAAATCCAGTTCACATAGTTGCAATTTTACATATACATGTGCAAGTATATGTACACACATGCATTTATCCATTGGAACTGTAATCCATAATTGTGACTTCTCTGTTCCTTATGTATTTCTCCCTAGTGGGTTAGATCTGAATAACACTGAATTTTCTCATGAACTTGAATGATTACTGAGAAATTTTAGTGGGATGGAAAACCAATAGAATATATTTTGGATAGCATGGAATATACAGGTAATTAATCTTCCCTCCCTTCCCATTGTTGATGGGAGGGAGAGACAGTTAATGCAACAATAATCCCACTTAATTCTTTAGATATTTGCAGATAGAGATGCCATCTGTTTTGCTACTAGCCTTTCAATTCCTGTTGATGAGCATGCCTAAAAATGGTGAATCTGTGTAATATCTAAGGTTGCTTAGGGTTGATGGGACAAATATTCTCTCACACAAAACCTAGAGAATCTTGATCTGCTAATTATTCTCAGAGCAAGATGAAAGATCTTGCTGTTGCTTGGTTCAGTAAAAAAAAAAAATTGTACTTTCAATAAACTTTTAATAATGCTTGCTCTTTTCTCATGCAAACTTATTTCATACCTAATTGGCAATGGCCACAATGGGAAGGGAGAGTCTGTATTTCTTTCCACTAATGGAGTTTCCAACATTTAATTTGCAGTTTTATGAGAGTAACAGGCAAAATATAAAGTGGGGATACAGGGAATGTAATTGGAGGGGAAAAAAATTACAGTTAAAGATTTTATTTTGTGGAAGAAAAATACATAATTCTTAACTTCAGGAAGCTAGAAAAGAGGAGCTAACTCTAGGCTGGTACTATGGAAACAGCAGAAATGTTATTGTTGAAACCCTAAACACTGTTTGCACACTTGTTTCCATATCTCTTTACTGCACAGAGATTTCTTGGAATGAGGATTGTATTATAGGCTTTTCTTTCCTTTGGTAAGGTTCTTTATACCTGACTTTCTATTTTTTTAAAATTTTTCCTTCCTAATGAATGTATAAAGATCTAATTTATTCTAAATTCTTTGTAGGTTTGAAAATTAGGGGCAATAGTAATGTCCTTCTAAGAAAACCGGCTAATTTATTCTAAAGTATAATAAAACTCCTTCCAAAGCTGGACAACACATCAATTTAAATAGTAACACAAGAATTAAAGAGTTTAAAAAACCAATGACCAGATAACAAACTATTGAAAACACTTGTAGTGAGGATACATAGAAGTTGTTGGAGTCAGTTCAGTCCTTCAGGTCATTCTTGTCTCAACTTTTACTTCAAAAATCCCAGATATGGTTGTTCATAAAATCAGATAAATAAAAACACAAAAGACACAATGCCCTCCCCTTCCCCCAGTTCATATTGTAGAGTACCCCTTTTAGGTTTTCTGAAAATAGGTAATAAGATTAAATTAGAGCTACCTTCATTGTCACTTGCAATGCTATAAATCACTACATAGGACAGTCATAGTACAGTTTTAATTTGCTGCTTTACTCACTTATACTAATTTTCTACAACCTGCAATGAGGCTTATCAGAGCAATATCAGTCATTTATTTATTTACTGTAATACTTTTGTCTTGTAAGTACAAATTTACACATTGTCCAAGTTTACTTTGATTATATGAAACTAAAAGTATTATTCCTATAGTTTAAAAGAACTACTTCACTCCTAGGGAAAGAAGACAAAATTAATTATATCATTTACCTGACTTTCTGTAAATTTGTATTGTGGTTTTAAAAAGCAAGTGTATAAAAGAAGACACACGCAAATCCTGAGATATATAGGTGTTTCAAAAAAGGGATATAGGTTTAGTGTACACTACCTATAAATATAAATGAGAAAAGAACAAAATCCTTGTGCATCTGAAAGATACAACGAAAAAAGCTATACTGCACCCTGGCAATAGCAGAAGAAAAATATCATTGCAGAGCAGTCACTATTTACAGTTGTATGTACATTTTTTTTAAACACAAAGAACTTTTTCCAGCATATTTTCTATCAGGTAACATTGAAAGTGATCAGAAGTTGAAAACAGCACTTGTCAGAGGTTGGTTCTTTAACCATAGTATATGTTGTGTCTGTTTTTGTAGAGCAGTGAAGTAGTAGCAGATAATTATGTTGCCAGGGAAGGTGCTGAATCCACCTTCAGCTGATGTAAACACCCTTGCTTGTTGAAAACATGCTGGCTTATGCAGATGGAGGATCTGATTTTCAAAATGTTATGATCTTTTTAACAGAAAAAATGCAGTTACATACACAAACCAAAACATATCTCAGGAATGCCATTTTTTTCCTCTCTATGTTTCTTAAGGGAGTTAGGTATAAGGGAAAATTTTAAAAAAATTACCTAAAAATGTAATACATCATTTATCTGAGAAATTTGGAAATTCTATCTTGAAATTGGAACCTAAACACATTAACACATTTGTCACATTCTACATGCTTTGAAAATAGAATAACTCTTTTTAGAACATTATAATGAGTCTTTCAGAGACAGCCAACTCTGTCATTCAGGAAACTCTCACAAAAAAAAATGTACTTCTTGCTAAGTTAGATTTATAATTTTTACGATTAATTTGTGAACATATGTCCAAACTGCACCAAAAAGATTCAGTTAAACACCTTTGAAATTGTTGTTGTTGAGATATTGATGTGATTTCACCACCAATAAAAAAGTGAATATCTAATCTATGAAAATATATTAGTGTGTGAACATTAGTATTGAACCTTTTAAATGTCTATTTTACCCCAATTTTTCACATTGGAATTACTTTATATGATATATAAATTTTTGTCCAATTGTACATTTTCACTGGAAAGTTGAATGTAAAAATTTGATTCAGTGTCAGATGAGCACACAAAAAAAGGGAAAATAAAGAGGAAAGAGAAGGGAAAGGAAGTTTCCGGGAAGGGAAGTTTCCGGGAAGGGAAGTTTCCGGGAAGGGAAGTTTCCGGGAAGGGAAGGGAAGGGAAGGGAAGAGAAGAGAAGAGAAGAGAAGAGAAGAGAAGAGAAGAGAAGAGAAGAGAAGAGAAGAGAAGAGAAGAGAAGAGAAGAGAAGAGAAGAGAAGAGAAGAGAAGAGAAGAGAAGAGAAGAGAAGAGAAGAGAAAGTGGAAGGAAGGAAGTGGTGGAAGGAAGGAAATGGCGGAAGGAAGTGGCAGAAGGAAGTGTCGGAAGGAAGGAAGTGTCGGAAGGAAGGAAGTGTCGGAAGGAAGTGTCGGAAGGAAGTGTCGGAAGGAAGTGTCGGAAGGAAGTGTCGGAAGGAAGGAAGTGTCGGAAGGAAGTGTCGGAAGGAAGGAAGGAAGGAAGTGTCGGAAGGAAGTGTCGGAAGGAAGGAAGTGTCGGAAGGAAGTGTCGGAAGGAAGTGTCGGAAGGAAGGAAGGAAGGAAGGAAGGAAGGAAGGAAGGAAGGAAGGAAGGAAGTGTCGGAAGTGTCGGAAGGAAGTGTCGGAAGTGTCGGAAGGAAGTGTCGGAAGGAAGGAAGTGTCGGAAGGAAAGAAGTGTCGGAAGGAAGTGTCGGAAGGAAGTGTCGGAAGGAAGTGTCGGAAGGAAGTGTCGGAAGGAAGGAAGGAAGTGTCGGAAGTGTCGGAAGTGTCGGAAGTGTCGGAAGTGTCGGAAGGAAGGAAGGAAGGAAGGAAGGAAGGAAGGAAGGAAGGAAGGAAGGAAAACTAGTAACATATTCTCAAATAAGTAACTTAGTTTTGAGGAATCAAAGTACTGTATGAGCCCAGTAAATTTTTCAAAAAATATTTGTAACCTGTGGGAAAGCTAGTAAAGACTTCTGTTTTGTCAACAGATAAAGAAAGGCGAGAAAAATCTGCCAAAGTCCCGTGTGTTCTGTTGTAATGTTTCATTACTGAGTACACTTTCCCCCAGAGACTCACAGTTAAGCCTACTTATAGACAGAAAAATGAAAATCTGATCCTGTCTACTTTAAAAGCTTCCCTCTCAGTCTGCTTTTTCTGAGAAGAGTACATAGAAGTATATAACAAAACGCAGGGAGTTTCATAATGTAACAAGAACATTGTGTTTCTTTTTGAGCAGTGGTTATATGACCTCTAAAGCTTATGTGAGAGAAAGTTAAAAACTCCTTTGGTGGGTTGACCCTTGCTGATGCCAGGTGCCCACCAAAGCTTCTCTTCCTCAATAGGAGAAAAAGAGGAAATACAACAAAAGGCTTGTGCATAAGATAAGGGCAGGGAAATATCACACAGCAATTATCATCACAGATAAAACCAACCCAACTTGAGGAAAAATAATTAAGTTTATTACCAATAAAATCAGATAAATCATGGACAATGAGAACAAAAAAAAAATCTTAAAACACCTTCCCCTTCCATTATCCCAAGGCTCAACTTTACTTCCAATTTTCTCTACCTCCTACCCTTCAGCAGTGCAGGGGAAATAAGGATGGGGTTTTTGATTCAGTCCGTCACACATTGTCTCTGCTGCTCCTTCCTCCTCAGAGGGAGAACTCCTTGCTCTGTTTCCCTGATTCACTACAGGATCCCTCCCATGAGACACCTTTCTTCATGAACTGCTCCAGCACTGGTCCCTTGCACAGGGTGTAGTTCTTTGGGAACAGACTGCTTCAGTGCTGGTTTGCCCCTTGGGGTCAAAAATCCTGCCAACCAAACTGCTTCAGTGAGGAGTCCTATCTCTCTCTCTTTATTTCCTTCTGATGGTGCTCTGAGGTTCAGACTTCACTCATGGTACTCGGCAAATCTTTTAATCTTACCAAATGTCATGCTGTAAATGAACTTATCAAAGTTAACACAGGGATGAATAAAAATGGAAATATATTGAAATATGCCATAATTTGACTAAAGTTATAAAAGTCATAAAAATTCTTTTTAAAGTAGACTTTATGCTTCACTTTGTCATGGCACAACAATTTTGCAGTTCATGTAGCTGTAGGAAAAGGGCTGTTTGTTATTCTGTTCAGCTAAAGGCAAGCTGAACTCAGGAAGGGTAGAGGAAATGTTACTTGCTCACCCTCCTCACTTCTTTAGCAATATCCAACATAGTGTCACATGCTTCAGGCACAAGAAATACAGCACTCCAATCTAGACCATGCCAATTCTGACTCAACTGACAGAATAATTTATCTAAAAGTATATTAATTATTGTGGTTTTGCCTTTCACACCCATCAGCCCCCACGCTTTACAGTGTTTCTATCTGAATTAATTTTGGCCAGCATAGTTTTCATTAACTAGCCATTGATGTCACAGAATATGGTATCAAAGGAATCATTACTTTTTTTCAGCTGATATTTTCATATTTTTGCATATTTTCAGCAAAATATGTCATTTATACATGCTTCTAGCCATAGTTTGACAAATTGAGTCAGAATTGCCAACTCTGAAAAAGGGAGATAGAAAACACATTGCAGGGGGTGACTTGCTTATGTTCAGACATTAGCAACTGTTTAAAAGTGGCAGATGGATTTACTCTTTTTAAGCAAGAAAGTTTTCACAGAAGTAAATCTGGTTTCCTTTCTATCTGCTTTGCTTCATGCAAACAGTTCTGAGAAGGAGCAGATCATCACTATAATCAAGAAGAAAAGAAGTATCAACATAGAGTTCTGTAAAAGCCAGGGGATGAGGAAGAACACTCTGTAAAACTCTAAAAAATGAAAATTAAGTTCGGACATAGAATAGATATGATCTCAATTCTTACATATGGAATTTAATTTAAAAAAAAGTTGGGAGGATGCTGATGTATTTAGACAACACCAAAAGTGTTGGGATAATAAAAGGCTATATGATAACAGTCTAAAGTGTCAGTATTCATTAAAAAAGTAATTAGAAACAAATAAAGTTTGGTATGTATTATTGGATTTTTAGCCAGCACTACAAAAAATAAAGCTATCCGTAAAGGTTTTCATAGTATGTTTTTTATTAATCTAATAAATGCTAAAATGTTGGGGCTGTAGCAGTCTGATTATAAAATAAAATTCTCAGATTTTTTGCAACCCATCTTGTGCAACATGTTTATTTATGCAGAACTAGAGAATATAATGTGCTTTTTGTTTTTTAATATAAAAGCACAGTTGGAATATGCTTTATGCATATTCATAAAATATTATTTGCATTTATGTTCAGATTAATTATCCTGGATTTTTTTAAGTATTATAGTTCTCTACTAGGACTAATAATTTTAGCAGCTATGAGAGCCAAACTTTGCAATTCTAAAGGTGGTACATGCCAGACTGGGAAACGCTTGAATCACCTTACTGAGTTCTCAGTTGAGCAAGCAGTCTTATTGATCAGTTTATTCAAGTTTCTAAGCACTCCACACAATTGCACAATGTATCTCTGTTATTTCTGGCTCATTGGTGTCTGCAACCCCTTGGTCTGTTGGCGTGACTTTGGATACCTTTACGGAAAGCTGACATTTAAGCGCACACACATGCACACATTGCTTTTTCCTTCTCTCTTTTTCCTTTTATTTATTTTTTTTTTCTTTTTATGAAGCATTGAACTCAGAGGGTGCAGCTTGAGATCTGCAAAGGACTTTGGGAAATACATGAGATCAGAGACAGGTACTGATACAGCAAGTGCTACCAAGACTGCAGTAAAAGATACTCCTTTAAACCCCTCTCTGAGCAGTTACTTCAAAGCAGGAACACTGTACTGTTGATCTCATGCTAGTAAAAATTAAAAAAAAAATTAAAAAGTGAAGTTAAACTAAAGCAAATTCAAGCAGTTACAAATGAGAATTAAAGATCACAGCCTGAGGTGGCAACTGCATAACATATCCTATTTAGAGATGTCTTATGCAGTTATGACAACTATACGCTACAGCATCTCAGCCAGTTTAGAAGGAACTTTTTAAGGCTTCAACTTGAAGATCCACCAAATTTCACAAACTGTGTGTAAATTTAGAAATCTTCACAAACTTAAAATTCTCTGCAATGTACCCCATAGTCCAGTGCATGCATGCTTGATTTGAAATATGTTTAGGAAATGAAATAAAATTGACTAGATTTTTAAGAATTGTCAGACATTGACAAGTCCTCTTAAACTATTGAAAAAACACCCCAAAGGTCTTCCACTGAAAAAAACCCCAAAACTGGAATCTGAGTGCTAAAATATTAATTTAGAATGTCATTGGAAGTGTCTACATTTGGAAAAATCCCCCAAAACTCCAAATCCCCAAAACTCCTAAATCCCCCAGTCACAACAAAACATACAACCAAAAACCCCCACCCACACTGTAAAACAAAAAATCCAGACAAACCATTTGCTATTAATCAGAGAAACTATGCAGAAATAGTACAGAGAGGTCATCTTCTTTTTCTTTTTTCCCTTCCTTTTGGAGAATAGTTGATTGGACTACTTTAAATAAAATTATCAACTGTATTTTATGTAAGGTGTACCTCATAAACAAATATATATATATTAGCATAATCAAATATCAAATAAAGCAATGGACAGAAATTTTTATTCTTGACTATCAATTTGAAAATATTTCTGGTAGAAATAATACTTGGTAGACAGCAACTAATTCTTAAAATGAGTTAAGTTACATTGAAGAAGTCAAATTTCCTTTTAGTTTTCCTCCATTTATTCTGGAATCTGACAAACCTTGCCCCCCCTCAGAAGAGCATTTGAAGCACACATCAGAATGCACTCTAAAAACCAGTTGTTTATCTCACTAATACTTCAAAATGAGTGTGACCTTATGGGAAATATGACCTGTATTTGCATTCCTCCCACTTCTGCTACATAAACCACAGAGATAAAGAAGGCAGATGACTGTCAATGCCACTGTGTCACTGGAATAGTAAACATAGATTTTCCATGGCTATCTGTGATTACAACTTAATTTCTTTATATAAGTACCTTAACTTTCAAATAGCTTTCTTGGGTTTTTTAAAAGCATTTTAGGAAATAAAATTAGCAGAACAGCTAATAAGATTTGACAATTTTGGTGTAAGTGCTAAGTTTAATACTGTACAATAAAATTATATATTACGCAGAAATAAATCTGAATGCTATTTTAAAAAATTGGTTTTCAGAACAGGCATTAAATAATATCTTAATCAAAATTCACTGATTTTGTCACTACAAAATCAACAGTTTCTTTCAAGGTTAATGTTAAATGTTTTTTCCCCTTGTTCTGCTGTGAGCTGCTGCCCAATATAGGAGCAGCACAAAGACTATCAGGCCCAAAGAAAGCAAATCAGAAGAGCAAGAAGAGTGGCCACCTGCTTCATCTTCCACTTGTGTCATTGATGAGCTCTCAGACCTGATCAGCTCCATCTTGAGGAGGAGTTATCAAGGACTTTCAGCCATCAGCACAAATGGTTGAACATGGGCTTCATGGCATTGTGTACTCACAGGAAATTTAAGAATAGGTTGCTGAATAATTAGTGTATAGTGTCATTAAAATTATAATGTATAATGTGTATAAACTGATCCATAGAACAACACATGTTGCTAATGACTGAATGCAGCAAAGTACGGTTTCAAATAATTTAAGATGAATTAATTTTTCAATCTTTTAAACACTTCCATTCCCACAAACTTTGATTCACCAACAACACATATTCAGTCCCAACCTTTCTGATAGATCTTATCCTCATGAGGTCCTACACCCTGAACTGGAAAGAAACCTACTGCACTGACAAAGTACTCTTGTCTCATGATTCCAAAGGTTGCCCACAAAGCTTGAAGAAAACCAAGAGGCAAGTGATACACAGCGTAATATGGCCTTTGAAGAGGCTTACCATGAGCAATCTAAAAACAAGCCATGGTAGGTAAATTACTTTGAGACTAGTAAGTGGAGCAGACCAATTTCTCCGTGTAATCATATAAATCAGTTTCAAAACCACTAAATATATAGAAGACCAAAACAAGTACTAGCTCAGGAAAATTTTTCTAGAGTAAATGCTTTGAAAAAGTAGGTCATTAAATGCAGATATGTTGAAGTATTGTTTCTATTGCAGCTATAATTCCTGCAAATAATGAAAACTGTGCACTGAATAAGAATGCTGTCTATTGCAGCACACATTGGGTGGGGGCAGGAGGAAGATGATTTCCACATGTGCTCAAAAACCTAAGCCTAGGAACAATTTACAAGGAAATTGATTGTGCTTGCTTATAGTAAAATTGGAAAAACATTATTGTTGTTAATATCACAATTAACTTTATTGAACAGTCAAATACTCATTTAATTGTTCTCATCTCCTAGAAAAAGCACCACAGCAAGGCCCCAGATATTTAATAAGTACTGCACATCACATATTAAGTTAACATTACAAAATACATACACTGAAGTTTGAAAAATTTTGCAGTTTTTGGGCAGATGATTATAGTGAGATGATTAAAAAGAGGTATTATTGTTACTATTTGTCATACAGTAAATCCAATTGTAGTAGAACAGCACCAGATTTGTACATAGCAGGCTTAGTGTTGGGTTAGTCAGTAGTTAAAAACACAAGAACAATCACATTAGGGCAAAACAAATGCTCCATGCAGACTAGGACCCTATTCTCATCTTTGATCTGCAGTCTTACAACATAAATGTAAGAAAAAGGAGACAAGTAAGTTTCTGTTTAAAATATCCTCCAAGTTTATAGTGATTAAAATCTTGCTGACTATATTGTTTACATGGACTGTAGCCTAAAGCAACGAATTTTAAATTTGCACACTTTATTTTTGAATGCTTCTATAGTTACTTGCCAGTGTAATTCATACAGTAATCTTTTTTTATGTATACGTGTGTAAAAAAGTTGTTTAAAACTTTTTACTTTATGATTTAGTATGAATGCTTTTGTAGAGGTTTTATTTGTTTTTTTTTTAATTATTTTTTGTTTAAGATAATGAGAAACAGCAATAGATATTCCCTATTTTCCTTTGCTGTCCATCTGTGAGTTTAGACCACTAGCACATCCTCTGCTGGCTGCTGTTTTCCAAGCTGATGGATCCTAGCTTATTTGCTTTTTTTCTTATGAAAATCATTTGCTACCTCTGATTGCCCTTGGTGTTCTTTTGTAGCTATTTCATATTTGTTTTGCTGTGGTAAGAACTTCAAGGTTTTCAAGGACTGTATGCCTCATAGGTCTCTATGGGAACGGCACTGTGTTATCTATTTCATTCTCTTCATTTTCCAAGACATCCTCACATTATTTGCCAAATTGATTAATAATGACCATTTAACAGATGCTTTCGGATAATTATCTACAAAGACTCCAGGTTGTGTTCACATTCTTCTAAAGGAAACTATTTATATATACAACTACCAGTGCTTTTTTCTTCTCTGTGCACCTTTCATGAGACTAATGAAGCAAGGAAAGATGAATATGGCTTTAGTGGTCAAGAGCATTTTTGAGCTATTGGACTCTTTGAATATAAACAATGCTATTACATTCCTGAACTGAGAACACTTTGTGATTTTTCTCTGAAGATAATTAATTGACCTATATTGCCAATATAGATTGCAGGGAAATCTTCCCCCTAAATAAGAAAGAAAATATTAGGTAATTTAAGAAGTTCTTTTGATAAATTTTCTTACCTTATTTGGTAACCAAGCAATATTTTCATTCAATGAAAAAAATGTTTCTGAGATTCAGTTGTTCTCCTGTCAGAGCAAAAAACCAAACAGTTAAGTGAAAATTCAAAACCAATGAGAAAAAATATATTTAGCCCAGTTTATTATTTCAAAGTATTACGTAGAAACTAACCTACAGCTCTTTAGAAGCTTTAAAAAGGAGTACTTGTAGTAGCTTTGAAGGACAATAATCCTCTGCTTTCCAGTTTGTATGGGTAAAGAGAAGTCCAACAAAGAATAGGGTTGAAAAATAAAAAAAGTTAAGGACAGGTGATGAAATAACTCAATCACCTTTGTTGCCTCACAGGAACAATAACCCTACACATATTACAGAGGAAAGAGTACTTACCTTTGTATCTAATAAAAACAACAGACCTAAAAATCAAGGCTTCTATTTATACAAGAATGAACATCAGTAGGGGATAACTTTTTTCTTCAATCAAGGCTGAACAAAATGTTAAGCAAAAAAGCTAGATTAAGAATGGTGCCCAGGTGTAGAAGACTGAAAAGCGATGAGCTTTGATCTTGATTAAATAAAGGTTTTATGAAATATATTGTGTATTTTTGCAGAATACCTGCACTTCTAATCAGTATTTCTTTGATATAATCTTACAATACCAGTTCACAGCACTTCCATTTCTCCAAGAAGTAGAAGTTGAGATTAAAAATTTAAAAATCAGTTCCTTTGAAAAGAAGCTTAGATATAGTATTGACCACCATATTCTCTAAATTCTGATTGTATAAAATGCCATCATCACTCTTCATGACATGCATGATTATACTAACAGCAAACAGCTTTGCTACAACTGCACAGTCATTTGGATAACTTATTCATGCTTAAGAATTATTCAGATAATGGAAACCTATTATCCACTATATGTGCTACAAGGTTCTCAGTTTGTTTGCCTGGATTCATTATTTTTCCTCTTACTCATTTACTTTCCACAGTAAAGCTATTCTCAAAAGTCATACAAATTGTAATACCAGGTTTTTATTTTTGGAGGTGCTGTAATTTAAAAATCTACTTGCCATGAATTTCTAAAGAGCAGAATAAGATAAATTTTAAAATAATGAAATAATGTGTTGATATATAAAAGTAAAGTAATCTTTCAGATGTTTCAGACCAGGCAGTGGAATATAAGTGGATTGCCAATTGTCTAATTCATAAGCAGACAAATTTCATTAATTTAAGCATAAGAACTCTTAGAAATTTCCCCGACTGTAAGGGAAAAAAAATCTTCTGTATTATTTTACCACACTATTTCCATAATATACTCTGATATTCAAGTAGGACATTCTAAACTGAAGATATGCTCTACATGCTTACTGTGGTGTTGCTTCATATCTTTTTTTAAATCTTGTTTTTAGTAGACGACAGCACACTCTTTTAAAATTGTACCCTTCTCTTTGAGAAGAGATTCATGCAAATTCTTTAAGAATTTGCATAAAAAACTGTAGTAAAAAGGGTGGTGGAAAGTCTGAGAAACACAACCAATATGCTCATGTCTCATTCATGCAGCTACATAAAGATTTAATTTTAATTGATTTCCCCTCTCCATTTTAATGAAAGCAAGTAGAAGAATGAAATTTAAATTGGAGATTAAAGGAAACTTTCAAATGATCGTGCTCATTTCATTAACACAAGAGAAAAGAACGAAGATGCTAAAAGTTACTGTCTTCTGACATTTAATGCAAGTAACAATTGAACGATGACAAAAACATCTTTGATGATAGTTTTAACTTTGTTTGAAGCCAAGAAAAAAATGAATCACTTGAACAAAAAATACCCTTCCAATGCATAAATTAGTTCACTAGAGAGGTAAATCGTATACTATATATAAGCATATAGTTAGTATGTTTATAGATTTGAGATCTGAAAAATTTTAACCACTTACTCAGCAGAGCCGTCAGGCTGGAAGTAGTATGATTAGCACAAAAATCAGTGTCAAATATCTGCTTTAATATTAGGTTTTATTTGGAAACAATCTTTCCAAAGCTTTTAAATATATCTTTCAAAAACAGACTAGTGCTTGATTGCTTTTCTTTCCATACATTAAGCATGAAAGCTTGCTTGACACTTCTTTTAAAAACTATGAATCAGAGTGTTGCTCAAAAGACAAAAGCATCCCTTCCCAGAGCAATTTTAATTCATAGACTTTGGGTAATTAGCTCTCCCTGTATCATTTGCATTTGTTGCAAGTAATATTTAGAAAATTACATTAGCTAATTAGGAATTATATCTGAAAAAACCTTCTGTAAGGCAAGAAAAAACCCAATCTATTTCTAGTATCTAGAAATTAGGTGCAAGATAAATATAAAGAACTTTAGTAATGGACAGAGAAAGGAAGAAACGCACAACTAATCCACACTATTGTCCCCTGTATGCTAACAGTTTTACTCTCAAAACCTTGTAGACAAGAAGTGGGAAAGACCTCATATATGAAGTCAAGAATTTTTTGTTAATTTGAACAAAGTGTGACTGACATATAATAAATTTAGTAATAGTAGCCCAGTTACTGTGGTACTTTGAAGGGCATGTGGGAGGAGAGAGTGAATATTCCTCTAAGGATATGTGATCAAAGGCAGTTTAAATGCAAAAAGGGAATAATGAGAAAAGGAGGAAGCTGTAAATGAGAACATATATGGACACAAACCTCGCTGACCAGGATTAGAGAGACAATTACAGGCACTAACAAGACCCAGGTCTGCTCCATATAATAGAATTGCACATAGAATTAGGGAACAATTATTTCAGCAAGATTAACTGATGGACACCTTGTCAAATGGCATACTGTGAAAAACAGGGAAATCATAAAGAGAATATACAGACACAAAACTGACCATAAATGTGATGAAGAAAAAACACAATAAATTAATATCCTCAGTCATGTGAAGACATGGGCTGTCAAGGAACAACAGTCCAACCAGGACTATATAAATAATAAGGAGGGTCCAGGGTATTGGAAAGTATCAGAGTGGCTGTGCTAACTGATGAGAAAATGTGAAGGGCAAGGCAGTGTGTGGGATAAAGACAGGAAATTTTATGAAAAGGGCTGGTCTCAAGAAAACATGATTCTGTGATTCTATGATTAACAGATAAACCTTAACTAATAGAAAACACTAGCATCATTGTCAATTAGCAAATATCATGGTAGAAAAAGAGAGACTTTGAAAATTTACCAAGTCCTACTTTTTGCTAGATCAACTGTGAGATCCAGCATATCCTAAGCACGACTGATACAAAGGATAGTTCTTAGGAAAAAAATCAGCAAAGGAGATTTTGCAGCCTACATAAGAAATTAATACTGCTCTTATTAGAAAATTGTATTTGAAATCCAAGTGAAATCTTCTATGGTTCAATATGTTACTATATTCTATCATCCACACAGAAAATACTTTTACTTTTGCTATTTAAGTTTTAAAATTATTATTTAGAAAATCAAAACAAACAAAAAACCCAAGAGCAAACCACAAAAAACCCCACAAAAACCCTAACAGTAACAAACTCCATGAGCTATCTTCTTAGTTAAATCATAAGGATTGCTAAACATTTTGTATTTTTTCCTCTGGAATCAATCCCTTTGAGTCTCTTCATGCTAGAAGAATGTCAGAGAAGGCAACACATATTTTTCATATCATGGTCCTACCAGTGGTGAATAAAAGATTACCTGTAACTAGAAACCTTATTAACTGAAAATGAGGGATGTCACCTGTCATACTCTTGTGCTTCCTTCAGTCTAAAAGTATTGCCATCAAATAGTCTGTTAATGATTTTGGAGAGCTAATATTGCAAACAGTTAATCAACTATGCATTACCATGCTTTCAAAAAAGATTCTTTCTTTCTTTCTTTCTTTCTTTCTTTCTTTCTTTCTTTCTTTCTTTCTTTCTTTCTTTCTTTCTTTCTTTCTTTCTTTCTTTCTTTCTTTCTTTCTTTCTTTCTTTCTTTCTTTCTTTCTTTCTTTCTTTCTTTCTTTCTTTCTTTCTTTCTTTCTTTCTTTCTTTCTTTCTTTCTTTCTTTCTTTCTTTCTTTCTTTCTTTCTTTCTTTCTTTCTTTCTTTCTTTCTTTCTTTCTTTCTTTCTTTCTTTCTCTCTTTCTTTCTCTCTTTCTCTTCTTTCTCTCTTTCTTTCTCTCTCTCTCTTTCTCTCTTTCTCTCTTTTTCTTTTCCTTCCTTCCTTCCTTCCTTCCTTCCTTCCTTCCTTCCTTCCTTCCTTCCTTCCTTCCTTCCTTCCTTCCGCCACTTCCGCCACTTCCGCCACTTCCGCCACTTCCGCCACTTCCGCCACTTCCGCCACTTCCGCCCGCCACATCCTTCCACCACTTCCTTCCTTCCGCCCCTTCCTTCCTTCCGCCCCTTCCGCCCCTTCCGCCCCTTCTGCCCCTTCCTTCCTTCCGCCACTTCCTTCCGGCACTTCCTTCCGCCAATTCCTTCCTTCCTTCCTTCCACCACTTCCTTCCTTCCGCCACTTCCTTCCTTCCTTCCTTCCTTGAAATGGACTTAATCTTTTTCACTTCTCTGCTCATTGCTCTTTGGCCTTTGCAATGAAAGTGCATTTTTAATAACAGCTTTAGAAGCATGGGCTAAGGTTTCTTCTACCGCTTGAAAATTTGTGGCAGCATGCATGACTTCATTAACGAAGAGAATCTTATCTGAACAATTAAAAGTGATTTGTTTCTTGTCAAATATGTTGATGTATGAAGACTGGGGGAAAAAGAATCATAAAACATCCAAAAGTTTCAACCAGGAGAAATATTTCTATAATTAATAAGTAATAGAAATATTAGATAAAAACCCCAACTTCCTACATTTTATCTGTATTTCAGAAACTTTGCTATTTATAAAAATGTTGTCGTAATTGTTTCTTTTACAATAGCTCATGGATTTTTATTGGCTTGTGAATCAATACTCTGTCAGAATTTGAACGTTTGAGTAATTTTCTAATGAGAATTGTCTCCATAAATGAAATAAATCTGCCATAGATGTAGGTTCTACTTAGAGTACGAGCAGACAAAAGTATATTCAGACCCTCATTTGTCTCCTCTAATATATTATATATTAAGTATATAGGAGGAAAGGATTGAGGATCAGGGTTATCAAAATTAACATTTCACAAAAAATAAAAGTTCCTATATAAGTAAAAGTTTAAAAAAACATATCTAACCACTATATCTATTGCACCTGCAGGCCTAAGAGCTTTGAAGTACTCCATGCATTTCTAAGCTTTTCAGTATTTCTTACTACTGTGATTAGGTTTTATCTCAATTGGAATTAATTTACAATGGAGATTTTGATGAAATAACTAGCAAAAGTGAAGACAGAGAAAAATCAGAGACAAGTGATATATACACCTCTTCGTTTCTAGGGGGAAAAAAAACCCCACATACCACAAGTAACTTTATCCTATTCTTTGTATTGGACTAATAAGGGTTTGATACAGTGAAAAAAATATCAATATTTCTGACTCTCTAACAATGGTAAATTGGTAATTGTTGTTGGAAAAAAAAATAAAATCCATGTTGAAAAAAAATAAAATCCATGTATAAAAAACGGTTTATAAGTAATCAATATTTAAGACACAAAATATGTGAGAAAGTTACAGTGTAAAAATTATTTTTAAAAATCTCTGAACAAAAGGAGCTTATGAATTCCTGACACTGTATAAAAGATATGGGCACCCTGTACATTCACTCTGGGAAAAGCCATCAGAAACCTATAAAGCATTTAACTGCCATTTACAGTCTATTTGAAGTTGTTAAATGGGAGTTCAAGACTGTCTGTGCATCAGTTTGATGATCTTTGCCAGAACACAGCGCCTGATCAACAGGCTGATTCATATGGATGTACTTCTGGATCCAGGAAAGTGATTCAATGGAGCTCAGCATAGGTCCAGAGACATTCATTATGGATGCATCAGCCTAAGGGAATCAGGGCCATATTCTTCTGAAAAAGTTAAATTCTCACAGACTTCATCTTTCCTGAAGCTATGGATGGACTTTTAATGGAGACCATGTTGTCCTGAATTCATTAAAAAAATATATCAGTAGAAGTCCATCCCTTATTGATTTCAATAGGTAACATAATATATGGTTATCCAATGTGGCAGGTATTTCTGATAGTCAACTGGTATTTTTTAATAAGCAAAATCCCCACTTTTTCCAAATGTGCTATGTATCTTAGCCTTTGGAACAAAAAGAAAAAAAAATCATACCTTAATATCACAGATTAATCAAACAGCTAATCTTCCAAAGAATATGTGGGAAGTCAAAGAAGCAGAAACATTTCCTTTGTTTGTAACTTTTGTTTTGTGTTTGTATATTACTTTGTTCTTAATATAGGTTAGGTTCTTTCTGTGTTTTTATTCTGCTGTAGTTATTCTTCCTTTCTGTGTGGAATTTATGCAAAGAACTCTTCACCCAAACAAAGTTCAGGGACAGTTGGTGCTAAATGTAAAAAGTAATGCTAATATATTTTCTGAGCACCATTACCACTTCTAAGGTCGTTAAAATGAAAGAAAAGAGTTAGGGTTGTTTTCTATTCCGTTCAACAGTCAGGAGACAATGCAGCCTTCTCACTTCTATATGCAGTGGTTTGTTTCGGAAATGACTCAGCCTTAAGGAAAAGCAGTCCCATTAGGAAGGATAAGCTTACATACATGGTACAGTTTTAGTGGCCTTGGTTTAAGGGCAGACTTGACCAAGTTTGTTTAAATGTTAGACTTGATGATCTCCAAGGTCTTTTCCAATTTAAATTATTTTTTCATTTTATGATACTATATGCCATCTGACTTCTGAAGAGGTCTTAAGACACTACCTCTATCTGTATGTTTGTCTATTACACATATGTAATTTAAAAGCCTTTCAGTTATGGCTTAGAGATAAGAGTTGTTCTTCTCTTCACTGCTGACTTGTTTCAGGGTCAAACTCTAAAGCCAAAATTTTTCCACATTGGATATCCAGAGCTAAATTAATAGATCAAAGTACAAATAACTCAAAGTTTTGATATACAGAAAGTGGAATCACACTAAGTAAGTGCCTCAACATGCTGGAAGGAAGGAATGCTATTCAAAACATTCTATGACTTTATGATTCTATGATTTTATGATTCTATAATTTTAATTATCTTCAATTTAAATATTAAAAAAAGAGAAATTGCTTGCCTTTTCTTGTAAAATATATATGTAGTAAAACCAAACACTTACCTTTGTCCAGAAAAGGTCTATCTAATTGCAAAATATTATGTTTTCCCTCTTGATGACACTTATTAAATAACTTAGACTAATTCTTGCTTGGTTTTCAAGCAAATTCATTCCAACATAGCATAAATTTTCTGCATCTGTGTATAAGGTGACACTCTTAAAGATCAATATGCCCTAAATTGAAGAACCATTATGCAATATTTTTGCCCCAAATAAAGCTACAGATGTCCCTTAAACGAAAAAACAGAAATTCAGGAGCTTGTGAATGTTGCGCTTACCAGGACAGTTTCTGTTGGACAACTTGTTTTTTCTCTTTTCCCACATTGTCTTTACTCCGCACAAGTGTTTTGTACTAACCTGTTGCACCACTTTCCAAGGTAGCTGCTCAACATTTCCTGGGGTTTAATTTTTTTGTTGTTGTTGGGTTTGGTCAATTTTTCTGCTAGAAATAATTAATTAGGCAATTTTATTAAATTGATTACAAAGCACTAATACATTTTCCAGTCCTCATTTCTTCAGAAGAAAAAACAACAAAATCAAAAATGCCAGGACAGCTATTCCCTTCTCCATTCAGTTTGTCAGTATCTGGCTCACCAAAAGAGCTCTTTAGACACTAGTGTGTGCATTGTTTAGGAGGTTTGTTTAGTTGTCTGAGCATAGGCATCAGATCCAGGCAATTACCATCTAATCACAGCTAGTTTTAGGTCTGCCTCACAAGGCCAGGGTCATGTATGCCTTGTAACACAACTGCTAGGCCCAGCTGAATACTTTGGATGTTCTCAAGTACCTCAAATGTCAGCTGCACTGGTTCCAAATTAATTAGGCAATGGATTTGAATCCTATGCTCACACATTAATGCAAATGTACATGTATATAGTCTGGAGTTGAACTTCTGAACTGTAGATCTCTAAATTTAAAATTTAGTTGTATGCTTCTAGACATGAATTCCAGGTGAAAGTTTCTTGTAAAATAGAGTGCCTAAACCCTTAGTTTACCTATGAAATTGGCCTCAATCATATGCAAAACCCAAATACATGATGACAGGTCGGGATTAATCTAGATGTAGCCCAAAGCTGTTTGGAAGAAGTGTGATAATGACATCTGGGAAAAAGTGAATGTGTTTTGTAACACTAATGTGCTCTCTCTCTAAAGGAATCTTAAAATCCAATTTTATACTTCAGTGGGAATAAGTCAAGTCCTGATTTGATCCCAGTCCATTAGATTCTGCAGTTTGTTAGAAGTATGTTTGCTTGACATTGGAGCTAGTCATTCTAAGCTCCTTTCTTAGTCACTGGAGAGAAATAGATATCTGATCAAATATAAGTATCTAAAATATGTCAGCTGAATGAGACCTTCTAAGTGCCTGTTCTGTCTATTGATTACATGAGTGTTTTACATGTCTATTCCAGAACAAGATTCTGGAATAGACATGTAAAACACTCATGTAATCAATTGTGTTGCGGACAAGTCTTAGGTGAGATTAATCCACCCTGCCAATTTATATTTGTTTGGTGAGATTAATCCTTCACTAAGGATCTGAGTTAATATTTTCCTTTTAGAAAAGCAAAGGAAATGGAAATCAAAGGGTGGCATTATTTACTTTCTTGAGAATTTTTCATTCAATACGACAATAAGTCAAGAGGCTTTTTTATAAAACTGAAGGGAAATATTTTTACATGTGAATGAAATTCTTACTTATCAGTGTCAAAACTGTGTTAAAAGGTGTTAATTTTGGTGAGAATAGCAGAAGCTTTTTTCTAGCAGTCCAACACTCTATTGAAATTAGTTTAATTTGTTATGATGTGATTCTGAAGATCTATTATGAAGATGATAGGAGTTGATATGTAACTCAATAAGCAGATCTGGTGCCAGGATCATGCACAGAGGGGCATCGTAGCATGTACATGGCAAGATTTCCCAAACTGGGGAATCCTCAGTGGAGCAGAGGGAGCTGCCTGAAGCCTGTAGCTTGCATGACAGTGACTGATGGAACTTGTCAGGGAGAGGAGCAGCAGTGGCCCAACATGCCACTGTCCTCAACAAAAGAAGCCTCTGGATACCACTGGTGAGCACGAGTGCTGAGAACAGAATGGGCAATTCAGGCGTGGAACATCAGCGAGGGCATGGCACGGCAGTTCACACAGAATAAGCTGTCACAGAAGGGCATGCAGCAAGAGGATTGTAGCTCTGCCAGCTCAACCAGGGAGCAAAGACATAGAACTGCCAGAGGGCCGTGTCAGCTCTAGGCACCGCACCCATGGTGACAGACACATCTGCCCAGACAGAGCTACAGTTGGGAAAACACTGTCACCTGGGTGTCAGGATGCAGAGTGTGCTCTGCTCATACACCAGCAACAGACAGCACACCTTGGGAGGTGTGCCCAGGCAAAGGAGCTCCTCCACTTAGTGTCACTGTTTTGGGAGGAGGAGTGTGGGTTGAGAGGCATGAGGGAGTCTGAGGGAGAGATTGAAACTGCACTGAAATAATTCCGAAATTGCAACCTACTTTTCCTGGGGCAGGAGTCGCAGGCAGACAGGAAACATGATAAGGAGGTTTCCCTATAATTTCCCTCTCTAAAGGTGTAAAGGGCAGTGGGAAGTTTCTGACTGGGATAGCAGATGCATATTCTCTGTCCTGCCCCACCTTCCCAGGTGCCCTGGCAAATGGAACAGATGATAATAGGATAATGGTTCAAAAAGGTTGAAGGTATCTCCAAGTTATGTCAGCCCAAGATCTGTGTCAAAACTGCTTCCATAAAGGAAAAGATCCCATAGGGGATTGTCTCCTGAGGGCAATAGAAGGCCTAATAATCAGCCCAGGCCCACATTTTAAGGAAGTTGATGATATGGCAAGAAAGTTTTCTACGATGGTACAGCCATTATTAACTTTTCAGGTAGACAACAGTTAATTTGCAGCTAGAAGTCCAGGGGCAATGGGTTTATAAAAGGCAGGTCATGCTGCACTAACCTGATCTCATTCAACAGGAAATGACCCATATAGTGGATGAATCAAAGTGGGTGAGTGGATATGGTTTACCTGGCCTGTAATAAAATCTTTCACACTGATTCCCACAACATTCTCTTGGAGAAACTGGCTGCTCATGGCTTGGATGTGTAGAGGGCACTGGGGAGATCATACCTTGAATCCAGTGCTCAATTTTGGGCCCCTCACCCCAGGAAAGACATTGAAGTGCTCAAGTGAGTCAAGAGAAAGGCACCAAAACTGTGGATGGCTCCAGAGCACTGGTCTTACAAGGAGTGATTGAGGGAAGGGCGGTATTTGGCTAGGAGACAAGCAGGCGCAGGGCAGAGAGACCTTACAGCTGTCTACTACTACCTGAAAGGAGGTGGTGGCAAGGTGAGTACCAGTTTTTTTTCCCAAGTAACAAGTGAAAGGGAGAGAGGAAATTGTCTCAAGTTGTGTTAGGGAAGACTTAGATTGGATATTAGGAAAAATTTCTTCATAAGAACAGACTTCCTGGAGAAGTGGGCATGACTAATATTCCCACGGAATATTTAAAAGTCATGTAGGGGTGGGGAATTAAACACTGGAGAGCAGCACTGCAATAAAGGATCTGAGGGTCCTGGTCAATGGCAAATGGAATATTAGTCAGTCAGGAGGGCCAACTGTGTCCTGGGGCTCATCAGGCACAGCATTGCCAGCCAGGCTAGGGAGGTGATTGTCCTGTTCTGCTCTGTGCTATTGTGGCCTCACCTTGGGTGCTGTGTGCAGGTTTGGGTGCCATCATATAGAAAAAGATTAAAAGCTATTAAAGAGAGTCCAAAGGAGGGCTTTGAAGACGCTGAATGTTCTGGAGGGGAAGCCTAATGAGGAGTGACTGAGGTCATTTGGCTTTTTCAACCTGGAGGAGACTGAGAGGAGATGTCACTGCAGTCTACACTTCTTCACGAGTAAAAGTGAAGAGGCAGGCACTGATCGATCACTCTCTGATGACCAGTGACAGGACCCAGGGGAATGGCCTGAAGTTGTGTCACAGGAGGTTTAGGTTGGATATTAGAAAGAGGTTCCTCACTCAGGATAGCTGGGCACTGGAACAGGCTCCTCAAAGCAGTGGTCACAGCGCTAGCCTGACAGAAGGAAGCATTCGTACATTGCTCTCAAGTACATGGTGTGATTGTTTAGGCCGTCCTCTGCAGGGCCAGGAGCCGAACTTCAGTGAACCTTGTGGATCCCTTCAAAATCAAGGTATTCTATGACTCTATAAAAGTAAATTTCCTGTGTAACATTTTAATACAGCATTTGTCCATGTGCATGTATGTAATTCAAGCCAGAGTAGTTAGCAAGGAGATGACAAGAAAGTCCAGGAGACAAACACTGGGGAGACATTGGGTCTAGGAACTTGATAATGGAGTGAGGCTATGAGTCATGGGCCATTGTACATTTCAATACCAACAGCTTGAGAGATCTGGGCACCTGGAAGCAACCTCTGCATTGGCTGGTATGCTACAATTTATAATGTATATAAATATCTGTATAAGTATAGGTATTCTGTGAGGAGATTTCAACCTTATTCAGGAAAGAGGAGACAGCTATCAGCCATGAATGTTTTAGTGCTATGTTTTTTGTCTCTGCTGATCCATTTGATTAGCCATGCGTATGTATATTGTGTTAGTGTGTATTCATGCATGCTTGCCTATCAGGAATTTGTGCTCACCCTTGCCACTGGCTGGACCTGAGGACAGAGAACAACAGCACTCTAATACTCATCAGGCTATTGGATTCAGCAACCTCTCACACTTGTACTGTTGATGCTGTCAAAACCCCTTTTTTATACAACCTCTTCTCCCTCACTACCTCATTTTTGACTGCAGTGAAAAATGGGGAATATGATAAACCATATGTCTGATTCCAGGGTGGTTTATTTATTGTGTGCATCATCAAGATTTCTAAATTAAATGTAAAAAAACAGGTAATGAGTTGAATGCTATCTAATTATTTAATGCCTTGAGCACAAAATCTGGCTAGAGAAAATAATTTTCTTTATATAAGTTGCCCATTTCCTTTCTATCCCAAAATAAAACGATGTGAAAAACCTCACCTTTTTTTTTTTTCCCCAGAATGTCTGCAGAATGCTGTTTCTCTCAAGAAATTCCATAAACAGTGAGGCTGCTGTGCAGAGAGTTACTGCCTCTGGTGTGCCCATGTTCTTCTTTGGGATCCAGTGAAGTGAACTGGAAGAGGATGAATGAATTGGGCACTGTGATGATGTACTCCTGGTGGGTCCATTCATAGACAGAACACAGCAGTCAAAAACATTCTTTTTCAGGCGTAGCAAGAAAGATTAAATCTGTTAGGATTTGGAGGAACATTTTCTCTACATCTTCCCTTAGGATAAACACAGTGACATTTCCATAACAGATAGAAATGGGGAAAGGCATTGCTCATAACAATGCTTTGCTACAAGATCTTATCAGATTATCATGGCCACAAAAAGAAAATGCTGATTATTCACATCTCAAAAAAGGAGGTAAATGTCTCCAGTGAAGGGCTATCTGTCACTCTTTCTTTTCTCCTACAAGAATGTTTTAAATATTGTCAGAAAGTCTGAATAAGTTATCACAATTCATCTGCTGGGCTTCACTTAAATGGTAACATCCTTGACATTCCAGTATTGTTCCTCTGGGGAGAAGAGAAAGGCTGTGCACATCTATTTGCTAAAGCAACATTTATTTATAGTTGATAGCATGAAAAAGGTCTTTGATAAAATGAAGAGTGTTGCTTAGAAGTAAATTATTCTTTAATAATACTAATTAAATCTTCAGTGACACTGAGAATGACACCTGAAAGCAAAATGTAGCTTGTAAAGCGCTCAGGAAATAATTATCATATAAAATCTGTGGCTTTTTCAGACTGGAAGATTCAAAAATGTTCACAGGAAGATGTTACCTGCAGTCTTTGTTTTCTAACTTTGGCAGTTTCAAGGAATTTGGCATGTAATTTAGTAGAAAGCTATGTAGATTAATTGCAACAGTAATAGGATTAGTTTGGATATTCCAGGTAGTGTAAAGTGTTTCATAGCATAAAAAGTATAAACTCTTCTGGACTAATCCTGTACTCCTAATTCTAGCCAACCTTCTGAAAGAGTTAGACAAACTTTTCTCCAGAATATTGGGAGAGACTTGCAAAAAAGGTGGAGCTGCTTTGATGTTTGAATCATGCACAGAAAGTTGAATTAGCCAGCTCAGTGGTGCAGAATAGCTGTACTTTCTCCCCTCTGGTAGACATGTCTCCTCAGGGTTGAAGCATGGGGTGTCTAATTGAATCATTTCCTCATTCAGCTCAAATACAGCACATATGTAGTTCAAATCCAGAATATTTGTTGTGATTGTTCATCATTAATAACAGATATTATCATTAAATCCAGGAATTCATTTTCATTGAAAATAAAGCATGAATATTATAAAATTTATCTTTTAAGTCCCTTTGGATGTGTTACCTAAAGAAATATATAGAAGTGAAGTCCATTCTTACAGGCTTCTTGGAAATGTTTCTATAGTTTCAAAACATTTTCCCCTTTTTTCTTCCCTCTTTATATCACCTTTCCTCTGTTTCTTCTGAACTCTTTATTGATGAAACTGAAAAGTCCTGAAAGGTTTATCCATCTTGCAGTTTCGACAGTTTTGTTCCTTCAAAGCACATTAGAGGGGTAATAGGAAAAAGAAGGCTCAGTATTGAGTCTTCATTTCAAAAAACTATGTATCCTTCCCCCAAAACCCATCCTCCCAAATTAATTTGACAGCAGACAGAACAGCTAATCCTATTACTGTTATATCTTTTGTCACCTCTGCATTGTGACAAAGCATGTGGAATACAACCTTTGAAGACAGAAAAGTAAAATTTCAGAGAAAGGTAAGATTTTTGAGATTTGTATAACTGGCAGGCCAAGGACTCAAGGAAAAAAAAAAAAAAAAAACCCAACAAAACAGTGGCATTTAAAGGCAAAGAACTAAAAGTTTCATAGGGTGGTTACTCAGCAACATCCAGAGTCAGACTATTTCAGGGATCTTTTTTTTCTTACAAGACAGCTACCTAGCTAACAAAGATCTCACTGGATTGGTGAGAATAATAGTGCTGAACATTCTAGCTCATTAGACCCAACTTCATATGTAGGAAATAAGTAACTTACTTTTTATTTTTAATTTGTGCATATCTTTATACAGTCTCTCAGTAAAATTGTCTCAAAAAGGCCCAGATTGGCACGGTTACAAGGTAAGGAGAGGTCAAAGAACTTTTCATTTTTATTAAGAGGAAAATGCTAAAGAGTTAAGAGAAGTATAAGAAATGAGGAGGGATATAAAATCAATGTGCTTCTGAAATGGGTGATCTGATGAAGAGCTTTTATTAAATCAGTATTTAACAAGATAAATTGGAAAGATACGCATGATTCCAAAGCAATAAAGATGTTGTGAATATACAGCTTTGATAAGAAGCTGAGTGCTGAACTCTTCAAGGAAGCACAATACCTCCACTTGGCCTGGATTACTTGTGTTCCTTCATCTCAAAAGCTATTGAACCACTACCAGTATTTCTGAAAATCACAGACAAGTGAAGATAAACCTCTTATTTTCTGGAGGAGAATCACAGGTTGAAGTTTATTTTCAGTAATTTTACGTTAATGTCTATCATTGATATGTCTCAATGGGTCATACCCATGGGAAGCAATCCAATATATGTCAGTAGTGCATGTGTTTCAGCTAATGTGCAGCAGCCATGAGTGCACCCTATGGGCAGACAACTTGGATATACTTGCTCAAAGGGTAGAGAGTAGTGATGACCAGAATATACAAAAGAAAATGGGCTTTCAAGCACTATCTGGATTATATCGAAATTTTAAATGATTTTTGATTATTTGGACCTTTGATTCTTGAAACTGTATGTAAGGATTGTAAAGTATCCTTGCATTGGTTCTTGCTGTGTAGAAAACATGTAAACCCCACACTTTCTCTAACAAAAGAAAATTACACCTTAGAGTTCAGTTGTCTGTTATGATGAAACTTAAAATTCAGTTATCAGGAGAATAAAGAAATAGGCTTCAATTGAGGAAAATCCCGTCTTTCTGATAATTATACATATATCAATTGATAAATATTGAGACAGACAGAAGTATCAGTATTCTTAGCTTAACAACCATGACACACATTTGACTGTTCTGGTTATTCTAGTGTGTCTAACTTTTTACTGCTCCAGTCTTCATCAGTCCTTGTGCATGTACCATAGAATTTGAAACTATGAATCCTGCAATAAATTATAACTTAATTGCATGGGAAACGCTAGAAATGAACTATTAATTATGCAGTATATGTGATATAATATGCATAATAGAAAATATAATTATATTAATTATACAGTGAGTGGGGCTGTTTTCAACACCGCCTCCACCTCAATTATCATTGATTCTAGGGAGAGAACTGCATAGAGCTTAAGACAGGCAAGTGTAGAAAGAGAGGAGGCAAGGAGATGGCAGTAAAGAAAAGGAGTAGAAGAAGGAGTAAGCAAATGAAATAAAGACATTGAAAAATAAGTGTCTGTAGCAAAATCAGATTTGGAAGTGGCTGGGTTTAAGAGTTTCTCATAAATGCCCTTTCACCCTTTTTTTGGGGCTAAGAGATTAAAAAAAAAAATTAAAGAAATAAAATTCTACAGAATTTTTCCTTGCTGAGCAGTCATATATCCTTACCAAATGCGGAAGAACAGTACTTGTAGTAAAATAAAATTTTAAGCATTCTTAAAATGAAAAGAAAATTGGAAAGACAAAAATTATATTTTAAAGTGGTAATAATCAGTTTCTTCCATGGAAGACTATCTAGGCTTAATTATATCTTAAAATAATGTTTGAAATTGTTGAAGTAGAAGTGGATTGACAAAATAAAAAAAGATCAAAACCCAATGACCTTTCAGGACTATCACATGTGCTAAATGCTGACTATCTGAACAGTTGCTGTCAAGCCAGTGTTTGATATCTGCCTCCAGGTTTAGTCCAATAGGTAGAAAATATTAATTTATGACAAAGTAATGGTCACCTAACAGAACTGAAGTTATTTATTCATTTATTTAATAGAGGAAATCTCATTGACATGTGAACTGTTCCATCTTCTGTTTAAACCCTGTCATTAGTTTTGTATCAATATTTTCCAGAAATAAATTATTTGAATTCACACTCCTAATATAGGACTAACTATTATGAACCTCCCTGCAGACAAAACTTTTAAAATTCTGGAAGAGTCTTTCATATGCAAAATTGTAATAAATTCCAGGTATAAACATTATTTTGAAAGAAAGCTGCATTAAAGATGTTATGTTTCAAAAATAAGTTACAAGTAGTCTGAAAAAGCAAACAGCAATTTTTCTAAAATGTAACACAAGATTTTACACATTGTTAAATGAGATCTAATCAAACTTTCCCATAATTACTTTTCCCCAATTTGTTAATACAGACTTTAACCTGGCTTAGAGTTCAATGTGATGACAAGCCATGGATTTACTTTCTTCCCTAAGGTAACTTTTTAATAACTGGATACCTCAAAACATTAAACAAAATGTTAAATATCAATTTTGTACACATTGCTAGTATTACACCTGACATCAAAGGTTACATTACTGACATAGATTTAAGTGAATTTTATGCTTGAAAGAAGGATGTAGTGTTGAATTTCATATTATAGACTCTGTGAAGGACATGTATTTAATTTAGAAGTTGTTGTTACAGTATTTATTTTATATTAAAGTAGAATAAATAAGGTTCAGAAGCTCTCTTAACTCAAAGGAAATATTCATGATTTAAAAATAACTAGGTTGAGTGAAGCCAGATTATTTAATGAACTCAGATTTGAAAGTACAGTAAAGGCAGGTGTGGTTTATATTTTTAAGTAGATAAGTAAATCAAATGTGTTGAAAAAGTTTCAAGACAGAAGAATATTCCCCATCCCTCCTTAAAACTTTTTAGCTTCAAAGGTTTTAAAAATGTAAATGACTACAGCCTGATATTGTGGATGAGCGCATACATTCTTCCACTCTGCAGTTTAAGAAACTGTTAAAACACTTAAAAGGTAATTTAATTCTCCCAGTGAGGTCTGTTTAGCAAATATTTAAATCAATTAGGCTATTCTTAATATGCACTATGGGTGCAATTGTTGTGAGTTGATAGATCTCTTAGAAGAAGGATTATGTTAAAACCTGGTGAAAGCACAATCCCTGCTTTGAATTCTGGAAGTCCACCTTCAATTACAAGAAAAAAAAGAAGCAGTAATTTTGGTATGCCCTAAGACATTATTACACTTTGGTATGATGGCTCAGCCATTAAAATCTTTTATAAAAGATCAGCAGAAAGAAGTGCCTGTAACTTTTTCTAGTCTTTTAGAGCTAATGTAGTGTAGCATTGTGAATTAATGGATTTTGATAACATGCACTTCATAAAATCTGGACTTACTATTTCAACCAGGAGTGCCAGAAGCGCTATTTCACTATATTATGATAATATTAATAGGTGCTTGCAAATGGAATTGATAAACACAAGAGTTCTATAACAATGGTTTTGAAATCCAAAATGGATTTCTCATGTATACCAGTCAGTGGTCTGTCTAAATCATTAATACAAGAACATCAATTTAACTTTTTTTCATGCTTTTAAATGACTAAGTAGTTGAAAATTTGCTACTTTTCCACATAAAAATTTCACAGTTAAGTGTTAAAATCATTATTGTTGTGACTTTGGTTTTAGGACTCATCAATAATTTAAATTTATCACTCTTTGATTAACATTTAAACACCACTCTACTGTTCATAGTTATTTTTAAAATTAATTCCTAGCATTGAAGACATACTTTCCCCACTGACAGTTATATGTTTAATTTCTCTCCAAACTGTAGCATTCATAAATCGTGTCTTTGCTGGTGTACTGTAGATGACTTTATTTTTTGTGATAGTAAAGCTGTGAATTCCACATGCTATTATCTTCTCATACTTTCAATAATTTGTTACATTAAGGACTCTGTTGTTGCCTCTTTTTTTGGAAAGTGTTGTGATTTCACCCTGGTAGGCAGCTAATTGTCTATTATATATCTACAAGTTGTCTATTTTTTTCTTCCAGTCAACATAGTTTTTTGTTCATTCCCCAGTATGGGAAGTGGAAGAGAATAACAAGGGTGAATGCAAAACATGTTATATATTGAGGAAAAGTAATTTGAAGAGGGAAAGCTAATGGTGCATATGAGAGGAAAGCAAAGTAAGGAATTAATTCACTACTCCCATCAGCTGTCATGTGTTTAGCCATCTCCAGGAAAAGCAGAGCTACACCATATGTAACAGGTACTTCCAATGCCAGATATGCCTTCTACTTTCTCCTTCTTCCCTGCTAGTTTTTACACTGAATATCACATCATTAATTTAAGAGATGGACTTAAAGATCTTTTTGAATACTTTCCAACTCATAATATTCTCTGTGTGTTTGTGTCTGTGTCTGTGTCTGTGTGTCTGTGTGTGTGATTAAACGCAGATGGTAACTGAGATATGGTATAAATTTTGTTTTACGTAAACTGGGTCCACTGCAGTCAGCTGTCCCAGATAATGTAGCCTCCCAACTTCTTGGTCAGTACCAACTTTTTGCTCCTTCAATATGGACACAGCATGAGAAATGGAGAAGACCTCAATATTTATCACAGATGAGTGCTTTAGGTCTCAAAACATCATTAAGAAAGGTGTTAGCAAAACCAGTTTCATATAAATTTGAAAGCATGAGCTATACCTTATGTTCAGCTACAAGGTCCCCTCAATTCCTTACTACATTAATGAAGTATATAAAGTAAAATCAGATTAGAATACATTTTAAATTAGTTTTTTGGAGACTGGGAATGAAAAATGAAGTTCCAGAAGTTCCTGGTGAGAGCAGTGTTTCTGATGGTGAGATTATACAGTGTCCTACTAAGGAGGAAACAGGGGGAATGAACCACCACAATGCTTTGCAAGGTCCATTAAATAATAACTAAAATATTAGTGAACCAATTACAGTTTCTGTTATCGTTTATATCCAAAATGCAGTAACATACATGCTATTATGAAGAAGAGTAACTACCAGAGCCAGTAGAGTAACTACCCTGATGCAGCTCCATGGCAAAGCATATTTGATGTCCAAGCTAACTGCCTTGCATTAAGTAGATGTTTTAAAGTAACAAGAACAGGAAAAAGAACAAGTAACCAAGGATCACCTTTTAATTTTATGTTTTCACCACTATGAATAATGGACATCATGTTTATGATGCTAGCTAAACAGGATTATTACAAGTACACAACAGAGTTGGAATATAATTTCCAAAATAGGTCAGTTATCGTCTGCATTTTTAATGCATCTGCAATAATTGATAGCCCTTGCTCTATGGAGCAAGTGAGGCACAGCTGAGGAATGTTGCTTTTGTCTGCTTTCTAGATTCCGACATATGGCATCTTCACAAGATGTCTGAGAATGCCATCCTATAAACCCAAATCTAAATACAAAGGTGAGTAAAGAATATTTTAATAGGCAGATTCAGTGCTGAGAAATTTCACTTCTTCTGTTTTGTTTTTTTTCCTGTTTTTAATGTGAATCCCAGTTTTATCTAGATCTATGGATATTTCTCCCATATTTGTACTACTACAATATCAGAATTACCCATCCTGCTACAAGAAGGACAGATTAATAGCTTCTCATGTTCTACTAAAATGACAGGTTAACAACTACTTGCATAGTCAACATCAATTCTGCACCAGGCATACAGAACAACACAGAAGTAGAACATTTTCTGGATAGTAAGTTCAATTCTTCACTGCATCAACCTCAATTTTCTATGCTTCACTGACAAAATAGGGTCTTCCAGCTGGTAGCATAATGAGCTGGACGAGACTAATTTCACATCAAAATTTACTGTAAACCAAGATTTGAATTCTAAAGGTGCAAAGAATGGATTATATCTTTTCTTTCTTTCTTTCTTTCTTTCTTTCTTTCTTTCTTTCTTTCTTTCTTTCTTTCTTTCTTTCTTTCTTTCTTTCTTTCTTTCTTTCTTTCTTTCTTTCTTTCTTTCTTTCTTTCTTTCTTTCTTTCTTTCTTTCTTTCTTTCTTTCTTTCTTTCTTTCTTTCTTTCTTTCTTTCTTTCTTTCTTTCTTTCTTTCTTTCTTTCTTTCTTTCTTTCTTTCTTTCTTTCTTTCTTTCTTTCTTTCTTTCTTTCTTTCTTTCTTTCTTTCTTTCTTTCTTTCTTTTCTGTCTCTTTATTTCTCTGTCTCTTTCCCTTCCTTCCGACACTTCCGACACTTCCGACACTTCCTTCCTTCCGACACTTCCTTCCGACACTTCCTTCCTTCCTTCCGCCCCTTCTTTCCGCCACTTCCTTTCTTTCGCCACTTCCTTCCTTCCTTCTGCCACTTCCTTCCTGACTTCCTTTTTCTTCCTTTCCATGCCATGGAAGGGTTCATACATCAGATAACACAGATGAAAAAAAAAGTGTTAAATTCATTACAACAGAGGCAAAGCCTGACCTATCTTTATCAAAATCCTAATTTTTGGGTTTTTTTATTGTATTGTCCACTTGAGACACTACATTAAATGAAAACTGTACTGGCTAAATTTTGACACACAATCAATATACATATATTATGCTAGAATCATAGATGGAGACAGTCTGATGAAAGAGGTACTGATAAATGTAAAAAAATCCAAGGGACAAACATCTTTTTTTTTAAATCCCACACCTGATGATATTGCAACCTCTCTCAAATTTATTCTGTAAAATAAAACAAAATAGGTGAGGTGAAAATGCTTTGCTTTTAAAACTATTGTAAAATGCCCCATTATAATCTGTACAGTATCAAGAAGAACAATTGCTAAATGCAATCCTCACTGATTCACCCGAGTTATGAAGTTAACCTTTCTTTTTAAATGTTTGACTCTATCGATGTTATATTTCATTAATAATTTTTGCTGAATAACACAGTTATAAAGGGGTTACTAAAGGCATAAGACAGTTAAGTTTTGATCAGTAAAAGAAGCTTCTGTTCCTTCCCTTGAATTGCACAGAATCCATTACACTGGCAAATGAAGAGCTCTGTCTTCTGATGGTAGTAGAAGCAAAGCAACAAATATGTGGACACTGTAAATTGAAAAATTATGTATGTCAGAAAATAATGAAAATTCTTAGATATCAGTTTCAATGTGTAGAGTTACACTTCAATCAGAGTTAAGAAATATGAGAAGATAACAGCACAATATTGAAAAGGATTATAGAGAATATCATTCATTGTTAGACTGAAATACTCTAGAACCCCACAGCTACAAAATCCTGGTGCACACCCCCTGTTATTCAATAGAATAAAAACCCCAAGAGATCAATACTATGAGACTATTATATCAATTGTAGAAATTATAAATGTATCTATATTATTTAGGAAGGATTTTCCATTTTTCTTATTGTTTTTCCTTTTTTCTTTTCTTTTGTTTTTTTTGTATTACTGACATATTTTTAGTAAAAATCCTCAAAGTGGTTGATGGACAGCAGATGAAGAAGTAACACTGCTGCAATTTGTGTTCATTCTTACAAATAACAGTCAGCTTTCATTTTAGTCTGTAGGCTTGCACCAAATAGCTTTAAGGATAGCTTAAGAACAACATCATGAGTCATTTAGAAGCTGGTTCTTTTTTCTCTTTTCCTTTAATTGTGGAACCAGCCATAGTCTTGTTCATATGATGTATTTATCCAACCTATCTTAGTTGAGCAGACGTATTATTAAGTAGATCTACACCTTTTTAATCCTGACTTCTCACTCCTGATAACCCAGATACAAAATCTGTCAAAATCTGAGCAGAAAGTGTGCCAAAAGGTTGCCACTTGACTGCTTTGGCTCACGCAGGACTGCTTTGGCTTCAGCATGAGGTGACATACAGACTTCCTCATCACTTAGAAAAATTCAGCATAAACTGTTACAGTCTTATTTTGCTGATAATTTCAGATATAGTTAATCTTTTCCTGTACAGAATTTTTAAGGAATACTTGAGATGTTAGCTTACTGAAGGGAAACTGCTGCAGATCTGAAAAGCTTGCTTTGAAAACAGGGTGAGGTGAAGGATGACTTCACTGTCTTCCAAATATGCATATTCTGATAATGTCTGTAATATGCTTGCAATATATATGTAGAAGGTAGTAGAGTTTGACTCCTAGGCCTGTTTTATTCACACTCTAAAAGACAGCAGCTTCCCTAAAAAAGAGAGAAAGAGCTGCCACCAAGACTCCATCTCCCACAAAAGAAAAGAACATCTAACTGGTTAATTCTTCATTACTCATGATGCAGTGGGTGTGTTAAATACCAAAAGTAATCTTAAGGTATCAAACAACTCATAAGCTATTGTGTTTTGACATATTTCTACACAATATGTGTTCGGTGGAAAAGGTTCCTTGCCTCTGTCTTCTATGCTTCTGATGCCATAAAGCAGTAACTCTTAGTGACACCACCTTCTGGCATGTGTGGAGTCACTTCTTCAGGAGAAAGAGAATATGTCTTGTTCAACACTCTTCTTCCACACAGACTGTTAACAAAATCCATAACAATTTGTTCATCTCTTTTGGCTTTTACCTACACATATTCTAATGTTAGTTTACCACCACATCTGTTAAAGGTTCAGGTTGGACATCAGGAAAAATTTTGTCACTGAAGGAGTAGTTAAGCATTGTAAGGGACTGCCCAGGGAGGTAGTGGAGTCACCATCCCTGAAAGTGTTCAAGAAAATACTGGATGTGGCCCTTAGTGCTATAGTTTAGTTGGCATGGTGGTGTTCAAAGGTTGTACTTGATGATTTCAGAGGTCTTTACCAACCTTGAATCTATGATGCTACACTGTTACAGGATGTACAGCACACTTTACTTATTCTAGTAAAGCATCACAAGGATACCTAGCAAAGACTTTGAACCTTTGGAGTTGCATAAATTAAGTACAATAAAAATGTAGAAAAAACCAAACCAA
This sequence comes from Ammospiza nelsoni, assembly GCF_027579445.1. Lineage (NCBI taxonomy): Eukaryota > Metazoa > Chordata > Aves > Passeriformes > Passerellidae > Ammospiza > Ammospiza nelsoni. The sequence goes on along the minus strand of NC_080634.1, from coordinate 75,901,503 downwards.
AAGTACTATGCAATCACAGAAGAGCCTGAATATAGACATGTAGGTATTGGGGTTTCTCCCCTGAAACTATGCCAGTATCAATAGTCCAAGAAAAGTGCTTCTGCACCAATTTTTAAGGTCTTATGATTAAATTTATTATACCTGTAAGTGTGTATACTCTTTTCATTTCATCTACTATAAGGACAGAGAATTCTATCAACTCAGGCTTAAATTTCAATCTTTAAAACTTTAAATCTGTGCAGTTGAATAGTAATAGAAGTTTCTCTTTGTAACCCACTTTTCTTTCTTTTTCCTATGTCTTAATACATCAGAAATATCAAATTCTGATAATCCAGATTTCATACTGATAAAGAGCTGTTTCTAGATGCCTTACTTATTTAAACTTCTCCAGCACCAATATAAGATCTAACACTTTTATCTAAATCTATGACAATTTTTATTTCCCAGTTGAGTAACTATGAGAATTAATAGATACTCCAGAAGAGCACCTGGAATGCATTTTGTCAAGCTCTCTAATAGCACTTGTGACTTAGAGAAGGATCAAGAGAGTTTTTCACTATTACATGAAAGATTACAGGGACTCTATCACACAATTGCAAGAAATCTCTCTAGATGTTTTATTTCTTTTATCTGCAAGTATATCCTCACACTACGGCTGCATTTGTGGCAACAACTTCTAATTTATCAAGACATCTCTCAGCTTCCTTACTATCATACAGGAACCTTCTTCCATTGTACCAAGTGGAGAATTAATTTTATTGCCTAGATGTGCTTCATTTTCTCTAGCAATAGTAAAAACTCAAGCGGTTACCAGAAAATGGCCTTGTTGGTGCAGTCTGAAAAGCTTTTTTTCCCTGGTGCTTGTAAGGACAGGTGATAGTAATAAAGGAAAATTTTTTTGCTTTGGTCTAGTATCCCAGAGAATACACGGTACAATCTTTTGTCTGTTTTTAGTGACCTGTTTCTTAAGCATCTTATGTGGAAGTCAGAAAAGAGATTAGCTGTGCTGCTAAGGACATTTGAAAAGAGTTGTTAGGGTAATTATAAAGAGGGAGTGTTGTGCACAAGTGAGAGAAAGAAGTTTGTGTTGGTGTAGTGGTTCAGTGGGAGGGGGAATATGACATCTGATTATCCAAAGGCTTCTTATCATAATATGCAAATACGAACTTCAAATGTGTGAATAGTCCTCCAGAAATAACAAGAAAAGGGAATCTTTTTCCTTACTAGCTTTGCTGAATTGAGGTCTTAATTACCATGCAATTGCTAAAGCAGTATACATAAAGTATGCATAGTGAAGCATTTTCTCTGTGACTTTTAACTTAGAAATGGTACAATGACTTAAATATTTTAAATGCAATTGAAATGCAGAGGTTTAAATATGATAATGCAGTAACTTCTTGCAGTTACCAAAACCTCTGGAGAATCTTGGCAAATATAGCCTTTAATATTGAATTGCAAATGTATGTGTATCAAGAAGCCAGAGCTTATAATTTTATATCCATTTAGTACGTGGTTAATCAACATTACCTAATTTGGCACTATGTAATTTTATTCCTGTTAGGTTGTAGTTGTGCCACTGCTGTCCAATTTAAAGACTGCTAGTCACTATCATTATAAGGAATCACAGTTACCTAGGAGATAAGCCAATGAAACAATCATCCTGATGAAGCTTCTCCAGTCAAGCAACGTACACTGTAATAATGCCCTACATTTATAATGCACTTTTTATCCCAAAGCACTTCACAAATTACATACAGTGAATGCCAGTGAATCTGCAGAAGCTTCTAAGTAGTGAAGCAACCAGCACACAGGGCGCTCTCTGGAGCTAAAATGAAGGAGGAAGTTTAAGTGACACTTTTCCTGTTAAATTGTCCCTGCATTTCTTGTATCTGCACATACAACAAAAGAAACCCTCTATTTGACGTATTTTCTATGGTGTACATGGAGGCAAAAATAGAATGGGAGACAATCTGAAGGGAAGTAACACAATAAATTGGTCAATCTTGCTTATTTTGAACCTGAGCCTTACAGCAGATATAATGTCATGTTCAGAGTAACAAAGTATGTCATTCCACTGAGATGCAAGCATGACCTGGCAAAGTAGCCTGAAGTTGTTACAGCACATTTCTCAGAAATATAGATCCAAATAGGTGTCGTTTAACATCCTGAATTCCTTATAAATGGCATGATCTTGTACATTTCACAGATAAGGTTTGCACATCTGAGACAGAGAGGGGAGAAAAGGAGAGAACACTGTTAGCCTTGCTATCTAGCCTGCCACCCCCTTCCTCCCACCCATCATACTAAAAAGATGTTAATTCACCTGCACAAAAGACAAAAACATTAACTTCCTTACATCTGAAGTCACTCAAAATATGTTTGATGCCAGTCATCACAAGTATTGAAAGGTAAAATTTGAATATCTTTAATTTCATCCTGTGTAAGAAGTACAAATGAATCCCTTGGTGTAAAGGTTTCCTTTCTTTTATTTATTTTGGGGTTTGAGAAAGTGATAAATTTTCTCCATATGCCATATAATATACATGACCTGATCTTTATTAGTGATATGGATGTTATTATCACCAGCAGCTTTTAGAAGTCTAGATTTTATAAAAAGAAAACTATAACCCTTAAGAAGAATACCAAGAACAAGATTAGATTTAAAAAAATAGTTATTCTTTAATTTTCAAAGTTTTTATTTATATTTACTGGGAGTGGTCATATAGAACCCTTCCCTTCTCCAAACAATACATATGTACATTTTTGAGCAAATTACCAAATGCTTTCAAAAGTACAGTCTTTTTCACACTGCAACAGCCTTGGAAAAACTGACATTTATTTCAGAGGTATTTAAAAACATAGTCAGATTGACTGCAAATAAGATGCAAGATACAAAGGAGTTGAAACTAGATCTCACGAAACCTAACATCCAAACAGGAGATTTTTTTTTGCCACATACAGCATACCAATGTTCATATTAATCTGACATAGGAAAGCCCTACCCCCCTCTCAGATATCAATAACACAGTTTGACCATTCCACCTAATTTGTCAGAACCTTACAAATCAGATACAAAATTACTAATTCAGCTCACAGATTTAAATCATTAAGTCATTGATTCAAAGAAAATTAATAATAATTTGTCCTGGCTCTGAATAAACATGAAATGATAATAGTTTATGTATGGGGCACAAATTTTCCTTAGATGAGATATCTTCTGTTTAAATATTTACTTCTCTTATTTTCCTTCTTAATTCTTTTCAAACAGTACAAAAAGTTATAAATTTAGTCAAATGCTGTGACTGGAATTCTGTAAATAAATAGATGTGAGACTTTGTGCAATAAAATCATGAGTGATGTAGTAATGCACAAGGGACAAGGTGTTGGTGATGATCTCAAAAAGGCAAAAAGTAGACAGAAATAAATTTCACATGGATTTATTGTTAAAGAAGGGGTCTAAATAATGTTATCTGGAAGTCACCAATTTTTAAATTTAGGAGAAAAACTACAATTAAAAGCATGCACCTGGAATACTATAATAAAATGGAAATTCCTAAGTTGACTTAGCTGAAACTAAGACTAGTGAGACTTCACTGAGACTAATGAAGTCTCAGTGTTTGGCATAGTTTTACTCTGAGGTGATTCTGAAGGAACACTTCCCTCCAAACTGCTGTGAGAACCTAGAAAATAAACAGAATAAAGATAATTTTATTAGAATTTTGTTGCAAATTTCTGTCACATATAATGCTAAAATAGACACTTTAAATTATGAGTTTAAATGAGGGTAGTGATAAACTTCTCATGGCAGATAGCTTCTAAGTTTTATTAAAAGTTTTCTTATAAAGATACAGGCTAAACATTTATCGTAATTAGAGGTTAAGAGATCTGGAAGAAGAAATGGTTGCTTCCTGAATCTCTAATGGTTTTCTATGATGTGTAGTTAATAAGCTCTATAAAATTTTGATTTAAAATTTTGATTAATCTCTTTATTAAATATAGATACTCTTGTGCATTTTTTATATTCTAAAAGAGCTAGCTGAAGACATATACTCCAGTATAAAATTTAACATTGAAGGTCTCTTGATAGTTTGTCCTTGAACACAAAAGTCATTAAGGCTGAATTCATCATCTTGCTAAGCCTAAAACAGCCTGTACCATTTGATCTCTTTTGTTAATGAGTTTGTATTTTGTGAACAGCGAGAGTTCCCAGAAGCAGGGGATCCACCAGGATATTTTGGGTCAATGTGTTGTCCTTCCTCGTCTCTGAAAGCATTCTGACCTGGAACTTAGCAGGACCTGAAGCAAGTCCATCTCTTACATACCTTGACAAATCTGTATTTTCTCATATCCGGCAGATGCTCAGGAGGGGAGCACAGTTGGTGTTTCTCTTAAATCACCTTGATAATATCCCTTAAAACGACACAAAAATGCCTCCTCTCTCTATTTCATTTTATCTGTTTTGAGAGATCACTGTGCAAGACCAGCCTTTATCTATTAACTTGAGACAACATGGTTAATCCTTCAGTTTCAAGAACTTGGTGTGCACACCTGCCTCCTGCAAACTGCTGGTTTGAGTGTGATTTGAGCATCCTATAATGTATTAAATAACTCAATATTTAAGTTACACCCATATTTTATAAATATATAAACAAATATATATTTAGATGCTTCAAAAGTAATTAAATAAAAGATTAATCTCCTTTCTAAAAATGTGTTTTCTACTTTGACATCTGATACCACAGTACTTACATAACACTAATTCACCTCAAGGTTTAGCATGTAAAGTATGAAAACATGGACTGTTAATGATATTTCAAAAATGAAGAGACCTCTCCCCTTTCTTTTAAAAACACACACTCAATGAAACTTTAGCTAGTATAAATTTGGGGTTTGTAAACCACACAATATTAATCACCTTTCAATCTGTCAAATGGGATGTTTGTTTCTCATTTGACAAGAGTGAGAAAAAATATATTTAATTTAAATTATTTTCAGGTTATTGTAGCAAGGTGAATTATATCCTGCTCTTGATTTTCATTTCTGAGGCCCATCTGTCAGCTTCTGTATTTCTAAGGAAAAACAATGCACCCATATTCAATTTATCTGTTCTTATTCATTTTCCCTCCAGTTTAACTTTCTTAGTTGAAATCACATGCATAGTTAATCACTGGCATAAATTATTTGTAGCCACAAATGTCTTCTGAAAATTGAAAATCTGAAATTTGTGGGGGCCTTTCAATGCAATATAATGTATTTACTTTGTCTAATGAAATCTCCTTTCAAATTTTCAGATTTTGCTGGAGCAGATCTAGCCCCTTCCTAAATTGTCTGTTCAGTTTCAGGCCAGAGCATGATGAGATGAAGATCAATAAGAACAATTTTTGAGAGAATACAAGGATAAGGGTCAGAAAGATGGAGAACACAACCAGTTAGTAAGTACAGTTTTAGCAATAACAATAACTATTAGCTACCTTCTGAAAGAAAAAAAAGTGATGCAGAAAATTTCTATTTTAAACGATAAATCTTGAAATTATCAAGAAGGACAACACAGAAACCAAGAGGAAAAAAACCAAAACAAAACAAAGGGCTTGAAAACAATCCATATCCTGCCTACTGTGTTTTTGCATCTCTAATTTCAGTTACTTTCAGTTAGCTCAGTGACTAACTGAGAGCTAACTGGGCAATTCTTGTTCATAGAAGAATTTCCTCCATTTCTTCTGATCCTTTATGAATTCTGATCTTATCAGCATTGTTTTCAACTGCAGTCTTGCATTATCTTGCAGGGGCTCCTCATTGTTACTGTCACATTGTTTGTGCAATCTGTGGTGCTTTCTCTTACTCGCAGGCATAGTTACTCCTCAGGAGAGAAGCAGTCTCCTTTCTTCCAGAAAATCCACATTACCCACTTACAGTCAAAGAAGAATACAATAATACAGAGAACACAAGTGTAAATCAATTACCATCTGACAAACCATTAAGGGAAGCTTTCATGAAATAGAAAAAAATATTTTTCTCCAGATTTAAAAAGTAGGAACAACGAAAGAGTTCTCCGTTTCATGTTATGGGGGTTTTTCTTACTTATAGATAAAAAAATAAACGATTCTCTGAAACAGCAATTCCACTTGATGGAGACACTTTAAGGGTTAATTTGCCTTTATGTATATACAAGATGCTTTTTTTAACAACTGTGTAGTTTTCTCCAGCTTCATATATGGAAAACATTTACATAAATCCTTTAAAATACTGGCAAGATATCAACCTTACAAGGTCGTTTCCAAGTTGCATAATTAGAATACAAATTGCTTTGCAAGTACTGTTCAGCATTTTGACACAGAGCTAGGAAATAATGCCAAAGGGTGCTCTTTATTTCAGCAATGTTTCAAGACCCAGTAAAATTAGTAACAATTATAAATAAAGCAGTCTTATTGTTACCTAAGGCAAGAGGAGATGGGTGAAAGCCAGTTTCATCATAATTACCCTAAAAGCAAATGGACTCTTGATCAAATAACACTATTGACAAGGAAGACCAAACAAACTTCCTAAATGTAGAAAAAAATAATTTTCATGACAACCTATGTAAAAAATTTGTACAATCTTACAGCAAGTTCCAGTACAGTAATGAATTCACATTCCTTAAAGACAGGAAGAAACATGTTGAAAAAACTAGAGCGGTTTACATGGATATAATTTTTTTATTTGCATGCATGTTCATTGTCTGTATGATTACATTGGCAGAGCTGCAGTTCTGAAGTTCTGACAAAAAAGAACGTGACTTGGTTGTCATTTTAGATTCTCTGCAAATTATCACATAGAATCATTTACCAGAGAACCTGCCAAGGCAGAGAATTTAATTATTATAGCAAAGAATTTGTGCATCTCAAACAAGTGAGGTGAGGAATTTTCTATGAGAGTGAAGATATCTTGAGATGATGAAATTAATCAATAATACAATTATATTAGTTTCATTTTAAATAAATTCACACCAGAACATCCGTTTACTTATAAGAAAAATAGACATGGAAGTTTCTGCAAATCTTTTATCATTTGGAAAATATTCCAACAATTAGAAGCAATTTAGGATTTTATTTAGTTATTTATTTTTATATTCTAATGTAATAATAAATTAGATAATGGATATAAAATAATTTTCTTTCCATATATTGATAGTTCTCATTTTTATTATATAATAGAAATATTTGGAATACTTGATCAATTTTCTAGAATTAATGACAGCAATATGTTATCCCTTATTCTCAGCTATAGGGAGCTCAGCTCTGATACAAAAGTCCTGCAGTCCTGCTTGGAAATATTCAGGGGAAATCTTAAAGTAGTTCTGAGTGGGCTTTTTCCTGTTAGCGGAACTGATTTCCTGTTGCTTTGTCCTGTTAGCAGAACTGCTTGCAGCCATTCATTCCCACTGAAGCATTCCTTCCACCTCCCTTCCTTTTCAAAATTCAGTCTCTACATCCCATCCAGTCTCTACATCCCATTCAGTCTCTATTGACATCCCAGAACTGAAGCAGGAGCATCTCTTTGATAGATAGTGCTGCTGTGTAGATGCGGCTAAGGGAAGAATTTGCATCAGGGCCCAAGTCTCCTCCCTTTGGATTTGGGTAAAAATACACAACCATCTGACCTGATACTGGCAAGAATGTTTGTTCCATAAAGGTATGGAAAGTCTTTCCAGAAGCTCTCTCCCTTCACTAGACACATCTTACCCTGCCTTTGCTTGCCTGTGGTATTGCCAATATTGATTTAAAGATTCACCCCTGGGCTGACATGGCCCCAGCCCATCAGCAGGACTTGAATTGGCCTGCCCCTGTGCCCATTTCCATAGCCCTGCCAGGCCATCCTTTGTGTAGGGACCATGGGTCCTCTCTCCAGGTCTGATCCTGACCCCAATCCACAGGCTCACATCCCAGCCTGGGCCTCAGCTGTTCCACATCGCAGGGAGGTGACCTATGCCTGGAGCTGGGTTGGAAACTGCGCCAGTGCTCTTCCACTGCCCTGCACCTGGCTGCCAAGTCCTGCCCTGAGAGACCCTGACTGCTTTGTTGTTCCTTGCCCAACATGAAAAACACACAGTCTGTCTTGCACTACACCGTAAATCTCTGCAATCAAAAGGTATTCTTCTGAAAAGCATGGTGCAGCTGAAATAATGAAAAGTAAATGAATTTTTGAGGCAATTTTACAAAGGATCATATCAATACAATTATGAGTTAGGGTAATCAATGCTGCCAGATGACTGTATTTTGCTCAATGAGAGAGGACTGAGAAAACAAATTTGTTAGCTGAGACCCTTTAATTTGTCTGACAGAGTTTAAAAATATGAATGTAACTACCAGTCAGTTTAGGTTTCAAGCTAAAGAAATCCACAAAAATGTCTAATTTTCCTCATTGATGAGATTACAGATTTTGTTGACAAAGAAATTATGCAGATAAATTGTAGATTGATAGTATTTTTCATAAGTAGGTGCCTGTCATATACTGATTTGATTGATTAATAATGCAGTCCAGTCCAGTGAAAAAAATGATTAAAATTATTTAGAACAGTTAATGGAGATATAACTGTTTATTTAAATAAAAATTTATCTAAAAAGCACCATCATCTGGTGGGGATTTTTCATTTGTGTTCTGGCTACCTGCACTGCTGTTAATTGAAAAATTGGGCAGAATTAGAAATCACTACTGATACCACTTGTACATATAAAAGGGGCTGATACAGTGAAGAGTAATAACAAGAGCAAATCAAAGAGAGATAATCAGATCATTTGGTAAGCTAAGTCCATTCAAAGAAAATGCAATTTAATACACCTAAAATAAAAGATGTAACAAGAACAGGTTCATGCCTACATAATAGAGGATGTTCTGAAAATCAGTGGTGGATGGATGGTCTCTTTTGATGAGCACATATGTGTGCCAGAAGACAAATTGGTGGGTTGTTCTGGAGTTAGCGGCAAACCAAAAAACTCATCACTATCTCACACTTCCAGTAACCCTCTGCAGTACTCCATGTGAGTCAAATTTAGGCAAGATAGATGGTCCCTCTTCCTAACTAAAACTATAAAAATGAACTTCATAGCATTTTGACAGGTTTCCTGGCTTCTTGAATTCCTATTTCTCTTCTTGCATTCCTATTTCTCTTCTTGCATTATCTTTCTTTCCCTTTTCTCTTTCCAGTTTCTTAAGAAACAGAAGACTGAGACAATCTACTACATCATAAAAGAAGATGAGAGAAACATTCACAAATAGTAGAAAGGGTTTTAGTTGATCCTGTGAGAAGGAATGATCTGTATCCTCTATGTCTGTCATGATCCGGTCACTAAAGTTCTTAGAAATGCCTCCGCCCCAATGAAGGTGCAAACGAGACCATATTCCAGTGACTGTAGTATGGGCTTTATTTGATAGAGAAAGGAAGGAAAGGAAGGAAAGGAAGGAAAAGGAAGGAAAAGGAAGAAAAAGGAAGAAAGAGTGGGGGAAATAGAAGAGTGTTGACAGAGACAGAATAAGGAAATTATCATCACTCTGTGGATCCCAACGATGTTCCATTGATCCTCTCCAGTTGGTCTTGGTGGTCAATGTCTCCCAAAAAAGCATAGAATCTGACACCCAGGCACCTCCCTGGGAGCATGGATGTTTGCCAGTGCCTCATACAACAGGCTCCAGGTTTGTTGCACCACGTGCAGTCCTGTGGTGCAAAGCTTCAGGAATGACTTGGGGGAACATTTTGGGGATCCTTTGATGGATTAAAGCACCCCCTGAGCTGCCTCTCACATGAATGTCCTGTGGATGTGGCCTGTGGTGTTGGGGATTCTGCACCCATTTTGGTTCACAACCCCTGAGCAGAGATTACAACGCATGGAGACTTCATCCCCTCACATGTGTTGGGGGGAAATCTGTGCAAACCTGCTCCCAGCAAATGATCTGTGGGCTACACCCTCTCCCACCCCAAAGCAAGCCAAAGCTGATTCTTAGCACAGTTGCTGTATTTGGCTCACATTCTTTTCCCTCTTTACTTGTTTGTTTCTGGTGGCTGAAGAATGGAATTTTTCTTTATTTAATCCCAGCAATTTGACTTTCAGTCCAAGTCTCAGTCAGGAATCTTCAGGGTGGCTTCTCTGGCTGTAGCTTCTTTACACAGGGTTTTATTTTTACAATGAGCAAAACTTTATATCAATGCTTGAGACACAAACTGTTTCAGCCTCTGACAATGTTTAACAGTAAAAACATAAAGGTAAATGAACTAGAAAAAGGGAGTCAGTCTCTTACTCCCATCCATGACTTCTGAACCTTTCCTCAGACTTTCAAAACAGTTAGGATTAAAAAAAATCCCAAAACATCAGTTTGGTCCATGCAGCTGAGAAGTCTTAAGACAGTGTTGGCTAACAGTGCTCTTGAATCTAAAATAGGAAATAACTAAGCAGAATAAGTGTAGAGATTTTACCTTTGTATTATGGTATAGGTATTCTTAGATTTCAAATTCTGAATATAGTTTTGTTATTTTTGTCTTTAAAAATATGTGTTGAAAAATTGAGAGGACCTATGAACAAAATGATTTGTCTAATAGATGAAATTTAAAGTGAGGATTTTCCTCTCTTACAATCTTAGAAGGGCAGAAGTTACATTTTCTTCTCTAAAAGGGGAGGAAATATTGAGAATTCAGTATTTATTTCCCTAGTTAAAAAAGAGATACATGAAGAAATTAGTAGTTATGAATCGATGCTACAAAATTCAAGCCTCTATATTTTCCTGAATTAATTTTGAACAATTTTTAACAAATGGCTATGTTCTAAAGAGGCCATTGAGATCACCTTTAGCCATCCATGGAAATATATACTGACTAGACATGTCCTGAGTATAATAATAAAAAATACAAATACAAAGATGTCTGCTCTGACACAGGCAGAAACATCAACTTAAATCTTGCTTATTAAATCTTCCCAAATACAAATAATATAATATTTATAAAAGACAACATAATTTCTGTGGTATGATTAAGAAATAATCTCAGGAATAATTCAGAAATAATCTCTTTTATTAATTATATATACTCATAAACCATCAAGTTTAAGAATTTTTTCCTAAAATGGTAATCACTATGACTACTGCAAGGCACAGTGAGCAACAATACTGCTTGAGGTTTGCTCACATGTCTGTGATCTTCCAAGACTTCCTGTAAATGTTTTGTGGTTTTCATATACTAAATCATCATGCACATCTTATTAAAAAGTGTGACAAGGACACATGGCCAGACTTTCTGAGGCAAAAAGAAACTTGCAAGTGGCTTTCTCTGTGCTCTTTCTGCTAATCCTTCACAATTAAGGAAAAGTGGGGGAATATAATATTTCTTCATCCTTAACTTGCAGGTAAAGGTTGCTCCTCACAAATGCTTCATTTGAATTTTTCTTCATGTTGACCCAATTTTATAGAGGTATTCTCCTTTTAAGGCCTTCATGTCTTAATTTCAAGACTTAATTTCAAGACTACTTTATCTTTTGATTATTGAAACAACAACGTAATATGAAAAAAGGCTAACCAAACCCAGTCATGCCAAAACAGAAACAATAGCATATTAGTCACTGCCAAGGACATTTTTATTTAATTTCCCTCTGACAACCCTTAGCAAATGCATCCATAATTTAAAATATTTACAGCAGTAAAAATGCTTAGTCTGGAGATGCTGATGGTAGACTTGGAATTAGATCTAATGTGGCTTCATGCCCAGAATGGAGCGAGTCTGTTGCATGCTATTTTGGTTATGTACTTAAATTGTAAGGAGAAATGTATACATGTGTCAGTTCAATCTCTTTTGTCTAGTGACCATTTCTGCTGTCACCATTCACATCCTGATGCACAGAATTACTAACTCTTCCAACTTTTGAGCTAACATTTTTCCAAGTGGTATATCCTTATTTCATCCCTTGTCTTATGCAATTGATGTCACCTACTACTCAGTTGATTCAGTTGTTACAGTAAAATCGCTGGTCAAAGAGAAAGTCATGTAATTTTTCTTTTTCTTCCTCCAATAACTAACAGCTTTTAAAAATATTCATTCTATCTACTGGCTGCTCATATGTGTCCCGTGGAGAGATTTAAATTCTCATATACCTTAAGGTCAATTCTTTCCACCTATTTGGAGTCTTTCTGGGTAACAGATACTATAAAGGAAGGCAATATGGCAATATCTGTTATTCTTGTGTAGACAGTGATAACTATAGGGTCAAGAAATATACTATGTCCAGTCATGAACTATTAATCCAATTCTAGTGAACTACTACTTCAAAGCATAATTTCAATTATGCAAGTAGGATACAGTCAGAATAGTTGAGGTTTTAACAGAAATTTTGAAGGTCATCTAGACAGACTCCTTGCTCAGGAAGAGCTATGTCACAGTTGCAGAAAGTTGCTTATGGTTCTGTCCATTTGAGTCATAAATATCTCCAAAGATGGAGATTCTTTGAACATTCTGGTTGCTTGTTCCCCTGTTTGACAACTCACATGGTGAAAAAAAAAAAAAGAGTCTGATACAGATTTTCCTTATTGGGAAAAAAACTTGGTTTTGTTATTTTGCATTCTTTCTCAGTATGATCTGAATTTAACTTCTCTATACTCTCTCTTTAATAAGCTGTAGACAGCAATAACAGTCTGCCTCTGAGCCTTCTCTTCTTCAGGATAAACATATCCCTTTTCCTCAACTTCCCCTCATAATATTGTTGTTCCAAAATCTGATTATCTTGGTAGTCCTGCACTGGACATTCTCCAGTTTTTCATTTCTCCTCAGTGCTGGGGAACAAAGATATGGACACAGCAGTCCAAGTCTGGTGTCACCCGTGCTGACTAGAGAGGAAGATTCCTCCTTCAACTGTTGGTAAAGCTTTTTATGATGCATCCTAGGATGCTTTTGTCTTTATGTGCCAGCAATGCTCATTGCTGGCTCCCATTCAGTTTTGTTTCTACTAGGATTCCATGTTTCTTTTTCTTTTTTCAACAAATGGCAGCATCTTGTAAGTCTCCATCTACTACTCATTCAAAGGTATTGTGGTAAGCACATATTATAGTTCTGACCTTCGCAAATATTAAACTGGATGCTATGTACTGTGCATTATAATATGTTAACTTTTGCAGAAGTAGCTAGAGTTGTGAAATAATAACTAATGCTTTCATTTTTATACCTAATTGGCAATACTTAAAATAAGTCAGACACATTTGTGAATTAGCTGCTGTTGATTTTGAATACCTGTGGTTAACTGGCAATGAATGAAATAGCTAAACTGTCTGCACGGTCAGATAACATTTGAGGAACAGGCGTGAGGAGGATCCCTGCTATTGACACTTGGACTATCAACAACTGCCACCTGCTGAAACCACAGAACAGGGGGTTGTTGTGATGAGCTGACACACAACCCTCAAAACCACATCCAAGATTACTGCACATGCTCTAAAAGCGTGGATCAAAGGAGAGGCCATGCCAAAATGTTCCTGGAATGTGTAAATGAGCTCAAAGAAATGTTTGAATATATATAATCTTTTATGAATATTTATTTGACGAATGCAATAGAAAGGGTATATAAGAAGAGTTGCTCTGGCTGGCCGGTGTGCCTCTGGCTATGGCTACATACCCAGTGCTCATACTTTTGGTTTTTTTTTTAATTTTTTTCCCCTATTGTCCTTCATTAATTTTTTTTTAAATTCAGTTGAAGAGTGGGGGTCATTTCTTACAAATATATTCTCAGTGTTCCTTTTATTGTGCAGCATGAGACATGGACTTTTGCCTTTGCATAGCCTTCATGAAGATCCCATTAGTTCTGTTTATTTTTCTAATTTTGCAACAGCAATTATTTATCGTTGAGCATTTCAAATTATTATTTTCAACATTGAATCTGACACTATGTAATGTGGGAAGGTGGTTGGGGTTTTTCCAATTTTAAATTCTAGTCCTCCTGACTTTCAATATGTAGCTGTGCTACATTCTCACATTTCTTGGTACTTCTACTGCATATCTGAAGTCCAGATTTTTTTTTTTTTTGTAACACTTGATTCTCTGTATATTTAAACACTTACTTAACACTAAGTTTGTGAGTAGTTTCTCTGAAGTCAGTTCCATTGATTAATGCTAATCATGGTCTTAATTACATTGTTGGACTGTGGCCAGGATGACTGATGTCTCATTTGTTGCAAGCTATTAATGACTCCTTGTAATCAATTGTAGTGAGAAAACTTGCAACTGTAGTGAGAACACTTATTCCCCAGTGAAGGGAGGTCTGTCTCCTGAATTCAGATACTTAAATCTGAGGTTAAAATTTAGGACAAGAAAATCCAAACTATTAATCTATGCAGTCAATGATACAATAAGGAGTAAGAACTTCATAAAATCCATCTTCCCATTTCAAGGAAGGTGATGTGTTCTTGGGAACTATCCCTTTTTCTCACTGTTGCTGTTAGGAAGAATGAAGACAGCTGGCTCAGAATGCATGATAAACTTCTTACAACAGAGGTAATGAAAGGTGAATAACACTTTGATAATCAAATTTGTATTGCAACACTCAAGTGCTTGAATTATGGCCATTGGTATGTGGGATAGAATTTTTTCTTACGCTTGTGTCATAAAACCCACAGACGTACAGAAGACAGTCCTTACCTGTTGACCTCCACAGAGAGAAAAACACTATTGCTAAAGAACCTCGTCATTTAAGGACCAGGCTTCTTTGAGCAACTTGCCAGAGCATTTTCAAGAGAAAAAGCACATCTTGATCTAACTCTTAAAAACATAAGGATGAATCCAATGTTGAGTGGAACATAGCCATAAAGTATTCAAATTCAGTTCCGTTGTGGAAAGGATAAGTTTTCCCTATCAAATTACATTGTAGTGATAACTAATTTTAAATTCAGCATCTTAGAGACTTTGAACAAGAATGTTTCAAACACACTTTTAAACAGCAAAATAGGCAGAGTCAAATGGAAAAAAAAAACAACTGAACAGCAACACAGTCTTGCAGAAGGAAAAAAAGAGATCATTCAAAATATGAAGCAGTGCTTATAAAATGAAGTGGACAGAGAATGAACTTTTTAACTTAAATAATAGGCCATGTGAGACAAACCATACAGTAAAAATGGTTTAGAATAAAATTTTCTTTGACCACACCAAAAGTAGGATCTTTAAAAAAGCTGAATCATATCCCTTAAATCATATCAAATCATATCAAATATCCCTTAAAGCTGAAGATTCATCTTTATGAAGATGTCTCCAAAACTTTCTCAATTAAATCAATAGTGGCATCCTTAAACAAAATTAATAAAATGAACACATTGCCTGGACCAGAGATTGTTTGCACAATACTTCTAAAAGAAGGTAGATTTAAAACTACTCAATATTTAAACGTGGTGTTATCACCCCAAGTACTCTTCCACAACAGAATGGAAGGCCCTAATCTCAATGCTTTTTTAAAAAGGCCTTGACTAATCTGAGGAATCATAGAGCAGACAAAATGCAGCAGGTAACAGAATCAGAGATAAAATACAAGACACAGGATTCAGAGAACAAACCCAAACCAGAAATCAACTTTCAGATGCAATTTTTGAAATCATAGCAAGAATATAAATACAGGTTTTTGTTTATAAGTATATTCTATTTGGAGAAGAATGAAGTTTTTGCAAGTAATTGAAGTAATTGGAGCCTTGGAGACCTTTTAAGAAGTTGTCAAGTGAAGGAACAAAAATGATCCATCCAGTTTTCCTGTATTACTTATCTAAAAACACTTCCAGTTTTCTAGGACCTTATGCACAGTGTATCAGAGTCACATAAAAGCTGAGGTTAGAAGGCACCTTTGCAGATTAACTTGTACAACTGCCCTGATCAAACGAGGTCAGCTGCTGTAGGACTCCAAGGCGCATGACCAGATGGCATGGTCACAGTTGCACTTACTACTGGGGAAAGATCACAGTACCAAGAATTTTTGTGTCCTCCTCCCTTACTGCTGCCTACAGAGGATGAATTTCAGGTGTTCAGGCTGTCTAAAAGCTGTGGTGTAGTTCAAAATGGCCTGGAACACCACAAGACATGCTGAAGACAATATGTAATGGCAGATATAGCTATACCATATGTAAATCTATTAAAAAAAATTAAAAAAAAAACCAAACAAATTGACAAAACCAATACAAACTAATTGCCTTGTTACCAAGTTAATTAAATTAACAGTCACAGAAAATGGAAAATGTCTTTCTATATATAAAATATATATTGAAAGTAAAATGAAAGACTAATGAGTTGATGCTTTTATAGTGGAGATAAGATACAGTGAAGTTGTCCAAAAAGTAGTATGAAATTGTTAACAAGTTTATGGAAAAGGTAATTAAAAAAACAAGGCAACAAGATTTACTGACACAATTACAGTAATGAAAACTAAAATGCTAGTAAAGATTTTTGGAAGAAGCTCAGAAGTTTGAAAGACTAAATGGTGAATGCAATTCAGTATTTTATACGCAAAGCAGATATGAAGAGGAGAAGTAACTACAGGCACATATATATAGTGATATATTGTTAATTAATTTTCTCAGTTTAAGAAAAGGGTCTTAGAGTCATCCTACATAGTCTTCTGAACAGAGTAGAGCAGAGGCCATAAACCTCAGAATGTCTCTACTGGCACTGTTAGGAACAGATTTCGTCTTCTTCATAGCAGCCCATATGGTGCTGCATTTCAGACTTGTGATTAAAAAAACATTGTTTTGACTGTGGCTGAACAGTTCTTCATAGAATTGAGAGGGGTTTCTTAGTTTTATTTCTTTTTGAGCTTCTTCCACTCTATCCATCCCAGTGAATAGGGGAGTGATCAAGAATTTGGAAAAGGACAAACCCAGAACAGCTGACCCCAACTGATCAAAAGCATATTCCATTACATATGACATGATCAGCCATAAAAATTCAGGAAAAAGAGGGTAGGGGTAGCTTGTGGTCATATGATTTGTCTTCCCAAGAATTCACTCTGTATGATAAGATCTTGCTTCCCATTAATAGGCTGGACATCTCCATGCCAACACAACATAAGGAATGAATTCCTCATTTTGCTTTGCTTGAAACTTTGCTTTACATGTTAAGCTGTCTTTGGATTGATTGGCAAGTTTTTCTCACTTTTCTCTTTTTTACTGTCTCCTGTAGCCCACTGAGAGAGAGTAAGCATGCGACTGAGTGGGGGCTTACTTGTCAGGTGGGATCAATACATCACAGGATTATCAATTATTATATAGAGGAAAAAAAGACATAGGTTTTCCACTTTATAGTTTCATGTTGGACCTGAATATTGAAAATCAAATAAATTCTGGTCTTCCTACTAAATTCGCAGAAGATACTCTAAACTGAAAAAAAGTTACAGAAGAGGGAAAGAAGAACGAATTAATGTTTAAGATGTCTGCTTCTGAAAATATAAACAAGAAGCTAAAAGAAGTGATGGATATGGGGAAATGCATTAGAAAGATGATAGAATTATGAATGATGTATTTCTAAAGAAAGAAAGAATAGTCATTCACGACATCATCATTTAGAAAGATTGCATTAAGCTTAATTTGACAGACTAAAAGCAATTCAAAATAGTGTTTTTTCTACTGAAATTGTAATTAAACCAATTAACACACTGCAAAAAGATGCAATGACAAAAAAATAATTCATTTCAAATGCATGAGATGGTGTGGAGTTTTAATTATCATAAATAGAGAAATGGCTATCAAATTTTATGATCTAGATGTTCATACCGGAATCACCATCTTCAGAAGCTGAGATGGTGCATCAGATATAGATTGCTCATTATATTATTTATCTGAATATTTGTTATTAGATACTATTAGGGATAGGGAATGGGATTAGATGTAATAGACAGAACTTTCACCTGCGCCATATTATCAAATATCATAAATTTAAATGCTCCATAAATCTGAGGTATTTGCATACAGTAAATGTAGTCAATAAGAAGAGTCAACCATCTCTGGACAGTTACTTTTCTAAGTTTCTGTTAGAGGAATTTTAGGAAAATGTCTACTCTTGTATTGATTCTTCTCAATTATTTGCATCAGAAACACTTTATGTTTGTGATAAAGTGCCCATGAATTCCAAAATATTCCATATATTGACAAGACTGGAATATACAATGTTGAAGGTAGACATGATTCCTTAGAGTTTTTTTAATCCCTTTTCCTCTCACAATTGTGCCATGTACATGATAAACACTCCACAGATAAACATCCTCCATACTTTTACAAAATAAAATAATGTTTATAGAATTCTGACTGAAGATCTGTAGCATATAACACAAATTCTGTCTTCAAAATTGTGACAGAAATTTGTCTTACTAATTTCCAAACAATCTTAACAGTCCATTTTTAAGAATCACACAGTTTCAGATAGAAAAAAAATCCCAACCTACAACCACAGAAAAACAAAACCCCCAAAAAACTCACATATAATTTTCTTCTAAAAATCACTCATTTCACTAATAGGTCATATCAAGGTGCTGTACTTGTCCTGATAATGTCTCACTACATTCTGTATTGGGCTGCTAGTGTTTCAGATACCAAAATTCCTTGGTTTAGCACTCTGCCAAGAAATGCCATGGATGTCAGAGTGCTTTAAATCAAAACTGAAAACTGACTTGTTTTTCTCTTTGCTTCCCATCATTAGCTTGGCACTGCAAGCTGTGTTATTAATTATCGTACATCTCTTTTAAAGCACCTTGAGACGTCTTGCTGAGATAAGTTACCATGTCCTATAAATGGAAGTTATTCACATCCAGTCAAAAATTAGTCTTAAGTACAGTGGAACAAAGTCCTTCAAAATATCATCACCTATAAAAAATTCAATATAAATTAATACTTTAAGGCTTTTTTTAGAATCTGCATTTATAGCTTGCAGCTCAGAGAAGTATTGATACCTGTGCATTATGTCTTTGAAATAATTGTATATTCACAGTGACTCACATGAATCTTTCACATCTTTATTCATATTTATTTTGGTACAACCAAACATATAAAAAGAGGGCAGAGGGCATGCAGATGTAAGATTTCTGTTTGCATTCTTATGATGGATTTCCAAGATGCAAGTCTTGCACCATGTGTTAATGCTAGTGAAGAGAAACTAAGGAGGAAGGTAGCTCATCCTAAGAGGACAGACTAAAAAAGCTGGATAGTTACTTGAAGTAAGAAACTTTGTTACTGTTGAGCTATTTTAACTTTGGTTGAACACTGTAGGGCTTCAAAGAACATAAGAGATTTTAACATCTGATTTGAGAATGGGATTAGTTGTAGTTTTGCAATCCCAGTGTTACTTTTTGTAGGGGGATACAATATAAGAAAATAAAGGTAGTATAGACAGTAATCTTACCCCTGAAAGAGTTGCAGCTGGGTTAATTATTAAGGATTAGGAGCAGGCCTGATGTTAACAGGCCACAGCTGTAGCCAATCAGAAGAGTGTTATAAAAGAGGGGATTGGTGGGAACTGAAGTCAGTTGGCTACTGCGAGGACAAGGAAGGGTCAGTGCCTCGAGGAGAAGCCTACAAGAAACATCAAGGAGGTACAAAACTCTAGCAATATGGAACCCTTGCCATGTAATAACACCAACCTTTAGCTTTAGAATTGACCTTATATCTAATGGCACTGTTTCAAAAATGTGCTTGGTCTAATTTCACTTCAGACTCTGTTAATAAGAATAATTTTCTACAGCTGGAGAGGTTTAAATACTATAAAATAGGCATCAAATTTTGAATTCACAGGGAAAATGTAAAGAATGGAGGATCCTTTGAGCTAAGTATGTAACTAACTCACTGTTGTGTGCAAGCTAGCCTGTTCAGCTACATAGAGGACTGATCTTTCCTCTCAGTGATATCTTGTTCTGACTAGGTATGTAGTAATTATCTAACTGGTGCATCATTATTTTTTCTTTTAGATCTCACATATTTAATATGTGAAAACAATTCTCAAAAAGGAAAAATGATCTTTTAAAAGCCCAGAAGAAACAAATGACACAGCTGGATGTTAAAATTATGTCTCCAGCAAGTGAATTCAGTTGTGCTTCTACTCATGTCAGTTGTATAAAAATACTTTCAGAGACCCTCTAATAAAGGCAGCATAGATAATTATCTTTAGGAGTGCTCTAAGATTAAAATGTAAGCACATCTGAGATTTCTTAGCAATTGCCAGAAGCTTAGTAAATCAGTCATTAGTAAAAATACTTTTAATTTCAAATAGAGAAATTAGGAAAACTAAGTTAGAAAATTAAAATAATTTTCTTCTTTTATTTTTCAGAATTCTTGTCCTATGCTTGCCTGAAATGAAAAGCTATTCCAAGTACCCTGTGTCTCCCTCACTGTTCATTTCTGCTTGTAGCATGGCATGCTAAATGCTGTTTCACTATGGAAATGGAAGAAACTGACTTCCTGGTATCCACAGGAAATTGTCAGGGACCACTGAGACATCCACAGGGCAAGCATTGCAACAAAATGGACAAATTTCACAATTTAAGTCTAGGTATTGCTAGGCAGTAATGGAAAAGCATAGGAACAAGTGATTACCAATTCTCAGCTGCTACTGAGTAAGAATTTGGTCTCAGATCAAGCTTGGTGGTTAATGAATGCTTTGCCATTAAGTAAGGGATGGCCATACATGAAAAAAAGAACTCATAACAGTGAAAGTATCAGCCATGACAACATTAATTGTTCTTAGCCCATTCACAGTCAAAATAGCAACAATTATGAAGTTCCTGGTAAATGGAAAGGAACATTTTACTTATTTCTTACCACTTGTTTTTCATTCCTCAACAGTACACATTCTGCAGTGAAGAATATCACTTCTAACATCAAGAACACAGATTTGGACTTAATGCCTAATGATACAAAAGGGCTGACTGAGTATTGTTGGAGTCAGCAGTGTTTCCTTGTCTCTTTGACATTTCCAGGCTCAAGACTTACCTGTACTTAATTTTGTCTTTGCATCTTGCATAATACTTGCAAAAATTATATATTAAACACAGGCTGAAGACTTCAACAATGAAAGAGCTAGAAAGTGAGACTATGTAATTCAGTAGTTTCAGTATGCGTTGCATTTTCTCTTTCATAATACAGAGAACACCCTGAAGATTTGACTAACTTTCCCTCCACCCTTTTCTCATCATTGTACGTTATGCCATTAAAGTTAAGGAATCTTATTTATCCATGAGCTGATGTCATATCTTGTAAAAACTTATACACTTCAAAAGACCATATTTGCAAAAATTATACTCATGTTGAAGATACTTTGAAGATACTTAAAACTGTGATGACATTTCCCCAAATGAGGTCTTTATGAAAGAACTGATTCATATTTGTTAGAATTATTTTTCTTAAAACTACTTGCTTTTTTCTGTGAAGAAATTCTAAGTGGTAGTTCAAAAGAATCTTGATATCAAATCTGATGTTTGAACTGATTTGTGAGCTGTGTGTACTCAACAAGTCCTTGTGATATATTTTGCTTTGCAGTTATCCCATAGGATGTTTAATTTCTAAAGCAAATAATGAGCCTCAATGTCTTTCACAGAGCTTCTGGTAAGCAGAACTTTTTTGATTTCTATTTTAAATTGAACCAGAAGTATTTACATAGTTATCTGACTACTAACATAAGTGAATGTGTTTCTAACAAGACAGTTCAAAATAAACTATGCTATTTACTAGAGTGAAAATACATATCTTAACATTTAAAGGTTTCACACTATTTCTGCTCTCATTCACATAGAATATGTATTGTATCACAAGGGTTTCATTTGAGTGCAGATAGAGCTAGTACTGAATAAAGAATTTTTCTCACAATTAAATCTCCATTCCCTAATGTTTTAAAGTGAACATGGTCCTTGTACTGATAGTGAATAAGAATACCTTTTAAAGAGGATCTTATTTTCCTTATGTATCTGTGAATCCTAAGTGGCTTAAAATTGCTGTCAAAATTCTACATCTTTTTTTCAAAATAAACTTTTGGTCTTTCCCTGTAATTTCTTGTATATCCATGCATCAGTACAGGCCTGAGCAGCTTTGTATGGACCAATTTGAACTAGTTGAAAAGTAATTTTTTTCTAAAAAAGGAAACTTAATATTTGCCTCCTTAGAGATGCCATGAAGGCACAGTTACATGTTCCACAGTGTCCAGCCAAAGCACTCCTGCACTAGTACAGTCAATGGTCAACCTGTCACCTGATGTATTACTAATAATTTTTAAATTACCATTCACTGCTCTTCCAAAATTTAGATGTCACTATATGTCCATGTGTGAAGAAGAATGAACAAGTCAGGCTACAATTCAGAGTGAATTGTAACTAGGACAGGTTAGTAATGACCTATAGCTGCAAAACTGATGCGCTTGTTTTTTACTCTTGTGTCAATTACTTCTTATAAACAGTAAACCTATGAGGAAGGAAAATAAAAATATTCCTAATACAAATTCAAAATCTTTGAAAATGTGCTAGTTTCACAAGAATTTTTCCAAGGCATCAGAATGTACCATTTTAACACTTTCTCTTAAGTTACTTGTTGGAATTCTTGCTCTTGTCAATCTAGTCTAAAATTTGTACAACAAAAACAAATTGTTAAGATATGAAATAATTTCTTGAATTTTTTTCCTTGGAAAACGGGCTTAGAAATTCTCCATTAAACTTAAAAACATCCTTTAAAAATTCTTCAAACCCAAAGTCCTTTATAAAAATCCTTCATTAAATTTTTTCTCCATCCATGTCATGTTTTTACATTTCTCCCTTTTCAAATATGAATTTATCTTATTTAGTCTCATTTCTAAAGAAGTTTGAAAATACTAAGATGCATAGTCTGTCAGATTCACAGCAATTTAAATAATGGTTTCCATACATTATTTTAGATAATATATGATTAGTGCAATATTTTTCCTCCCAAAAATATCAAACAATTGCACTTATCTATGACTTATCTATGTCAAACAATTGCACGCACGCTGTTGCCCTTTACTAAACCCCAATAACTAATTATGACAAAACCACCTCTACCAACATCTTTGACTATAATTAGCTATCCTAGTTTTTGCTTTGTTCATCTTCAGAAGCAGAAATCAATTCTTGTCATGCTTTAGAATAATAGAGGCTCTGTGAATGCAGCATTTTCTTCCAAGAGATTCATAAATAAAGACAACATAGTTTTGTTTCTCACTGATAAACTGAACACATTCAGTACCCGTTCAGAAGGCTACTTTCTTCACAGGA
Source organism: Ammospiza nelsoni (assembly GCF_027579445.1). Classification (NCBI taxonomy): domain Eukaryota; kingdom Metazoa; phylum Chordata; class Aves; order Passeriformes; family Passerellidae; genus Ammospiza; species Ammospiza nelsoni. The sequence continues at coordinate 75,878,272 of NC_080634.1, read as the reverse complement.
GTATCATATTATGGGACCTTCTTTGTATTTTCTTGAATCTCATAGATGAAACTTCTCGTATGCTGCATTGTATAGTATTGTACCATGTCACTGTAGTAGTATCTAATTCAATGATTTGTACACCATGACCCCAGCTTTTTTTTCTGTGCACTAGCCAGAATACTCTTCCTTGTATGGGTAAGCATGATGTGCGTTCTTGTCTTCTAGACAGATGAAAATCATGGGTTGTTTTAGCGAAATCAGCTTTAGCAGAGACCCAGGTCATTCTGTGTGACTGCCCTGTATGATTCATTGTTTTACACTCCGTCAATCTTTGTGCTATCTGCATATTTTGTCAGCAATGATTTTGTATTTGCTTCTATGCCACTGATAGAAATATTGCCAGATCTATTGTTGTTCACTTCAGAAATTCAACAAAAATGTCTCATTCAATGCTTAATTGTCACAGATGACTTTAGGGGACATATCAAGCTGGCATTACTATGCTTTAAATGGGTCTTTTATTATCATGGTCATTTCCTGTACTAAGTTAACAACTAAAAATGAGCCCATATTTTTAACAAAAGATAAAATGAAGCAAGAAAAACCTACCAATGGTGTTCTTTAAAAAGAGCAAGCTATCAAATCAAGTGCCTAATTAAATTGTTGAAGATTGTGTAAGACATACACAGGGAAGGAAACAATTGGTATTGTTTTAGTGCAAAGTTTCTTCAGTGTACACAGAAATTGCATAAAAAAAGGATTTTGGTATTTTCTCACATCTATGCTTACACAACTAGGAATAGAATATTATTTACCACACACAATATTATTTACCATCTTAAGTTCTACAGACCATGAACTATTAAAGGTGACTTAAAATTTTCTAAAAACAATAAAGGAAGACTAGTGTCTTTAGACTTCGTTTTACAACTTTCTTCTAAGAAATAAAAGTAAGTGATGCTTTGTTTTTTCTAATTTCTTTTATGTCACTGCTATTTTCTCTGTAAAATTATAGACAGATGTTTTTCAAAATACCCAAGAGGGGAATTTAGTGTTTGGCTGGGGTTTTTTGTTTGAGGGCGCTTTTTTTTGTTGTTTTTTTAAAAATATTTTTCTATTAATTGAGGAAAATAAATTTCAAGAAATTTATATATTCTATAATAATAGATAGGTTTTGAAAATCTTAATCTCTTCAAAAGCTGGATATGGTTCCATTAATTGTGATAAAATCTTAATTTTTTTAGAGACTGCTTCAGATTGAGATTAAATATACACTAGCAAAGAACTGTCATTCCTATTTTCATTTCTTTGCCTGAGAGCCCCTAATTTCAAAATTAAAATAATTTGGAGGAAAGAGGTTTACATTTTCCATTCCAAGGGATGCTCCTGCCTTCCTTAGCAGACACCTGTCTTTCAAACCAAGACATTGTGGCAAACACTGTGGCAAAATTTAGGATGGAGTCTCCCTTCCCCTCTTAAAATATACAGTAATATTTTTATGCTAATGCAGTCATAGGTTATGTCAACTTTGTGTTGCATTAAGAGTATAGAAATGTGGCTGAAAATGCATTGTGTTCCAGCTGATCCTCAGAGATCAGTGGTGGATGCGACTGAGCAGAATTTCTTACTATAAGTCTGGTCATCGTCAATAAAGACATTAACAACCTCACATTAATGAATAATGCAGTTCATCAAAGCAATAGAAACACAATTTCAAAATTGTTGCTTATAAATATACTTGGCACATTAGCACTAAATATTTAAGAAGGAAAAACAGAACAATCAATTGGTAATTCATTAATCTTAACTTTACCAGCTTAATTTTTCCATCACTTTAACTTGATTTCACCAAAGAATCCTCCTACACAGTAGAGGGCACAAATCTTATGAAAGAGCCATCCCTGCTTAGGAGAGGACAGAGTCAAGCCCAACAATCTGTCTTCAAGCTGAGGTTGCATACTTATCCTCTGCCATGGAGGTTTTCAAATTACAAATTTATAATTTTGGGGGAAGGAGAATTGAGTCTATAGTCAAATGTTGCTTCCATCATAAGCCCTTATGGACATCCATTTCATATGTAAAGGAGAGATATTGAGAGCTTTTGCTTATAAAGGCTGTTGGGTATTGCAGTGGTGGAACAGAACTCTGACACGTCAGTAGAACTCCCTCTGTCATGTGGCCTCTGCCTGGTCACCTCTCATCTCATCAGCAGACTATCATGTGTGGAGAATACATTTGTGACTCATTTCAAATTACTTGACGTATTAGTGATATTCCGATAGGACTGGCAGAGCTGTGCTTATCTGAAGAGGCTGACAGCAACCAGGGAGCATATCCTGATGTTTCTAAAAGGCCATCAAACATCTGGATGTAGACATCTGAAGTCCACTGTTAATGTCAATAAATGGTCAACACATGACATTGTTCTTGCTTAAATATATTTTGTATTTGGAGGTAAGACTAGTAATAATAAACACAAGTCTTCAATATTTAAAGTGTGAGACTTGCACTCCAGCTTTGCCTCCAGAAGGAAGCAACTGGCTGCCAGGTATGTCATGCATTGCAGCTCTGGTGGATGTGTGAAAGGGCTGCCTGCAGCTTGGAAAGCATTAGACCCTACACTGAGGTAAAGGACTGTATCCTACTCTCAGAGAGATCATCAATTCTCCAAATTCCACTGTCGGTGTTGACCAAAAGCTCATTAGGTTTTCCTAAATATATCCACCAAACGTTATCTGTGGCATCTGAAACGTGCACAAAGGACTGGTGGAATTACTATGGAACTTTTGGGAGATCTGTACTTTTGCAGAAGCCAGACAAGCAACTGAGCAGATCTCCATTGACTGTAGAGGAGATCACACATGCTCTATATACAGTCACCTACATTCAGATAAGTCTGACATTTATATTCTTTTCCATCAAAAGTGAAACTCCAGCCTGTCAGCTTGTATAAATTTCTCATGCATAGACATGTGAGATTACAGGACTCCCTCTAATGGATTGCCTTTTTTCCAGTTTCAGAATTGAGAGGGTCTTCATAGGTAATGCAGAGTGCCTGCCAAATCCGCGTCCGGACCTTGCTAAATCATGCTAAATGTGAGCAAATGAATTAGACTTCTTTTTACATATACCAATCAAGAATAAGGCACATCTTCCCAATTAAATTTAATACTTGAAAAACACTACCTTATCTTTAAATTCTCTTGTCCTATTTTTGTAAGTATGTGTATGCTCACATTCTTTTGTTTTCATTCATTTTAATATTCAAATATAAATAATATAATCACAGTTCTAACTTTTCTTCTACATATGCAGAAGGAAAGTATTCAAGGTTTCTTCCTGAAGATGTGTATTTTAGTTACTTTCCCTACATTTATTTGGACTGCAGTTGTCTAGGAAAACACCTAAGATATATCTTTGTTGCTAGGAATACTTGTCTTTCTTGTTAGTAGTATTATCATCTTCATTGTCATTAGATACTTTTCATGCTTCATTTATCAGTTTTAATTGAAAAAATGCTCACTGACAATCCAAAATGTTTATTTCCTCTTGTTAATACTCATGTTTTCATTAAATTTAGTGCATACTAAAAATTCTCATGAAATGATCTGAGCAATGTTAATAATGTCTTCATATTTTGAAAAAACTTGTATTATAGCTGTGCCTTTTACAAATGAAAATGCTTATTTTATTGTCATTTTAATAAATCTCTAAATTATGACAGCTAGAACTGTTGTCTAGGTCAATAACCTAGCAAAAAAAATCATATTCTGAAATAAGTTGAAGCAAATAATTCACATTTTCCAGCCATTACAGCAAATTTTCATAACCATTTCCTGTTCTAAATGCTATTTTTAAAAATAGCAGAACAACACTATATGGTTACAACAGTTCTTGCAAGCAATGTTTGCATCTTCAAGTAGTTTGTTCTCATATGTAGTGAAATAGTCATAAATCTTCATGTAAATATGCTTGAAATCTGAAAGGCAGTTTTATACTATTTTAAAAAATTGTAAAGTCTTGGGAAACCTCACTGTTTCTCATAACTTAATGTTTTTCCTTAGAAAGGACCAAAGTTTCTTATTACCTGTCTTCTCTCCTACCCTCATATCCATTTGTGTCTTAGCTTCTACCTGAAATATAGTGTATGTTCAAAATTATCGTACAGACTTAAAATTATTATTGAAGGCAAAGTGATTTCTGTATTTAATTGAAAATGAAATTTATTAGAAATGTGGACAATATCTGAATGAGAAATGCCTTACCGTTAGTTTTGATTCTGAAGAGTAGTCAAGAAAAATGAGATTGATTTTTGTGAGTGTGCTGCCAGTAGTCGATTCTCTCCTGTTACTCCCTGTCATTAACACATTGCTGTTTGCCTGTCTGCACTGTGCTCCTTCAGAAGAAAATTCCTGAAACAGACATTTCCCCTTTGATAAGGATTAGGTAAGAATGAGGTTTAACTTTGAAAAACTACTCAGGAGTGGACTGGGTTAAAAACTGAGCAGCTCAGGAAACTATTCTATCTGGTGGATATGATTGGATATATTTCAAAGAAGACTTCTGAAGGGTCTGAAACTCTATTCTCTGTAAAAAGCAAATTACTCTTCCAAGGCAACTCCATAACCTCTAATAATCCCTTTTTAAACTAAAGTAAGTTAAGACCACAGTAAAAGATATATCATATTAAGACTACAAGTTCAAAAACAGGGTTGCAGGCAGTGACCTTAAAGTTTGTATAAGAGAGTAAAACAATTTCAAGAGATTAAAACTGCTATGGCCTGAAAATTTGACGGGTGTAATTGTATGATGTTTGTGTAGTCTCAAAGTATCAGATCACCACCACCTCTATTTCAACAACAATCTTTTCTTTTACTTTCAAAAATTTCACTGATTCTATTTTTCTTTCTGCTCGCCTTTTATGCAACAGTCTTTGCTTTTAATGCATTTCATTTTACTTGTCTCTTGTTAGTTATATGCTTGAGAGCTTTATGTGAGTTCCTGATGCACTCTGAATCCACATTTAACACTTCATTTTGAATGAATATGCTTTCACGTAATAATTCAAATTTAGTTTTTCTAATATATGACCAGAGTCCTTACTTTGCACCCACTGGTCATGATAAGAAATTGTTGTTTTTTTATTACAACTCTATTTAAATATGTATATATTTATATATATATATATATATATATATATATATATATATATATATATATTTATATATATGTATATACATATAAACAGAAACATATATGTCATATAACCTATTTGTACTTTATTTATGTATTGTATTTTATGTACTTCCTATATGAATTTTTCAGTCACTAGGCCATTGTGTAAAAAACTGGTCAGTACCACTCATCCAGTTGCAGTTTAAGCAAAAAAAAAAATCCCCAAACTTTATTTATTTTAGTATGGAAATTACAATGAGCCTCAAAAAAGGATATCTTAAGCAGGACAAAGTATTGATGACAAATTATTTCCCTAGCTATTAAAATTTCAGAATTTCTTGAAAGGATTTGTCTTTGCCATAAACTGTGTGAAGCAACTACATTTCCTGGTAAAGATAAATGGGGAAAAGTAAAATGAGGATCTTGAACCATGGGCTGATTTTGATGTATGCTAGAGTAGTGAGAAGAAAATGGAACTTGTGTTTTTCAATATGGAACTCAATAAAAAGGACTCTGACCACACTAAGTTACCCTAGGTGTTCATCTAAAAATGTTTCTTTCTACAACACTGTATTATGCCAAAATTTTCTTGGTTTATTTTCTTGAATCTATTAACCATACTCAGTTCTTTATTAAATGTTATGGTGCCGCAGATCAAATTGTATTACTTCTTATTATGATAAAATAAATGTACAAGAATTTGAAATGTCTTCTTATTTCTGAATGTATTGCAGCACTGTGGCCCATCAGATATGGTGGTGTTGCTACTTGCAAAGATCACTGGTCACTAGACCTCATGTAAGCCTGGAAAATTGTCTTAGTTTCCGCTTGCTTTACCACCAAAGAAAATTGTTAATATCAGTCAGGTGGTATTGGGGCTACTGATTTGGCCTCAGCCCTATCCTCTATGTTTAATCCCGGGATTTACTGGAACTTGTTCATATTTATTCTATTGAAGTTTGTGATCTAATGCTTAATCATGCCACACATGCCATACAATTTAGGGCCAAAGTCCAGCAAACAGTCTGGAACAAGAAAATAATTATCACAGTACAGAATTGCTGACCAACAGAAAAGGAGTGAAAACAGCAGAAAAGAAAAATGACACAATGAATGACACTGACCTTTTCTCAGCAGGAGCTCAGCAGGCAGCACATGCATAGATCAACCACCTACCAGTCACCTCAAAACTTTGAAATAAATGGGAACTTTCTCTGAATAATGATTGCTGATTAATTTACTTTTACTCCCCTTACTGTTAAGGTGCTCACCTAGTGATGCACTTTAGTCATAGAAACAAAGTCATAGGAAAAAAAGCACACAATGCCTTTATAAGGTTTTAAATACCTTGTATTTATACAATGGAAACTGAATGAGAAAGTATTCATTAGAATTGTAGTCAGTGCTTTTCAGCATCTCTGATAATTTTGAAAAATTCATATAATCCTATAAAAAATGAAAATAACTCTAACAAAAATGTCAGTGTGATCTCCTACAGCAGGTATTACTTTTGCAATATCTGTTTGTTCCTCCTTATGAGCCAAGTGCTCTAGACCAGTCACTTTCTACTACACTTCAATATCAAGATATATGGACTTTTACAAGGGCATGTAGAGATAGCACAGGGGAGAATGTCTTTAAACTGAAAGAGGGCAGGTTTAGGTTAGATATTAGAAATAAATTTGTTGCTATGATGGTGATGAGACACTGGAACGCGTTTTCCAGACCTTTAAGCATTCAAGGTTGGACAGGGCTTTGAGCAGCCTGGTTTAATGGGTGGCATAGCTGCCTAGGGAAGGGGTCTTGGAACTACATAATCTTTCAGGTCCCTTCCCAAATCATTCTATGATTCTATGATTAAATGAAATGGGAATCTCACACAATGTGTGAACACCACACAAGTAAGCCTAAATATAGGCAAACACATTCACAAACCCTAGCCTCTCTTTTTTGTCTAAAATAACTCACCTTGATAATCAAAGCAAATCTTTTCTTAATTAATCTATCTCTCAGGCATGCAAGGTCAGATCTTCATCTTTTATAGTACTATTTATAGATTGGCTTAATGTTTTTTGAAGTTCTGCTTTCTGAAGCTCTGTGCACTGCCTACTGAGCAATCTTTGTAGTCTCTGCTACACACATACATTATTAGGCATTTGATACACTGATGGCTTGGTCAGGACATATATGTGGAAAGCACCAAAACACAAAGAAAAACCCAAAACCAAAAGTAACTTTTCATATGTTATTTCTCCTTTCTTTTTAAAAAAAGGATATCCTCCTCTGTAAAACAAACTTTGAAAAAGTGCTAGCACCCATATGTTTCAAAATGTCAGGCACTGTATTGCTTAAATGTTATCCTTGACATCTCTCTCATTAGGGCATCAAAGATGAGAATCCATCTGCAAGGCTCTCCTAGATTAACTGCTGGAATAAATATTTTGAATATTTGACTCGACTTTCAAAATGTGTAAGTCAGAGAGAGTAACATTAGTATGATTTAGGGGTAGTCAGAGGGAAATAAATTTAAAAGTAATTGAGCATGTATTCTTTAGGCTTCAATAGTCCTTGCTGTAGTCTCTTAAGATGTCAGATTGAAGTTTAAAATTGATCTTACATGTAATATCTGTTATTTTACTATGGTAACCATCTATGAAGATGCATGCCTCATGACAAGTAGGTCAGAGCTGATCAGTATGAAAAGATATAACATCCCACTGAAAAAATCAATCTATTATGGAACACATACTAAGTGTTTGTCTGTCTTAATAAGGAAATTATTCCATGTCACTGTGAGATGACATTTCAACAGATTTAGGCACATAATTAATTGCTATTATGTTGAGTGAATCTGTGGAGGAAAGGAGCAAACTTTCTAACAGTCTCATTCACAGAGCAGAGTGAAAATCATTCTTTTAAGACAGATGATGTCAGAGGTTCTAATTTAGATCTTCTGTTTGGATTGTGAATGATGCAATATTAATTTTTCTGTAAGCGTAGACATTATCTGTGGAATTTCCACAGAAACCAAAAGCAGACTTGAAATACCTAGAGAAAAAAAATTAAAATCACCAATCCAAGTATTTTACAGGGAACATCTAGAACCAGATAGCAAATAGGATAATATCCCACAGATACTAAATAAAAACGTTGTTCTATTTCAACAACTATTGCTGTTGTGACTATGATCTGTCCAGTTCTGATTTAAATGCTTCAAAAGAATCCTTTTGAGTTTTTAAGGGAACCATTTAAAGAATATCAAGGTATAAAAACAAACAAATAAAAATAAAAAGAAAACAAAATCATTACAGGATCAGAAAGCATGCCTTATTGTGAGCTATTAAAGCTCTGCATAGATCTGGTTTGTTCTGAAGAAGGTTAAATACCTGAATAAATCATAGACTGAGTATGTACACAAGGAAAAAGAATATGTAATTTGACAACTATGTGGTATAGCAGAAAAGCAAGAATTGTTAATGGAAATATTAAAGACTGGAAAACTAAACAGATACTGAGTGAGAGCAATTAGCCATCAAGGAAATTTGCAGTGCTTTTAGATTATCTCCTATAATGGAAGTTTTAACATAAATTTGATTACTTTTCTCTGTCCTTATAACAAGTAAATACACATGCAGGACAAAGCTCTTATTGTTTCAGAAAGCCAAATTTAATAATTAGAATTTACTATTACTAGTACAGTGACAAGATCTCTTTTTACCTTCAACTACAGCTGAAGGTACCAGAGAGAATATATCCTTTGAGCAACACTGTGGCTATAGAAAGCTGCATTATTTCACTTGACCAGATACCTGAGGTCTCTTGAATCTCTTGACTGCTGCAAAAAGAAATTGCCTGCACAATGATGCCTGGTGCCATTTTATGAGCCTAAGTGTTCTTCTGTCCCCTATCTGCCACCCTAGAATGCAACTCTCCCACAGGTCCTTTGTAATGTCTGCCAGACTCGTGTTAATGCTGCAGAAACCCCAGACTAGCAAAAATAGCCATCAATATTATGACAGATTACTTCAGCCCATTGACTAAAAAAAGATCCTGCAAAGCAACCTCATAAGTAAACCAGAATGTAGAAATCTACATTAGGACTGTTGCTTAATATATTACTTTATTATTATTATTATTAGTGTTTAATTAATCCAACCTTAAAGATAACCAGAAAAGATGCATTGTTACAATATTTTCCAATTTAAATCCCATGTAAGACTTAGTATTGTAAGTATTCAAGGAATAAGTGAAGTTTATGTGAATCACAATATAACGCTTTATCTAAACTAGGAAATATTAATCTTCCCCTCTTTGGAATACTAAAATATTTAACTATTTGTTTAAAAAATGAATTACAGACATTTGTGATGCAGAACTGAGGGTGAAATAAACCCATTTATTTTCAGCTTAAAGCATGGACCCTTCTGGCTCAGACTCCATCTGAAAACCAACAGCTAGTGTATGCTGATCTGCATATTCAAACAAGGTCTACAAATAATTTTTATTCTGCAGGTGCAATTGACTAATCATCAGTTTTATTGTGAGTCCAGACATCCATGTGGCGTTCATTGACCTCATCTACACATTGTGCTCTGAATCTCCTAGCTGGCAAAGCTGTCAGTGGATCATTTAGATTATTGGATCCTACACCCCTCTTTCTTGATTGGAGGAAAATGGAGGAAGGGTCCTGATCTTGAAAGAGATTTTTCTTCGCGTCAGTGGCAATAAATATCCTAGTCTTATTTTTTCCTATTATCTTCGGAACTATCAATTTAAATCTCCCATCAAATACCTCTGACAAAATACAAGCCTATATAAAGTAAAAACCTATGTTTTCATGAAAAAATAACCTTATATTAAAACATTGAACTTTATGTTTATATATTGTATTTTTTTGTGTTGTACCTAAATGTGGGTCTTTCATGGTCAGACGTTTTTGAGGCACTTCACCCATAGATTAAGTACCTCAAATCATAAAAGAAATCAACAGAGTATAAGCCTTTGTTATTATTTTTTTCAGAAAACATGGGTATAAAATAAATCATAATTATAAATGTTAAATATATGTGCAGACAAGGGAAAAAAAAGTGTACAAGGAGTGAATGTACTCAGAAAAAAAAACATTAATTATTTTCCTATGTCCAAAAGAGAAGACAGTCTGCAAATTTGGGATTATCTGTTAAAGTGTCTCACCACTTTCCTCAAGGCAAACAGCATTTTGCCTTCAAGCTTCCAATTTCAAAACAAAGACATTTGTGTCAATAGACTGTTCAGAAAGACTTAATAATACTTTTTTTTTAAAGGGGCAAAAGTGATATCCAGTATATTTGTTCACGCTTAAAAAGAACAAACGAAATGAAGGGAAAATATATTTTCATACAAAATAAATGTTATTACTCTGAAAATGCCTTTCTTGGGAAGTAAATTGGTTGTGTGCAGAGGTGGAAAAGGTAGAGTATGGAAAAAAAACCCAAAATCTTGTGCTATACCTAAAACACTCAAGTTAAGTTCTGAAGTCAAGGAAAAATTACAAGCCCCAAGGAAAGGCTATTCTGATTTCCTTCCTTGAATCAAGATGCTCTGACAGAGGATGTATACATAAATGTATATAGAAATGTTCTCTAATGCATAACTATCTTAATGACACTTGGTCACATTTAAGGAGCAAAAAAAAAACAAAAAAAGGTGAGTGCTCTCTCTTATGCATATACTTGAAGTTATACTAAAATCCATATCTGATTTAAAATCTGTCACGGCCAAATTTTAATCATCATTCTTTTATACAGCTACAGAATTTGAATAGTCTTCTGCCACTGCATCAATCATCTCAGTTTATATTTTCTTCATGCCCTTGGTGGTATTAAATGGTAGGATTAGCTTCAAAACACTAATATTTCAGAATATTTTCAAATACCATGTATCAAAACAATGATCCTGCAGGCTTGTCTATTCTTTTCCAGGCATCTAGTACATATATCAGGAGAGAGATTGCCTGACATCCTTTTCTGTCACTTGTTAAAATACAGCGAATTGCTAAGAGGTCAGCCAATGAAATGTTGCAGGGACAACCTCAAAGAAAATCTTCACTTATGTAGTGTTCTTTCCACAGAACAAAAGTTTAGAATTAAATACCATTTCCTAAATCAGAACATGTATACAAGGTTATCAAAGCCTATGAACATAAAGAGCTTAACATTGTATAGAATCCTCTGAATATCTTGCAGGTGGAGTAATGCTGGAAGATATAGGGGTCTCCACTTTAAACAAGAAAGTCTCTTATTTGTTTGGGGTTTTTTTTTTTTTTTTTTGTTCTTTGATGCCTTCAGATTCTTGCCCAACAATATTCATTTCCTGATTTGTTTTCCTTCTGAAGCCAGCTTATCAAATTTCATTAAAACTTCCCAGATCTACCTTGTAAACTCTTGCTTTGTGTTCATACTTGAGAATTAAATTATTAATTCTATGTTAATTAAATGTAAAGAAAATAGTTTTTACATAAATACAAAATATTTTTATTATTGCATTATCTTCTTGCTTCATTTGCTCCTTCTTTTCAAATAGAATTTTGGTTTTCACAAAACATTCACAGCTTCCAACTGTGGTACTCTTGAAGTCATAAATGTCAATAAGCATATGCATTTTGATACCAAAGCTTGCACTGACTGCTCTTGAGACCACATTCTGGAATGATTGTTTCATTCACAAATAGGCCAGTTTACTTTGGTTGCTTCTCAAAATTTCTCTAGAAGTGGTTGGTTTGCTTTTGTTTTGGTTTTTTTGGTTTTTGTTTTTTGGAAGTTTTTTCAATTGGTTGGACTTTTTTAGTTTTGTTGGGTATTTTTTCACTCTTTTTTTTTAAATTTTGTTAAAGCAAAATCTATTTTACTTACTGAGACAGGTTGATGTGATCTGACTCAATTCTCTCTTCTAAGTAGAAATTAAAATCTGGGATAATCTCTCATAGCTGATGAAATGCTTACCTTCCCTGCTATACTGATATACTTTTCTTCTTTCTCTTCTGCTGTGGATTTGTTAGCTTGACAAAATTAATGAAAGATTCTGTATCTTGATGAACTTTTGATATTTAAAATTAAACATTTATTATATCTGTGCTCATAACAGGAGATGGGACTGGATGATATTTGAAGGTCCCTTCCAACACAAAATTTTCCAGGATGCTGTGATTCTGCAATTCTGTGTTGGGCTTCTGCTGATTTCCATGTAAAGAAATCTGTAAGTTCAAGCATACATTAATGGTGTGAGAAAAGACATCTTAAAGCTTTTTAAAGTTTCAAGAACCATCAAGGAGGCACTCAAGGAACATGTTGGTTTTTTGCATTCACTAATTTCTGTTTCATTAGTGGCCTTTTTCAGTCATTTCAGATTTAGTCTTATCCTCATGTAAGGCTGACTCTTGTCCTGGTGGGTAAGTAAATGCTGCTGCTTTTTTTATCTCAACATTTCTTGAGCTTTGCCACTGCTGATTCTGATTTCTCTTCTCATCATTAATTTCATTTCAGCCAGAAGGACGCAAACATAATCTCCATATAGGCTGCCAAAAGTGCCTTTTCATCAGCTGAGATAGTGCCAGCTAACAAAGCAATGAGGAATTATTTCCCCTGTAGGGAAGAAAACTTGTTTTTCCTCTTTTAAGATACAAAAGTGACCTTAGGACTTTCAGTGGTGAATGTATCTCTGTCCAGCCTGATGAAACACCGTTGCAGCCTGTGGCTTAGAGAAGGTGGTTTTGTCAGGTTTCTGTCCCACCTCCATTCATTATTTTCCAGATCTTATGCAAGTCATTTTAACTACTTTTACATTAAGACTAAATTCAGGAGGCTCCTTATCCTAACACCTGCATCTGCTTGTAATAAAATCATGGAATATCTTGGGTTGGAAGGGACATTAAAAATCCTGTAGTTCCAACTATCCTTGCCTCTATCATGACTATCAAGAATGAAAATATCAGCCAGAACATGCATGTGAGCAGCAAATGTAGTACAATTGCTATCACCCTCTGTAAAGAACGTGTCAGATTCTGTTCCCCAAAAGACCTCCAGTGCTGTCCTCAAAGCTCAGCCATCTCTTACATGCTGTCCCCATGCCTTGCATACTGCTATCTGTTCACCTCCCACAGCATTATCTTCCAATTTCTTGCTCTGGTACTTGCAATATCCAGGTGTTTGTAATGTTATGTCTAGAAGTTTTTCATGGTCCGTTCTCTTAGCTAAAATTTGCAACCAGTCTCTAGTCATCTGTTTGCATAACATAACAAAGGGCATGGCTTCATATTATGTGATTGACTTTCATTTAATAAAACAAATTAATAATAAAATATAACAACAAAAAGCCTAGAAAAAGTAATTACTTTGAAGTTTCATGTTCATTGTCATTAGCCTTAAAAATACAGCATATGTTACAGAATATTAGAGAAGGGCTGAAAATCACTGTTTAGAGCAGTGAGTAATTCACCTTTATTTCTATCTCCCATATTCAGTCTTGTAGCAACTCATTTATTTAATAAGAGTGCTTTAAGAACTTATCTATAGTATTTGTTTTCTTTCTAAATTGCCTTTCTTCTTATTAATAAATTGAGCACAAAAAAATCTTCCACTTACACTCCAGACACAGTAGCTAGTGGAAAGAGGAATTTTTATCACAAAGAAGGAGAGGGGAGAGTTTTGGCTTCATTCACCAAATCTGCTTGTTTGGAAGCTAAGCCCAAAATAGCAAATTCTTTACTGCTTCTTTGAAAAAACGAGCTCATTAGAAGAATGCAAATAAAATATGTAAGATAAAACACTAATATTATAAGATACAAGAAATGTAAGATAACAGAGAAAATAAACACAATTGGAGAAAAGCAAGTGAGATAGCAGAGAAAAGTATGGAGTAAAAAGAAGAGAAATATGCCTCAAAGAATCAGCTGGGAAGAACATTCAGATACAGAGAATAAGAAACATTGAAGAGCAAATAATTTCCATTTCTTAATGTCAGTACATTAATTGCTCCAGTAATAAACTGAATTTTCATAAAAGTGCCCTGGTCAAAAAGCTTGATTTAAGCATGTGGAATATTTTCACAGACTAGGAAGATATATAAGAAAAGAAATTTGGAAAATTTAGAAGGGAATATAATGAGAAATTGAATATCTGATACAAACAGGATGAAAAGGCTAGATAAATGACATACATAAATATAAATATATTTCTATCAATATAAAAAACTAAGAACAAACAAGTGTGATGGATTTAGTGAAACTGAGGAACTGAATGGAAAAATAAAAATAGAGGAGAAAAAAAAAGAAAGTAGACTTCAACTACTTGAAGTAGTATTGAGTTTTTCATTAGTAAATTTGCGTACAACAAAAAGCTGGGAGCGTGTGTCGGTCTGTTGGAAGGTAGGGGGCTCTGCAGAGAGATCTGGAATGGTTGGATGGATGGGCAGAGTCCAATGGGAAGAAGTTTAGCAAGTCCAAGTGCCGAGTCCTGCACTTTGGCCACAATAACCCCCTGCAGCGTTATAGGCTGGGGACAGTGTGGCTGGACAGTGCTCAGGTGGAAAGGGACCTGGGGGTGCTGGTTGACGGTGGCTGAACACGAGCCAGCAGTGTGCCCAGGTGGCCAAGAAGGCCGATGGCATCCTGGCCAGTATCAGGAACGGTGTGGCCAGCAGGAGCAGGGAGGTCATCCTTCCCCTGTACTCGGCACTGGTGAGGCCACACCTGGAGTGCTGTGTCCAGTTCTGGGCCCCTCAGTTTGGGAAGGACATTGAGAAGCTGGAGAGCATCCAGAGGAGGCAATGAGGCTGGGTGAAGGGCTTGGAACACAAGCCCTGTGAGGAATGGCTGAGGAAGCTGGGGGTGTTTAGCCTGGAGGAGACTCAGGGGTGGCCTTATCACCCTCTCCAACTCCCTGAAAGGTGAAAGGTGGCTGTAGCCGGGTGGGCATTGCGGGGGACGGGGCAGGTATAAGTCCAATGGTGTCAGGAACCCATGCCTTAAAAAAGGAACCCACTAGGCCGCAGCAAAATATCCAAATATGGATAACATTGTAACCAGACCAGTGAAGAGATTTTTGCTTTTATTTCCAGCACATCAGTCTCAAAATACAAAATGGAGACCTGACAGCTCACTGATCCACACCAAAAAATGTCTCCTCCAACAGCCCTGGTACAGCAATACATAAAATCATCTCAGAGTAGAATTCAGCCAATCAGACACAGAAAACACATATTGACAAGCATTCTATCCAATCTTATAAAACATACGTAATCGTAGCTAAAACAAAGACTAGTTCATAAGAGACAAAGAACAGAGTTCTATTCATGCTAACCTTCTAAAGATATACATTAAATAACCTTGTTGCCATCCTAAAGCCAATTCCACAAAGACCTATTGTGGTTTGTCACATCTACTGCTTGGGAAACTTTTCTGCTGTATTTGCAATGCTAACAAAACTTCAGTCTGAGGCCTATACTTTTTTAACCATTTCCTAAAAACCCTCTAACCTTAAGGATTCCAACAGGCGTTTGGTCTCTTTCTCCAGGCAGCAACTGACAGAACCAGGGGACACAGTCTCAAGCTGCATCAAGGAAAATATAGGTTGGATACTAGGAATAAGATTTTTACAGAAAGGTTGATAAAGTATTTGAATGGTTTGCCCGGGAAGGTGGTGGAGTCACCATCCCTGGATGTGTTAAGAAAAGACTGGATGTGGCACTCAGCACCATAGTTTAGTTGAGGTGTTGTTATCATATTTCTAGAGTCCCATACCTTCTGGGTGGCTTTCTTACAAGCAGCTCTTCACAGCAGTGTTGTTCCTGCTTCTTCATCAGGGCCCCTCCAAGGCTCTCCCTGACTGGCCAGCCCACCCCCTTTTATCCCAGTTATCTTCATTGGCCACAGCTGCCCCCCAATTAAGGACATCACAGCTGCAGCCCATTTAGAACAACTAGGATCAGGGCAAGGTCACTTGTACAATACATAGATTTTACTATGGCTCAAAGGCCACCTATACAATACATACTAAGATTCAATGGCCACCTATATTAGGGCTGGGTTGGACTCAATGATGTTGAAGGTGTCTTCCAACCTAGTGACTCTGTGATCTGTGATTCTGTAAAACTTTTAAATTATTTTAAGTGTTTAGAAGTATGTTAAAATTGGATGCTGCACACCTAGTTTTTCTTCAAAACGCCCACATTATTTCAAACATCCACTCCACTGTATAGTTTTTTAGTAATTAAAAATAAATACCAAACTGTTTAAACTAAACAGGAGTCATTTTTAGAGCTGCTTCGGAAAAATGTCAATCATAAAGCAATTTTATATTGGGAAAGCAACACCATCAAAATAATGGATTTAGAACAAGGTTTTTTGGGTTTTATTTTTGTAATTGTTTTTGCTGTTAGTTTGTGGGGATTTTTTTCTTATTTTATTGGGTATTTCTGAAAACTGACAGAAATGTTTTAACTAATAGCCAACATGTTGTTCAAATCCTGTCCTTAAAACCTTGTATTTTCCTTTTTTTTCCATTTCTTTAAATCATTATTAATTCAGATAGATATGCTCAATACAATACAAAACTGATTGTATTGCTTTCTGCGCCCAAAGTAAAGCAATCAAATCATTGGCTTAATTTAAGACTGTATAAAAGGTGTTTACCAAACATCTCTACTGGGTATCACTGTTTTTTCTCAAAGTAAATTTTTCCCTAGGATTTCATAAAAGAAGTGAACCTAGAGAGTGACACAATGAATTGATTAAAATAAACTTGCTGGGTTTTTATGGATGCCTCCTTTGAAAATGCTGACATGCAAAAAAATTATAGAGGGCAGTCTGTTGGGCATAATTCCCTCATCTTGGATAGCTCTGAAATAATGTGTATAGCATCAATAGTACTTAGGAAAAACCCCCAGGGTGTAATTAATAATATGCAAATTTAGGAATTTAAAAGTAATATCTCTTCTTTAAGATAGGAATGTTGATTTTCTTACTTTCTAAGGGAAATTCTTCATAAAGAAAATTAACCCATCCTGAGACAATCTATTGCAGAACAAATCAGATACTTCTGAAGGTCGCCAATAAGCTTATGTGAATTTCTGATAAAAATTTTCACTGTGTTTTTTTGCTAATCCTTGTTCAGTGAGGAATTCAGATATGTTGGGTTTTTTTTCAAAATACTATGAAACACTTCTGTTTCGAAAAGGTTTTGGCTTCTTTTCCCCAAAGAAGAGAGTGATGAAACAAGAAATGTTACATACAAGTAGAAAAATATTATAAAAGAAAGGAGTTATAAAATCAGACCATGCTCTGCTAAATTATCAGCTGACCTGTGACGACTTCTAAGTGCAGCTAGCTAACCTCCCATGTGAAAAATCAGAAGAATGGAAGCAGTTAACACAACAAGCTACTCTGGTGAGAAAATTGTTTGCACCTGTTCTAAACAAGAAAATCATCCCATGAGAACCAGTGAAGAAAATACATAGATTAACCAAATATAGGGAGACTTAACAGACACACACCCTAGCCATTTACGGACCAATAAACTGAGTGTCCGTGTATTCCTGACCAATTAGGTTTAACACAGTGCTTTTTGATATTTCCTATAAATATGAACAATGTGAATAAAGGATTGGCTTTTTCTTCATGAAGAAATGGAGTCCGGGCTGCTCTATTATGACAAGGAAATATTAGACTAATACTGAAGAGTTTATAAAAGGAAGTTAGCTTGAGGACAAAACTTGCATCCTCACCTGAATCATAAGAGCCCCTCTCCCTGCAGACTTCCAGTGTTCTGAAAATATAGGTGGCTTGAGATCTACAGAAACATTTACTTTTCCCCTTCCAAGTTCTGGCTTACTTTACTAATCATGATTTTTGCTCTTACTTGATTTAACACATGTAAGTGTAAATAAAATCTGTTGGAAATGCACTACGTTTCTTATTCTTAAAACACAGAGGACATCAAATCTACTTGACGCAAAGCTGATGAAATTCTCAAAAGACATCATGGAGCTAAGGATGATTATCTAAATTCCTCGGTTTTTCTTCCAGATACATGCCAGGAGTTCACAGGTGTTCACCAAAAGAGCAGGTGCTAATGAAATTGTGTGTGGTTTCACCGTGGCTTTCACTAAAAGGCTCTTGCCAAGTGCACCTGTACATCTGTTGGATTAGTGACACATGCTGAATAATTTTTTGTCATATCTCAAGCTTCCTGTGGCTATGTCTAGACAGAGAAAAACTACATTTGTTATTTTAAAGCCTATCTTTTCATAAATAGAAACCTAAACGTATTTGGCTGGTCAGTCACTTAGGTGGAGACAGTTTTACAGTTTGAAGCTAGAGGCGAGTTGTCAGCATCAAATATTTTCAGGGAAATCTATCGAAAATGCTACCCTTTCTTGCCAGGCCATTGAGGAGGACTCCACAGGAGCTCTGAAAAAGCAGGTTTTCTGCTACCAGCTAAAATTCTTGAACCACAGGGGCTGGAGCAGTATCCAAACAACAGAATTCTGCTATAGCTTGAACTGTCCATACAAATTCTGCATGGAATACTCTGCAGGGGACAGTATAGGTTTTATGGTATTGTGCCCTGACTAACTGATGCTGCTGGAATGCTTAAACTATGAATAGTGTGACCTGACACATCTCAAGTGACAACAGGCAAATTAATGACAAGCTAATAGGGCATTTAAACTATCTATAGTGGTTAAAAAATACCTTTTTTGGGAAAAATGCTATTAATTGCTAGAGAAACTGATCTCCCTAGAGGAAGGAAACAAATGGTCATGATTTTAATCTGAAAATAGATGTTGTTCTTGATTCATTTGTCTGAGTATCATGGGTGATAAATTAAGCTATCTAGAAAGAGTGGAAACAGAATCTATACTCTTAGGAAAATTTATTTATGTTTGTTTGTTTGTTTGTTTTCACAAGGGTAGATATGTTTGCACATCTAAATACATTAATCTCTAAAATAATAACTGCGAAATACTTTGTTCTTAGATTTTATGGTTCACTGTCATATTGGAGAAGGAAGCAGATTTGCTTCAGTTTAGTAGCCAGAATAGAGGTCTGGTTCATTCAGGAAACAGAACACATCACAAACTAAGCAAAGCATAAACAGTGTTTACTTGCCCTGGACCCTGATATAAGCACATCGAATTGGAATGTCCAGCAGGAATGTGCTGCCATTTTGCAACATAGTTAAACATAAGTATTTAAGTAACATAAAAAGGCAAAGAAGAAAAACAAAACTAATGATAGAATTGCTCAAAAGGAGAACTGAAAAATGTGCAAACAGTAAAACATGCAAGATGGAACTTTGGAAATATAGAAAAACTAGGGAAGATGCCTAACAAATTCTGAACAATTATTAGTCCCAAAAATAAGCTGAATTATGTTAGGAAGAAATAAGATCCCTCCCTTTCTTTTAGTGAAGAAGCATAAAAAGCATGATGAGAATGATGAGAAGAGTTTGATCATTTAATATTTTTTTAATGATTTTTCCCTCATCAAAGAACTCTCACATCTGGACAATTTGCACTTGGTGACTCATGGTTTAACCCCAGACATCAACTCAGCCCTGCACAGCCACTCACTCTCTCCTTCTGGGACAGGGGAGAGAATGGGAAGGGTAGAAGTGAGAACACTTGTGGATTAAGATAAAGGAAGTTGAATAGGTAAAGCAAAATCCACACACATGTAAGCAAAGCAAAACAAGGAATTCATTCACTCCTTACAGTTGTTCAGTCATCTCCAGGAAATCAGTGCATAGTGGTCATGTGGAAGAACAAGCGCCACCACTCCAAATGTCCCTAACTTCCTTCTTCTTTCCCCATCTTTTTATGCTGACCATGCCATCATGTGATATCAAAGGGATATCCTTTTGGATGGTTGGGATCAACTGTCCCATCCGTGTCCCTTCTTAACTTCATGTGCAGTCCCAGTATATTTGCAGGTGGCGTGCTGTGAGAAGCAGAAAAGCCATTGACTCCACAAAGCCATTTGCTCAGCAATCACTAAAACTTGGTTGTGTGATCAACAGTGTGTTCAGCACAAGTCCAAAGCATAGCCCCACACAGACTACTGTGAAGAAAATAGACTCTACCTTGACAAAACCAGCACAGTGACTAAAATCATGGCAAGGTCATCAGAAGGAACTACACAACGTCCACTCCTAGGTGTTGCGTGCTCTTAGGTGATGATGATCAAAGAATGTCTGCTTCAAACAGATAGAGGTAAAAATTGGTGATTGGTGATGCCTGCTGTCAACAATAGTCCAACAGTGCTGTTTTGAAGTTGCAAACTGGACTGAATTATCAGTCATCTAAATGTTTCTATCACAGTAAATTAATTCCTCAACTGATATATATCTTTGTATTTAGTTTCAACGTGTGTAATCTAAGAGATGAACATCAATATTTGATGCTCCTGCCTTTGTCTTCTTTTATATTCAGTTGAAGAAAATAGTCATCCTTAGGAGAAATTCAGTCTATCTATCCTAATTACCTACCTAGCTCTACAGATAAATTGTCATGTGAATATATTCTATTCACTCCCCTGAATATAAAAGGAGAGCTGGGTAATTATTTCTTCAATTGCTTTAAATTTACGACTCTACCTTCCAATGCATGGAAAAAAAATCAGTCAGTAAAAGAACAGAATCTTCTGAGTTTCAGCTCACTTCTGACTGTTTGGGGGACTGAGAGGTAATAGGTGACATTCAGCTTTTTTTTTTTAAAGTCTCTTTTTTAGAGTCAGATAGACTAACTGGTGTCCAGCAACTGGGAGAAAAAGTAGGACAGAATTTTTGCCTGGAGTGAATCCAACTTTCTTTGCCTCTTGGCTGCTGGAAGCTCACTATACCTGGCATGTGCTCTGCAAATGAACAGCCTCCCTGCTGCCAGTCCTTTCGACCTGACAATTTGGCTTGAAACCAAATAATCTAAAATGCATCACTAGGAGTCATATGACAAGAGTGGTGAACTGATGACTAAGATATACTTTTACGGCAGCAGGACAGCATCAAAGTGAAAAAAAAGCTGGGTACATAAGAGAAATTTCAGGAAGTTGAAGAACTTCAGAAAGTAACTTCTGAGAGAATAAACTGAACGGAAAAAAAGTTATGGAATTATGCAGGACATGATTTCCAATCACAAAGTGGGAACATGAATAAAAAGTGCTAAAAAGACAGATTTTTATATCGAAAAACTAAAATGGAAAAATCTTCCTGAAATATATTTTATTGTAGAATGTGCATGCTACACTTTTGCTACTCTTGGTCTTCATTTTGAAACGCAAATTTTCCAAATCTTCAGAGTCATGCTTTTATTAGCTCTGCTTTAAATGTTTAAAGAAAATATTTCAACTTCAGTTTACACTTTCATTATAACATTTCAAAATATTTTCTGCTGTATATAGCTGTCAAAATGTTTTTAATATTAGTAGTAGGAGTAACTGCTTAATAAAATGATATGGCATCTGTCCAAACACAGTTATATAGGAAAAGGAAAAGGAAAAGGAAAAGGAAAAGGAAAAGGAAAAGGAAAAGGAAAAGGAAAAGGAAAAGGAAAAGGAAAAGGAAAAGGAAAAGGAAAAGGAAAAGGAAAAGGAAAAGGAAAAGGAAAAGGGGAGTGACCACACCATTAAAAACATAATTTTCTTTTTTTATGTGATTCATTTGAGACTGTCTATGGCCTGAGTCAAGAGTTCTGTAAGTGCACAAGCATCATGTTTCATATTCCTTCCAGTATATGTTAACGTCAAGGTTGTCAAATAGTTTAAAAATGAAACATGACATCTTACTAAAAAGTAAAAGCTGTCACATGGAATACAAAATGTGTTGATGGAAAATAGCCTATAACCATATAGTGCCTATTTAGCACTGAAGAATGTATGAAATTTACTGAGTGAAGTACTTTACTTTGGTAGCTATTAATTTGACAGAGAATACACTACAAAGCCTTTCGCTGAAAAATTTTATAAAATTTTAAGTGTTTTTTTTAGCAAACCACATTAGCTGAAATGCTTTTGCCTTCACACAGGTAATAGTGCATTTTTCCTTTATGTGTGCTGAACTACCTAATTCAGCTAAACTGTAGCTAAATTAATAAGCATTTAAATAATGTTTTCCAATCATAAATATTTGAAATCTCGATGGCTGAAAACATCAATTTATCAAATATGAATGATTTGACCTAACACAGCTTATAGATTGATTTTATTTAGCTCTGATTATTAAACGTCTTCTTGGTGGGATTGGTTGAATGTAGTCTGGATTAAAGAGGCACAGACAGGAAGGATGACTGTCTGAAATGCTGGGGCACAAATAGCTTCAGGATATGTATTGCATTTATTTCCCCTCTTCAGTGGCGACAGATATAAGCACTGACCCCTCAGAGCTGTCATTAAAAGAGTCCCACCAGGTCTATCTGCACTGCCAAGTAATTACTGCACTGCCAAATAATAAAAGACCAGGAACAACTCAGAGGATGAGATTCCTCTTCATCCACCCTCTTTAGCTGTTTGCTTTTCCCTTGGCTATGATTTGGACACACAGAAGTAAAAACACCTCAAGGAAAGAGGTGCACAGCTGAGAGCAAGAGGTGATCAGGGTCTGAGAAAAAATACAACACGGTTTGTCTTTGCTAGAGTCTCAGCAGGGTCAGAGAAACCAGACTGTGAAATCTAGTCTGCAAGTCAGCTTATAAAATCTAATCTTCTTTTATTTGGCAATATAGACACAGACTGTCAAAATAAACAGATTTTCTAAGAAATATTTGTAAGAGTATTGATGTCAAGACTGCAACTTTATAAGGCACTGTTCAATGCAGGCAAGGAATACTATTGCAATTAAAAAAAAAATAATAAAAAAGACAAAAAAAAAGAAAAAAATAGTGGGTAATTGTTGACAACATAACAAATCAATTAAAGTTGTGCAGAATGCAACTGTCCTTACCAAATTAAATAAAAAAGTAATTTTCCTAAAATAGAGGTATAGAAATAAGTTCTCGAAGAAGGAGGAAAAGGAAAATAAAAGGAAAAGGAAATGATTATCAAAATTATGAAAATCCAAACTTGTAAGCATTACTTCCCATAATTTTAGCAAAGAGAAATTAAGAGAGAAAAGGCTTATAAACTTAGAAACAATATCAAAGTTATTTATTTCCTGGTAAATTTTAAATGTTCTGTAACTATATAGATTGGCTTTAAATAAAGTTGATGACCAAATGAAACTGTTGATTTTATGCATGAGTAGGATGACAAAAATAACGTCTTCATTTTCTCTCTGTGATAACTATATTTTAAAAGAGGAAAAAGCTGCTGTGTAGCAAGAGCTGAAAGAAAGGAGTAAGAAAGTCTGTAGACACCAAGGTCAGTGAAGAAAGATGGAAAAGATTGAAAAGAATATTAAAGGCATCAGAGAAGAGATTCCATTGGAGTCAGTTTTGCAGGCCATGGAGAGGCAGCTGTGCCCCTGCACTCCATGGCAGTTTGTGGGGGAGCAGGAGGATGCACAAAGCGTGATGGTGCCCCATGGGAAGCCTGTGCTGCAGAGGGCTCCTGGCAGGGCCTGTGGCTCCTGGCAGGGCCTGTGGCTCCTTGGAGGGCCTGTGGCTCCTGGCAGGGCCTGTGGCTCCTGGCAGGGCCTGTGGCTCCTGGCAGGAGCCATGCTGTAACTGATTTACTGGCAGGACCTGTGACCCCAGTGGGGACCTATGCCAGAGAAATCTATTCCTGCAGGACTGCACCCACTGAAGGAACCCACACTGGAGCAGTTCATGAAGAATTACAGCTTGTGTGAAAGACTTACCGTGAAGGAGTTCGTGGAGGACCCTGTCCAGTGGGAGGAAACTTACATTGGAGCAGAGGAAGACTGTGAGTCCTCCCCCAGCGGAAGAAGGAGCAGTAGACACAATTTATCAAACACAAATCCCTTTCCCTATTGCCCTGTCCACTGTGCATGGAGGATGCAGAGAACACAGGAGTAAAATTAAGCCAGGAAGAAGGGAGGCATGGAGACAAATTATTTTAAGATTTGATTTTATTTCACACTATCCTGTGCACAAGGCTTCTAGTATGACTTTTTTCTCCCTGTGCAGTTGAAGAGGACTGTTGGGCACCTGACATCCAGCAGAGGTCAACACACCATACATGTTTTAAATCTTTATCAAATTTACTGCACACTATAATGTAACAACTACTGGTACCATTGAGAACTACTACTTGTGAATGGGTAATAATTTATTCTTCAAACACCAGTTGCTGTCACAGACATCTTTTGTGAAAAATCCTTTCTTGGGATTTTTCTCCCTTCTGAGAAGCTGTGGCCTCAGTATCAAAATGTAAACAATGGCTATCTGCTGCTGTGGAATGCAACAGGTGGATCCGTGATTGGTCTCCTGTGGATGTTTGGATTTACTGACCACTCACGGCAGAGCTGGGTCTCGCTCTCTGCTGGGACACAGCCCTTTGTTATTCATTCTTTTCTATTCTTAGCTTAGCTAGCTTCTGAGAACTTTTCCTTCTATTTCTTTTTAGTATATTCATAATGTAATATATATCATAAAATAATAAATCAAGCCTTCTGAACATGGAATCAACATTCTTGTCTCTCTCTTCATCCTGCAACCCTTGTGACCACTGTCACAATTGCTGCATGCAACTTTCTTCTGCACTTAATATTTTACTAAAATATCATTGAGATTATGATCATTAGTTGAAACCATAATTTGGAATCTTGTTATTTTAAAAGAAATTATGAAAATCAGGTGTTAAATTAAAACTGAATTTAATAACGTATTTTTCGGCTTTAACATTATTTGTAGTTAAGAAATTTTCTTCTTTTTATTTTGCATGTTTAAGCAAAATTTAACATAAATTCACGATCTAAGACACTGGGCAGTACCCAAATACAACAATAATTGTTCATTTAAAATAATATTTAGAAAGCACATATCTAATAATTGCTCTCTCTAATTTTTCTATTTTTTATTTATTAATAAAAATTCAAACAAATAAATACACACATATCCTAATTATGAATCTAAACTTGGAAGTAAGTTTTCTATTTCCAAATAATTAAGATCAAAGTCTGATGCTGCTAGTCTCGGTTGTACTACTTAGATCCAGTGAGGCTTTTTTTTTACTTGGAACCACTTTGTAACAGTATTGGTAGCACTGCCAGTGTTGAATCTAGAAATAGAAATGAACAAATATGTGATGACTTTCAAACACTGTGACAATTAGTCATAGAACAGTAACAAAATTCTTGTTTGTGATATTGGAATTACTTTTCATAGTGGTAAGTTGTGGAATTAGAGTAGTTATTTGTGAACTGATTGAATGAATCAGAAATTAACATTAGGCTAAGTACGCCAAACACATCCTCTTCTTCCATACAGTGACAAAGAAATGCAGAAAAACTTGCAGTTAATATAATGACAAATAAATTTTGAAAATGTTTTGCCTTTCCTTGTAGGCCTTTTCTAGATAAAAATGTAATTAAAAATTAAGAAAGCTTTATCCATATGAGGGCTCTAGCATGAGTCATAATGTTATAATGGCCCATTAAAATAATGAAACTTTGGAAGTAGGACTTCTAGTTCAGTAATAATCACTTTTTTCCTTTTTCCCAGTATGCTACAACACAAAATCATGATCCAATACTGTCCTTATGTGACTTCTAGTCGAAGTTTTGCGTCTGGACCAAGAGGAAAAGGAAATTTGTTGCCTTTTAAGTCGGTCTCACAGCTTCCAATTAATTTTTTATATTAAACAATATACTGTGAAAAGTTATTAGATTTTTTTTAATAGTGGTTTGTTTCTATACAGTTCCATATCCCCGTTCTTTAGTGGATCTGGTAAAACTGCTGCAAATAGTAGGTGGCACTTACACTTCATCAGTTTCTGTTACTTTCTTTTTCCTTGCAGAAGCTCGTCTAAAATTTTAAATCTTTAATAACAGTCTTAATGTATGATCCTACCTGCACAATGAAAGATTAGTACAGCTATGTAAATATCTGGTACTCTTCTACCCATAGTTAATCATTATTAGGTCCAAAACTAGTCTTATTGCATCTTTGTCATTCTCTGTTGCTGTAAGCCCTGAATCTGCTCACAAATTGCATCAACCTAGAATGTTTCAGAATTTATATTTACACAGAGATCAAGACACCATTCCATTTAATATATTATTCTTATATCCAACAGACTATGTATTGAGGGTAAAAGTAGTTATCAAAAAAAGAATTTGTTCTGAAAATTTCTATTTCAGTTTAAACAAAAAGAACAATAGTCTTCAATGACAGTATTTAACATAAGGGTTATTGAGCTATGGTGACTTGTGCTGGCCAAAGATTTAGTTATAATAACTTTCTTTCAGGTGAGAAGATAGAAGGATTCAAGTTTCCAATTAGATGGGCAGCCAAACAATTTTTCAGAGGCAGGAACTAATAATTACTTCTGCCCCTGAAATGTTCTGTGTCATGTTTCCAAAGAGGCATCTTTATTCCAGCTGTTTAAGACCAAGGAAAAGAATTATTGGTAGAAATACCTGCAGATTCTTTAAAATTCTTTCTGCTAACACAGTGTTATAAAATCTCAGTTTAATCAACAAACTGGTTCAAAAATATATCTAGAGTTACAATCATGAAATACACACATCAACAACAACATAAAAAAGAGCAAAACAGTTCTTTGACCTCCCACTTGTAAGTTCTGGAAATTTAAATGTTCTACAAGGGAAATATCTTATTGAATAAGGAACTTTCCCTTACACACTGGAAAATGGAAAGGTAGTTTACGTCAACTTTCAATTATACTTTATTTCAAACAGACACTGACAATTATTAACACCAACACAAAGGTGTAAAAAATACTTTAGCTTTACATTGCTCATTCCTACATTGCCTAGACCTCTTCCTCAAAAAAAATTCCTTTAAATCAATATGTTTCATTTAAGAAGCTTGATAAAAAAAAGATAAGGATCCCAGAATTTAGACTTTCTGATATAATACAGTTAGGGTGACAAAAACAATCTTATATAACATATTTGTCATTGTTTTTTGACTCTGTGTCTTGAGTACTTCAGTATTAGATTGCTTTCCACAAAAACAAGCAGAAATATCTTACTAGCTGAACTTCACTTTATATAAAGCATAGGCGTTATTTATTTGTGACTTGTGTATATTTCAGCACATTTCTACATTTTGAGTTTCCATCTAAATTTCAAATTTCATACTTCAAGGGTTACATCTGCAGCTTATATGAAGAATGAACCTTTTTTCATTTAAGTAGATTTCCACTGGATTAACCTTACACTTTCAAAATGTACCATTTAATCAGTGCTGCTATTTTCTTGTAATGGAAAAGAATGAAACTTATGATTGTTGGCTTTGTATAAGCACGCAGTACAAACAATAAAGTTTTCTGCTTGCACTTCAAAGTCATGTAACTATGGAGAAAAATACTGTAATATGGAAGATTATATAATTATGAAATAGTGGTATTAATTCTTCAGTTGTCTTTACTTAAAATGGAGCAAAAAAAATTCTTTTGTATTCCACATATATATTTTACATAATGTAAAGATTATTTTGGAAAATTATTTCATGGAAAGAATTTCAGCCCTGGAAGTGAGATAGAACCTAAGAAGAAGCTGAAATAAATGAGCAAACTGATTTATACATGTCAAGTACGTGTCTCAAGACCAAATGGCCTAACATAAAATCTTATAGGAGAGGGAAAGAAATTGTACTTTTTGTATTTTCTCATTGATAAATATCCTGCAGCAAAATTTCTAGTGAATCAAAAATCTTAAAAGAATTATTTTTCTTTTTATTAATTGGTAATAAAACATAATTTGTAATATTAATAGCTGATATGTTGAAAAATAGAGAGTGCAGTTTTTGTGTTGTTTTAATGATGCTTTATTTTGAAATCAGAAATATGCAGAAAGTGTAATGGGTCTGAGGCTTAGAAATTAATAGAAACATGTAGAACTTTCTAGATTTTTTTCTAGTTGAGCTGATGGTGTGAAGAAATTCATATATTATATGAACTGGAAGACCCCAACATTAATTCTCTGCTCAAAGTTTGGTTGTTTTGTGCTTTGGAGTGTTGTCTGTATTGTGTAAGAGACATTCTGCCTAAAAATTTCAACCTGTTTTCAATCAGAAGTTGAAGAAATACCAGTTCACACAACTAGATTTATTCTTATAGTAAATCTGGACAAAATGAAGAAAACCAAACTTTTCCCTATTTTCTTTAAGAGTTGATGTCTTAATTTAGATTAAATAGCAACAGTCTGTTGTATAATAAATTTTAAAACCAATTGTGCTGAACTGTGAGACACACACATTTTATGATCAAGCCCTCCTATTATTTATATGCTTTTTTTAGTTTTAAGCTTACATTTCCTGTCACAAAAAACTCCTCCTATCAAAGCTGCACGTTCATCAGGTAAATACAAAGTTAATTACTTACTAGAGATAAATTGTTAGTTTAAGATTTCCCAGCTGATTTCAGTGCACCATTTCTCCTTGATATGTTAATAGTAATAAAAATATTTTTAATATATTACAATAATTTTTATTTTTGTTCAGTGCACCTTGTTTTCTCAACCAAACCGAAATAAAGTTTTATGTCAACCTAATTCCACTTCTCAATCTATTTCAAGTCAACTTTTTATAACTACACATACATATTCATATTAATTAATTATCCTTTTTTCTTCATTTGTTTTGAACCACCTGGTAGCATCTATATAATCTTATTAGTTCAGAACTTTGATGACATTGGTTCTATTCTGGAAAATTCCAGAAAGTTGCTGTCTCACACTTTTTAGTCTGTATTTTATTTTGATTATATTTTGATTTTAATTTGACATCCTCAACCACTTGCTCATTCTGATGTACAGAGCAGATTTAAACATATTTGTCTTGGCCTCAGGATACTTCTAGTTGCAAGGTAACCCACGACAGCTACAGATTCGCAGAGTCTGTGAATATGACAATGGTAATTGGTATCATTGTGCCCCTTCTGACAGGCATCCTGTCCCATACTGAATTAAGAGAATTAATCTACTTAATTACAAAAAAGTGATCCAAGTCTCTGTTTAAGAGATTTTCTTTATATATCTATTGTGAAAATGAAGAAAAATTGATGGTATTTTTTAGTAAAAAAACCTCTTAAAAAGTTCTATTTCTTCAAAATGTTTCATATAATAACTAGTAGAACTCCACAAAAGAGAACATTATAAAGAGAAGTGATAAAAAGCAGTAAAACAACCAAGTATGCAAGGAGAATTAGAAGAAAATAATATTATTATAAGAGATTGCATAGTTATTTTTCTTGTGAAAAGAGTATGATTGCATAAGAGAGAGGAAATCAGCCTTTTTGGCTTGTCCTGTCTGTTGCATACTCAATAGTAAAAATTAAGCTGGAGGAAAGGAAACAATGAACTAGCAGGAGACGAATTTTCAATCCCTTCTACTTTAACTTGTCTTACATGTTGAAAGTTACAGACCATAGATAAAACTATTATAAAAATTCTTAACTGGAGTTGTTGTATTTATTTTCTTTTGTCATACTTTGGACCCAGGTTCAAAATAAAGGAGGCATATGGGTTTGAACTATAATCTTAATGTAAAATTTTATTAATTTCTCTTACATGTATTTTAAAGGAAAAGAACTGAAAAACATGATGAATAAATTGCAATAAACTGTGAGTTAATAAGCTAATATAAAAAAATTTCAATTCAAAATATGTGTGTTTTTATCTCAACACTTTCTCTGCATTGACAAGATGTCAGGAGAACAGTTGTCACAGTCTTCCTTAAGCTTTTGTAACTCTGAGATCATACCTAATTTTATATGCTGTGTCACACACTAAAAACAAAATCTCTGCCTGGATTCATATATCCGGTTCACAGCAAATGAATCAAGTATCAATAAGAAATTTATTTCAAATGCTAAAAATGTTAACTAAAACATTAGTGATGGAAGTAAACCAAGCCTGTACTAGTAACACTTGGCACTAACTGTTTTAAAAGTCAAATCTAATTTGGAATTATCTACTGGAAAGCAGAGTAAGAGCATAACAAGTAGTTGGCTGTGGGAAGAAGAGTAACAAGATTTAGCGAGAAAAAATTTGCATTGTTTATGTCAGAAACATTCTAATAACTTAGGCAATTTTTGAAAATATATCTTTTAAATTAATTATTTATTTTTAAACTTAATAGGGTAATAAGATTCATAACTAGGCTCAAATTCTTCTCACATCTAATGTTTTGAGACATTAAGTTATTACAAGTGGCCTTAGATGTCTATTTTTATATAATTGAACCATTACTATGAGCAGAACATAAGAATTCATTTTAATCAATGCTAAATTTCATTAATTCAGGAGTAATTTTTTTGTACCATGTTTACTTTGAAATTTGGGGATAGTTTCTAATGCTCGAGATTCTAAAGCAGTACAAAACTCTCTTTTTGTCACTCTCTTTTTGTAACTAAACAGGTAGAGAAAATCACTGTGGTGCAAAAATTACTTAGTGTAGGGTCCCTTATAGTCTAGAAAAAGAGGAACATATTCTACATGTTCTTGTGAATTTTGATTAATTGATTTCCTGATGTTCACCTCTGCAGTGGCTTAAATCATTAAAACATTAGTTGCCTATCCTACTCTGCAGGGAAGCACAATTAGTAACTAATTTGACATGAGACCAAGGAAAAGGGATTTTCTATCATGTTTCTTTCAAGGTGATATCATATTGTTGCGTGTTTTGTGTGTTTTTGTTTTGTTGGGGTTTTTATTGTTTTGTTTTGTTTTTTTGTGGGGGGGGGGTTGGTTTGTTTTTTGGTTTTCTGTTATTTTTTTTTCTTTCTTGATTTATTTTGATATTTATTTTTGATACATTAGTTTTGGTATTTGCCATATTATTTGTTCTCTGTGAGCAACATTATGTAGACTGATTTTGAATTGACATAATTTCATTTTCTACACTAGTCTTCCACTGTTATCAGCTAATGCACTAAACATCACAGCACTTTCGCAGCTGGCAACTAAATCTCTGGTCAATTTCAGACACTGAATATATTAGAAATACATTTAGGACATTTAGTTTGCACATTTAGGAATAATTTCTGTGGAAATTCATATGGTAAATCTATATGTAAATAAAGCGCTCTTTTCACAAAGGTAATGTAGATTATGCTCCTCTCCTGTGTATTTAAATTGCACTTGTTACACACCAAGGGAAGAAAATGTAATTAATTACTTTAACCTCGTTATTTTAGTGGGATGATTTCAAAGGTCTTCTCTGGTTAATTGAGAATAGAAATTCAATTTGTATTAAAAGAGATTAACAAAGACCATACCTTACTGATCATCCAGAGGTTGATTTCTACTACTTGTCCTAGGAGAAGATCAATTTCTTCCATTTTGTGTAAATAACTTATTCTATATTGAACTAGAAAGCGATAGACTTTATAGGAAGAATTCAGTCCACTTCCTTTTGATCTTGAAAGCTTAGGCAAAATGAGGTTTTTTAGGTTTTCTATTATCTGTGGCTTCCTATTCTTTGATGCATTTAATATTTTTCAGTCTTGATAGGCTGAGTTCTCTAGGCACCTAATCATATTTTAGTAGATGTGCTCATAAACACTCCTTTTCAAGTCAGTAGATGACTAAGTACAACTTTGATTCAAAGATAAACCAGAAGAGGCAGAATCCTACTTTAATTCCTGGGACAACTAATCCATTAGCTAAGCATTAGCCATGTCATAAATAAATTATAGTATTCATTTTGGTGTATGAAACTGTCTGAAACTCACTCATATGTAATTGCTGAAGTGTTTAAATACTCCCATATGAAACAGAAGTATTACAGCTCCTCTTCCATACAAGGACATTTAAATTCATGATTTCTCATGTTAAAGGATATCCTATCCAAATTATAGAACATATTTAGAGGTGTTTATTTTTTCATGCTTACCATTGAGGAAAGGAATGCAAGTCAGTACTGTGAGAAAGATTCATACCCTTGTGGGCCACACAAAAACAAAATTATTGGTTCATAGACGTACTTGGGGTTTCTATATTTTACTTCAGACTGTGCTTATGGACTGAACACTGAGTGGGCAGGTCACTGGCACACATAGAAAAGGCTCACATACTCACTGGCTTTTCACCTTATTCTTCACTATACGAAAATCTATCGACCGTAGAAATCCCAGGTTAAGCCATGGAACACATTGCCTAGAATATCCCGATACAGAGATCTTCAGGATCTGACTGGACACAGTCCTTAACAACCAGGTCTAGGTGCCCTGAGTTTGGGACTAGATCTTCAGAGGACACCCACCAGTTTCCAAAGGAAATAGTCTCATCAGTAGGCTGAGAGACAGCTTCCCCATAAGTCATTCCATTGAACTACTATGATGGAAAATCTTAAATTTTAACTTTATTCTGCTGATAAAGGAAGTCAGTCACGAGAAAAATAATGTTGTGTTCTGAATGCCAGGTCAAGAGATGTTAAGATGAATCAGCTCTGAGATGAGTGATCTTTAGCATACATGGCTTGTATTTCCATGGCTGATTCAATGCAGCACCCAATTTATTGTTAACGAGTATCAAATCGCCTACAGACACATGTATGTTTTTTTAAAGTCAATAATTCAATGCATAAACAAGCAGGGGTTTCCTTTTGGAGCTCTAAATTGCTCTCCAAAGACATTTTGCAATTGACTGTCAAGGAAGTTCCCAGTACTGTGAACCACTCTGTTCCACCCTGTAGAAGATAGGTTTAAAGGCCAGGTAAACTACGAGGCAACCTAGGAACCCATCATGAGAATTTAGACTCAAGATTTGAAATGTAGTTAAAGCTCAGAAACCTGAATATTAAGCAACTTCCACACACCACTTTTGCCTGAGTTGTCTTAGCCATGTTCTGGTAAAGAAGGATTCTACTTGAACTTATGCTCTGCTAATTCATTGAAGGAGATTACTTACCTATGTGTGCTTACAAATGTTGGAACTGAAAGTACTTTAGATAATGAAATAACTAACAGTCTGTTTTAAAGATCAACAATGAAATATAAGCTCGCAGTAGATGTCTCTAACTCTTGATTTGTCTTACAAAATCAGGCCTTTTACCAATCTCCCCAGATTCTTTGAATTCACACTTGTAAGTGAAGATTAGAGGAGTTCCATAAAGATAAACTACAAGTATAAGCCAAAACAACTTTTCTTTTTCACACCTTTGGACAGCATGTTCATAGAGAAAGCCAGATAGGGAAAAAAAATCAACTAATCAAAAACCAAAAAACAAATTAAATTTTTAGAATGTTTCTGAATTGATTTGTGAATTCATTTTCAGTTCAGATACATCAACATGAATTGTTTTCTAGCTTTAACCTTCAATAATCTGAAAAGTATGAAAAGACCTTTCAAATTCCTGAGTTTCTATATTCATCACCCCAATAATTGAATAAAAATTTTGAAGAATAGCAACTATTAGGAATTATCTAAGCTACCTCATCTTTCATAATTTCATGAATGTATAGGAAGTTTCAGAAAACAGTAAAAGGCTGAAAATGAGAGTGGGTTTTCAAAAAGTAAATTTCTGTACAAAAATATCAGAACTATTTTAAAACAGCCCATTTTTCTAAAAAGAATAAAATTAATTTTAATATGCTTTCAGAACACAAGTATTGCTGAATCATTTAATTACTAAAACTTGCTAGTTGAAGAATTGGGGTTTTTTTCATCTTAAAAGCATGTGTAATATATCTTGGACATATTTCCACTAGTTTCATGTGCTGAACGTAAGATCTTTATTAAAACTTTGGAATGTCACTTTTCCTACCAACCTTTCTGTCCTTTCAGTCCTGAGATCATCTCCAGTTTCTCTTTTATCTCTATAACTGTAATCCATCACTTTGTTTCAAAGCCCTTCTTTTAAGAACCAAAAACTTTTGTCACATTAAAAAAAGAAAACATAAGGTCATCCTTTAAAGAAGATGGCATACTTTAAAAAGAATTTATCTTTTTGCTATTCTTCAGTAATTCTTCACTCCAGTCAAATTTCTTGACATTAAATTCCTTGTCATCAATCTATAATAAAGTGCAAATGAAAATTCACTGTATACTATCAGATAATTTGAGAACCCAAAGTTTTGCATGCCAGCTTCCTGAATAAACCTTCTCTCCTGAAGTCCAAATTCCTTGCTACTTGCTTTCTTGTCTTTCCTTAGGATCTTGAAGTTCTACTCACTGTAGTCACAGCTGCCATTTAATAACATTATAGTGAGATAGATATTCTTTATTTATCAGCTGTAGGACAAATGCAAGCATCTGAAGTCCAGGACTTGTATTCAACCACCCCTTACAAACCTCACTTTCTCTGCCTATCTTTTTTCAAATCCTACTATCCATACATCACAATACTCCAGTTATTCATAATACTCTGCTATATATTTACTCTTTCTGTAATTTCTTATTGGCATCCAGTTGCTTGTTTCTATACTTGTGCTGTACATGTCAGAACAAGGTCACTTCAGATGGCTGTAGTCACTTCACTGCTCCAAGGGAAATGTGAACATCTCCCGCATTGCCCTTTCCCATGCATATCCTCCTGCACATTTCAGGCTTTGGTATCCTGTCGGTGATGAATCATGCGTAAAGTTCTCTTCATTGTGTTATTCACAGGCAACTGTGATGCCTGAATCCTCTTTAGCAGCTCTTATTCCTTGAAGTGGGCTCATAGGAGCCAAAGTCATGACAGCTCTGCAGCCAGGCGTTGACGTGCAATATGCGTGTGTTTCTGTTTCCTTTCCCTTTAAGAGTATGATTGAAGCCATCACCACCTGGATTTTTTGCTCCTCTCTTTGGGTCCTAAATGTTCCCAGCTTCCAAGTCTCATGATCCTGGAAATATTTGTCCTACTCCTGCTCAAGCACAGGTTTTGTAAAATTCCTCCTGTTTGCCATGGGATGTAGGCTCTGGACTGTGCCAGACCTCATCAAAGATTGTTTCACTTTCCCACACATCTCCCCTGGTGCAGCATGCTCTTCTCACCTCCTCCCTCATCTCTTTCTTTTGGCTGAGCAACTTGACCAGAGCACACCTCCTGCAGCTGAAGGTATTCCCAACTCCTACCTGAGAAAAGAGCATCTGGTTCATCCTGAAGCCCAAGACCCACTGATTACATCTCCCCTTGGAAGTCCCTCTTGGGTCAATGCCTGCGTTAATCTACAAGTCACATGAATTAAACTGTGTCCTTTTGTGTCAGTTGAGCTATCTAGGAGTCTCAAGAAGCATATCAGGGACTTTAGAATCACTCTCTTTATGCCAAAATTTTTATAGACTATCTAGCTCTCTTTTGCATGATCTATTTTTAGTACTTTTGGTGTGCTGGCATTTTCCTCCATCAGTTTCCAACAAGAAACTGGGCACAGATCTCTGCTTATTCTGAGAGTATTCCTACTTGGCACTAACTGTGTCTCTTGGCAGTCACTGTGACTCAGTTCCCAGCTCCATAATGAGTAGATCCTTGTGCTTTTCATTTCTATTTTTTATCCCTGCCTATTGCAGGCATCCACATGAGCACAGGTACAGGGCTCTGCTAATGAAAAGGGATGCACCTATAGAGAAAGATATCTCAAAGGTAAAATGAAAAGGTAAAATGATGCTAAGGCAATGACAGTGCTTTTGAAAATGATTTTTCTATGCTTTTTTTTTTTTTTTTGTAGTTGTCTCTGGTTGGTTAAAAGCATGGTTTACAAGGCATTTTCCATTTAAGGACCCAGCTTACAATTTCATGAAATATATGACACTAGTCTGAAAAGGCTAATCCTACTTTTACCATTCTATTTTCTTGATATTCTGCTCTAGGCTTATTTCAGCACTTTAGAATCTATGAGATTATGGAACATGATGAGGTACTGTGTAACCCTATATGGTCAGAAGTTAATTGGTATTTAAAAGTTTAATTCCAAGAACCTGTCAATGTTTTGAAGATTATTTCAACTGCAGAACAAAAAGAGAGCAGCAGAATGGGGGCATTAAAAGTGCGTCAGTGTGGTGTAGGAATTTAGACCCAAGATATTTAAATAGCTGAACAGGCTTCTATGTAGAGCTGTCTCTTCAGGAAATAGATTATTTGCCACCTTTAAGAATAGTGAATCTGAATTCTTCTGTAATTACTGTGGGAAAATATCACCTAGGGTGATAAAAAAATTTAGTGTGAACTAAGTTTTAATCTCAGTAAATATGCGATAAGTAAAGGTGTAAGAAATAGTTACCCAGGCATCAAGAGAAGCAATACCTAAAATCCCCTGTCAGACTTAGAATGAGTTACAGTTTTCATGTCTCAAGTGGCAGATTATTCATAGCTTTGTACCTCCTGTAGCAATGTTCATTTTAATCACCTGATGTCAGCTTAAAATTCAATGTTATTATTGATTAAGCATTTGATTAAACTCATTCTAATGTTTATTTCCCTGACTTCTATGAATCAATTTCTTCAGACTAAATGAGCCATTTTCAATCCATGGAAACTAATTTTCAGTATGTTGATTTGTTTTAACAGAAAGAAACTTTGAGTACCAATGTGCAGCTATGTGAAAATTATGACCTTTGATGGTCATAGAATGCTATTGAATTCTTAAAATTATATATAATTTTATAAATTATATTTCAGTAATAATCATATTTCAGTAGGTTTTTTTTACAGCTAGTGGCTAATAAAAATCCCACTGGGCAGTAATATTATACTCTAAGTACTGTATTTATTCTGATTTTCCAGTTCATTGGCTTGATGTTTACTATCTGTAAGTATATAGAATATACTCAAAGTCCACAAAAAACCACCATGCATTCAAAAGAAATGAGCTCTGAGGCAAATGACATATTTCTATTGTGGAGTAATTATTATTGTGTATTTCAAATCTATTTTGGATTCTTTAAACAGGCTTGCTGCTTTCAGTCAAGTCTTATGTAATTTAAAATATCTCTAAATAGATATAATGTATTCTTCTCTGAGTAGTGTGTGCAATAAATTATATTTTATAAAATCTAATAGAAAATGTCAAATAATGCAAATAAATTCAGCAAAAGAATTCCATAATATTTAAAAATAAAAGTGAAGTCTACATATTCCAAGGCTCTAAGGAATTATGGACAGAAGAATCAAAGAAATGTGTATGTAAACAATCTTTGGTGTCATTTTCGAAGGCTGATTAGGGACTCTTCCCAACTTAATTAAAAATAAAGTAACAGCTCAAATTTGTCTAGCATGGTTGCCAACCAGTAATTAAAATCCAGATGACTAGAGATCAGACTGTAGGTAGAGGCAGATGTGATTATTTTTTTGGTTTTTCTATTGAAGTATCTTTAAAGACTTTCAGAGTTCCAAACTTTTGGGATTCACTGAGAAATAAAATGTATTCTGAAAAAAATTGCATCTCAAGTTACAAAATGTTCTTCGATAAACCCCAGTTTTGAAATCCTTGAAGCAACTAGTTCGGTTAAATTCTTTATACGTTTTCACATTTGAGTGGGAAAGCATTTGTCTCCTCCGTTTGTTCATGCCAGGACTCTTCTGCCCAGCACAGTGCCCAAGAACCCGGGTCTTTGCCCAGGCTGAGAGACATAGCTGCCACTTTCCTCTTTGCAGGTGCAACCAGCAGTGAATTTTCAAGGATCACAAGCACACACACATTTGTGAATTCCTGGGTGCCAGTACAGACCCTCTGACTACTTTTTACCCCTGCTCAGATCCCAGTCCCTCTTATCCACCCTGGAGGTTTTTACTCTCCAGCTGGTCCAGCTTGCAACAAATGTGCAGCAGCCACACACTCGTCCCATGTGCACAGAGATCACAGCCCAGAATAGACCCTGCCAGCACCTGAGACCCCTATTGAGACCCAAGCCACCTACTCTTCAGCAGGTACAACTTAAAATCAGTTTGTGAATACACACATCATACACACAGTTTTGGGAAAATGCACACAGCCGTTGCCCAGTGGCTGGAACTAGGAATTCAGGCTTTGCCAGGTCCCCCACTCACCTCACTCACCCTGTTCCCTTCAGTAGCTGTTTTTTTGGGACACACATAATTCCCATCCCAGTGTCTGGGGTCTAAAGATGCCCCACTCACTCCAGCTGCTGGCATGGAGACCTCACTGGTTCTGGGAGCTGACACAATAGCCCAGCTGAAATCTGACTCAAGTGTCTGGCACCACATTTCCCTCACACCCAGGCCTCATGAGCAGATGGTGTTGACTTCTTGCATGACACACACATAGCATATAAAGTGAGATTACACAGAGAGAGTTAAGATAAGGCATAGTAAGATATAAGAAGAGAGGAAGATTTCATCAATCAGGTGCAGGGCTCTGCCAGAAGAACATACTCATTGGCACAGTTTTACACGTAGCTGGCCTCTTTTATGCCCTTTTCTGATCATTCCCCTTTCTGTACCTCCCTGCTCCCCCTTTCCCCACACGTTGCATCACCATTTGGCACAATCCCACTGATTGCCTCCAACACATAGGACCTCCAGGCTTGCTTGCACCCTTTTCAGTAGCTGGTTTGCCTGCGGATCCATGATTGCCTATTGATCAGTGTGACTGACCAGGTGTGTTTCTGATTGTCTCCCTCCCTTTCCACATCCCCCCTTTTGAAAAAACTTTTTCACATCCCACATACTCTTACCAATTCATGCCACTGACCACATTTGTTCTTATCATGACCTCCTTTACCATTTGTCACATTCTGGTTTGTGGCTTCTTTGCTCAAATGCCCTCAGAGGAGCAGACACCCTTTCCACGTAAGTTTACACTTCCAAATTCTCTCTGCATAGGTGTGCAAAGTCAATATAAGCTTTTTTGATTTCACTGCCTTTGATATTTGAATATGGGTCCTATCACACAGCGTGAATTAGAGGCATCAAAAACTGAAGCTAATGTTACTATCATCAAGAATTCACATTAAAAATTACGTTTGCATTTTAGAAAACGTTTCTCAGATTAGGTATATTTTTAGATAGAGAATCTTCAGTAAAATTAAAGATAAGACAGATAAATTGTTCAGATTCTCTATAGAGAATTACAGATATGCAAGTAGGATTCTCTAAGATCAGCTGGGAGACAACTGATAAAGAACAGGACAAGTAGAAATTAATTATTTGTACGTGAAATAAACTTTAGTATTGTCCCTTTATCCCATAGTACCAATCATCTATGTTTATGTTTTACTGTAGCCTTGGAGTTGAGGAGACAATTCAGTTTGGGAAAGAGCTATGTTCAGGAAAACAGTTATCCTTATTTTACCTTATACTTCAGGGAATACATAGTACAGAACTATCATGTTACTGCATAAAATACACTCTATACAGTGAATTAGCAATCATTTATCCCATATAATTAAATCCAAATCCCCAGTAAGTTCTCTAGCATGCAGTAATATATTAAAGATTTTTTTCACTAAGAATTCACTCAGTATCTGACCTTGGTTACTATCTGTTCAAGAAGCCCAGAGACAGAGAAGTAATTATATTTATAAGCCAAATTGGTAAATGCAATCTCAGTGGCAGTGTGTTTGTATTTTACAGTATGCACACCATTGGTGCCAACGTCTAGAATTGTTTAGATAATCTTTAATAAGAGATAATTATATCCTCATTGTTTCAATTGGAACACTTTTTTTTGCTTGCATGGCTATGAGTGAACTCTTCCATCAAACTATCTCAGTGATTACCACACTTTTAAGTTATATTCAGAAAAAAATTGTTCTCAGCTTGCACATTGTTTCAAGTGTCCTGCTCCTCTATTTCAACCCTAAAAATTGATTTACATGCCTGAAACCATCTCAGTTGTTCTGAATACACATCTGGTCTAATGAAGGAGTATGTATTTTCCTAGAGACATTGCCTCATAATATATTGCACTACTGATGTCCCTGTCACAAGTAGGATGATCCAATTTTCCACTGTCCTGTAGCTTTAAATGTAAATGCATTTCATCAATAAGTTTTGAAATTAGGCTTTAGTATTTTTATCCAAGGTATTAAATATCTTTATTTAGTATAATAGTGATCTGGATGACTGAAGATACATTTTAGAGTGCCATCAATTCAAAAATTATATCAAAGCTTTGCAGCTACAGTGCATGCGGCATGACTGCATCGGGTATAAAGTAATTGAAAATCAGCTTTGTAATACACTGGTAATTAGAGACAGAGTATGAGTTAAGAAACCCAGCTTCTTTTGTTTCATATCTGCTTTAGACTCACTACATGAGTATAAGCAATTTACATGTCCTCAGGTTTATTATATATAATACTCATCTGGAAAATAAAAAGTAATAAAATAAAGTAATATTCATTTACATTGGACTATTCAAGGGACACTTCTAATATGTTTGCAAAGCACTTTGAGAGATTTCATAATAAATTTTGTTTTTATGGACATATATGTATTTTTATATAGATGTATACCTGTATAGAGGTATAAATTGCATTCAGTAATGATAAGTGTAGTCACAGATCACCTATAAGACCTTACCTTCATTTTAGAACATGCAATTCTCTGCTCAGAGGCACTAATTTTCCACCTATTTAAATAAATCATCTACTATATTGAATTCTCTTTAAATTAGAGTTTCATTGAAGGGTGCTGATTACATCTGAGTAAAGCAGCAGGAGAAGCTCAGAAGGTTTTCACAGAGTGGGAACTGAAGACAGGAGACAGAGAAGCTCCGTGGGACTTTAACCGTATCTAATTAAAACTGCTTAATTTTGACCTTCAATCTTTTTTCCAGGTAAAATAAATCAATTTCTGTTTCCTGAAACAGACATAAAAAGAAATAAAAGACAAAAGGCAAGTTTGGCATTTTACTCAATGCTTAGCAGCATTTAGTACCAAATTCCTTGTCCAAGGTTTCTATTAATTTTTAAAAAGGCATAATTAAATCACTTGCTGTGAAAACAACAACATATTGTTTGTGAGCAAAGCTCACAGTTTATTGAAGTTTATTATTGTCATTGATTACAAAAAGGCAGAAACACCACCATATATAAAAAACAATTGATGTCTTGCTTTCATTGTTTCTGTTCTGTGTTTTAATTAGGAATACAATTATGTTAACTAAGTTGATCAAGCATACCTATGGAGATATCTCTCTATGCAGAAGCTTAAGCAAAATTTTTAACAAGTACTAGCCATTATTGTCTTAGAAAGTTTCAACATATTCCATAGCAAGTTAGAAACTTGGAAACTCTTCACACAGATGCAAAAATTTTAATCAGGTCACTTGCAATTTGCATGAGAGTGCTAATCACAGAGATTAAAGAATACCTTTCCCTAAAGAAGTTTTACTGTGGAAACCAGCCCATAATATGTTTTTATGTAACATACTGTAGGACAATTGTTAAAAATTGAGATAATAAGTAATGTGGGAATAAGGAAAGTTTTTGTGCATGGTTGAGCTGTGTATTGCTCAACAGTTCCAGACTAAGGATATTCTTGATGTAATTGGAAACATAGCTTAAAATGCCAGAACAGCTCGCTAAAATTGTAGGAAATGGGCC
Organism: Ammospiza nelsoni; assembly: GCF_027579445.1. Classification (NCBI taxonomy): domain Eukaryota; kingdom Metazoa; phylum Chordata; class Aves; order Passeriformes; family Passerellidae; genus Ammospiza; species Ammospiza nelsoni. Next base: position 75,836,513 of record NC_080634.1, on the reverse strand, counting down.
TGGAATAATCTCTCAAGCACTTGTTTAAGCCTGCTATTAAAATGAATAGTAATGATACAGTTTTTTACCTCTCCTGAAAAGATACATGCTCTTAACGAGTTCTCTGTTAAATTTACTGGAAGGCTATTCCAGCACAAACGTGTCCTCATGGATTTAGAACCAGTGCTTTGATTTCCCCTTAAAACCAGCTCAAGTTACAAGCAAGTGAAACTTTGAGTCTTTGACACTCCTTTAAAGCCACACATATACAACTGTGTATTTTTTGTATTTCTAGGAGACTACTTATTTGGTCTGTCTCCTTAGGTTCAGAAACTGTAAAATTATGTATCTAAGTTTTCCATAGTCTTCCTGTGCAGCCAGAAGAGAAATAGGTGCCTCCAAGCTGTTTGTGTGAATCGGATTACAGCAAGAAGAATCTTCTGCTGGAGGTATCTGTTTCTCTTCCCCCCAAAACAAAAAATCCTATAAGTATCTAAGTTTTAGGCAGGTCCCTTCTACAAATCAAAGGTAAGGTCATCCAAAGTAACTGGGAATTTCATTTAAAACAGTACAGAAATGAGTTCACTGGGAAAAAATATGAAATCCAATAAATATTTTCTTAGATTTGCATATTTGATTCAAGCTATAGTTTTAATTGTTACTTGCTCCTATGGTTAGCAAATACTTAATGAACAATTAAAGCATTTGATGCGCAGTTGGTTTTGTTTTTTTTTTAATTATGCATAGATAATCTAAGATCCAATGCTACAAATTGTACACAGAAGACAATGAATTAGAGGGGTTTTTAGAGGATTAAAAAGATACTTTTATATGCCAATATTTCTTGATATTTAGATGCTAAATTCTTTCTAACATCTCCTCTGATTGTTACCCAATGAGTCATAATTCCTTACAATAAAAGCATTTTCCTAAATAACACTGTTTGTAGCAATAAAATATTTTCAAGTACTAAAACACTGCTACAGTCAATATGTATTAATATTTAGAGAAAAAGGTTCCTATCAGGAGACAGAAATAAGAAAGATGCAGAATAAGGACAAATTATTTATTGCAATTGATTTGAATTGCTATTTTAGTGGTATATTAAGAAAACAAAACTTTCAGTATCTTTGAAGATCACTAGTTTGCCTCTTCATTCACGTAGTAGCACTTTAGCAGTGTATATGCTTATAGAACTCTACATATGAATTGTAACATCAAATTTTCATTCAATATAGTATTAAAAACCTAAATTTAAATTAATTGAGATTTGTGTTTAGTGTTGGGGTTGGATTTTGTCATTTTGTTTGCGGTTTTTGGGGGATTGGGGAAATTTAAGTTTTTTCTGAAAGCTGAAAAATTTTCTGCTGATTTACAGATTTTTTTTTTCTCTGTCAGCTTTGTTAAAAAGTCTGTAATATTCTACTGCATGTGCTTTTCGAACTATTTTATTAGCAGATTGGTATGGTGTAACTTAAAACAGTTTCATGATCTGCAGTGGTGCACAGTTTACAGATACCGTGACAGAGATAGGGAACTGTGCTAGTAACATAAATAAGGATATTTAGCACCTCTGGGTTTAGAATATAAGAATGTCAAAACCCGAGATTTACAGTGCAGAGAAGATAAGAGCCCAAGGTGGTATTGTTAAGATCTCTTTTTTTTCTGTCTCTGAACCTGCTCCTGCTTTGCTCCCCTTTGCTGGGTACTTTAGGACAATACTCTGGATGTCAAGACTCCTGCCCTGCTGGCATGTTATTTCACTTGACTTCCCATCCATTAGGGAGCAGCTGGTCTTATCTGCTTTCTGACACTTTGTACCATTGCTCACAATGACTTTGAGTTCCTGCTTATTTGCATATTCTCTCTGCTATTCACATATATCTGAGTGTTCGTCTGCTAAAAAAAAAAAAAAAAATTTAAAAACCCATCTGAAAGCAGCAGTGTAGGATCATTGGCTGAAGAGTTCTGAGATTCCTAAAGTTGCCGACACATATTTAGCACAGTCTGGCCAACATCTGCTAAAGCTTATGGTACTCTTGGAAGTGGGCCACCTACAACTAGCATCATGCTGCACAAGTCTTTTTTTTATTAGTTTCCCAGACAGTGATATCTGATTAAGATATAATCCTGACACATGGTAAAACAAAAAGTAAGGATGTACTTTTCCTCTTGTAAATGGAAAAATTATTTATAGAGGCGAAATTGTTTCAGAAAGGAAAAATAAATAGATGCACAGAGGGATGCATTTCTGAAAACCAAATCACAGAATTTAGAGTCATTCTTGCAATCTCTAACTTTAAAGGCATCAATTGGATGGCCATTTGTTGAGAGACTCTCAATACCTGAAGATATTATTGAGCTGAAGATACAATATGATGCTTGTTTAAGGAAAATTTCTGTTTTTACTAAAATCTGCCTTCTCAGACTTTTTCTGGTGTGATGTTTCCCCTTCAATTCTGCTTCTGCCTCTGCTCTGTTCAGCTATACCTCTGCCTGTGTTCCTTCTTTTTTCTTACACCACCTATTTCCTCGGGTTCCCTGTTTTGTTCCCTTGTTACTTGTTAGTTGTCTTTTCTCTTGTCTTTTATACTAAAAGAGCAAGTAAGAACAGGTTCAGGTCATTTGTGTAGTTTGTGTTTAAGTTAGTGCAGATTTTGTGTGATACTCATAAAGGAATTGTTCTAGTATTTTTGTTGATGTGTGTGTGTCTATGAGTATGTGCAACCCCAAGAATCCATATTCAGTCTTGCCTGGACCTTGTGTCAGAGGGTGACAGCAATGCTCCAGCAGACCAGGAAGGACAATGTCCCACCGTCTTGAAACTCACCATCCTCAATTTCCCTTTAGCAAGGATGACCCTCACACAGAGGCCATCAACTCACAAGTACTTCCAGAAGTCTCAAGCAGCTTGCAAGAAAGTAAACACTCAAAAAACTGCACCCTGTGAAAGACTCGTGCTAGAGAAGATCAAGAAGAGTTGCAGCTCAGGGGAAGGAGTCACATTGGTAAAGTTCATTGGGAGCTGTATCTAGTAACTGTATCTAGTGGTAGAAAGCCCATGCAAGAGCAGAGAAAGAATGTGAGGATTCCTCCTCCTGAGGAGGGAGTGACAGAAAGAGCATGTGAGGAACCAACCCCATCCCCCTCCATTCCTTGTCCTCTAATGCTGCTTGAGGGGAGGAGGTAGAGAAAATTGAAATGGAAGTTCCGGCCAGGAAGAAAGGAGGGACTGGGGAAAAGGTGTTTTAAGACTTGGTTTCACTTCTCATCATCCTATTCGTGTCTGATGTGTGACAAATTAATTTTCCGTGATCTGTGTCCATTTAGTACAAGACAGCAACTGGTGACTGATTTCCCTGTCCTTATCTCAACCCATGAACCCTTAGTTTTATTTTGTCTCCCCTATCCAATTGAGGAGGAAGAGTGATAGAGTAGCTTTGGTGCACACCTGGAAGGCAGTCAGGCTCAATACATTACAACAACAAGACAGTGTCCCTGCGCTGAGCTGTGCTGCGAGACTGTGCCGCGGAGCTGTGTTGCCGCGGAGCTGTGTTGCCGCGGAGCCGGGCCTCGGAGCCGGGCCTCGGAGCCGGGCTGCGGAGTTGTGCTGCGGAGCTGAGCCGCGGAGCCGAGCCGCGGAGCTGGGCCTCGGAGCTGGGCCGCGGAGTTGTGCTGCGGAGCTGAGCCGCGGAGCCGAGACGCGGAGCCGGGCCTGAGAGCTGGGCCGCGGAGCTGTGCCGCAGAACTAGGCCGCGGAGCTAGGCCGTGTAGCTGTGCCGTGGGGGTGTGCCGCGGAGTTGTGCTGCGGAGGTGAGCTTCGGAGCTGTACCGCGGAGTCGTGTCGTGGAGCTGTTCTGTGGAGCTGTGCCTTGCTCCCTTCCCTGCATTCTGCATCCCTTGAAGAGTCTGTGTTACTACCTTAGCAGCTCTGTGGTGCCAACTTGCTGCTGGAGAATTCCTGGAACTCTGAAACCCTGGATTTTTAAATCCTTAATTTCCAAATCTCTGTATTTTTAAACCCCTAGACTCCTGTAATCTCGGATTTTAGAATCCTTGGATTCCTAAACTCTCGGATTTCCTGAATCCCCGGATTCCTGAACCTCCGGATTTTGAATCCCCTGCCGTCTGGTTGTCTCTGGGGTGTTTGTTAACAATGGTTTCTACAAGATCAAAAGCTGTGGCTGGTATAAGTGATCAAGTTGGGCCCTCCAAAAAGGACGTGAGTGTACAGACGCACCCCTGCCCAGAATGTTTGAGTTTATTGGTGGCATCAGGGAGTGCTGTGGAGGAGAATTGTTTACGCTGCGAACAAGTGAATGACCTCCTTTTAATGGTGGCTGAGCTTAGGGAGGAAGTAGAAAGATTAAGGAGTATTAGGGAAAGTGAAAGGGAAATAGATTGGTGGAGTTCAGCCCTACCATCTTTAAAGGAGGTTACTAATCAAAAGACTGAGGATTTATATGCCTCCCACTCTCAGACGCTAGAAGGGCACTTGGTGGATGAAGAGGAATGGGAATGGGTCCCTGTGAGGGGTAAAAATGGAAAAATCTGCCCCCCTCCATCATCCAGCCAAGTACCATTACAGAACAGGTACGAGATATTGGATCCAGAGATACAACTAGATGGTTTAGGAGAGAATTGTCTACCTAGTGAACCTCCTAATTATGTTTCACCTGCAACACGAGTTATTACCTCTAGTACCAAAAAGAAAAGAAGGGTAATCGTCGTAGGTGATTCCCTCCTGAAAGGAACTGAAGGTCCTATATGTCGACCAGACCCATCCCACAGGGAAGTCTGTTGCCTCCCTGGGGCCCGGGTACAAAATATTACTGAGAGACTTCCTGAACTGATTCAGCCCTCTGATTATTATCCACTGCTGATAATTCAGGCTGGCAGTGATGAGATCGAGAAGAGGAGCATTAAGGTAATCAGGAAGGACTTCAGGGTACTGGGTCAGGTAATTGACAAGGCAGGAGCACAGGTAGTGATGTGCTCAGTCCCTTTGGTGACGGAAGATAAATATGGAAGAAATAGGAAAATTCGTATCATCAACAAGTGGCTTAAGGGTTGGTGTCATCGACATAATTTTGGATTTTATGACCATGGCGAAACTTTTACAGCATCTTCTCTGCTGGAATCAGATGGGGTACACCTCTCCGTTAAGGGCAAAAGGATTTTAGCTCATGAACTGGCAGACCTCATTGAGCGAGCTTTAAACTAAGCTTGAAGGGGGAATGGGAACCAGCTGAGCTAACTGGAAGCAGCCCCAAGAATTGTAAACGTAAGATAGGGGTGAACTCAGTTGCCCAGATGAAGTGCATGTATACAAATGCACGCAGTTTGGGCAATAAACAAGAAGAGCTGGAGGCCATGGTACAACTGCAAAGTTATGATGTAGTTGCCATCACGGAAACGTGGTGGGATGACTCATATAACTGGAGTAATACATTGGCTGGATACAGACTCTTCAGAAGAGATAGAAAAGGAAGAAGAGGAGGTGGCGTAGCTCTTTATGTTAAGCAAACCTTCGATGCCATTGAAATTGAAACAAAGGAAGAAGGGGTCGAATGTTTATGGATAAGAATCAAGGGGAAGGCCAACTACGCCGACATCATATTGGGAGTCTGTTATCGTCCACCTGATCAAGAAGAAGAAGTAGACGATTTATTCTATAAGCAGTTGTGCAACGTTTCAAGAGCATCAACCCTTGTTCTTGTTGGTGACTTTAATCTACCAGATATCTGCTGGGAATTTAACACAGCAGTAAAGAGGCAATCAAGAAAATTCTTAGAAACTATGGAAGATAACTTCTTGTTACAGCTGGTAGATCAACCCACCAGGGAAGGGACTACATTAGACTTGTTATTTACAAACAGGAATGGGCTGGTGGGGGATGTGATGGTTGGAGGTCGTTTAGGGCAGAGCGATCATGAAATAATAGAGTTTTCAATACTTGGCAATATTAGGAGGAGCACGAGTAAAACTTGTACATTGGACTTCCGGAGGGCGGACTTTGGCCTGTTTAAGAGATTAATTCAGAGTGTCCCTTGGGAAGCCGCCCTTAAAAATAAAGGAGTTCAGGAAGGGTGGGCTTACTTCAAGGCAGAGATCTTGAAGGCGCAGGAACAAACCATTCCTGTATCCCGAAAGATCAGTCAACGGGCCAAACGTCCAGCCTGGCTGGGTAAGGAGATCTTGGAAGAGCTTAGGAATAAAAAGAGGACGTATCAGAGTTGGAAAAAGGGTCAGGTCTCCAAGGATGTATTCAAGAGGGCTGCTAGAGTTTGCAGGAAAAAAATTAGGGAGGCCAAAGCCCAGTTTGAACTCAGGATAGCGACTGCTGTTAAGGACAACAAAAAATGTTTTTATAAATATATTAATAGTAGGAAAAAAGGTAAGACCAGCCTTTGTTCCTTAATGGACACAGGTGGTAATTTAGTATTTACAGACGAGGAGAAGGCAGAAGTGTTCAATGCCTATTTTACCTCGGTTTTTAATGAGAAGATAACTTGCCCTCAAGACTCCCGTCCGTCTGGACTGGTAGATGGTTTTAGGGAACAGAATGGTCCCCACATTATCCAGGAAGAGGCAGTTATAGAACTATTGAAATGCCTGGACATTCACAAATCTATGGGACCAGACGGGATCCACCCCAGGGTGATGAGAGAGCTGGCGAGTGAGATTGCAAAGCCACTCTCTATCATTTACCAACAGTCGTGGATTACTGGTGAGATTCCGGATGACTGGAAGCTGGCCAATGTGATACCTATTCACAAAAAGGGCGCAAAGGATGACCCTGGCAATTATAGACCAGTCAGTCTGACATCTATACCTGGCAAAATAATGGAACAGTTCATATTACGTGCCATCATGCAAGACTTGCAGGATGGCCAGGGTATCAGACCTAGCCAGCACGGATTTAGGAGGGGTAGATCATGTCTAACTAACCTGATCACTTTTTATGATCAGGTAACCCGGCTAGTGGATGCAGGGAAGGCTGTAGATGTTGTTTTTCTGGATTTCAGAAAGGCCTTCGACACTGTTTCCCATAGCATACTCCTACACAAGCTAGCTGGCCGTGGTCTGGATAGGAATACCCTTTGCTGGGTTCAAAACTGGCTGGATGGCCGGGCCCAAAGAGTGCTGGTGAATGGTGTCACATCCAGCTGGAGACCAGTCACCAGTGGTGTCCCTCAGGGTTCTGTGTTGGGACCAGTTTTGTTCAATATTTTTATTGACGATATGGATGAGGGCTTAGAGTCTTTTATTAGTAGTTTCGCTGATGATACCAAATTGGGTATGAGTGTAGATCAACTAGAGGGGTGTAGGGCTCTCCAGAGAGACTTGGAACGGCTGGACAAATGGACAGAATCAAATGGGATGAACTTCAATAAGTCCAAGTGCCGAGTATTGCACTTCGGCCATAATAATCCCCTGTACCGATACAAGCTGGGGATGGAGTGGCTGGATAGTGCTCAGGTGGAAAGGGACCTGGGGGTGCTGGTTGACAGTCGATTGAATATGAGCCAGCAATGTGCCCAGGTAGCCAAGAGGGCCAATGCCATCCTGGCCAGTATCAGGAACGGTGTGGCCAGCAGGAACAGAGAGGTCATTCTTCCCCTGTACTCGGCACTGGTGAGGCCTCACTTGGAGTACTGTATCCAGTTCTGGGCCCCTCACTTTAAGAGGGACGTTGAGTTACTTGAGCGTGTCCAGAGGAGAGCAACGAAACTAATAAGGGGCTTGGAACACAAGCCGTATGAAGAGCGACTGAGGGAGCTGGGGTTGTTCAGCCTGGAGAAAAGGAGACTCAGGGGTGACCTCATCACTCCCTACAACTTCCTGAAGGGTGGCTGTGGTGAGCTGGGGGTCGGCCTCTTTCTCCGGGCGACAACGGATAGAACAAGAGGACACAGTCTCAAGTTGCGTCAAGCTAGATGTAAGTTAGAAGTAAGAAGGAAATACTTCACAGAAAGAGTGGTCAGAAACTGGAATCATTTACCCAGTGAGGTGGTGGAGTCATCATCCCTTGAAGAATCCAAAAAAAGACTGGATGTGGCACTTGCTGCCATGATCTAGCTGAACAGTTAGAACATCGGCTGGACTAGATGATCTTATAGGTCTCTTCCAGTCTTGAAAATTCTGTGATTCTGTGATTCTGTAACAATGAAATACATTTATTTGCCTAATAGTATCACAGTGATGGGTTTTCACATAATATTTTCTTTAAAAATAATTGAAGTACGACAATTTAAGAAAATAAAAAAATAAAACTAATTAGGAAGTGGTGGACTGGTCACTATCAATTCAGTCTCACTGGTTTCATACAAGTGTGTTCGTTTTGCTGGCAACATCTGTGTTCTGTCATAGGTAATGTAGCAAGGAGAAAAACTTCAGGGGCCTGAACATTCAATACAGCATTTTTCAATTTCTTCACAACATTGGCTCAAGATGTAGCAGTAGAATGTGACCTTTTATAATTCATTTAGCATATGACATGTTAAATCTCAAAAGTGAAATTTATAATTACTGTAGGAAAATAATTTATAAAAAATTCAATATGTATAAATAAAACTTGAGTTACAAGTGAAACACATCTTGAGTAAATGAATACAAGCTTTCATTTTAATTTCCAAATCTCAAGAATTTTATTGGCTTAACTAAGTAACTAAGCAGCACCAGACAATAAATTATACAACCTGTGTTAAATTCATTTCACATTGGTAATTGTTTAAATGCACATTCAACATCTATCATTTCCAGGATATTTTAAAGGGTTCACTGTTAATTTTTTCTCCCTTCCTTTCTATTAATACCTACCTTTTTTAAAAATCAATTCATACCTCTTGTTTTTTCAAAAAATCCAAGATGACTTGAGACAATAAACATCCAAATGTTTTTATTTCAAAAATTAAAAACTCTGTTAAAAAAAAAAAAGTATTATTTATACAGTTTTTAATTTATTTGGATGTACTAAGGTACAGATCTATTGTATTAGATAGTAAATTAAATCTTCAAGCTACCTGGGATCTCACATGAACACTCAGCATTTCTTCCTGTCCTTTTTTATTAGGGATATGTTTGGCCCATAGTTCTCAGTAGAAAAAATTAACTCCTTTTGTTATATAGAGGTGTCAGAAAAGTTGATATTTAAGGTGTTTTTTTTCCCTTTTATTTTCAGCTTTCTAATACATACTGCATCAAAATATTTTTAGCTATCTATTACTCTTTTTTAACTATCTTCTTTTTATATCCCAAGAGCATCCTAATGGTAACACACAGTGAGAAAGAGTACACTTACTGCAGTGTGAGTTGAAGAAAGTGTCGCTAGCTCAGGTATCAGGAAACTGATTCCAAAAGATGATTCTCAGCAAAGCTGATAGAATCATTGAATTGCAGGATAGCAGCTTGGGTTGGAAGGAACTGAAAGATCATCTAGTTCTCTCCCCACTGCCTGAGCAAGCACATCTTCCATTAGACCAGGTTTCTCACAGCCCCTTCCAGTCTGGCCTTAAATACTCACAGGGATGGAGCATCCACATCATCTCTGAGGAACCCGTTTCAGTGCCTCATCACCCTCACACAGTAAAGAATTTCTTGCTAATACCTCGCCTGAATTCCTCCTTATTCACTTTAAAAACATTACCCCTTGTCCTATCACAATCTGCCCATGTGAAAATCACTTTACCTCTGTTTTTTAAACCCTGCTTGGGTACTGAAAGGCTGCTAGAAGGTCTCCCCAGAGCCTTCTCTTCTCCCCATTTAATAGCAAATCTTTCTCAGCCAGTCTTCCTAAGTCCAGCCTTCTGATTATTTATTTGGCCCTCCTCTGGACTTGTTCCTACAGGTCCGTGTCTCTTTATTCCTGGGGACCCCAGAGCAGGATGCAGCACTCTACATGGGGTCTCACCAGGGCAGAGTAGTGGGGGACAATCTCCTTCCTGAACCTGTGGTCATGTCTCTTTTAATGAACCCCATGGTTCTTATTAATTACTTTCCTTTTCCCTTTCCCTTTCCCTTTCCCTTTCCCTTTCCCTTTCCCTTTCCCTTTCCCTTTCCCTTTCCCTTTCCCTTTCCCTATCCCTTTCCCTTTCCCTTTCCCTTTATCTAAAAGGAAAAGCTTCTCAGAACACAGTAATAGGAAGTGAAAAAAAATATTTCTGAGCACATAGAGTGAAATCTGCAAAGATATTCTGTAGCTTTAGAGAGCATTTTTATCACTTACAAATAAGGACACATCCTTTCTATCCAGACTGACCAGGTTCAAGGGGCTTTGCTAGGATGAGCTGCACAAGGAATACTGCAAATGTCTAAGTGAAGAAAAAAACTTTTACAAAACTTAAAACTGAGGAAAATAAGGAAAAAAATATCAAAAATTACAATCTTGATTTTAGAGACTGTCTTTCAGCCTGTCAGTAAATGGAAACTTAAATATGGGATATTTCAATCTGTCACTGAATTATTTCAGTGAATTTCTACAGGATGCATACACAGTTCCTTCCTAACTTGGTTTTGGCAGGAACTGTTTACAGCTCTCAGTGAAACCCTATGAATTCTCCCCAGAGAGGATCTGGTGAAGTTACATACTGAAGATGTGTACATTGTATAGTCTAACTGCATTGTAACATAGTCTTGTACATGACCGTCTCAGAAAGAAAGGAAGAAATACGAAAGAACTCCAAATAAATAAATGTGCGTAACCCTCTGTGCTGGAGATCAGAGTTAAAAGGGCTATTTGCTGCCATCTATTGATAAACTGGACAAAGAGGTGGAAAGAGCAACAAGCCTTGTGTTAAACATTCTCTCTACCAGGACATGAAGTCTTGGCTAGTTTTGAAATTTTCCCTAAGATTTCCTTGTGGGACCAATGAAACACCAATTTTTCTGATTCTGAAAACCAACCAGTATGACTGTTCTCAGGGAGATAGCTTAAAACTTCATGGTGCCTACTGTGAAAAACATTTATACTTTGTGGGAAGAATGCATCCTTGGTAGTTTGTGAGTAATACAGTCACATAGTCCAGTAAAATCATGTCCATGATATGACCATACACATTATTAAGTACCCCCACTGGAAAAATTACACAATGAAATGTGGAAATACTGGGGTGATATGACAGACAATCCACAATAAAAAATATCTGCAAAATATGGCTCATGACTAAAAAAAAAAAAAATTGTTTTCAACTTTTATGATAGAATTTCCCTAGTTGGTTTTATTAAAATGCCTATGAAAGATTTTTTCTAAGTTTTGTATTGAATTCACCCATATCCCTGAAATCTAGAACCCAAAATTTCTTGTGACAATGTTCAGTGACATAAGTTATGCAAGTAGAAAGTTTTTATTCATTTATAGTTATTCTGTATAATAGATGAGGAAAATCAAGGTAAATTTATCAGATTAATATTTCCTTTTTCTCCTCTCCTCTCCTCTCCTCTCCTCTCCTCTCCTCTCCTCTCCTCTCCTCTCCTCTCCTCTCCTCTCCTCTCCTCTCCTCTCCTCTCCTCTCCTCTCCTCTCCTCTCCTCTCCTCTCCTCTCCTCTCCTCTCCTCTCCTCTCCTCTCCTCTCCTCTCCTCTCCTCTCCTCTCCTCTCCTCTCCTCTCCTCTCCTCTCCTCTCCTCTCCTCTCCTCTCCTCTCCTCTCTTTACAGATAAAATAGAATATATAATGATGACTATTGGGGGCACATCACCATGGATGTTTGTCAAAGAATTGTAGAAAGGTTTAAATCAGAAGGAGCCTTAGACATCATCTAGTCCAAAGCCTTCTGCCATGGACAGGGACATTTTTCACTAGACCAGGTTTCTCAAAATCCCATCTAGGTTGGCCTCAACTACCAGGGATGGGGCAACCACATTTTCTCTGGACAACCTCTTCTGGTGCCTCATCACCCTCACAGTAAAGAATTTCTTTCAATAGCTAATCTAAATGTACCCTCTTTCAGTTTAAAGAAATTAACCCTAGTCCTATTACTACAACCCCGTGTAAAAAGCCTTCACACTTTACTGTAGGTCTCCTTTAGGTACTGGAGGCTGCTATAGGGCCTTGCCAGAGCTTTTTTTTCTCCACGTTCAAGAACCCCAATTCTCTCAACTTGTCTCCATAAGAGAGGTGCTGGAGCATGAGATAAAACATCTTCTTGCCCCTCCTCTGGACTCACTCCAAGAGGTCCATGTCCTTCTTATGTTGGAGGCCCCAGAACTGGATGCAGTACTCCACTGTGGGATCTCTTGAGAGCTGAGTAGAGGAGGTGACTCATCTCTTGTCTTGCCAGTCACGCTTCTTTAACGCAGCCCAGGATGTGGTTGGATTTCTGGGTGCATATTGCTGGGTCGTGTTGAGCTTCTCATCCACCAACTGCCTCAAGTACTTCTTCTATATTCACTCAATACCTCAATCCATTTGTTCAGTCAAGAAATTTGGATGTAGAAATTGGGCTGGGCGCAGCAGGACACGTATGTGTGGAATTCTAGAGCTGCCCAAAGTTATCCCCTGGATGACTGTTGCAAAATGAGTGAAATATTCAATAGGAAGCTTCAGTCTCTTTCCAAGTATTCTATTTTCTCAAGGCAGTCTATTAATTCATATCTTCAGATGACTTGCTGGTGAGGTCCCACATCACCCCAGGAATTATTGACTAAAGAATTAGCTTTGCACACATGACCAGCCCTGTTATCTCTATCAGTAATGCATCTGGACTCTAAAAGCTCAAAATCTCTGCTGCTATCTACCTGTATTATGACTATTATACTGGCAACAAATAACATTAAGAATCTTGCACTGCATGTCATACAAAACTGTAAGAAGAACTAAAAGGACAGTTAAGAAGCAGAATCTCTGGAATTTATATTGCCAGATAAGAATTTTGTCAGCATCACCTCTTTTTGATGAGTGAGCTCACGGAAATTCAGAGTAACTACATTTTTCTCTTAGCTTAACAATGATGATTTCTACTAGCTTCTAAAATGTTCCAAATCAGGTATATATCTGCTCTCAAAAATTCAAACTTGAGTGAGGAAAAGTAAGCTATTATTATGAGTTCTACATATGAGAGAAATTAATATAACAAATATAACACACCTGGGATAATAAAAATGCACAAGAAAGGAAAGTATGATGTATCGATCTGGGAGAAAAAGAGACACCAAGATGGAAAAAAAGATGAAGTAAAGAAACTGATGAAAAGGGGAAAGAATGTCTAATACTGTGAATAAATAAGTTATAACTATATTAACTTATTTTTACTTAAAAACTAGTTACATTTGTTTTTACTTTGATCCACATTTTTACCTAAATACAAAAAGACAGTTAAACAACATGAAACTTGAATAATGAGGGCAAAAAATGCCTGCAGACTTTTACAGCAGTATGACCAGAATCAAAGGGAAATCAAACCAGCAGCTTTGAAGTTCTTACAGTTTTGTAAGACATTCTAGGCAGGTCTAGGCACAAACAGAACAGTTGTATTCACAGTTACAAGACAGGTGAGAGATATTTGAATGTCCAGCTTTTCACTTTCTTCAGTTCTTCTGCAATAAAGTAAGTTACAAACTATCCTGCTCATAAATTGTTTTCTTGGGTAATATAGATAACAGATTTTTATGAAGAATCTATAATTCTGGAAGTTAGACAGATGAGGTATTTCATTCTTAGGTTTCCCTCATCCTTCCCCAAAGGGTATCTGTTGAAAGACATTTTAGTTTATGTATTTGTTAACAAATACATAATTAACAACAGAGTTATTCAGATTAAATGAACTTGGAAGAAGTTTTACCTAGGCAGATATGCTTATCTGACCTCCGAGCTGTATTTTCAAATATTGAATTAATTGAAAGATCAAAAAAAACCAGACAACATTTTTCCTTACTGTGTTTGACATATTCCAGCTTCTGTCAGAAGGCCTTGGGCAGTCTGAGCTAACTCAAGCTCTGCTGTGCACAACAAGGAGTCAGTACTTTCTTTCAGTATTCTACCACTATAGAAATGTGCCTGCGAAGTGCACTCATCTGCAAAGATCAAGCTCAATTAAGAGACATTTCAGAGCAACCTTCAGCTGTATAAGGCATTTGGCAACACAGGGAACCCTGGACTTTGCAGAACTCTAATTCCAGGGAGACAGGAAGAGTCTTTTTCCAGAGCTCCTCAGTGTAATCAGCTGAAAGTTTTTGTGGAAAACCAAACAGAACCCCCCACCAAGGCAACTACCAAAACTAACAAACTAATAAAAAACTAACTAAACAAAACCACCAAATCTAAACCAAAAAATAACAACAAAAAATCCCCAAAGCAGTGAAATTTGAAAATACCCGTCTCTTAGACAATCTTCAACCTAAATATTGATTGTATTGGATGCTATGGACATGCTGAAAGAAGCACATCCCTTAACTATCTTGAAAATGTCAATAATCTTAATAAAGTTGAGGTGATCTGTAGGAACTTAGGAAAAGATAAGGATCTGTGAGTACTTAAAAGCTGGATACTTAATTGTCTATGTAACAGATGAGCTGACAGATGTGACAACTTCTAGGAGGAAAAAGACATTAACTGGAGGGAATAGTAATAATTTAGAGCTTAAAGGTAATATTTCGTTAGATGCAACAGATGGAAGAAAACAAATGCGATTAGTCTGTGGCACAGAAATAGAATTAACTTTGAGATATTTTATTTTAGACATGCAGAGGTGATAAAATATTGATGTTACCTTTTTCAAAATTTTCAAAGCTGAGTTCCTCCACTGCCATTTCTTTTAAGAAAATAATGCCATCACAGAAAGGCTGCCATGTAAAAAAGTATTGAAAAAATCTCAAGTTTAAGACACATTTATTGAAGTAAATACCAATGAAAGAGAAATTGCGAAAGCTGAACTAAGTATAATTTACATTGTCATTATAAAAGTTGTTTTCTAGCATATGAAACATGCTAAAAAGGTTAAAATTTAATAGAACAGCTAGAATATGCCTAATATTCTTTCATTGTCAGCAACCATCCAATTTGATGAGGATTCATCAACAGAATATATGTTTCTCTTTTCCTTTTTTTTTATTTTAAACTGTGACAGTTAAAAAGGCTAACATCATCACAATAGTAGAAATAAACCTTCTCTCTTTCAGAATTATGCAGAGTATATCTGGAAACAAGACTGAAATTCTGAAAGTGACAGAATCTTTTCTAACCTCCAACAACAATATTGACAAAACACTTCTGCGTTTTCAGAGATGCTTTAGTGGCATGTTTGAACACTCTTGAGCTCTTTTGTACACCACATTTCCCATCAGAAAGCAGTCCTCTTCAATTATGCTGTCTGACCAGTGGTGCACCCGGGAGCTCTTTTTCATGGTGGTGTATTTTTCTTTCTCATATCATCATAGATGCAGCTTGGCCATCACAGTGAGTGGGAATGTGCAACAGTGAGAAAAAATGAATATAAAGAAATGTATTTCAAATTATAATGGCAGCTGCAATTGGGAAAAAAATTATCTGAATGTCCTGTTTCTGAAGAGTTAGGGGACTTTTATTGTCAGCACAGAAACTATTCTTAGAAAGTTGTCGCTTTTTGAAGGCAAAGGAGGTTTTACTGTAAACACAGCTTTCTGTCTATGTAATATACATGGAGTATTTTTATGGCAAAGTTTTTTGATATAAACATTAGATGTGTGTTTCAACGTACCAGTGTTTCAAAGGGAATCTTGCCCTTGAGTTACAAAGCCCTCATGATAAACTGCACAATGTTTTTGGTACTGAGTATTTTTTGTAAGAAGGGCAGGACAATATAAGGTTTTCACTGTCTTGGTATTTAAGTTAAATGAGTGCTGATACAATTAGAAGAGCATAGTGGTTTAAAATTCTGCTCTAAAGCACATGAAAGGTTAAATCAAGCCTAGCAATCTCTATCCAGTTGAAAAGTAAAATGTCAATATATCCACTGTTGGGTTAAACTAGTCACGCCATAAAGAGTTCTCCTATTAAATTCTATGGGTGAAGTATTTTATAAAAATGCTAATTAAGGTTTAGCAAAATCTGTTTTGCTCTGCATTTACTTTTAAAAAACGTCTGTTCAGCATGGAAAAATAGGAACATGGCAGATGTTGTGGAAAATCAGCATCTATTGAGGGTTTCAAGTGTCCTAAAAAAGAATTACTGCTTTTCTGAATAAGATCAAAAGAAGAGAATTTTTGTTAAGAAGGGAAAAAGAAAGTAATTCTAGTGAACAAAAACATCAAATAGCATATGCATCTATTTTTTAAACAATCAGCTGCTGTAAGTGATGTGCATTTTGTTCTGGTAGTAACTTAAATAGCTTAAGGATTTATTGTACTTCTACCCTACTGTTTTTGACTTAAATAATAAAAGCAAAGTGTAAGGGAAGAAAAAATACCATGGATTTTGACAAAGTTAAGAGGTTGACCGTGACAAACAACATTATGTAGGAGTAATAGTGAGTATAAGGGCAAAAAGCAGGCTAAATTTCTAGCCATTAAAGGAGGGAAATCTACATCTCCGTATTTACAGTTTAAATGGATTTATAAGTAATAGTTTAAAAAATACTTTACTGGAAGATTCCCATGCTATTCCCCAGTCACAGATTAGTTTTCAAGGATGCAAAAAATCTGCTCATTTGAAAAGAATCCCCAAAATAGAAGATGACTCAGGAAAAAAAATCTCAAACATGCAATCCGATATTATTTTAAGTTAAAACTTAAAAGTTGTAAACTGTTTAGCATCATGTTAGATGGTCTCAAATGGACAACCAAACACCACAAGAGTTTTAACCTTTTTTTATAAAATATACAAATATTCATAGTAAATTCATTAATATTTGAATGAATTATGATAAAACTCAGGTCTTATGGGATTTGACAATTTACTTCTCAAAAGCCAATAATGTCTGCAAGAACTTGTAAACAACAGGTGACTTATTTCTGGCCTTTTTTGTGAAGTATTTAATCTTTATTCTGAACAAGGTCTTCACTATTACACAAATGAATTATTACTTCTCTGCTAGGTTAGACATACATATTTTAATTACTTGAATAACAGAGGCACATTCTCTTGAAAAGTTTCCTGCCTTGACCCTGCTTAGATTTACCCAGTTAGTGCTTTTTTCAAGGTATTGCCACGCTGTGATGGAGAAGGCAAGGAACTGAAGATGAGACATAATCTCTCTTGCTGTTAATGTTCCATTTTCAGGCCAGCAGCTTTACTTCATCGACATCCAAATACAACTGAGAAGAGCTCCAAAGCATGTGTGAGTGAGGAACTTGTCTGGCTGCAAGGATGAAAGAAGAAACCCCAGCTCAGTGCATAAGGCTTTCCTCTCTGACAGAGACACCTACCAGATTCTCACATTATAAGGGACATGGGAATTGAAGTGTAAGGGAGAAAAGAAAGAGGGAGATCTGTTTCCATTTACAATATCCCTCAAATCCTATCTTCTTTTCCATAAAGTTATAATTATTTGCAATTTGTAGTGATGTCATGATACTCTCCTTTTTATTGTCTTTTCTATAATCAGTAGTCGTAAATCAAATATATTATAGGTACTACCAGAAAAGTGAAAGATCCCTTCACTACTTCATAATGAGGATTTTGTAATGTCTTCTTATTTCTTTAGTAGATAGAGATCCATAAATTTCAATCCTGCACCACACACAATGAGACATGAATCAACTTATGTCTGAATGGAAAGGAAAGACAGGATAGAAGATAATAAAAACTGTAATGACCTGATATTATATATATCAGATCTCAGGGTAATGAGACTTCTAATGCAGTGCATTTTGTTCCCTGCTACATTTTCTACATATGTATCTGATAGTCTCAGAATTTTTTTTTATTTTATATGTTTTACTTAAGGGGGAAAAACCCCCCCAAAAAACCAAATAAATCAAATTGTCAGCTGGATTCGATTTATGTAATCTTATTATAGATGATCAACTTATTGGCATCAACATTTGATTTTATCAATCAGACTCCTTTTATAGTCTGGTTAGGGTAATAGGCACTTTGGTTGTGCAACAAACATGTAAAGCAGAAAAACTCTGGTCTGGAATTCCTGCTTTTCCCCTCTGCCAGCTTAGGGGCTGAGATACAGAAGACAAGTTATAGAGTTCAAAAATGTTGGAGAGTCAGTGGAGGAACAGCATTGTGTTCTAAACCAATAGGAAAAAAAGTTTTTTTAATAATTTTTTCGCAAAAGCCAAAAGAATTATGTTGAAAACATTTTACATGAAAATTCAGCTATGTTTATGCAGGAGAAAACCTGCAGCTGCAGAGTACAAAAATATGAAAGTTATTTTAAAATATTATTTTAAAGGATTTAGCAAACACTGTATGTACTTATGAGGGTTATGCTTACTTCTTTCAAAGTAAATAATGAAACTAAAACTTAAATGCAACTCCTTAGGATGAATTGCAAACATATTAACACTGTTTACAAGTAGCAGACTTCATGGCCCTTTGCTACCCAGTAAGACAGCTGACAGAGCTCTGTGATTTGGCACCTGCAATTGCTTTACTGAAAAATGCAAAAATGTAGGAACTGTCCTAGCTAGCTGCATCTTAAGAATTTATTCCTCTGATCATTATTTTATATCAATTATTTATGAGGTTATCACATATTATTCTATTAATTTTCTTTCTCACTGTCAATTTTTTTTTTCACTTCAACAAACTACATTTTTTAGTTCTTTGTAAATTCAGAGTTTTAAAATACTGAATATCAAGACAGTTTATTTGCCCAGATTTCCCAGTGATGTCCAGAGCCAATATTCATTAGTAACCTTAGAAATTCAACCTGCCTTTTGTAAAAACCAGCCATGTCTTGGATAAAGAATTTCACATCTAGAAAACTAGTTCTAGTGGTAGATTTTTGCATTGTACAAATCTAAAATGAGGTGAAATGAAATACAAGGAAACAACTGAGATACTGATAAGGGCATGCTCCAAGCAGCTGCTTGGCAGTATCATCATAGATCAGAGCCCTGTGGAGCATTGTGATGTATATTAATAAATAAGTGTAGACATGGTCTAAATGCCCAGAAGATGTTGATAAAATCAGCTTCAGATAGCAATCAAAAAGTGCCTTTGGCACTGTATGACAAAACATTGCATTGATAGTATAGGAAATGAGGACAGCATTCCTCATTCTGTTCCTGGTACTCGTGAGGGAAGACAACAGAAAAATATGTAAAATGTAAAATGGAAGGAGAATATAAAATATTGGTCAGAACACTAAAAAGATTTAACATTTAGTTATTTTCATACAAAAAATATCCCAGATTTTCACATAAAGGATTAGTCACAAAAGCTTCTATTTCTGAAAAATTATCTAATCCTATTTAATACACTGAAAAATGACAGCAGCAGCTATTTTGACAGATATGTTTTCAAATGATGTGGACACTCAGAATCAGATATTCCACTAAAATGTAACTTCAAGACCCTGAACTGTATATCTCACTCCTCAGGAAGCTATCATAGACTAGGTGTTTACTTATTAGAACACACAGTAAGCCAGAAGTCAAGGCTTCCATAATGCAGCTAGGACTAGAAACTGAATATTTATTAAAAAAATCTTTGTTTTGACAGTTTTGCAACATAAATTTTTTAGCCTTGAAGAAATTATATTTTTTAATTTTTTTTAACATTCATAGACTTTCCCTTTTTTTTCTTTGTTGTTATTTTTGTTGTTGTTGTTTTGTTTTGACTTTCATGTTTAGTTTTGGGTGGGTGGGGTTTTTTGTTTTGTTTTGTTTTTGAGAAGAAGAGGAATTATGACAGACACTAATTTATTGTGGATTTTATCTTCAATACTTGGAATATCTTTGTAGATGAGGGATATTGATATAAGAACACAGATTTTTAGGGGAGAGGATTTTCTGGATGCTTCCTTTAACAGCCCATCCTTTGCATTTTTAGACAAATTTATTTATTTATGTTCACACATAAAAATAATGCACACACAACACAGATGGATAGCTAGACAGACATATGCATGTGGAAACAGGCCAAGGGACCACACCAATCATTACTCTTTGGCAAGGTGCCAAAAGTAGCAACAGGACAAGGCCACATATGCAATTGCTTTGTTAAGATAAACAAAATTTTTCCTTCTATATGAGAGCACATCTTCATTCTCTGTATCATTCCAAGTTTCATCTTAGCTTCGTGTCAGGAATATATCAATCGTGTGCCAATTGTCTCCCATTATATCTTGTTATTTGTTTTCTATAGAAGAAGAATAAAACATGTGAGTTCTTTAGAAATGAGGAAATTACTGAACAGATCCCTAACATGAGCAGTGGACCAGTCCTAGAGAGGTACCCAAAGGTGGGCACATCTTTTGCAGACACAACCGAAGTATGCCACAATGTGTGGGGTTTGGTTTGAAGGGTTGTTGCAGTAAGTGAGCTAGCATAGGTTTTCAGTACTTTATAGCAAGTCTTTCTTTGTATTTTTTTTCATAAAATTTCCAGTAATTTGTCTACTATGAGCATTTTTCTTTTATATTCATCACTTTAAGTTCAGACTTCTGAATACATGTTATCATGCTTTTTGAAAACTGAGATATGTTTTGTTTTGCAAAGAGTTTTGTCATGTATAACCTTACTGGAAAACAATTGTGATCTAAAAATGAAACAGGGATAAAGAAAACACATGCTCTACCTTCAGGGCTGAGCAGTATCTAGTACCTTTAACCTCTAGGGATATCTTCTGACATGGTCTCAAACACTGGTGACTAAAATTGTTGGTAAGACTGACTAATATGACACCGTTAAAATGTATTAAAGACACAACAGACTGATGAAAGTAGGATCCTATCACACTGTACCATCTCGCCAATATTAAAGCCTGTCCTTGGAATCTTGCCTAGTACTGTATCTCTTAACAGATTTCATAAATGCCACTGTATTAAAAAATGTTTACAGAATTTTTAAGATGATATAATTTTAGCCTATGTTGTTTGGGTTTTATTGGGGTTTCTTTCTTCCTATTTGCTAAGCACTAATCAATCAATTTCCATAAAATTGCAGAAAGCAATTTTATAGGACCAAACAGTCTAAAAATTTTCAGTTTTCACTGTCAAGTATATTTACATTAAACCTTAAATTACATTTAGCCTTCATTCATAAAATAAGATTTATTTTTATTTACTTTTACATGTCTCCAACTTTTTTGCCGTGGTTAATTCTGCTTTGTAACAAAGGTGTATTGATTTGACAAAAGTACTGCTCATGTCTTGTTTAAGCCTGAAGCAGAATGACTGGGAACAATTGCTGAAATCATGTTTAATAATTTGTGCTTTTTTTATCTCCCTGATTTACATTTTGTTAAAACATTCTGCATTTACTCATGACTGCTTATGGATCTCATTTTGATTTTCATCTCTACTATCATTTCTGTTGCTCTTGAAATACCTTCAAATCAGTGTCCCATGCAATACTAGACTATAGCCACATCCAGTATTGGACTATAGTCCTCCTTTCAGTTTTTAATAATTTTCAATCAATTTTGCACTGTGCTCCTGAATTTCGGTACATTCCCTTCTATCTTCCTTCAAGCCTCCAGCAGAGTGTAGGATGCTACAGTATTACAGCGTCCTGAGTGGGTCGCTGCTGGGGAGAGAGAGACGGTGAATCTTGTATCTTGATCAGAAGGCTGGATTTATTGATATATAATATATAATACATTATGACTATACTAAATAGAATAAAGAGAGAGGTTTTCAGAGCTGCTGCTAGGCTAAGAATAACAAGAAAGAATCTATAACAAAGTTGTGTCCAGGGACTCTGTCCCTAGCTTGCACTTTGTGATTGGCCCTTAATTATAAACATGGGAACATGAGCCAATCAAGGTGCCCCTGTTGCATTTCACAGCAGCTGATAACAACTGTTTACCTTCTCTTCTGAGGCCTCTGCCCTCCAGAAGACACAGAAATCTGAAAGAAAGGATTTCTGTGAAAAAAAGTCTGTGACACTACAGTATCCCCAGCATTCCAATTCCCTTTCTCATCAGCACAAGGCAAGAAGGCTGATAGGACAACTTGCTTCTATGCAATCACTACTCTTTTTCACAGTTATGTCCTTGATCTCTTCTCCATGCTTCCCCAAATTCATCTTAGACTTTTCTCCAAACAATTTATTCTTCACTCTGCAGGTCCTCAGGTCCCTGTCTCTGATGAGTCCTGCAGGCTCTGCATTTATGAACTCTCTGTTCAGTCACAATTTATTCAATAAATACATATACATGCTTAAAGCAGATAACCTTAATCTCATTTTATACAATTTAGAAACCTCCTTCTGTGTTTATATACACACCAAATTCATTCCCTTTTGACTTTCAAATAAATTCCTTATATAAGAATTACCATCTGAAACTTAAAACAATATTTTCCTGAACTAAAGGAAAAATTTAATCTCATTTTTTTCTAATGTTCTTGATTTGATTATTATTTTTGCACCTTACTGTACTAATTTGTCTTATTTTAAACACATTTTAAGATTTCTATTTTCAGATCATGTCATGCTATGCTAAAATAAAAGAAAATGTGTCAATAATTAAAATCCATAAAACTTCCTCTTATATCTAACAATATGTGGTCCAAAAACTCAAAGGAAAACCCAAATCTTCAGCAAAAAAAGCCCAAAATCTGCAATGAAGAGTGTCATGGACAATGTCAAGGTCTTGTTTCTTCATTATGAAGTTCAAAGAACAAACACTTCTAACAGGAATCTTCTGCAATGCTGGCTGGAGATTGATTTCTGCTGCTGTAAAAGGACAGGATAAATGCATATGAGAATAGTGGAGATATTCAGGAAGCGTCTGAAAGTGAGGTATAGTTATTACATGTAATGCCCACACACCACCTAGAACTATTCCACCGTAATAATTTAATTATAGAAATAAAATCAAGTCCAAACATACTTTAAAAAACATGTCCAAACAGTTTGTGTCGTTTACCTGCAGCTGAAATCTCCTCTGTGATAAATGTATGTTTGATCATGTACTTACCAAACAGAATAACCTTAAACATATTTTGTGATGTAGTAAAAGTGCTGTGCTCAATACAATCTGGTGTACAGTTTGAGCACTTCCCTGCAGTCAGAGGCAATATCAGACTTCTCTGCTACTTCCCATTCACAAAAAGACTAAAAAGTTTGAAAAAAATCCTCATTAAATTTTGTAATTTAATGAGAAAAATCTATTGTTTAAAAAATCATGTTACTTTTTTATCGCTTATATAGATGTAATATATATAACATTATACAGAAGAAAATGTAGAAATTAAATGAAGAACAAAATAAAAATATTGTTTATGTTTTGAAAAAATAAGTTAGATCTGAGATATCAATTATTTGAGTTCTCATCCAAAGTGGGATAATCCACAGGTGATTAAATATCTCATTATTCAAAAACCCCAACTTTTTCCAGTCACAATTAACAAAATTTTCAAAATAAAATAATCTTTTAGTAATAAAATCAATAATAAAAAATCTAACACCAATAATAATAATTGTGCTAATAATAATACCAGTGAAAAATATTAAGGCACTGATGCATTTCAACTATCAATGGTGGGACCATTCAGAGGGAAGTTTTACATTATCCTTGCTGAGCCAGAGATAATTGTTGGGGCTTTGAAGGAAAACTGAAATTGCATGCTAAGGAGAGTTCCAGTTGGGCAAGCTGTACCTGTAACAACTACTGACAGAAATTTCAGCTCTTAATGTTTTCTGTTTCTGCCTTTGAAAATAAAATATCTGTGTCAGGTAGAAAGTAGACTTTACTCCATTTTTGGTTTCCTGTCATTCTGTGGTTGCTGAAAGGAAGACATTATTTCTACAAAGGTGTTTGAGAATCCATATACACTGAAAAATATTGTTTGTTGCTCCATGCAGATTTGTATACTTTATCCAGTTACAATACAGTCAAACTGTATCTGGCAAAAAGGTTTTGGGGTGGAGGGAGGGGATAATTTGACCTTATTGCCATAACTGAACATCAACAGCATTTATACATCCACACTTATCCTACCATGTACTTCCCACAGGTCCGTGCCCACTGTGCCTACAGCACTCCTGCAGGTTGGGAGAAATGTCTTGAGGATCATATCTGCTAGGAATAAAAAAAAAAGATGAAGGATTATGCACAGTGGTAATGTTAGTTCACTTGGAACATGAACTGTACAGACAAAAAAAATTAAATCAGCATGGTCACCTGCTGACACTAGGATCCCAGTGTGATGATCCCATCTGTCCTGAAAGAACAGCACTATTAGTAGCCATGGTGACTAATCCAGTGTTAGTCCCACTGAGTGTAGACACAGCCCACTCTAAGAATCAACTCTATCATGATAACTGACCACATATTTTAAAAGATGGTATGTTATAGACTACTCTTTAGTGAGCTATAAAGTTTGGGTTTTTTATGTCTCTAATTTTTTTTTAAAAAGCTGTTTTTAAGAAAGCAATTTTAAAAAAAAAGATGCAGTGAACTTTAAATTCTGGGCTCAATAATTGCCAAATTGCCAGTAATTGCCAATTTGGCTACCACTTAACAAAAACAGCTCTGTGAGAGGTCCCATTTCATGCAATGTTTTTCTTTTGTTACATTCTTCAAGAATTTTCAATGTGATATTTATTTACTGTGTCTAGGTCTGATATCTGTCTCACATAAAAAATCTACTCATTTTATTTAGCTAATTTCAAATCAGTAAGGGTTGCAAAATTTCATCATTAAATTTTTCAAATTCAGTTTTGACTATAAAATTTCAAATGAGTAATTTAGCAACTCAGTAATAGAGCTCTCATTATTAAAAAAAAAAGAATAACTTTTTCTTAGAATAAAGGAAAAATTTCACTGTAAATATTGAAAGGCTATGACTGTAATTTTTCTAAGGGTGAATGCAGATATATTTGTTTCCTTGAATGGTTACAAGATGAAAATAATTCCAAGTGTATACAGAAGCTTGCATTCATTCCAAAAGCTGTTGATTGGCCATGGATATTGTTTCTTTGCCTGTGGCAATGCTTTTATTTGCTTGAAGAAAGGAAAATATCACATATTAGGTTTTTGTGGAGCATTTTGGATTTGGTTGGTTTTGGTTTGTTAGGTTGTTTTGTTTTTTTTTTTTTTTTTTTGGGGGGGGGGTTGGTTTTTGTGGTTTTTGTGGTTTTTTGCTTTTTTATTTTTTTGGTTTTTTTTTTTTGTGGTTTGTGAGAATAAACTGGGGGAGTTACCCAGAAGGGGCCTGACTGGGGTGCAGGGACAGGCTCTGGAATTGGTCACAAGTTGGTGAGCAATTCAATTGTACATCACTTGTTTTTCCTTGAATGTGTGGGGCTTTTTTTTTCCTTTTACTATCCTTATTATTATTTACTAGTATTGCTTTATTAAACTTTTGTTTCAATTTTTAAACTATTATCTGAACCTAACACTTTCTTTTTACTTTCCTCTCCGCTCCACTAGAAGGGAGGAGGTGTGTGAGTGATTGTGTGGTGTTCAGTTGCGAGCTGGGCTTAAACCATGACAAGAACTTTGGCATCTAGCTCAACCCCTTCAAGAAAATTTTTTCTATTGTCATAGAGAGGAGATAGGCATTTCCAATGTGGGAAGCAACTTGACAAACTACTTTACACTTTTTAGACAGTGAGATTTAATGAGACAAATCCAAAATGAGCAAAGAATACTTCACATATGTATACTGGTCAACTTACATGTACTGAAGTTCTGATTTGTATTCGCTGTTACCTTGGGTAATGCATTTCATCTATAAAGTTTGTTTACCTCTGTAGAATAGGAATATGGTGCTTTTCTGTTTTGGAACCCAAGAATAAAGAGCAGTTGCTAAGTTTATGATGCCATTAGCAGAGCATGAAAGGTATTTGGCTGATAAAAGATAATTTGGCTGAAGTTATAAAAAATAATGAAGGTTTTTCTATTCAACAGCAACTATTTAGTTGATAGTCACCGAGGAGGAATATGTTTATCTCAGCTTCCTCCCTAATAAGAAGAAAGAGATAATCCTCCCTAGATGTCAATGTATTTAACACTGAATTGCTTTTTAAAGTATTTTTTTCACTTTCAACTAACTACAGAGTGAGTTCATGATGAATGGAATCCCAAATTATGTTTTTTGAATAGGTGGCTAAAATTAAGGAGAATGAACAAGTTCGAGGAATGGAAATTGTGCTTGCCAATATATTTCTCTAGTAAATGTATTTATCTAAGGAGGTTATGACAGGGAGCAATCAAAATGTTTTCTACCATTTGAATTTTCATTATTAAAATAATATTCAGATGTTTTTAATTATGAGAGACATTGTTGAAGACAGTTAAATACATTTTCATCTTTCTAGCATCAGGAATTTTGAGAAAAATGGTGTATAATTGGTAAATACATACACAACTGTATATGCATGTATATATTAGGAATACGTATGTAAATTCTTTTGTATTGTTTTTTGTATACAAATAGAAAGATTATAAGCATGTCCTGCAGGAAAAGCTAGGTGGTGTAAGACACCCTGTCAGTAAGAAGCAAACTAATGACAGGTGACTATTCTACTTAGGACTCTCTTCCTTCAACCTTATTTAATTATAACAATATTATATATTGCTATATAAAATATAATATATAAAACATATATAATATATAATATATAATATATAATATATAATATATAATATATAATTATCCTTCAACCTTATTTAATTATAGCAATATAAATTTTTGCCATTTTTTCCAGCCATCTAACACGGTTTTAATATCATAACAGAAGCAGAAGGCAGAGGCTGTCTTCTGAATCTGCATAATAGTTGTACTAGGTCAGCAAATCATAAACATCTTACTCATGAAGTAAGATCTAAATATTTTTCAGCTATGACAAGCATATAGAATCAGCAAATATACTTCAAAGAAAATGCCAAAGAGGAAAAAGTGAGCATAGATAATTTTACAAATTCCATTGAAGACTAGAAAACCTCTCACACAGTGTGAATTAAAGAAGTTTAAATATATTGGCATGATAATTTCGGACTTCAATTATTTTAAAACATTTTTTTTTGTTTGCTTATTTGCTTGTTTTGCTGATATTGAGATGAAATGTCTGTGGCAGAATGTATTGACTGTTGAATAGATGAAAATATACATGGGTTTAGGTTTCACAGTTGTGTTATATATTCAATACCACAGGCACCAACACAAAATCTGATATAAACTGTATTGCAGGACCTCTTCTGCTTTATACAAATAATAAAAAACATTGGCTTTACATGGGGCTGGAATGCAGTCATTCTCCTTTTGCTTCCTGTATTAATATTCTGTCCACCAGACCAAAGAGAAACATTCTCTGAAAAGAGTTTTGGAGTATTTCTGAAATAAAAGTAGATTAGATGCAAGAGGAGAAAAGAAGTTACTGCTCCTTGCACTGTTGTAGTCTATCTAAAATCCCCAAAGTATAAATACTTTTCTAAATCCTTTGACAGGGAAGGCAACTGAAATTTTCCATAATATTCTAAGTCTCAAACCACTGACTTAAAGGACTGCAGAAAAACACCGCTCCCATAGAATCACCATTACCTGAATTTTTTAAAAATTATTTTTATATATATTCTTTTTCTCCAGAGAGACTAGTTGGTAAATTTTTCCTACTTTTAAACACACATTCAGAACATTTTCACACAGAAAAAAGGCATGCCAATTAATACCTATAAGAGCTACGCAATTAAAAAAAAAATCCCATATTTTGGGAAGGAATGGAAAATTCCTCAAGTCCTCAAACTGTAACTTTGGCTTAAGCCTAATGTTACTATTCATGGCTAAATTTATACACAGATGGAGCAGAGAGACTTTAACTGCACTCAGTAAATTCTCTGCAGAATTGTCTTTGTTACTTTTTTTTTATAATAATATGCTGCTCTTATTCTCATTCTAATATTTATTGGTCCATCTGATAGTTCTGCTTGTGCGGCTTGTGTGTCCATGTTGATTTGTAAGCAGCCACTTTATAGATTAGCGTCTGGTCTTGTGAAGCTGGCCATATTTATCCATGGGCATGCTTCTTATTGCTGCCATCGACTTTTTGTCAGAATAAGGTTTATTGGAATTTTACAGGGTAGAACTAAAATTAATTTAATTCTCTTTAACTCTGTCAACAAAATCAGGAAGCAATACCGACTAAACTTAGAATTTTAAAATATCATTAATTTACCTAGAATGTATATCAACAAAGGATTATTCCTCAAAATAGATGTATTCATTTGATTACTTGGGAAAAAGTAATACAACCTTTTTATCTTTTAGTGGGAAGTTACAGCATGATAACATAATTTAGATTAATTATCTTCTTCATATTATTTGCAGCCAATATAAAAACAAGGTGTGAGACATTCAGTTTCTATTAAGAAATTTGAAATTTTGAAGGTGGTTCAAAGTTTATTAACAGTGAAATCGTTCTTCAGAAACAAGTGATCTCCTACACAGAAGTTCTGTATTGTTCTCAAAAACATGCTTAAAACTGCCAAAAAAATCATTCTATATTTAGACAGCAATCATGAAGCTTTGTAAATGAGGGCGATACAAATTATTCTTTAGCTCTGTAAAGTAAGAAGACAAATTATTTTTATTTCCTCAATGTATTGCAAATGTATCACACAAAGAAATGTTTTTACACAGATTCAAAATTATAGTATTATCACCATAGACAGTTTCTTTTATTTTTCACTGATGTTCAAATTTTATAGTACATTAATGAAGTAAACAAGTTAAAACATTTTAAAAAAATGAAGAAAAATTGAGATGACCCATGCAGAATGGTTTGTAACATACTAAAAAAAAGTGCCCAATAGGGATAGTGTGATGAGTTTGATAAAATAATCCAAGGCAGCTGAGTGCTACCTTGACAGCTACTGCTGACCCTATGAACCATAGCAACTCCTGGAACTTAAAAGATTGATGCTTAATTTTGCAGTAAGGAAAACTCCCAAGAAATCTTTAAGTCTAAAAGAGTCTTTCATATTGTCTCTTTGTAGACATTGATGAAATGATTGCGATAAACAATTTGTGTATTCATGATTTTTTAGTTTTATTGTTCATGAGGAATGGAAAAAAATTATTTTGTTACTCCACTCAGTTGAATATATTGGCTCTATATAGCTATGTCCTAGGAAACATTCACTTGTTTTGTTTCCAGATGGCCACATGATCACAGGCACATGAAAGTTCAGCTTTACTAAAATAGGTGTAAACTGTGGTCTCCGCTGTTACATAAAATTGGACTGATCTTTGTTAGTTCATTATAAACAAAATAGGATAATAAAAAAGGTAAGATTTTGCTTCATTTTCAGGGTAACATTTCCTGTATACTATAATGTGTCCATTTTTATAGAATCATTTGCCTGACAAGCATCATCCATATGAACTGACAATTAAATTTCTTCTTTGCTGCTATTTAGCCTTTTTAGTCTGTCACTCAGAGAGCAGTCTCCAGGGAGTCGGTAAATTTGTCCTAAGGCAAAACTCTGTGCTTCTAGGAACAGCTAAATGACAGCTGATGCTGTTCCACAGAAAGGGCAGCTGAGAACTGGTTTCACTCTTTTGTCACCCATTATTTCCCCTCAGTTGGCTTCTTGTGTCTACTAAACCTTCGTGTTCATGATAGCAATGGAAGAGAAAAACTTGTCCCTCAAAAAAGCTTTTTACCTTCTTCCTGTAGATAACTGCTCTCCCATCTCTTAGGTTGAAATAGCAACTAAGATAGAAGTGGTTTTTTTCCTAAATAGTATACTTGATTGGCCACTGTAAATGTGCAATTTCACCACTTGAGCTCAACGAAACTGCTCTGCTTCTCCTTTCCCCGCTTTCAGAATGAGCTGAAGTGGGAATGGCCCTGTGGACTGTAGAAAATATTGTATCGAGTTCTCATGAAAATTTTATTTATGCTACCTTTGCACCTTTCCTCAGGAAAATGATTTCTGTATAAAAGAATGGATTTTGATTGTGTTTCCGGGAAAGAATGTTCAGTGATTCCAGCTTTTTCATTATGATGAGAATGTCACCACACACATGAGGAAAGAGACACTGGTGAGGTTTTACTGGGAACAACTCTTTCTTTTGTGTTGAACACATGCAGCTTACTTCAATATCTGCTTTGTAGATCTGTCATATCTTTTCCTGTATAATATAAATACACATCAATATTTTCCATGTCTACCTCAAAACAAGATGATTAAAGGAAAATAAACACACATACATAGATTTATATGAATACAAATATAAGTATTAACATGTGTAGGCAGATGGGTAGGCTCTACCTGCTATTTACTAACTGAACAGATAATGAAAAACATGACAATGTGAGCATAGCATGAAAAAATGCTGGACATAACAAATTAGAAAACAACCTGATAAAATTTTCAGATAATACTGTGAGAAATTGCAGGACTACCTAGTGCCCCTAACCCTAGAAAGATTCAGGATCTGAGTTTCAGAGCAAATTGAGGACCTGGGATCCAGGGTGGATCACATGGGTGAACATAAAACCTGTGATAATTATCAACAGATAGGTGAATGTGGGTATGACTGTGGATTAAGCAGTAATGGTGTCTATCTATCAACAAGTTTTTCTTCAGCTCTCATCAACAGGAGGAGAGGAGCCTGATTTACTGTTGTCTGTGCTCGTGTGAGTGCTGCATAAAGGCACTGGGCTGTGTTGGTTTCTGTGTATGTATGCTTGTGTGTAATTGTGTGTGTGTTCACACACAAACATCTTTTCAGAACACCTATTTACTGTCTGGATCTACTGAAGGAAACAGTTACAGACTGTGATTCCTTGGAGAATGAGAGTGCACCAAATAGAGCTCAAGCACACAAGGAATGAGGAATTCCCAATGTCCTGAGGGTCATCAAGCTCAGTTTCTTTAACAGGGAGAAACATGGGAAAATTTAGTTTAAGCACTTTGGCAGTTGCATTCTACACTCGTGTTTGTCTTGCTGAGCTTTATTATGATGTACTACCACCTATAAAATGCTGAAAATCAAACAAGAATCTTTACTGAGCAGCTCTGATAAGCTGTTTGCTTTTCCTGCATTCCCCTGCTGTGTGCTCCAGGCTGCTTCGCTTATGAAATTCAGTGCTGGTGTTAAGAAACATATTGGATATACATGTGAAATTCAAGCATAATTCCAGGAGAAAAAATTACAGTCTCAGCTGACTGTAGTGCTTAGGTACCCAGCTGCTGAAACACAGACAGATATTGAGTAGAAATATTTTTTTTTTTCTCTTCAGTGCGTGAGAACAATTGGTGCTTCAGATTTAAGACCAGAACTGACTGAATGCTGAACAGAGACCTGCCCTTATCATGCACCTACATACTGCTCGGTAATTACAAATGCTGAGGTCAGAGATACATTTCAAATTGCTTGTTTAACTGGGTTGTAAGACAGTCTGACAATGGAGAACCTACGGACCGGAAACCTCTCTTAAAGTTAAATGCTTACAGTCTCTTCTCTAAATATGAATAGGTGTACTTTTGCAATCTTTCTTTGGAAATTTACCCAGGTAGGAAGGAGGCAATGAAATTTTTGTCCCTCTTTTAATATGATTGGACTATGAATGAAATACACATGTGAAAACATTTGTTTCAATACCTCTCTGACCAAAATTATATTCAAGCCAGTTCTAGAAATTCAACAGCTGTTTTGGAATAAAGTGTGCTATAAATATTTGCAATTTTGAGACATTTGCTATGTCTCTTATTGACATTCTAATACTATGATTACAGAGACCTAAGGGCCAGAGTGAAGGGAGTGGAAGGTGAGAGGGTGTAGCTTTCCATCCTCAAGGTAAATGACAAAGCCTAATTCCAGTCTCCTGTGTGAGTGTGTATGTAAATAAACGAAGCACAAGAAAAAGCAGGAATTAAAAAACTACATGCAGTCACAGAACCACAATACGATTGTGATGCGAGACACATGGAGGGGAACTTTAATGACTAAAGTGCTGGATGGATTCAAGCTCTTCAAACAGAGTAACAGATAGAGGAGACAAAGTTTTGTGTCCTATGTGGAGTAGGTTGAATGTGCATTTATGTCTCTAAGGGATGACTGAGGATTTATGGGTCAGTGTATTGAGTTTGCATATGTTGGTTATATATATTGTAAATTCCCCAGGAATTCCTTAGGGTACTCTCTATAATTTTTGTCCTTGTCACCAAAGTAACAATAGATCTCCAAATTCTTAACATTGGAAAGATACCACTCAGAATGAGAACTCTGAGCCTGGAATGTTCTGAAAAATGTGGTGGCAGGTACATAAATCCACATCTTTAATATTGCACTTCCAAAAACAAAGGACAATGGGAAACCTTTTCTCCTTTCCCCTTCCCATTTCCACTTCTGATTTCTATTTCCATTTCCTTTTTTCTTTGACTCCCAGTTTCAGGTGGTCTATGACATCTGAAGGTGTTTTCTGATTTGTAGACTGAGAAACTCTTTTTAAGGAAGATAAAATTTTTCCAAGATGTCAGAGCTACTGTGGAGAAATGCAGGGGTTTGCAGGCTTGATGTGCTATTAATAGCAACTTAGATATTGTGCTTGAATCTTAACGGTGATTACAATCATTTTAGCTTCTCATGGTGGTCTAAATGTATGTATAAATAAATAGGAAACTTGGATTACAGACTATCTGTGCTCTGGACTCTTTTTATCAGTAAGAAAGTGGCTAAATTGTTTCTTGTGAGGTGAATTTATCAGTAAACATATCTTTTCCCACAACAAAAAATGGTCATTTAAAAATTGCAACCCTTTGTTTAAAGGTTTTTAAAAAGTCTATATGTTTGGCTTAATTGCATCTTTTAAATGACTGAAATAATCCTCCCAACCATCCCTTCCCATTATCCAGGATTATGAATAAACCTTTAAACAAATTTACAATCTCTTAAAGGCCTGATTCTCAGCTGGTTTAAATTAGCATATATTCACTGAAATGTGTAAATTGGCAAACCTCTGGTGCTAGTAAAACTATATTGATCTAAGTCAACTAGAAACTGCCCAATATTCCACTGAAAACTCTTCAATAGTTTGTTTAAATTACTGTATTACTTCCAGGATGGATTATAGGAATATAAATGTGTTTCCCTGTGGAGGTAAAAATGGTTGACTTTTCCTGCCTCAGTAGAACTTTAATAAATGAGCTGATTTCCACAGGGCTTTCTTATACATAATTTCAAAGTGATAAGTGTGTTATCTTTAAGTCTATTTACACAATAGACAATAACAGCCATAATTGTAAAAGAAAATTATATTATTTGATTAACAGTAATTAAAAGATAATCTAGTTATATTTACTTAGCTCAGTGAAGATTCCTTTTCTGTGAGCATAAATGATGCTTACACGCTTTAAAAATAAACTGTGACTAGAGATTTGGGTTTTTAATGCTTCTAACACTCAAGATGGATGTCAGTGCCAGAGAGTTTCAGTCAGAGCACTTTCAGTTACACTGTTCTGTAGTGGTACTACTTACCTTTTTCTTTTTTTTTTTTTTAATTTTAAGAGAATTTCACACTGTGCGTAAAATTTTATCAAGCTAAACCTACTTCATGTGCATAAGACAAATCAATATACTTTTCAGCAGCACCATAAAACATATGAAGAGCTATGTAAGTATTTTGGCATACCTGTACTCACAGAAGAAGGGTAAAATGACTGTGTACACTGAAGGGTGGAAAGCGTGTCTCTTCTGCAAGCAGCATTGCAGAGGGGGAAATCAAGAAACACAATGTAAAGGAAATTTGATTATTCTCTCAAGATCATGCTCTCACTGTTTATCCACAGAAGAAGCCAAAAATTGGCTGCTTTCTGCTTTGGTTTGATTATTTGAAGACTGAATGAATGAAACATTTGAATGAAGTTGCATAATTTATAATGTGCTGACGGGAGTATTTGCCTATAGCAGAAAAGTCATGCAACTCATATTAATACACCCCCCAAATGTACCCATAAAACATAAGAAACAGACATCCAGGCACCAGCTCACCATTTCAATTCCATATTTACTCACATTTTCCTGCAGATGACCATTAGGAAGACCAGAACTGTATTTTCCATAACCATAAGCAGTATCAGAGAACTTGCATCTTGTTAAGAATATGTACAGATGAATGACAAAAGTAGTACTCTCGAATTACATCAGTAGAAGTGAGATTTTATTATTATTATTTATAGATTTTTTTACTAGAAATCCAGGTACTATTTATTATATCTAATAAAAATCATGCCTGATGTGGGCCATATTTTTTGATAACACCATAGATAAAGCAACTTTTTTCAGTATTTATGTAATTTCACTTTTCTGAACTATAATTTCAATATATTTTGAACAAAGAGACTTTTTCAAGAGACTTTTAAAAGCACTTTGACAAACAAGAATGAAAAATGCTACATAAAAACTTACTTTGCTTTTTATAGAATACATCCTACAAAGGTCTTCATTTATTGTGAATAACTGATTTGGAAAAACAAATATGTTGCTACTTATTATAAGTCATTTGGTAGCTGTCAGTAAAAATTCAGGAAATAAGGCCCTGCCAAAAAATAACTAAAATATGACCATTTATTTAAAGACATTTTTGGAAGAGATTGCAAAACTACAATAGTTCCTAAAGTTAGAAGCAGTGTGGGGGAAAATTACATTCTGTGGATTAGTAAGCAAAGTAAACGCAGGGAAATAATTCCCAGAATGTGTCACATTTACATGATCTTTCAAATATATTTTATAAATAATCCAAATAATGTCTCGTTTTAATAAATTAATGATAAGTTAGGACAAACACCTAATAATTTTTCCCTGTCCTGATTATGTGTATTGGTTCTTGATGAGATGGAGATAATTCCCCCCGTAGCAGCTTTCACAGAGCTGTGCTTCGTGCTTGTAGCCAGAGGAGTTGACAACACACCCGTGCCTTGGCTGCAGCTGAGCATTGCTGGCACAGCATCAGAACTGTCTCCCCAGCCCTCCTTCTCTCCCAAAGGGCTGGTTTGGGAAGAGGCTGGGAAGGGACAGGGCCAGGACAGCTGACCAAGCTGACCAAAGGCGTGTTCCGTACCATATGGCATCATGCTCAACAATGAAAGACAATATAAAAGAAATCAGGAGGGGTATTAATTATTAGGGTGTTTTCTTACAAAGGAATACATTTCATGGTGAAGATATACTTCCCAGGAAGTAGCTGAACATCACCTGCTGATGGAAATGTAGATGTTTATGTGTTTGGTTTTCCCACAGAACTGAAGTGCAAGAGTGGCATTGGAGCCAGCCAAGATCTGCTCCATCCCTTTAAGGCTTCCAGCTTCCAAGTGTTTGTGGAGATTAATAATTTCATATAAGTTATTTCATGTTTCAATTTTCCTCTGGAGTGAAAAGCAGGGAAAAGAAAAAAATGCCTACAAGCCAATTGTTCTGTTGCATGTAGAGGCAAGGCAGAAAAATAATTAGTGAGATATTTCAATATAAAGATCACATAAGTGATGCCAAAGCTTTGGTTTTCAGTTCTAGAAGGACAATTGAGTTTTTGTAAACAATTTATATTTCCCCTGTTATATTTTAGTTTCTCTTATTTTCCTATTATAATCTGAGAAAAACCCCCAATGTAAAAGAAATACCTTCAACAATAGTTTAATCTTCCTAGTTCTGTGTCTAAAATTTATTTTTGAACTTGTGTAATTAAATGTTGAATAGTAACGCTGTCCAAGCTGATGGTTTTCAGTTAGAGATCTGAATATCTATTAAAGTTTCTGAGTAGGGCTCTTCCACTGCATGGAAAAGTGAACCCATTCAAGTGGATCAAGGTTAGTTTTAGTAATACTAGGTTACTTGATTGTTTGTGAGAATTAATTTGTATAAAAAGAAAAGATTTGCAAATAATAATTGGCGCACATATTGTGTTAATGACTGACGGTATTTTTTAGATACAATAGGTGTAGAGATTTCCATAATTATCAGTCTAGTAGTATGTAGAGAACGGGAAAAAACTATAAATAAAAATTATAATTAATATATTCCAGTTAACAAATTACATTTCTCAAATGTTTTGTGTTCTCTACATATCCCAATGAATCAAATCCCAAATAAGCCTATTACTTTTCCTACATGTTACAATGATAAAGGACCATAAAGTCAAACAGCAGTACTTGAAGATCACAAAGATGAAGATCCATAATATTTCAAGTTAATTCTATATTGACCCACTAATTGTTTCATAGATTGGATCCCAGACCCAAATAAGGACTTAGCTACTCCCATAAATAGCCTTTTAAATATATAGGATTACACAATAATAAATGTAGATAATAATAATATTTTTAAAAGTTTGTGAAGAGTTAAAGTAGTAAATTTTGTGTGTAGTTTTTGGTTATGGATAGTTTTGATTCTTTTAGGCATTAACAATCTAATTTAAAATAAAGTTTAAAAATCCATAGTTTGCCCCTATGGAGATTCTAAGTGCCAAAGAGCAGTTGTGACCTGAATTCTCCTGCTCACTGAATGCATTACATGAAGGTAACCAACACTTCTCAACAGATTAATTTTTGTTTTCTAGTACCTCAACATCTACTATTACAGCTTGCTATATAGCCAAAATTTCCCAAGAAGAGACAGGATGAGCAGCATTAAAAGGATTTAATTCCTCTGTAAGTCCAAAAAATCTGTAAAATGCATTCTTCTGCCATTTAATAAATACAGTTTTGTGAAACACCATGAGGGAAGGCAAAGAGAATTGAAACAATGCAGCTTAGAGAGGATGAGGCTTCAGGGTGACCTAAATGTGGCCTTCCAGAACCTACCAGGAGCCTACAAGAAAGACAGAGAGAGATTTTTATAAGGACATGTAGTAAAACATGGGGAAAAGGCTTCAGACTGAAAGGGGGTAGGTTTAGGAGAGATATAAGGGAAAATACTGTGAACGTAGTGAGGCACTGGAGCAGGTTGCTCAGAGGAGCTGTGAATGCCCTATCCCTGGAAGTGTTCAAGGATCAGCAACATGATCTAGTGGAAGGTGCCTCTGCCTAAGGAAGGGCATTGGAACTAGATGATCATAGACAGTTCTATGATTCTATAATGTTAATCTTGATTCAAACTGTGTTATAGCATAATAAATACTGGAATTAAAAGTGAGCATGCTTGCCTCTCTACTGCCAGTGTGCCTGAGTCACTGAAAGAGAAAAACATCTGCTTGTTTGTGAATACAGCTGCTGAACAACGCAGGTATTGAATTCTGATTCTTTATTGCTATAGCTTAAGATCAGGGATTGGTGTTCTCTGATTATATCCTTTGTTTGTTTTGGATTCAGCTCATCAAATTTCCCTTAACTTTTCATGGTTTTCCTCGTAGCTTGGTAATTTTGGGGTTTTTTTAAATCTGTGTTATCCAGCTATGAGCTTTCTCAGTCTCTATACTGCTAGCTTGCATAGGGGTTGTACAAATGCATAACAAAGTCTCCTTCGTGCTCCTCGTCTTCACAGACTTTGCTGCAGTGGACAGTTCATTTGGCACTGCTTGTCTTTACTTACAGGTATGTGCTTCTGTGTTTTAGGGTTGGCTTTTGGCGTTGGCTTTGGGGTTTGCTCCAAAAGCAATGTCTTTTTGAAGTGTGCTGCAGCTCTTCCCCAAGGAATATGCAGAGGCCCCTTTTCTATTCCAAAGGGAATGGAACGAGGATCAAAGGGGAGCATGGGGTGTGTGGCAGAGCTGCTTGGTGGGTTCCTGGCAGCCAGTTAAGTTCAACTCACCACCCTGTGATACAGTTACACCCCAAGAGACCATGGTTACTTTACACATCCAAACAGTAGCAAAAATAACACACATTAGAAAGCAAAAAAAGCTAAATTTTAGTGTCATAAAGTAACTTTTACAGGGGTGTTACTATATGCTTAGTGTATTTTCATTGCCTGCTCAGCAAAGGGAGGGAAGGTGCATTCAGCCTCTGAATCCTTAAAGGAGATGGATGGAAGGGGGAGGGAATTACAAAAAAAAAAGTAAGATGGAAGAGTCTGAGACATCAAACTGACTAAATGGCTGACAAACAGCCTGATCATTTTTTTTCCAGCTTTGTCCTCTGTTTTCCCTCCAGATACACCACATCTGTTCATAAGCCTGACTTGTTATGTCATGTTTGATTTAGGCTGCTCAGGGCAGGAATCCTCTTTGTGCTGCATCTGAGTGGTTTGTGACATGTTTACATGTGAAAATGAAATAGACCAGTCGAAGAAGAGGCGTTCGTCTCAGTAAGCAGAAGCATAAGTGAAACACTCTAAAATGTGTTTCTAGAAGCTAGATTCAGATGTTTCACCAAGCTGATGGACACTTGCATTTTGAAGGCAGATATTTGTATGCAGCCCATGAAGAGTATAGGACTATTGCTTTGTATGGGTTTGACAACAGTAATAAAATGAACTTTTCTACCTTACCAAAACAAATATCAGAAAATTTCATGTTTAAGGGCTTAAGATTTCAGTGCCTAAAGATTTAAGAACTTAAAGCATTAAGATTTAAGTGGATTACCAATAACATAAAATAAAATAGTATATAGCAGAACTAGTACTACTTCTAGAGAAATTTAGTTTTGAATTACTATGAGCTGCCAAATGAACTCTATCTGGAGGGGGAAAAAAGAGAGTCAAAAAGACATAGACAAATAAAATGCTACTATGTAGAGATTCATTTTTAATGAAAAGGAGAAATCATGTATTTCCAAGAATATACATGCTGTCCACTATATCAGTGTAAATTTTATATATTTAACACACAATTTTCACCTATTTTTGGCAAGATAAAACTTATTCAGCTTTAAAAACTCTTTTTTTTCTTAAAAAAAAATCAAAACCAAAATAAAACCCAAAAAAACCAGTTATAAAGGTCTTTCTTTCTTTTTTTCTTTCTTTTTTTTTTTTTTTTTTTTTTCAAGGCCAGTTACCTGGAAAATACATTGGGATTTTTTCATGTTCTAAAGAGATAGGAAAAAATGGAAAACATTTATATGTTTTCATTATGTTTATTATAATTTCGAACTGGTACCTGTTGAGGCAGGAAGTAAAGTTCTGAGCACATGAGGGATTTCCATTCCAGGGGGCCTATTTCCAAGCCATCAGTGTGCCAGCTCACAACAAAACCTTCATTCCAGACCACAGACAAAGGGTTTTAAGGCCAAGGTCTCCAGATCAGGAGTGTCCCATTGTACCCCACTATGACTGTTTAGCAAGCTACAAATTCATATAGAGAGAGACTTGTCTCACTGCAGATGTCCTTTATCTGTCCTTCAAGTGTGGTCCATAGTTACTATGGACCTCTTGTGCGCATCAGCAAGCAGTTGCATCCCTATATTATGTTTGACAGAACTCTACATGTAGGATTTCCTCCTAACAATATAACTTCAGAAATTTTATGTTTTATTTCACCTTTTTATTTGGGTGGGAACAAAAATGATGAGACCAAAAGATTTCTGTGGGAGTGGTGCTGGATGGGTAGCTGGCAGGAGAGACTGGGAGAGTTACAAGGGAGTGGGACATTTTTAGCAGCAAAACCTTGGCAAGTGAGTAATAGGTTATTTCACCATTCTACTAATACTGTTGATGTTAACAAGGACAGATCTGTCAACAGTGTGGCTGAACTACTGACATTTGTCATCTCTTGTCAGCTCTCACATCTCTTTTCAAGTGGGGCTGTACTTTCCTAGAATGTCAGGTTTTTGAGAAGAGCCCATTTATGATACTCATAAGGCAAACACATGGGTACAACGAAGTGGATTTCCATGAGTAATTACATCTGTCAGCAGTGGCAGTATCTATGGTCCAGAATCATTAATAAGACACAGAAGCTACCAGGATTCTACCTGTACCATCTGAATGAGTGACTGCTATTTTCAACTACTGAATGCCCTGAGGAAAGGTGAGGAAGATGGTTTTGTGAGGCCCCAGCAAGAGTGACAATGTGCCTGTGGAAAGCAAGCAAAGAAGTTGGTGTTTTCTTGATTCATACCTGCAGAACTGTTAGCCTCAAGCAACACAGCATGATCGGCTTATGCATGATTGCTTTTTGAGTGTAAGTTTGATTTCTGTACACAGGCTTTCAAGGACAGAATGAAAACAGCTATTCATAAACACGGCCCCAGTTCTTCTCT
Source organism: Ammospiza nelsoni (assembly GCF_027579445.1). Lineage (NCBI taxonomy): Eukaryota > Metazoa > Chordata > Aves > Passeriformes > Passerellidae > Ammospiza > Ammospiza nelsoni. The sequence continues at coordinate 75,796,356 of NC_080634.1, read as the reverse complement.
TTTCTGCTGTCTGATCTAACTGGGAGTAGAGGATCTGATGTCAAAAGGTTTGGAATTTTAGGTATGAAACTTCTGTATAATTTCAATTATGACAAAATGAGCCTGGCTACATGACTTTCTCAAACGTGTAATGAGTCAAAATTTTTATCATGAATAACTGTTGTGATAGTATTCCATTCAGCACTGTTTATGAAAAGCAGAAATATTGTCTATAATTACTTTTTGCCTATCCAAGGTTGATAGGAGTGTAATCTCACAGATATCGATTGATAGATGATACAGATGAATGTAGATATAGATGTAGTCAGAGACATAGATATGAAAAAAATATCAGAAATTAATACAAAGGAGGGATGAACATTTGTGAGGATAAAACATCTTTTTTCTGCTCATCAATTAGATAAGGATTCCAGGAATGGAGGTTAGCATGAATTGTGTCCATTTGTTTGGGTTTGGCTTTTTTCAATTAAGAATATCTCAAACATTTGAGGTAAAAGTATGTGCACATAATTATAATATTTCTTTTAAGAAATGAGACTTACAGAAAAACACATTATCCTTTATACATTTTCTGAAGACACTGCCTTTTTTCTAGTGTATAATAAAGTTTATAAAAAGAAAAATTGTTTCTATAGATATTAATGAGGAAACTAAATTACAAAACAGCATTAAATTTGTAGTAAGTGAGAATTTCAGAACAGATACTGTTCCTAATGCCATACTGCAAGGAAATGTGTTTCTATATTTCACACAGTAAAAATAACACTGACTGGATCAGCAGAATAGTAATACTGTCATTTGCCCTCAGTGTCAAGCTCACAGATTTGCAGTAGTCTCTACCAAAAGCTGTAGCAACACCAATGTGAATTACTTAGACTCGGCTTTCTGTAATTTAGTAATCCATGGTCTTGAGTTCCAGCAAAATTTAAATTGGATATAATGGTCTCAGTTGATTCAGAATGGATTACAAAGCAAATCAGATTTTTAGAGCTAAGAAGGAAAGGTAGATGTACCAAAGTAAAATCCAATAGGAATACATAACTTTTGAGATCAAAGTAATCTTCTAGTTTTTGTAATCCAACATCGCAGCAAGAATACATCATCATATTTAAATATATCATCATATTTGAACACATCATAAGCATTTAAGTTACAATTATGATTTTTAAAATACTTTGATTCATACTTTACTATCAGTAAATTCATGAAGGGAAATCGGCTCAGAGAGGAATAATTTAGTGTGTACAATGAGAAACAGTGACTATAACCTGATTCATTCGAAGCAAAACTTATTAAATTAGGCTGACATCATCATAGTACTGATTTTGATTTAAATTAATCATTGTCTGTATACATTATTTTTTGTGTTCACAGAAGTTAATTTCTGCTTAATATCATTATATTGTAAATACCAATTGAATTGAGATACATCTAGAACAGTGGAAACAGGGTTTCATTTGAATTAATGAAGATATATTTATTTCTAGGTATATTTTCTGGTCCTCAGTGGGATGGCTTTAAAGTAGGCTGAAACACAGCATGCTCTGTGACCTTTGTTCCATCTGTTCACAAAGGGCTTTGTGATACCCATAACTCAGTTTCTACCTACTGCACCAAGAAGCCTTAAAAAAACTTTTCCATCCTCCATCAATAATATGATACTTCTTCAAGACATGCAAAACATGTGTTGATGGCTTAAAGCTAAACAGGCAATCTGTGACCATTCCCAGTTCATTCACAACACTTGTAAATCTATTCTTGATTTCATAAAATAAAGAATCAGTATTTTCTGTTTCAGATGCTCTTTCCTAACACCTATGCTTGAATATAGAGTCCTGAGTCTAATCCTGGGATCCATATTACAGGAAAGACACCTCCTGGTTAGAGCAGGTCTGAAGGAGGACCATGGAAACGATCAGAAAACTGAAGCATCTCTCCTATGACATCAGGCTGAGGGAGCTGGCTGGGGTTGTTCAGCCCAGAGAAGAGCGGACCCTGGGAAGACCTTCTTGCAGCCTTTCAGTTCTTAAAGAGTGTTTATAAGAAAGAGAGAGGTTTTTTAGCAGAATCTGTAGTGAAAGGACACAGGGCAATGGTTTCAAACTGAAAGAGGGTAGGTATAGATTGGCAGTTTAGAAGGAAGTTGGTGTAATACTGGCAGAGCTTGCCCTGGGAAGACGTTGATGTCCCATCACTGGAAGTGTTCAAAGTTGGGTTGGATGGAGCTTTGAGCAAAATAATCCAGTGGAAAGTGTCCCTGCCCATGGCCGGACTGTTGGACTGAATGATCATTGATGGTTCCTTGCAACCCAATCCCCTCTATGATTCTATGAAAAACAGATAAACAGTAATTTGGAAAATGAGTACATCACATTAGACACAGGCAGGATGAAGCACATGTGCATACATAAAATTCAGAATAGAAGCAATCTAAATTAGTTCTACCATTGACTTTATTTTCATGCCAATCTGTGATCTCCATTAGAAAGAAAATAAATGTGTTCTAGCTTATACGTATTACAATTTATTTGGTTTCTTTTCCTCAGAAGAAAGGGTTCCATTACCTAAACGTATTAGCTGTTCACCATGCAACAGTATGTTATATACTGTTTGAAGAAAAGTGCACTGCTTTTGTTTAAGTTTGCATGATATGAATTTGTTCATGGAAAGCTGATGTAGATTAGGGAGGAAAAAGAGATGACATTGGTAAAGATATATTTTGATCACTATTGTATATGAGAAGAGGTCATCCGTAGGAGAAATATATAAATATAAACATGCAATTTGGTTTAAAAGATAATTCTTAAAAGAAGGTGTTTTTTAAACAGCATTATAGAACTATTTGCACTAATGTTTTGGCACTACTGTAAGAGGACACTATCTTAGACCTTTACTACTATTAAGGAAAATGAAAATTGTAATTAACACTGAGAGCTCTAATAAGCTTGTCAATTTTTGAATCCTTAATATGTGTATTTAGTTCAACATGTCTGTCTCTGTTGAAACCAATTAAGTAAATAAATATTAACTTTTTAATTATTTCTTTTTTACTGTATTTTAACACATTTACTAATTAGTTAAAAGTTCTTTTTGTAAAATGACTGAAATCAGATTTCTGGCCTAGCACTCCTCTCTTTTATCACATATTTTTCTGATTTATTTGTTGGGAAGTGAAATATTGAGGCAATTGTTCCAGCAATACTTGTCTTTGTAAATAAGTAGATTTATGTATTTCTAGCTTAGAGATAAAAATATCTTTAATATTCTGATTTTGGATATTTTAGGGGAAGGAACACAAAACTAAATTCATGTTTGCACCACATACTTGAGATTCTTGCCACAAGTAATTTTCACCTTAGAAAGAAGTCAAGAGAAGACTAAAATGCCCTAAGTGCTGCAAGCTCATGCTTGGCCTATCTCACATTAAACCCACAGACATCACATCAAACAATACTGACAAACAATCAGTCAATTTAGAGCCCCACTTCAAATATCTCAATGGAAAAATGAGACAATCTCATTTTTAAGTCTATCTGATTTTAAAATAAATATGGAATATATGACAAAATGGGAAGACATAAAATCATGGGTTTCAGTTCATATGTCAAAACAGTAACAGCAAAAGATAAGTCAAGTACTGACTACTATTTTCCTCTTATGGGTATAATTATTCATCCATTTCCTGTCTTTCCTTTAATTTTAATAATATAGTATTTGAGTTTGTTTTTTTTTTTTTAATTTCAGTCAAATTTTAACAAAATAATATGATGTTTACATACCTTCATCCCTTTTCCCCCTCTCAAGTTTCTAGTTCTCCATATATTTCTAGGAGACAGCACCATGGAGTAGAGTGAAAGATTGGGTCAAATAATAAGCAACAAAGAATCAAAGCAATCCAAAAGTAATTGGCTTTCTGCCATCCAACATACAGTGGAATTTTCTGTAAGGAGTGAGCTGCTTTAAATTTTTCTAGCAGGTGTATGGGCAAGCAACATTTGAACTTTCAGTGTTTCCATAACAGGAATTTTTTCCTTCATAAACATCAGAAATAAGAAATCCCTTTAATGTGTAATTAATATAAATATTTCTTCTGATGGTATTTAGTTTCTGTGTAACTGAACACATTTAGTTTCTGTGTAGGATTGTGCAAAATTTCTTTCAATTTCATGCACCTATCTTCAAGTACCAGCTTCCTAATGGATGATATCTGAAGGCTTCAACGCATATATCCAAATAGCATTCCTCTACACAGTTTTATACAGCTTACAACCCTATTTTCAAATGTATTAACATACATGTACTAGATTAAATTAAAATTTAAAAGCCAGAAAAACATCTGCTGTGATTGTGGAAGGTATTTCTTGGGTTAGACTAGAAAACCCAACAATACTGAGCAGTGGTGTACAGATCAGTGAGGCTGCACATTATAACCATTCAAATATTTTTTTCTTCTGTTGGATCATCTCCATAATTTTTTGTCTATACAGCAATATGAATTTCTAATTGTTTTGTGGGAAAAGACAAATTAACACAAACTGAGAGCAATTTTGATCTCAATGTTATCTGTAGATACTGAAAATTATTCACAATACTATTATGTAAATATTAGCATAGAGAAAACATGTTAAAAATCAGGAGAAAATAACATCTCACTATATTGCTAAAGGTAATCGAGTTTAATTGCAGATATAATATTTATTAGCATTCATTAGAGTTTTTTTTTTTCTGAATTTTAGTTCAATACCATAAAGTTAATAATAATGCAATAGTATTCAGTTACATATGTTGTACAAAAAGTATATGTCTACTGTGCATTATCAAAATGGAATAAACTCTGGCAGCATTCAGAAATAGCACAAATTCTATTTTTTTAAGAGTTATTTTACCTGTGAAATTAAAGGAACACGTTGAAATATTCTGATTCATTTGATCAATTCCATTTTTCCTAGCCAATACAATTTTTTGCAAGCAGTGTTTCAATACACTAGAATTTTTGATTTAAGCACTTATATAAAAACATTAAACAAATTGTGACAAGTAAGTCACTGTAAAATGGTGCATTACTGAATTTGTATTCTAGAAGAACTATAATAGTTTAGTTTATTTTCCTATTTAAGAGGTAAGATATAGTCATTTAATAATCATTATGATTTCTCTGAGTACATATATATGATGTACTACAAAGCACCATAACATAGTTCTATTATTGCATTACACTGATTTGGCCACATAGAAAAAAAAAAGTATATTCAGAGTAAACGAAAGATAAAATACTTAACATGGATTCTTAATAAAATATGTGTGCGTTCTTACTTTTACCAATATGCAGAAAATCCTTTACCAATGCAATGTTATACAAGAAAAGGCTATTATTGCATATAGGTCTCAGCCTCAACTTCAGCATCCAGTTTCTCCTCCTAGTGAGCTAACCTTTTGTCTTGCAATGCTTGACAGTAAACAGCCTACAGTGATTTTTCCCTTAAAAATATTCCCATCACATGTTGTACTGTCAGAGTGATTTAGGCCACTCTTTCTGAAAATGGTTGAAGTTGTTTCCTTTTGCTACACAAGTATTTGTATGATGAAAGCAATCATATCTTTTGTGTCTCATTAAAGATATTTTCTAGCCTCATCACAACTTCTTAAAATGACAAACTCCTTATATACATAAATAAATTTATCTGGAAATCTATTCTAAAAGAAGCTGAAAGAAAAAAAAAGTATAATCAGAGTATCTTGATCTGTGAAGGATGACTGATAGGGATTGTTGAGTTCATATAGATTTATTTCCCTGAAAGAGCAACATTAATGAGTTATATGTTATTAACACTTGATTATTCATGTCAGCAAGACAATATTATTGCAGAGGAATAAAAAAAGGGGGTTGCAGAACTTTAAATTTTTAAGAAACTTGACTGCAGATGAAGAATAAAGACTAGTTTTTTTGAAGATTTTATTGATATCACTGAAATCCTCTCTTTTTTCTTTTTCCACATGAAATAATTTGTTTCTGGGGAAAAATACAGTATCTCAGGCCATTTAAGGCTCTCTAATTTCTTTTTTTGAGTATGACACCTGGATGAGTGGTCTATGATGTACTCTGGCATATCAACACTAAGGAAGAAATCATCAAAACATGCATTATATTACTAAGGAATCAGGAAAGCAAAAAGACTAAGTTCTTAATTTTCACTTATTTGAGACAATACAATTCTATTTTTAAAATTAGCTTTTTTAAACAGCTTGCTTTATTCTGACCTAATTTTACTTGTATGTGAAGAACTCCCAGGCATAGGATTTAATCTATAATATATATTGAGAGGTGTTCTAGATGATCATTAAATGTCCCTTCCAACCCAAACTATTTTATGGTTGTATGTAGATTTACACGTTATATACTAAGTAGGTGTGCTGTGATATATGAGTAGATTACAGTAGTGGTAGTGCATATGGCATATGAAATTCAGCTACTTGCAAGTACAGATTAACTATGTAAGCACAATTAGAGAATAGCTGTAAAAGGGCCTAATTATTAAAGTTTGTCTTCCTTTTTTCAGACCTTATTTCCATAAAGTAATGTTTTTAAGAGAACTGAGCTGATGTTCTAGCATAATAGTCTGTATCAGCCTGAATTTTAGGCAACTTTGGTTTACATGATTATCTGATTCTGAGAAAATGGCTAGAGGTCTTGAGTTTTCACATTACTTACATGAACCTTTGTCTATATCAGCAAGGATACTTCTTCCTCATCACCAAAATTGGTCTACATTTTACCTATTTATAAAATCTGGGAAAAACTTTATTTTGCTTGTGCATAACCAAAAATATCTAGTAAAGCCTCCCCCCATTCTAATACCAGACCTACTGCCGTAGCTGCAGAACCAATGAGTTCTCTGACAGCCCAATGGGTTCTCTGACTTACAGCCAAGCTGTAAGTACACTACTATAAGGGAACAAATTATCATTTAGTTTAGCCCATCTATAAATAGGCAGAGCTGTACTGTTTGCTCTGGGCATGACTTCTTTTAACTCCGTAATTTGTGAGGAACCCTTTTCATCAGACTGCTGGAAGTCACAGGGCATAGTGGATTATGCCCATATGTCAGATAAATAGCCTCCCCATTCACTAAGTTATTCCAGTCCTTTGGTCAAACACATCTCACAAACTTTATATTTTTTCAGGGAATTAGTTAAGGAGACAGTTCTAAGACAGCTCATTCTAGTGATCATCTTTATCCATACATGATATGGGAAACACAAACATTTTCTTTACAGCGTCCTTCACCTTCCTCAAATCTTGTTTCAGAAAACTTCATCTCAAACTCCCTTGCAATGTGTACTGTAAACACTACTCTCTTCAACTCCAAAAAAATCCCTAAATGTTATATAATTTTAGGTACTCTGTACTGAAAACACAAGTCTATACATTATTTTGCCTTCTAGTTATAGAGGCCTGGGGCCATTTGTCATTTTTTAGAATCACAGGATGGTTGAATTCAACAGGGGCCTCTGGAGATCATCTAGCCCACAGCCCCTGCTCTCAGGGGGCTCAGATAGAGTAAGGTGCACAGGCCTGATTGGGTTTTTGGTGTCTCCAAGGCTGGAAATTCCACAGGCTCTCAGCTGCTTGTTCCAGTGCTTGGCTCCTGCTGAGGGAGCTAGCCTACGTGATAACTGAGCACCCACGTATCTGCTCCTGCATCTTAGCCTTTTTTAATGTGTTTACTCTGAGGGCTCATCATCTTGCCTGTGGGGCTTCACTGCCCCTTATGGTTCTTTGAAGCTGTTTGGAACAGTCTGTATCTAGCAGAGGGCAGACCTTGGTCATTCTTCTGCAGCTCCTGCAGCCCACCCCATGCACAAAATCTTGAAACATACATCCAATAGAACCACCATTATAGTAAAAAAGTATTTGCTTGTGTATAAGAATTCCCTGTATATCTACTTTGCTCATTGCTTCCCATGCTCTCACTGGGCCACACTAAGAAAAGCCTATTTTTATTTTCTTTGTTCCTCACCATGGGATATTTGGACAAAATATATAGGGGATATTGACGAAATCCCCTAAATACCCAGGACCTCACTCTACCAAGCTAGTATGTCCATGTCTCTCTTTTACTGGAGAATTCAGAACTGGACCCAGCACTCCAGATGGCCTCACCAGTGCAAAACAGAGAGGAAGCATTATCTTTCTCGACCTTTTTTTCCTAAGGTAACACAGGAAACTCTTGGTGCATTGCTGCTTTGTGTTCAGCTCATTTGCTGGGGCCTAGAGGTTCTTTTCTGCAAAGCTTCTCTCATATTTGAGCTCCCTTAGAACTCACTGGATATACCATCAAATGCTAACAATTTTCTTTTCTGTTCTTTTCAGTTATTTTTTTAAAAATCTCTTTACTCAGGTGCAATAATCTGACTAATCCCCACTAAAAATCGTTTCAATGTTCAAATCTCTCTACTGGCCTCTCTCATAAACTTTGAAGCAAATAATTAATTTAGCTTCATTTGCACTGGTTTTATACTCTTGAAATCCTATTTTACACTCTGATTACCTCTCATGCCTTTTTGATTCTCTGGCAGAATCCTTGATTCTGACTTTTTGATGAAAAAAAAAAGTGCATTCCATGAAGGAAAAAGCATTTCACAGGAGTTTTTCATACACAAAAATATGGTTTGTGACTGTTCCATGATAACAGATACATACAGAGATCTTAATAATAATAATATCTTGAAAAAGTTTCTGGCTTCTTAGAGGCTCCAAAAACCATCACCTCTATGAACATTCATTACAAAGGGATGTCATAAATGGCCACTGACTCCAAAACCACTGGCCCAAGACCCCTCCTGCTGGTTTCTGGAACCCAGCCTCAGTGCACACAGACAGACATACACACACAACATCAACAGTGCCATTCACACAGATGGTCACACACAAGATTCTGCCTTCAAGAGCACCCATATGCAAGACTCCCACCAAACACAAGCCCAGAAAACTACAGCCCCTCCTCTTCTTGGGCTGCCAGAGGCAGGAGGGCACCAGTGAAGCAGTGTAGAGGCTGAAACATCACCCTTTCCAGGCTGACAAGCAAAAATACGTTTGTGGATCCCTCAAGAACTGGTCTGATATCCCTATCGGCATCCCAGATTTTCTATTTTCTTGCATCTTTTTTGCATCACTGACCCTCAGGTCTGTAATCTTACCAGTGCCAAATCTCAGGTTTGACCATAGTATTCTCATAGCCCTTTAATTATTGTGACTTGTAAAGACTGATTCTTAGCTTTGTCTTCATCATGCTTGTCAGATTTATTTCTCTGTGTATTTTCTTTATAGCTTTCTCATTTTCCTTTGTATCTCATTTAACATCATCTTTGATCAGATAATTTTATTGAAATAAACATTCCCACATTTCAGGTACTCTGAAATGTACTCAGAGACTCACCAGTTTTGGTTCTTGTTACTGACTACTTAACTAATTTTGTATCTGATTTATGCCTCTGTGTGTTTTGTTTATGTCTTCCTCATTTTCTTATTATCCATTTTTGCATTGAAATGCCACGGACATGTACCCTTGAGGGAGAAGAACATCTCCCTTCCACTTTCTACTACAATCTATTTCAATGCCACAATTTAGTGGCTGCTAGGGTCCCTCAGTATTCAAAGACAGTTGGAGTATTTGTCTCAGTGACCCCATAGCTGAGGTACTTAATTCAGATTGACATCTATTATTTTCTATTTGCCTAGGACTATTTGTAAATATTGAAAATGTTTTTTTGATATATTTGGTAGTGTAACGCTAATATTTAAATTCTCCAGATTTAAGTATGGAATTTACAAATAAGACAAGAAATTTTTCCTGGTAAATCAAGGGTGAGAAACTTAATTACAATAAATTTATATGTTGCATTTATTTTTTTGAAGACATAATGGGATGTCTTAGCTTGTTCCATTTACTGTATCTACCAAATAGAATTGTAATGTTTTTCTACTGAAGCATATTGCAGCATCCCAATGATTATCTTCTCAAACAAGTCTTGAAATGCTTATAATAATTCCTGCTATTTCATTTACCACCACCCTGAAAGATACCTACATTTTAAGTCATGTATTACTTATACATAAGCACAGGTTGGACGTGCTTCAAGAACCTATTTCAATGCTTTCCACTTGAAAAGATCTTAATTTTTTTATAGTTTCTTACGAAATATGGCATTTTATGACTTAATTTCAAAGTTGTACATCCATCCAAAATTCTCAGTTTTCCTGTAGTGCTTAATTTTAACACTCTATATCTCTTTTTTATTACTTAAATTAGGTTCCATTAAGGATCTTCCATTTTTATTTAGGTGAATCCTTTCTGTAAAGAAATGGCTCTCTGTCATTTATTCTTTCCTAACATATATAAACTTTCTCCATGCATTATTTTTTTAAGGATAAATTTAGACTGACTTTTATGAAGCTGGATTTTTCCAGGATACTAAAAGCATTTCAGTGTTTCATACCTTTAGCCTCCTACACAACCATGATACTCCACTCTAGTTCTTAAAATCGGAATATGAACAATTAAAGCTTTTGACCTTCCTCACTATAAAGTCAGGAACTTAGCTGAAGGTGAATCAGGACAGTTGATTATGTCAGTGTTTTATTCATAAGGGCAAATATAGATAAAAGAGAGAATTTCAAAACAAGCCACAAAATATTAACGTGGGCAAATTGAATATGGCTAATACATTCAGGTAAGAGGTTACTGCAAGCCTAAATAATGTTTTAATAATCTTAATAAATATACAACAGTACCATTATTATTGTATTTACCATGTTATTATCTGCATGGTACTGCTTATTTCCTAGGGCCGAAGCCTTTATTCCCAAAACTGGTGAGGCCTCACTTGGAGTACTGTATCCAGTTCTGGGCCCCTCACTTTAAGAGGGACGTTGAGTTACTTGAGCGTGTCCAGAGGAGAGCAACGAAACTAATAAGGGGCTTGGAACACAAGCCATATGAAGAGCGACTGAGGGAGCTGGGGTTGTTCAGCCTGGAGAAAAGGAGACTAAGGGGTGACCTCATCACTCTCTTCAACTTCCTGAAGGGTGGCTGTAGTGAGCTGGGGGTCGGCCTCTTTCTCCGGGCGACAACGGATAGAACAAGAGGACACAGTCTCAAGTTGCGTCAAGCTAGATGTAAGTTAGAAGTAAGAAGGAAATACTTCACAGAAAGAGTGGTCAGAAACTGGAATCATTTACCCAGTGAGGTGGTAGAGGCATCATCCCTTGAAGAATTTAAAAAAAGACTGGATGTAGCACTTGCTGCCATGATCTAGCTGAACAGTTAGAACATCGGCTGGACTAGATGATCTTATACGTCTCTTCCAGTCTTGAAAATTCTGTGATTCTGTGATTCTGTGAAAACAGACTCATCTCTGCTGTTGTCTTCCAGAACTCCAGTTTGCATTAGGCCTAAAGCCTGTCAGGAAGACTGCTAGCAGAAAGCCACCATGGATGATCCTGACTCGAGCTAGTGCCTTCTGTTCGGTTCACAAGTTTAACCATAGTGGCTCTCTTCTGCAGCCTCTACATTCCATAATATTATGCTTTGTTTTCCTTAATCCTATATTTTTCTAGCTAACCTATTTCTGAACCAGTTCTCTGCCATGTGATCACTTTAATTCAAGCTTGCAGGTGGCTCATCCTTGCCAGGGTTTAGCACTGGCAGGCAGCTAATTCTCACTCATCCACTTGCTTACTCCTCACAGCAGGGTTGGCAGAGAGAATCAGAAGAGTAAAAGCGAGAAAACTCAGTTTCACAGGTAAAGAAAAAGCTGGGCATGCAAGCAGAGCAAAACAGGGATTTCTTTCACCACTTCCCATGGAAAGGCAGGTGTTCTGCCATCTCCAGGAAAGCAGGGCTCCATCACACGTAATGGTGACTTGGGAAGACAAATGCTATAATTACAAATGTACCCCACCCTTCTCTTCCTCCTTCTAACTACAGTTTTATTGCTGAGCATGACAGCATAGGGCATTGAAGATCCTTTTGGTCAGTTGGGGTCAGCTGTCCTGGCTTGCTCCCCCCCTAAACTTTTGGGCACTGATCACTAGTGTGATGGTTATGAGGAGCTTCATACCCTTCATGCTCAGATATTAACTAAGCCTTGGGCATGTTATCAGCACTGTTTTGGTCACAGATCTAAAACTCAGCCCCACACAAGCTATTCTGAAGAAAATTAAGCCTTTTTCAAATGAAAGCAAGAAGTCCCAGGGGAGTGGTGTAAGACTACTCCTATTGCCTTAATGTAGCTTACAGCGTCTCGGTTAGTCCCTGGTGTAAAAAGAGAAGCTAACAGAGTATTCCAGAAAGCAACTCAAAGCATCCAAGTGTCTTCATTCTTATCTCTGCAGAAGTTAGGGAAATGGAAGCATTCAATAATAATAAAATATTAGAACATGTTCTCTCCTCTACCAATATTTATGGCCTTAAGTACTTTGGTAGTATCTAAATACGATTTTCAAAATTACATTGGAATAGGAGTTGGGGGAGGTTGCATGAGCTGAAAACCAAATGACTGTGATGTTTTGAAATTACTTAAACCATAGTTTTCTTGTATGGTTTGAATAACTGTTCTCTGTACTTGTAATAGATATAACAGATCAGAAAAGCAGTGAGAAAAGAAGAACCTTGAAAGGTTCTGAAAGTGAAGACAAAAGTAAGATATAACACAATTTATTCCCTTGCACTGATGACCTCTCATCTTCCAGTCCTGGAAAAATTAGGATATGACTGATAATGTTATGAAAAAAAAACAAACCTAGCTGAGGTGTTTTTGTTTTCTTTTTCTTTCTCAATACTATCAGGATAGAGAAGAATTTATTATGATACATGCCAGAGAACAGATCACAATAAATTAAAAGAAGTGGAAGACTGATCATAAGGAAGTTATTTTAAGAACAATGCAGGCAAACTGTTATTGTTCTCTGTATGGAAAATACATATTCTCTCTCAACTTTACAGGCTTTGATCCTAAAAACTTAGTATGGCAAGATGTCCTGACAAATATATCAATAAAAGTTCTGGTATGTTTAATCGAAACTAGAAATGGAAGATTTCTTTCTGAAAAGAGACATTTCTCTAAGGAACATATGAGGGGACTAGAGTTATGTAATGATTCAGGCAAAATACAGGAAAATGTATTTGGGGCAATGTGATTCAAAACTTGAGATATTTCATTTTGTTGGAAAGAGACACTAATGTATTCTTGAACCTGGATGAAGAAGGGGACAAAGAGACGTGAAATAATTCAAACCGCAAATGATAGGTTTCTTTTAAATTTCTGTTCTCTGCCTAACATCTAGTGTTGTAGGCTGAAGACAAAACAGAATATACTAGACTGTCTGAAAAAAATTGTTTTCAAAATATTTATGTTTCAAATTGTTTAACAACTGAAAGATTTATGTATATAAAATCACTTCTAGTTAGAGTATATCTTCAATACTGATACAGAAAAAAGGGATTCCTTTTGTGTATGTCTGCAAAATGAAATATTTATTATAGTATTTGGAAGTTTATCTTATAAACATAAGGTTGTTGTGTTGTTTTTTCTATGATCTACTACTGTCAGAGGTTTAAATTACTGACAAACCCTGTGAGCTCCTTTATCAAACAGAAAAAATATGTTCAGATGTATCAATCTCTAAATATTGCTCATGGAAAGCCTTTAATTTAGGTTGTTATATTAATGGAGTTAGTCCAGGAAGGCCTTGCTTTCCATTCACGGAGTTAGTCTCTCCATCCTTGCCTTCCATTCTTAAAAACATTATAGAAACCAAAGCAAAGTTTTGGGGGTTTTGGTTTTGGTTGGATATTTTTTTAATTATTTTTTGCAAGGCTTTTGTAACAAATCTTTAGCTGCCTTTGCTGTCATTAGTGGTTATAAACTTCTAAAGAAAATAGAGTTTTAGTTCATACTTGGCAGGAATTCTTATTAACCATTTTAACAGTGTGACCTAAATTAGTTTGGGGCATATTGGAGCTAATGGATTTGGAAATCCATGTTTCATAGCTGGAAACTCCAGCTGTCAAGAGTTTTCCACATTTCCATTTTGTCTTACTTGCACATTTATCATTTTTGAGTGAGATCATGGTACATGAGGACATATGTTCTAATTATTTTGTGAAATTATTTAATGATGTTTTCCTTCTTCTTTTTTCATGGGCTTTGTGGGTTTTGTTTCTCTCCAAGCATGATTAATGGATTTGTAGAACCAATCATCTTTAACAGCTGTTTCTTCTTTGCTTCTGAGCAACCTCTGTAGGGGAAGTTCCCTTGCCCAGTCTGAATAACTACTTTTTAAATGGTCAGAAATCTGTTGCAGTAACTTGTATTTGAAGGTTAAATATGACATAGCTAATTGGTTACAATTCCCCATGTCATATACAATACTATGAGGTACAATTTCTCTGTAGCTCTTTGTTGTTGTGTGTTGTTCAATTTCCTCAGTTATTTCCCCATTTTATGTATTCTCCCCCCCAGTTTTTGTAAAATGGTTCCTCCCTCCCCTGACTTTCCCGCCATTGCCTCCCTTCACAGTCAGTTTCCATGGTTACCCCCTTCCCCCTCAACAGTCAATCTTCCCGGTTATGTAATCACCCCTCCTTCATTCTCCTTATAAGTAAGTTTTTCCTCCTCCCCGGGCCCAGTCAATCACCCCCCCACTCCTCCCAGGTTTCCAGAATCTTCTCCTCTCTGGGGGCTGTGGTTGGCTGTGGTCCCGGGGCCCCTCCTTTATGTTGTATTTATTGGTTCGTCTCCTTTGTCAGTTATGTTTGTACCCTTCCCCGATTGGCTAGTTGGGCTCCCCTCCTCTCTCCACCCCTTCTTTTTAAAACTGTATCTCCCCTTTCACTCCTGGCCACTTGCTGGTTCGCACCCTCCCTACCTGTTCCTGCCATCGAACTATCAATAAACCGGAGTTAGTCCCCAGCCTGTGGTCACCTCTTTCTTTGTTCCACTGCGCTTCAGTCCACACCGCGCATCCAGCTCAGCCTGAGGCCAAGACGCCGAGGGGGGCTGGCAGTGCATGCGCCGGGGGTGTCGGCCACCTCCCTCCTTACTTCAGCTAGCCGGACACTTGGGCCAAATACGCCCTCGCGTAGCTCTTGGTATCCGATGAATCATCAGCTCTCAAAAGAGGCAATACATGATATTATATTAATAGAAAAGATGTATGCACTCAGACCATTTTGACTGCATGCACTTGCAAGAAGCTTTTTTTCTCTTATTTTCTCTCCTCTCCCTGAAAGTTTATTGAAGTTTATGTAACGTATGTCCACTATTTCCTATTGGAAAAGAATTATCTCACTGTAGTACCTTTTTACTGGGTTTATTTACAGAATTAAATACAAAATTTGACTCTTGAATTGAAAAAAATGGTGACTGATTACACTGCTTCTGTATGACAGTTATTTTCGAATTTTCAGATTTGTTTTTTTTTCATTAGTCCAGGAGCCAGAACTCAAAGAGATGTTTACTTTTTTTTTTCCCTAGTTAAGTCTGTTGCAGAGGCATTGAGCCTCTAAACCTCCAAGGACTCATCCAGCACGTTTTTGTGTGACTTCTCATTATTCTCACAATCTATGTAAACAATGTGATAAATGCGTTTCTAACAAAATTGTAACAGTTGAATGATGTATTGATCACTCATGTGATTTGGGGTTATCTATACATAATGCAATAACATAAATTTTGGAGAACACAAAGAGAAAGAGCAAAGAAGAGTAAGTAACATTTTGCACAAGAGAGCAAAAAAGTAAGTAACTGCGGAAATATCAGAGACTTTTCAACAGGGAAAGCAGAACTCTATATAATGGCTGTAGTACTATATTAAAATAAATGAATATAGTTCAAAATAACATCCATTAAAGGATTAGTTACTTCTTTTATAGCACTAAAAAACTTTCCCTATTATTCTGTTTACTGAGAATTATAATACAGTACGATATCTAGCTTGTGTGTCTCATAAATGCAAGATTTATCTGCATTTTGAGAAAAGTCTTTAGGCTACTGAACATACTAAACACACTTCTGTGCTGTGTGTAAACTGAACCTTCAAGAGCACACTCTGGCACAGGCAGTGCACATCCTTCAAAATACAGAGGACCCTCTTATGATTCATTTTCTACTGTTGTGTGGTATAAAACCTATCATAATAGTAATTTTGGTGCATCTGAGTAAGAATTAGAGACAATGACATGATAGCCTGTGTAGAGTGAAATATATGATAAAACTGAATAATGTGTTATGTATACACACATGCCACTTTGGAAATAGGTATCTCTGTGACAAGACTATTTAGAAGACCTAATTTAGTTCATTAAGAACCTTTAGGAAGAAAGCCATTTATTAACAACACATTTTGTGCTAATGGCTAATTCTTAATCATTAGCACTATTTATTGCTGCATATAAAACCCTGCTAGGTTTTAACACTTCTAAATTAGCTATGAGTATAGATTGCAGCAGAGGTGATGATAAAAAGAACAAAAGAAGTGAGCACTGAAGCATATCACCTCTTTCTTCCCCAGTTTTCCCTACTTATGTCTGGTGTTCTTGTGTTGTTCCCTCACCCTTCCTTCATCCTCTGCTCCTGATGCTGATAAATCTTGTTTTCAGTCTTGCCAGTCATCCTAGTGTGCTCAGCAGGATTCCTTGCCTTTTTGCAGTCCATTGTGGCTATTTTTTCCTTTGTTCTGTATCATGAAATTGCTCCATGGGTCACTGTTCACACATTTTTATATGCCCCCAAAGTGCAATTATACATGTCTTTGACCCATTCTGGGTCAGATTGCTCACATGTTTTACGAGATATTTGTGTTCAGCTGCACTGTCACAGTTAGAGAGTGCTTATGCTTTGCTAGTGATTCAGACAAGGCTAGATGCATGCTTCCATTTGGATTTAAGGCTATACAATACCAGTTATATCCTAACTAATAGATTTATTACTCACAGAATGCCATAATCCTGGCTTTTTGCTGCACAGGACCTTAGAACAGGAATGAAGGTCAGTAATGTACCTTTTATGGATTAAAAAACAGCCTGACACTGAAATACTAGGACTACAATAAATCATCAAAGGTAAAGTAATACTTATTGAAGGACAGAGACTTTGGAGATAGGTGTTTCAACATTTTCAAAGTGCAGATACCTTATGTAAGTAAAACATTGAAAAGAGTAAAGGAAATGCATTTGTAACAATTTTAAAGAGACCTTTCCCTTAATAGTAGTATTTTATCTTATATAGATTCTTTTTCCTGCAATAAATAGCTCTGGATAAATATTAGTTATTTTATTAGAGTATGGAGTTTGCATTTAAACACAGAGCCTCTCCAAAATTTTGCTTGTGGGATAAGTCGGTGCATTTAGGGGGAAAAGATTTTATCACACAGTAAAAACCTCATAGGATCATACCACCATTGATTAATTCAGAGATCTCTAATCTCCTGCTCAAAACATGATCAAGTGTAAAATTAGATAAGGTGGCTCAGAATTTTCCAATTTAGGTCTTGGAAACCTCCAAAGCCAGAGTGCACAATATTTCTGATCAGCCTACTCTACTTTTCTGCAAATCTTATATTTCCATTAGACTATTTAAATTTCTTTTTTTCCCCTGAACTTTATGTGAGGGGGAAAAATGCTGCTATTGCAGGAATGTACTCATTTAGAAAGACTCTCTTCAGTTCTACTCTGAGTAGATCTGAATAAAATAATAATTCTTATGAATAGCATGACTTAAAGATTTCACACAAAAGATTGTGTATAGTTTGTTTTCTTTAAATTGAGTACCTATAATTTGTAGAGACCATATTTCTCTGCCTTCTGTTGCATACAGGGAAATAGGATTATATGGTTATATTTCTTGGATCATTTTACAGTGCCTTTTTTCTGTCTTACACTGTAGAAAAAATATTTCAGAAGGTGTTTTTACTGGTAGTGGAACAAACTACTTACTCATTAAGAAAAAAATTATCAAACTGACTGTGAAGTCTTTAATAAAGTGGGGAGCAAGCAGCTGGGAATCTGCTTTACATTACTGCTATGAGGATGTAAAATGAATATGCCACATATATACTCATATAAACACTTTGGTTAACTAAACAGTAATTTAAAAATACTCTCTTATAACTAATAGTGGTGTTTTACCCTGTTGAATTAACACTAAAACACTTGCTTGTAAATGTCAAATAGTGAACATTTTGATTCTGTAGTGCTGGCAGTAATATCTACAGCAGTGAAGAGAAACTTTTAGAAGCTCACTTGAAGTACTTCCATGAATACATAGCTTTAGTGTCATGTGTGCTTCTGGTTATCATATGCATTTGTTCATATCAAATTAGGAAACATCCTCTGAACTGCTAAATTTGAAGATCTTTGCCCAAAAATTCTAAGGTAACTCTGTGACATAAGTTGCAATTAATTAATTCATGTCAACGATGTTCCTACAGAACATCCTTTACAAATACTGTAGCTCTGGTCACAGATGTGAAAAACAGCTTAAGTGTTCATGTTAAAGATCTATATAGGAATTTCAGGTTTCAGCTGCACTGTTAGCTTCTTGTAAAGTTAAGGCCTCTTTTGCATCAAAATTTATGCTGTGTTGATGTCTCAGTTGCCAAATCACAGCATTGCTTGCTTGGGTTTGGAAAAACCTTTTGAGCTCATCTAGTCCAGTCCTGAAATTATTCTGTCTCTTTTGACATGTTTTGATGTATAGCCCTGTGAACATGAACTGAGTTTAGGACCAAATATATACTACTATTCATTAAATAATGATTTGCCTTGTGCCTGAGGGACTTGGGCTCCCTGCCCAGGCTCTGATGCAGCTGCTGCCTTCCCATTGACAGGTTTAACCACTAGCAAAGTTGAGCACATGTCCCAGACACACGCTGGGGACGCTGACAAAGCTGGATACACAGGCAGCCACAGACAAGTCTCAGTCTTCAACAGCAGCCACACATAAGACTCACACCAGACACAAAGCTGGACAGCCACATCCCTTCCTCCTTTTGGCCTGGCAGAGGCAGGAGGTGTGACACAGAACACACAACACTCTTCAGGTTCATGAGCACACTCACAGCTACATATTCCCTAAGCACCCACACAGATCCTCTGCTGCCTTACACCCCTGACTGGATCCTGTCCCTTTTTATCAACCCCTTATTTCAGGCATTCTCTGGTTGGTGCAGCTGGATGCTCATTGCAAACATGAAGCACTCACACAGGCACCCCACAAAAATGAGTCTCCTTGAAATTTAGCACACACCCTCCACCCAAAAAATCCCCCACTCTGGAGCCGAGGTCTACCTGTTCATAAACACATCAGACTCAAAGTTTGACAGTAAATACACATCCATACCTGGTTTGGTGAAGGTACAGCCACTTGCTCCCAGCAGTCAGCACCAGACACATGGCCTCTGGCCATTCAATCCTGCTCCAGGGGCTCGTTCTGAGCCCTTTACCTGTCTCACTCCCCTTGGTTCCCCCAGTAGCTGGTTTTCAGACACAAACTGCTATTGTCTCAGTGGCTGGAGGTAAATTGTGCCTGCTGTCTCCAGTGGCTGATGCTGACATCTCATGGGCTGCAGTAGCTCACACCACAGTCCAAGGGCACCCAACGCACAGCCCTTTTTTAACTCAAGTAGCTGAACATCCAGTACTCTCACACCGGTCCCTCCAATAGTTTCCAGTAAATATTTGCAGTCAGACATACACAAAGGACAGTTTGACACACTTATGAGAATGTTTAATAAGACAGACAAACTGCAGCAATAAGCACAGAGTTCAGCCACGCAAGCATAATGGCTATCACTGTTGCACATATAACCTGAGGTTTACAATACCTTTTGCTGTCTATAGCACCTCTTTGTTCCTCCTTTCTCACTTCCCTACCCTCCCTTCCCATGAGCTTATATAGTCCTACAGATTCCCTCATGCCTAGTTGTGTGACAGCGATTTCTTTCTGGTTTGCCTGTGGTTTCTTGACAGCCCATCAATTAGTGTGACTAGCAAGGTTTATTCCTTGTCGTTGTCTCCATGTTAGTTTGGCCACATTTATGTCACTGTATGTTTAGAATTAGCCATTTTTTCATCCTCCCAATTATGATGTTTCTGATCAGATAACCTTGCTGGAACAGAGACTCTCACACTCTCATATACTCTGTTATATATTCTCATTACCGGTGAATACTGAAATTTGATTTCCATGAGTACCTCACACACATTGTGTGAGGCAGTGACTTCACCAAGAGGCCACAATGCCAGCAGTGGACAAACAGAACAGAATGGTGACAGGAATGAGTTTAATCGACAGTTCAAGGACTGACAGAAAAGATAATATAACATACAAAATCCAGCCAGCAGCCTAAATCATCAAACAAGCTTACAGTGAAGTGACTGATCTAAAGTCAAACTCAGTAGTCTATCCACAGAGTTTGAAACAAATCCAGTGATCATCTGGCAGATTATTATGGCTAAGAGGCAAGCATAATAACACAGCTTCAGCTCTGTTTCAGCCAGGTTTGTGGATGGAGGATACTGGCAGCCAATATTTTTCCAGCATACTGCAGGCAGTGAAGTACAACCCAGGACTGTGCTTAAATAGAGGTCTTGTGTTCATGGGTAGTGTGTTTGTGGGTGGGAAGCCCCAGGTGATGCTGATCAGGTTCCTTAGGTTTTATTAGTACATTCAGAGCCCTAGAAATATGGGTATTACCAGAGAGAATGACAAACATTGCTAAAATCAGTATAAACATCACCCTCTGTTTTACTATTATACAATAAACCGGTCAACACACCACAGAATACAATCAGAATGTTCAGTCATGATTTTTTTCATTGCTAAATTCATGCTGGCTGCTAAAAATCACCCTCTTGTTCTTCATGTGTTTGGAATAGCTTTAAAGAGGAGTTTGCTCTATAATTTTCTCAGTGTCTGGAAGATAGGCTGTCTGGCCTATACATCCCTGAATCTTCCTTTACCTCTCCTTGAAGTCAGCATAGATATCCTTTTTCCCCTCTCTAATTATCATGACTTTTCACAAGTGATAGAGAGGAACCTTCCAAGTATTTCAGACCATCTAAGTACATGACATGTGGCCTTCAGAACTTGTGTACATCCAGTTAATTTCAACAATCCATAACTCAATCCTAAATGATCATGTTCTTCATTTCTCTAAACAGTGATATTGGGTACATAAACTTGATTTGTGTATCACATTGAAAACTTTCAAAGCCACAGAATGGTTGTGGGGAAATTACACTGTCTGAAATGTTCTAAGGAAATCTAGGTTTTCCAGGTTTTTTTTAGACTAATTTCCCGTCTGCCTTATGGGTTAGCAATGAGTGATGAGAATTTGCTGTTCTTTACTTCAGCACCTAAAGTGTAGGTTAAATGATATATGGTCACCTAAGGCATTTCATAATAGTTTCCTGTTATAATATCATCTCTGTAATGCAAACAATTTTTTGTGGCTTTCTAATAATTTTTGTTTTATGAGGTACTAATGAAAAAGCAACAGTCCACTTGGTAGAAGTGCTGAGTAAATGCACTTGGAATAGGTAGAATACTACACACAAAATGGTCTGAAAAAACATCATAGCACTTTAAAATTGGGCAGTTGAAGATAATGCTGTTGGCTTTGCCGTCACTCTTCATAAAATCAGGGTAGTAATACCTCTTTCAGAGTGATGTAGTCACAATATATGCTGCCAAATTAACAGAGTATTCCCATACTGTTGTAATAAAAGGAAAAGAGGATCTTTTATTACCTGTGAAATAATAATTTTGAATTTAGAAGAGCTCTAGATTAGCATAAGGTAAATAAAGCCTACAGCAAAGCATTTAATACTGGAAGAACAAGAGAATTGAGGAGCTGCTTTTTAATGGAACATTATCCTTGTCATGAGCATAATGGGAAAAGTCCATGCAAGCAAAGGTGGTATAAGAATTTATACAAAAATGATGATCAGGTTAAAGTTTCTGAAGCAAATCCATTTTCCTAATCTTTTCATTTCTTGACTTTGAAATCTTACTAGTGACTATTAAAATCGATAAATCTGTGCTTGCTAAGTTTTATGGTCACCACTAGCAGACAGCTTTATGGTTTCATTTTGTTCTAGTATTGTCACCAATGCCCCAACTAATAGAAGTAAATAATTTATTAAGAACTTTTCTTCTGGAGAGGATTCTACATACTCTTATTTCCACCTACCTACTCTCCTTTAATTAATCGCATGACCTTCTATTAAATATACAGACAAGTTGGCTCTCTTGATGTTTTCCAAGCAAAGCAATTGACTCTGCATTGATTTGAAATTTGTCTAATGTTTGTTGAAGTTCTAATGGGAATTCAGTGTGTATAAAGAGGAGATCTCAAGGTAATTGCATTTAATTTGAAGGAGAAAGCTTGTAAAAACCCTGCTAATAATATATTTAATGTGAACACTTGTCAAGTTGACAGTACAAAGCTAGATGGAATTATTGAAGTTAAAAGTGTTCAACTATCATCATTCCTTATTCAAAACATAAACAAGTTCTTTTTGTTTTAAGTAGCTTTAGAGAGTGCTTATTTTTGCACATCATTTATTTACATCAATACTCAATTTGTTGGGTTTTTTCCCCTAAAAAACTTTATAAAATATGTTTCCTGAGATGGAAGAACAGCTTTTTGAAACTGATTTGCTACTTTTTATGTCCCCATGGTAGCACAGAGCTTATTTTAGACATAGATTTATGTGTATCTTCACAGTTGCAGAGGACCCCAGTGCAAATCTTGTACAATTTACTTTGATGCTTAGTCAAAGAACAATACATTAAATTTTAGATCATTTTAGTTAAAAGTTTAAAATGACAATTCAATTACCTTTTCACTCCATTTTATAATTATTCCATCATTCCAAAAAAGTAGTGGATGCTTCATGCATCCATATTTCTTATATACAGTGTTACCAGTAATCACCTGAAAAATACGTGGAGAAAAAAATTTGTTGACTGCTTTGTCATGTAGTGGGAATCTTAGACTTCACGAACTTTATTAAACTGCACTACTGAAAAACAAAAGCTCTTCTTTTGCCTCCGGAAGCTGGATTTCCTCTTGTAATCAAATCTAGATGTAAATGTATGTACCTATCAGCATCCAAACAAATTCCCAGAATTTGAGATCTAAGTAGATGCATTGGTAGTTTCTTTAAAATTAAATTCCATTGTGAAAAATTATCAAATTTAGCTAAAAAACCTAAAACTCTTCATCCATTGAAACTACATTGATTTAACAGACTTGAAGAAAGATATATATTAAGATGAGGTACCTTGCCTAAGGTAGTCCAGCAAACAAATCATAATCTCATATATGAGTATTAGACCACAGTTCTCATCACTAAGAACAATATTTTTCATAAATGTATACTCAATACTGTTTCTTCAATAATGTTACAAATACAAAGATTAATTTCTTTAATCTTCCTATTTTCTTTCTCCCTAACAAAGAAGAAATAAATCTCCTTTGCTACAGAAATCCATCTCATTTAATTAGCTTAGTATTTCTTAATGGCTTCTCAAATGAATAAAATTAGCAGCAATAATGGAATAACTAAATGGCATTGAAAGGGAAATGCCTGAGAAATTAAAAACATATGTAAAAGGTACAATGGAGACAGCTGTAATTAAAGACTTGTCATGCCTTCAGCTGCCATAGCAATGCTGCAGTAAGAAGATTTACCTTAAAAAGGCTTCAAGCATTTGAGGATAGGGAAGAAAAAAAAACCTAAACCAACCCTTGGAATGTACACTGAACAGCTTAACTGAAATATGGAACCAAGGAGTTATAAGGAAATAAAGAAAGAGGGTAGAAAGTATAAGAAATTGAACATATAAGAAAAAAAGAGAGAATTTCACAAGGGTGAGGGCATTGTTGTTCATAACATGTTTACTTGTCTGAATTTTTACCTAGAATCACTAGTTTATTTTTTATTTTAATTATCAAAACATGAACAGGAAGAAATTTCCTGTCTGTCAACACATATCTTATAATCAGAATAAGCACAGCAGTGAAATGTCATATAAAATTATTTGGCCTTTCCTTTTGATTTATTTTTCAACACATTAATCACTAGATTTTTTGGAACGGCACAGAAACCATCACTAACATAGGTATAGAAGGGAAGATTGAATGATAGTAAGATGATAACTTTCCCACTTCCATGAAACATGATTATGAATAGAAATGAAAAAAAATACTCGAGAAATGAAGTGAATTTATGAGTTGTATGCTGCTTCTTTGTTGTAAGCAAAATTTATTTGATTTTTTATATTTTCATCTACAATTAATAATCTCAAATACTTTGTTTAGTTACAAAGAAAAAATATTTATGATTTTTGGGAAAAAATGATGCATGAGTGTGTGCATGTGTGTTTTCAGAGGCATATGTACATTCTGAAATATCAAAATGGATGTTTTTCTTCCAGTTCTCATGCTATTTTAAACTACCAAGCAGAAAAATGTCTAAATTGAGATAGAATGAATAAAATAAGATCTTGTATAGATAAACAATTAACAGACTGATGATAGCTGTATGGATACTGTTATGGTAAATGATATCACATTGTTTTGCAGAAAGTGCTGCTTGGTTTGGGTAAACTTGTAGACACCAAGATCAGAGTATAAGCACTGCAATGTAAAATTTTGAAACAATTACTTTGAAATAACTGATATAAAGATAGCCTACACCTTTATTTTCCTAGTGACTATAGCTGATAACAACTTTGGTAATAGAAGAATTTGTCATTACTTGGTATCCCTAGGGAACGACTGAATAATTTTAATAATTCTTATTAATTTTTTTCATCTGAAGATCTGAGAGTGCTATGTAATAGAAGGTAAGTCTCACTATTTTCTTCAAACCAAAAAAGAAACGAGATATAGGCTTTGCAGCAGTGTCCAGTGGAACTTTGACCAGAATTTAAGTGTGTCAACTCCCTGTTGATGCTCATATGTCACAGGTTATTCAAATCATCTCTTGTTTCAGTCACTAGCACATTAATTAGATTAAATTTCCATTAAAATCACTAGATTGTGTATAGAGTGAGTTTATATGTTCAAATGGGAGATTCAGTTGCCTAAGATCAGATGTTGAATATAATTTTCTGAGGCACTTAAGGTTATTCAGTGCAATCATATGGAGTTGGCAGACACAGCAGAGGAGCCAGTTTACCTATGATCTTCTGGAGGAGGAGTAAGAGGCCAGATGGAGTAAATTAGGACATCTAAAATGGCCTTAGGAAACATTGTTTAAAGAATGGACTCCTGCTGCAGCTAACTGGGTTCAGAAGTATAATATAGGTCAACTTATCAGCTCACAGTGATCATAGTGGGAGCTTAGATATTTGATGTGTGCATGTATGAAGGCAAACTCTTTTCAAATAATAATTTCACCCAATGCCACTTGAAAAATCAACATTTATCTTACTATCTGCTAAAACATATTTTAGTATATTGTTCTTACTTTTTGAGCAGAATATTCCCCATTACTAGGGTTCTCTATCTTCTGCAAAAGCATTTCAGACTGTATAAATGTCCCAATAATGCCATTCCCACAAACTGTGCACTAAATGTATGCATTCTTGGTTATGTGTGTTTATGGAAAACAAACATTTTGAAGAGAAATATTATTGTACACAATAGTCCAGCCTTCTAATGCACTTTTTACAATAAGTTTAAAATAACTTTGAAAAAGGAACCCAATTTTTTCAGCCTCATAGATGAGAAATCCAAGTCATGCAAGACATTGCTTCACTAGTCAAAGGGCCTGTTTCAATTAAAGTGAACTGAGCGATTACAAGGCAACAAAATACATATTGCTGATTCTTTTTATGAATTTCCACTCATATGTTAACATTAATGCTGTTCAGGATTTCAGAAAGGTTTTGTAATGCTGGTCCCAACATCTTGTTTTGGTTGTACTTTTTTCTCCATCAACTCCAAGTTAGTTAGTTATTCTAAATTACATTAACCATACTGTATTTTCAATGGAAACCTGAAATTTATATGCACAGAAATATGAAAAGGAAAAGAAAAATTAGGTTGTTCTGAAATAATGTGAACTGTCCACTGGGCATTTTTTAAACTCATAGGCTCACAGATGTGTACTTGTGGGAAAGGACCTCAGGAGATTTTGAGTCCAGCCTCCTGCTCAAAGCAGGGTCAGCTCTGACGTGAGACCAAGAAGCTCAGGACTTTGTCTAGCCCAATACTAAGAACTTTCAGATGTTCAGATAAAGAAAGTTCAGTAAAAACTATTAATGTTATTCAGTGCTCTCCTAGGAATGTAATTTACAGGGGTTTCAGCATTTATCAACATTTCTGGTGCCTGGATCTTGCCTAGTATCCAACACCTTTGAAAGATGGTAGAAATCTGCCTCAGAAGGAACTCTTACAGCTCTCTTAGCATTCTTTGATGCATCCCTTGGGGTGCTGGGAATTGTACAGGTCTAATTGTCTGTAAATCATGACTCAATCCCCATCCACTTCTGGTTGTTCTCCTCACTGGACCCTTCAACTAATCCCACTGGCCTTGGTGAAGAGTGAGTCAAAGCTCTGCTGTGCCCACTGTCACTAAATACATCCAACCCGTTCTGCAGTGATCCCACATGTCCTTTGTTCAGCCCTTTACCATTAACAAAGTGATAAAATATATTCTCGATGTCCTTGCTATCTTTTGCAAGTTCCAAATTTAATTGAGCTTTGCTTCTCTTAACATGATCCATAAGTTCTCAGGAAATGCCTTTAATTTAAGCAGGAGAGATTTAGATCAAGACTCAAAGTTTGTCTAATTTTTAAATTACTTTCAGCTAAAAAAACATTGGGAACGACCAGCCTAGACCATTTGATTGAGGCTAATGGGCATATTACAAGCTTAATTAAATATGTAAGATTTACCAAATGGACGCCTACGTTACACAGGTTATTAGCCTTTAATTAGTGATATTTTAGGTTCTTTTTTCTATAAACATAGTGAAGAGACAGCTTTCTTAATTTTCCCTTAAATTTGCATTAAAAAAATGTCTCTCTTCTGAGTAGAAAATAAGGATGCCTTAATGGAAAGCATATAATTTGTTGATTTTAAATCTCCATTACTCTACAATGGATAAAGCATACAAAATAAAATTATAACCAATTTGGGATTAATTACACAAAACCCAGGACTTGAAAGGGTAAGGATGGAAAATGGCCAGGGTGAAAACGAGCAATGAAGACCCTTCTGTTGAGTCATAAGGTTTAGAGTGGGCACCCTTGTGAATTTAGCCTCAGACCTGATAAATGGTTTATGTCAGAAAGTGTTAGCAGCATTTAATCAATTGACTAATTTAAGATCTATAAAATTATTCAATAGAATTTACTGCAATTGTAACAGTGCTTTAATTATAGATCTGAGAGCCCAATTTTTATGCTATATTTTCCATAGTATATTTAAATGTAATCACACATTCTCTGAACACGTTCCACTGAGAGGGGGACTCTGCTTGCAGCCTGCTGCTGCTCAGGATGACCCCAAAGGCTTCACTAAGGTCTGTTATTTGTAATGTGAGATGTTTGACTTTACCATCCAGCAACAGTGGTACCATTCCCCTCATGCAAATTTCTGGCAGAGAATATCACAAGTCTGTCAGAGACAAATGACTAAATTCACTCTGGTCCTTTGCCTCAGCGCAATTCCCATTTTACCTGTGCAAGAGTTCCATAGGAAGCTCACATTGGAGCATGTTTACCTACAGGACCTGTGACCCCACTAGGGACCAATGCTGGAGCAGCCCGTTGCTGAAGGAATGCACCCCATGGAAGGGATTCACATTGGAGCAGTTCTTTAAGAACTACAGACCATTGGAAGGACTCATGTTGGAGAATTTCATTGGCAATTTCTCCCACGGATTGCCTCCATAATGGAGAAAGGGAAGAACATGAAGAGAAAAGACTGGCAGAGACAAAACATAATGAAGTGACTGCAGCTCCCATTTCCCACCTCCCTGGGCTGTTAGGGGAAGGAGGTAAAGAAAACTGTGAGTGAATTTGACCCCAGGAGGAAGGGAGGGGTGGAGGAAATTTTAACAATTGGTTTTAGTCTTCATTATCCTATGCTGGTTTGATTTGTACTAAATTAAATCAATTTCTCTAAGTCAGTTTTGCCTGTGACAATCAGTGATTGATCCATCCCTGTTGTTTTCTCAACCCACAAGTCACAAATTATTTTTCTTCTCCCCTTTCCAGGTAAGGAGGGGAGTGAGAGGCCAACATCAGTTCACATCAGACATCCAGGCAGGGTCAACCCACCACATTTAGTGAAATATTCTCTCACCACTACTGCTGATAGAGTGGATCATTTAAGCATTTCTTAGCCTGTTAAAGTAAGCCAGGTTCAAAAAGCCTTCACATTTGAATATCTGTTTCTAGTATTACCCATTTTGTTTTCACCCTGGTTGTGCAGACGATAACCATGATGGGCAGATGGGAAGAGCTCCCATCTTACAACTTAAAGTTGATAGGTATTTTTAAGACTCCAGAGCTTGCTCAATGAGTCTCTTAAAAGGGTTTAAGATTCTTTTATACACACTGAGCCAAATGCATAGGAGAAAATATCTACAAATTATTCCTCAAGATATCAAAACAACAAAAAACTTTATTGGCAAATCAGGGCATTTTGGAAAAAAAGTTTAGCACTACAGTCCATCAACATAAAGTATTTCACAAAGCACTAACTTAGCAGATTCCAGTCTATCCAACCTTAAGCTATTCAAACTTCAAGAGGAAGAAATTGGAAGAAGAAGAAAGAGAAAAGAAATAAAGAAAACAATAAAGATATCTACCACTCTTGGTTCAGCAGTGCTCGAGCTGATATAAAATGTGAGTGATGAAGAGTCATGACAGTGTTGGCACCTCATGCTCTGGCTTTAATACCCTTTGAGTTTCCTGGCCCCTTCCCCAAGGTGAGAATTCTGGTCATTTGGCAACTCAGGAGTTGGGTTAAGGGCTTTGGAGGCGAGGTGTGGAGAATTTCCTCCAGCATGCCAGGGTCTGGTGGCCACTGCAGGGCTTGGATACAGTCCCAGGATGGGGAGTGCTGTATGGAGCAGTGCGTTGCCCCACCAGGACAAGACTTGACCTGCCCTTTTCCCCACACATGCCCCTGAAATGTCTCAACACAGTGATCATTACAGACTCTCACACTACTGTTTTTGCAATCAGATTTTTTTGAATTGAAATGTGGGCAGTGGTCCATGCAGTGTCAAATTGCTGCTTCTATTCTAAAAGAGAGGGAGGAAAGGAGAGTTATTTACAACTACAAGCAGGAGGAGAGCATACCAGAGAACTGGGTGTCCTGCTCTTCTTACTGTGAAGAGATAGGAGGGAGGGAACTGCTGCTTGTTGTTGTCCCAGATGGTATCTAATAAATTAAGCAATCCATCTCCCTCAGCACAAGTAATCCTTGTTTTTCATAGCTCCACCATATGCATCAGCATTTGGTCAGTCCCAGCAATTTTCTGCCCAATTACTGCCTAGTTTGTCTTTACTGACACAGAATTTTGTACCTTCCAATGTCAAAACAGCAGAGGTGATTGTTGCCAGTGGAGGACTCGTGATAAAACATCTCCTGCTTCCAGAGCTGCACATGGAGTAGTTTATCTGTCCAGTATGTCACATACTAATCTTCTGATACCTTTAATTTCTGCTTCAAATTCATTCTTAAGGTCCATGAGTTTGATTCTTTGCATTCTTTGTAATTTATCCTGGAATATTAATTAATACCTCAGTGAAAATTTAGAATTAGTAGTCAATGCTTAATTCAATTAAGAAAATATAGTAAGAAAAAGGAACCAAAAATAAACTATCAGTTTTCTCTTCTTTTGAATTCCAAAAATTGAAAGTTCTGTTAACTAAGTTCTTGGAGCAGCATTGGTTGAGTTAATGTATGCTTTTTTCTTAGTAAGATTTCTGTTACTTTTTTGGAAGATGAATTAGGCTTTGTATTTTATTTTTATTACTGGAGCCATCCTGTTTTGTGAGAGAAGGTCACATCGTAAAACCTGGGAGAGAAGGTCATGTCTTTTGAGTAGACGTTTTGTCTTTTTTGTATCTCATGTCCTAAGTCCCAATAAAGACAAGTGTCAAGGATTGAGTTAAAGCAGTGGGTGTCTGTTCACACATCTCAGCTGTGGACTAACTTTTTGGCTCAGTCTGGAACTGGCTAACCATGCCTAAAAGTATGGACCTTAAGTATATCACATTAAGCCAGTTCATGTTATTTAGTTTCATCCTCTCATACATGCAAATGCTGAAGAAGAACTGGTCTTCTATGACCAAGTGTCTCTCAGAAACCCTTCTTTGCCATGGACAGTCTTTTCTGGTAATAGATAACTTAGTAATATGATAGAAGTCCTGCCAGGATCTCTACAGCAGCTATTAAAGGCTTGTAGCAGAGGTCTGACTTAGTCAAGAGAGCCACATCTGAGCTTTCTTACATTTTCTTAACATTAATGCTGAAGCAACAATATCACTTGCTTGTTTCATGTAAGAAATTTTGTATTACTGTAGTATGAGGCAAGATGCCCGCTAAATTCTATCTTCACTTTTTTTAACACCTAGGATGACTGGATTTTTATAAATAGTTCACCAAATAGATCTCTGTGTTAGTTCAGATAGGTTCTATCATTTTTTCTCAAATGTAAGTTGATAAAAAGGTATTTCTAAAATGACATCATGAGTTAGTAGTCCACTTTGTGCATCACAGAGTCATGGAGCCATTCAGGGAATGATCGAGAAGTCTATATTAAATATTTTTGTTGTAAATATTTCTATGTAAGGGAATGTGAGATTCACTTATTTAAATGTAAACACAAAAATATTCTGTCTAATAGAATTGGTTAACATGATTCCTAAACATACCATTGTCGCAGACATTTCTCCACAGAAATCCTTTCTTTCGGATTTCTGCGTCTTCGGGAGGCCAGAGGCCCCCGAAGAGAAGGTAAACAATTATTATCAGCTGCTGTGGAATGCAACAGGAACACCTTGATTGGCTCATTTCCTATGTTTATAATTAAGGGCCAATCACCAGTGCAAGCTAGGGGACTGAGTCCTTGAACACAACTTTGTTGTAGATTCTTTTCTATCTATTTTTAGCTTAGCTAGCAGCTCTGCAAAAACCTCTCTCTATATTCTATTAGTATAACTATAATGTATTATATCATATATTAATAAATTCAGCCTTCTGATCAAGATACAAGATTCACCGTCTCTCTCTCACCGGCCGCGCCCACTCAGGTGCGGTAATATACCATTACAAGTAATTATGATAATTTGGAAAAAGATTTGAAATTTGGTTGTAGTTTAAATCTTGTTTACTTCTCTTCTTGATGTGGTGGGTTGAACTTGTCTGGTCGCCAGGTGCCCAAGGAGCTGTTCTATCACTCTCCCTTCTCAGTTGGACAGGGGAGAGAAAATAAGGTGGAAAACAACGCACAAGTTGAGATAAGGCAGTTTACAAAAGTGAAAGGTTGAACATGCACAAGAAGTGGAAAATGATTCAATACTTCCCATTAGCCATCAATGTACAGCCAGCTCCTGTCAAACAGGGCTTCCACATCTGTACTGGTCATTCTGGAAGGCAAAGACTTTAAACAACAAGTGCCCTGCTTCTTATTACTTTTCTTAGCCTTTACATCTGTACCAACATCATATGGTACTGAGTATCCCTTTGGTCAGTTTGGGTCAGCTGCCCTAGTTGTGTCCACTCCCAAGAACCTGCCCACCCCGTTTATGGAAGGGGCACACAATGCTGGGGAGACAGCACTGATGTTGTGCCAATACTGCTCAGCAGAACCCATTGGTGTTGCTGCCAAAACCTTTCCAGCAACCAATCCAAAGAACAGCACTGGGAGGGCTGCTCTGGTGAAAAATAACTCCATCTCAGCCACATTCAATATACTTGCCTTCTCTTTGCCTCAAAACCACTGCATAGATAGTTACAGCCAGCATATAAAAAGAAGAGATATTTTTATTCTTGTTCATACATCAGAATCTTATTGTATGTTTGTGTCTATTCTTGGAAAGGGAGTCATCACTTTTGCTTATTCCATAGACAAAAAGAGAAAGAATATTGTAAATTCTGTGACATTAATTTGTAGCACAAGTGAAATCATGTCTCGTTTTCAAAGGCTGTTCAGGACAAATTAATGGCAAGGAATAAAACACTGAACAAAATGCTATTAAACACTGAAGGAGCTGTGTTAGATTAAAGACTATCTATGGCACAGTGTGAAATATCATTTGTAGTCTTAATTTGGTTTGGTTTGATTTTTTAAACTCCTTTGAATCCCTTCTCAGAGTGGCCAGAGGTTCAACAGGGCTAAGTGTGCATCCTCCACTCAGTCTCAGAGACAGCATAACTCTAATAGGGGCAGAGTGACTTGAAAACTGCCCAGTGGAAAGGACATGGGGGTGCTGGTTGACAGTGTCTGAACATGAGCTAGTGTGTGCCCAGGTGGCCAAGAAGGCCAGGGACATCCTGGCCTGTAACAGCAGTAGTGTGGCCAGTAGGACCAGGGCAGTGATGGTCCCCTGTTCCCAGCACTGGTGAGGCCACACCTCGAGTGCTGTGTCCAGTTCTGGACCCCTCACCACAAGAAAGATATTGAGGTGCTGGAGCAAGTCCAGAAAAAGGCAACAGAGCTGTGAAGGGACTTGAGCACAAGTCTTGTGAGGACAGCTGAGGAAGCTGGGGTTGTTTAGTCTGGAGAAAAGGAGGCTGAGGAGAGATTTTATCACTCTATAACTACCTGAAAGGAGCTTGTAGCAGGGTGAGGCTCTGTTTCTTCTTATAGGACAATAAGAAATGGCCTCAGTTTAAGTCACAGAATGACATAATATTCTGAGTTGGAAAAACTGCACTAAAGGTTTAAATTAGATATTAGGAAAAATTTCTTCACTGAAAGGATTGTCCAATACTGGAACAGGCTGCCCTGGGAATGAAGTCACCATTCCTGAAGGTATTTAAAGATGTGAAAAAGAGACATGATTTAGTGGTGGACTTGGCAGTGCTGTGTTAACAGTTGAGTTCAATGATCTTGGAGGTCTTTTCAAACCCAAATGATTCTATGACCCTATGAAAGTATTTTATGCACACATGAGCTCTTTAAACTTTGTCCTCCCTAGCAGATTGGTTTTATAAATGTAATTTTAATACCAGCATACTTTCCAGGCCACAGTGATAAAAGTTTTCCACTTCAATTTCTTAATGGCAAACAAAACAATTGTGTTTTCATCAGATATCAATACATTTAAGGGCCAATATTTGAGTACTTCTAATGGATTTAGTGTTATCACATTATAACACTACCACTACCATTATCAAAAATAACTGTTTCCCCAGCTTTCCTGAAAACACTAAAGAGAATGTTTTACATGATCACAGTTCAGATGAATAAACGTGTTATGTTACTGAAGAATGAAGAAAAAAAAGAGGGAAAAAACAGGAAAAGGAAAAAATGGAGGAAACCATTTGGAATTAGATTCAGCAGAAGTCATATCTGGATCACAAGTTGGTAGAGGCAGTCAGGAATGGAACAAACCAGTATGCAGAAAAACTTTAGGGCTGCCATTTTAACATTATAAATATAGGCAAAATATTATTAACGCTATGAATATAATTTTTCAGTACTTGAAAGCTACTGGTCTAGCTCTAAAAATGGAATTTGGAAGGATCACTTTAGATCCTCTAAACTCCTCACGGAGTAGATAGAGTTGTGACTATGGAATGGCTTAAAGAAGAACAGCTAGTTGAAGACTTGAAAATGTTTTGGTACCATGGATTGATACATTTGAGGTTCTACATGCATTTAAAGTTACCTAGCAGATTTAGTTGTTCAAATTCTTGTTGTAGCCTTAGATATTTAAGTATTTAACTTTGAATACAGACTAATTTTTCAGAAATATGGGGTCGGATGTCTGGAGATTCTCAGACCCAGACTGAAGGGCCCATGAATTTTATATTTCAGGAGGTGGTCCTCATCCATATTGAAAAAATGTATTAAAAGGAGGCAGGCTTCATGTGCCTTGCTGAAACAAAAATACCAATAAGTAAAAAATACAGAATTTTAGAATCTGAAAAGGCAAGTCCTAAGCAAGTACATCAATGTGAAACTTGTTTTGGGGTTTTTTTAATATCCACTCTCAGATCCCATGTTGAAATATGTAAAGAGTTCAAGATTCAGAAACTTATTTTATTTATTGTGATCAGAGTTCTATCCAGTAGAATAAGACTGCATCCTTTAACAAAATGTATATTATATGCCTGATTTTGTTTTGCGTTGGCTGTGACAGACAAAAGAGGAGATGGTGGTGTTAACAGACAATATAAGGGTTATGTAGCTCTGGGGTACGCAGGAGCAATCTGGCTTTTCAGGAATATACTGTGTCTTTCTGGGAAGGGTTTGCTTAGATTAGCTAAGAACAAAAAACAATTGCTAAAACTACTAGAGCAGTGAAAATAGTGTTGTTTTTATTAGAAATTCACTTCTTTCCTAGTACATAGGACTCTCAATATGCTTTTAACTGAGAGGAGTTTTAAATCCAATTATTCTCTTTAAGGGAAGTTTTGTAATTTTAGTCTGCATTTCTGTTTTTCTCTTTTAATTCAATACAATGATAGAGAACTAGATATAAATAAAGCTAATCTAAAAAATTGGATTATTCAACTATTTGAGATTTAGGTATTGTTTTCTGTTTCCCATAGCATTGAGCAAGAGGTTGAAATTAAAGCAGACAAATAGCAAAATTGCCAAGTATGTCTGGTGGTTTTTTTCCTTAAAATTGTTTTATGAAAATGTTTATGGTGATCCTTTATTATTTACTTTTGGAATCTGTAAGATAGGTCCTGGACTGATTATTTCAAACCTTCAACTCTCAAATGTTCTGCTTCACATGGCTTCAGGAAGAGAACCTGATAAGGAAATACTATGGTAAAATATCAGTGTTTAATGGAAAATTACATCAAAATGTTTCAGAGAAGAAAGATAATATTATTGTTTTCAGAAGTTACTATCTATTTTGCAACATCATTATGCAAGTACAATTAATAATACACTTTGAGGGAATGAAACACTGAATCTGAAAATCACACCTGTCAAGCGATTTTCAACAGCTAAATATAAAAAATAATGATGCAAATGAGTACCAATTGTGGCACTAATTTTTTTTTTTTTGTGAAGATATTTTCTCTTTTCAAAGCTATGAAAATATTAGAGCATTACTATATCATGGAATGCATAACACTTTATATTATTCTGTAAAATATAGAGCTATAATTTTTATTTTAATAATGTATAATATATTTTTGTTTTTCACAAGTTGCATGGTAATTTACATTAATAAAAATAAGGGCAGATATAGCTTTTTTGTGTTCTTTTGTTGTGCACATATTTAATAAAAAAGTTTCAAACCATTATTTTATGCAACAGTTCAATATGTTGGAATAAAAATTGTCCTATTTTAAGTTAATTATTTTTGGAATTATTATAATAGTTCTGGCATTTCAATGCAGAAGGTTCAGGACATACAGGAAAAGGAATACTTTTCATACAATCATACAAGATGTTGAAATATATACTTCTGGTGAAGGTGAGAAATGCAAATTTAAATAATTCTTTCAAAGCCTTGACATTTGTCTGCATGTTCTTGCATTTCACGCATCATTTCGTACTGTCAGGAGTAACTACAGGTGGTGCCATTAGAAGAGCACTAAGATTGGTCATTATGGTTGATAGAGTCCTTAACCTGGAAACTCTGTGAACTCCCTGTCATAAGGAGGTGAAATGGGATTGCTTTTCCAGGCTGAACAACCCCAAATCGCTCAGCTTGTCTTCATAGGAGAGGTATTCCAGCCCTCTGATCATTTTCATGGCCCTTCTCTGGACCTGCACTAACAGGTTGATGTCTCGTGCTGGGAGCCATTGAGATGGATGCAGTGCTCCAGGTGGGGTCTTACCAAAGCAGAGGAGAAGGATGTGATCCTTCACATCTCTTGAGCACTGGTGAGGCCGCACCTAGAGTCCTATTTCCAGGTTTTGCTACTCAGTACAAGAGACATGAAACTACTAGACTGAGTCCAGCAATGGGCCCCAAACTACATTAAGGGAGTAAAGCACTCTCATATAAGAAAAGATTGAAAGAGCTGAGAGTGTTACCCTGGAATATGGTTTAGATCTGCTCAGAGGAGGGGCAGTTTATTCTTACAGCTGCAGAAGAGAACACTGAGCACCAAAAGGACCACTTCCGTTGATATGAATTATGCCCAAATGAACCCAGGAGGAATCTCATCAATATCTGTAACACCTGAAGGGAGACTGCAAGAAGATGCAGCCAGGGGTTTTTTTGGTGATGTCCAGTGACAGGACCAGGGACAATAGGCAAGAGCTGGAACTCAAGAGATTCTCTCTGAACATCAGGAAGCACTTGTTTTACTGGTAGTGACTGGCCTTTGGCATAGGTTGTACAGAGAGGCTGTGTAGTTTTCCTCGTTGGAGACACTCAAAAGCTGTCTGGGCACAATGCTCAGCATCTTGTGCTACGTGACTGCTTTACCAGGGATGTTGGACTAGATGATCTCCTGAGGTGCCTCCCAACCTCAAGTATTGTGATTCCATGATTACAAGAGCTTGAATGATCTAATGTCTAATAAATTGTGACTTCAAGGTTTCAAATAGGATATAAGAATGACTTTTCCATCAGGAGGACACTGAAACAAGCTGTCATACCTTGAGGCTGAGGATTTTCTTTCATAGAGGTTTTCAAGACCGGACTGGACACAGCACTAGGCAACCTAGAATCATAGAATTGTTAAGGTCATTGAGTCCAACCTTTGACTGATCACTGCCTTGTCAACTAGAGCACAGCCCTAAGTGCTAAGTCCAGTCATTTATCGAACACTTCCGGGAACAAGAAACTGACTACCTCCCTGGGCAGCCCATTTCAATTTTTGACAAGCCTTTATGTGAAGAAATTCTTCTTGAAACCTACTCATATACCTGAAATGTCAAAAAATTCAGGTTTGGACCCTGTTCCTTGAAGAGTCAATCTCCTATGGTAGTCTCTTAAAGGGAGGGAACTACCTCTTTTGGGTTTCAGGGAGTTTCATTCACAGGGAGGATCTGACGTCCTTTTATTTGAACTATTATCCCTAAACATTGTGATGGCTTCAATGAAACTCTTGTGTTGTACATACACTTTTTGTCATGATTGCACAGTAGGGTATTATAGCGATAAGTAATGAAAATGGTCCCAAAAATTTTAGGGAGAAAAAAAATGAAGAAAGATTCTACAAAATTATCTCTACAAAATTACCTGGGATGGTAATTATCTTAGTATCTAAAAGCATTATGGAAGCTCTGGGTCTCATCAAAAATTATCGGTGCATTTATGTTTATATATAACCTTATTTAGGTTTATATGTAACAAAATATAATTTTTCAACTTCACTAAGAACAAATATACATGTAGGTATTATTTGAGTAAACTGGAAACATAGTAAATTAAGCAGTTTTTCTGTTTGGCCTATTAAATTAATTCAATGTCAGAATTGTTTTTTACCCCAGTGGCTAGGGCCTGTCATGGCAAAAGGAAAAATATCAAAATTAATAAGGCCCAAATTATTGTTATAGTTTGTCATAGTTCTGTCAATGAGTAAAACAAAAGGTTTTAATATTATTTTTTTTCATATGATAAATATGCCTACTTATCATATTAGTTAAATAATTGTTTCAAAGAGATAATGATATACATACATCAAAATACTTCTTGTTTTCATGTAACTAATGGGCATTGCATAAACCAGACATAATGTTCCACAGTTTAGTGTGCATGCTTTAAAAGTCATTAATAACAAAATACCTACAGAACATGTTACCCTAAAGCAGCTCCTGTGTATCAAATAATCAAGTAACACAGTCTGTACTTATAAGCTTTTATGTGTAAGTTCTGTATGTATAGCCACACAGAGACATAAAGCACTCGAGGAGAGAACAAAAGTAAAATAACAAAAAAAGGAGGGAGAGCAGGGCAAGATGAAAAATCTTATATATTTTTAAAGCGAATATTTTTTTAAAAATTCCAGGGAAAAAATGACTAGAAGTAGGGATATGAGAAAGGCTAAAAAGATACTTTAATAATAAACAAGAGCCAAGTGGCCATGTCAGTCTGATTGCTTCTGGGTTTTGTCAGCAGATACAAGATGTGCTGCTATCATTTCAAAGAGTCTTTTTTCTCATACTGAGAAGCAGCTGTGAGAAGCAAAATGAGAGGAGAAACAAACTTTCACTGAAAAAAAAAGTGAGTCCAATAATTTTATGTTTTACATTTTCTTCTGTTTAAAAAAATAAATTTGTATACCTATTGATGTTGCTCTGTGTTGCTGATGATAGCTCCACAGACACCATTATTTAGTGTGCTTAACACCAATTCAATCAATATATTTGAACTGGAACTCTTGCAGGAATTACTGTTTTCTCACACACCAACTGTTGCTCTGTGATGTATTCAGTTTTCCTGGGATGATTGTGGCAAATGATTTTTTTATTAATAATCTTAATGGACTGAAGTTTTATTCTTGTGATTAATATTAAGCATCTAAATTGCACTAAAATGATTTTTACATATTCTTCTGAATTCTTTCTTCACATTCTTCACATTCTTCATTCTTTGACACATAATTCCAGTCTGCACCCCACCACTGTAACTGAAGAGATTAGGGATTATCCTTATTGCTAATTGAAAAGCAATGTGTGTCTCTTCTACAGTAGAGTGAAATTAATGCAAAAAGCCTGCTGAAACGAGCAGCCACTGCTGGGTTTGGAAAATCACAGGTAAGGTTACAGAAACATTTAGAGAAAAGAACATGATGATCATAGCAGTAATTTAATAGAAAATAATGTTTTGGAATCATCTGTTTGGAAATGTAGTTTAAAACAAGGTAAAAGAATCAGGTTTTGTTTTGGATATTTTTTTTTACAGACACTTTGATTAGAAAAAATATCAGAATAGTTCTTTATTAATATAATATTGGAAATGTTAAGTCCTTGTTCTCTCAAGGATGTCCTCTGAAAATAACAATAGAAACTGTAAAACAATGAGGCTTTTAAAATTTTAGAAGTGGCAGAGTACATGAGCAAAACTAACAATCTTTTTGAAACTACAGATTTCACAAAATCACAGAACCATCAAGGCTGAAAGAGATCTTCAAGATCATCTTGTGCAAACTGTCAACCCACTACCATCATAATCACTCCTAACCCATCTCTGTAATACTTCCAGAGTCTGAGACTCCACAGCTTCCCTGGGAAACATATTCCAATGCCTAACCACCATTTCAGTAGCAACCGCCTCTGTAGTTTAAAGTATAATTAAATGCAAAGAAATCCCTTTAAAATACTTATAAGAATATTATAAATTAAGTGTTTGCTTTAAAGTCATGTTGAATAAATAAAGTTATTTTTTAAAACACACATGTTCAGTAGATTAATCACCAAATTTTAGGTAATACTTGAAAACCTGTATTTTATAGAATCACTAGAAAAATAATCTGTGGGCTGAAACAATGTAAAGGAACTGGAATTTATTTAATGAGGTATATTAACTTGAAATTACAAGCTATCATTACATAAAGACAAACTGTCATTACAAAATAAAAATAGTGTAGTATTGAAATGAATGCACCAAGGGCTAGTCAGTGACTGGGAAACCAAAGAGAGATTGCATAAATCAAAAGACAGGCATATTGTAAAGGATCAGTAAGAAGAAATACATCAAATAAGTGATTCTATATCTAGAAAGCTAGAAAGGGTCATTCATGTATATTAGCTAAAAAAAGTGTTAACAAAGAAACCTTTGGCATACAGGTAAACAGGCAAGTGTGCAGATTCAATGGAGAAGAGGAACAGAAAAATGTAATAGATATGGAAATATCTTCAATAGCTTGTTACACATTTTTGTTTCAGCCATCACTGAAAAAAAGACTAATTTTAATCACATACTGCACAGCATACAAATAATTTTGACAGGGCGATAAAAATATGGGCCTGAAGGAAGAAAAAATAAGCAACAAAAGTTTTACGTTATCTCAAGTACAACAAAGCATAAGGAAATGACCCTAAAGCTACAGAGCTAGTCAAAAGAATATTCCAAGTAATGCTTGTTACTTTATAGAATTTATAGAAAAAGAATATGCATGCCCTAAGAACTAAAGATAATAAAGTCTAGAGGAATTATATATCTGTCAGCCTAATTTTTATCTGGAAAATGGCTTATCAATATAATTTAAAAGTCAGCTTTAAAGTAAGAGGCCTAGGAAAAAAGGATAGCTTTGTCAAAAATGCGAAAAAAGCCCATCTTCATTCCTTATCTAGAGTAGCCTAACTACTCTAACCCATAGGAGGAAAAATATATGTAATATAGCTATGTAAAATATATGTAAAAAGCTAATATAGCTTTTTATTTTCAGTAGTTGTCACTGTCACACATTATCACATAAGAAAACTTATGAAATATGGTTCAAATATAATGACAATGTCACAATGCACAAAGGTTTGTGGGGAGGAGGAAAATTGACACTCTACGTGTGTATCAGCAATCACAGTCAAACCATAAATGCATATTTTTTAGGCATTGTGTAAGGGTAGGTCCTTACTATATGGATTAATTAATTTCAGAACTTATTTCAGTCTATATTTTCAGTAACCCATTTATTTCAGATATTTTCCTAAAGGAAAATAAGATTTTATCCCTTAGGAAAATTTTCCTAAAGGAAAAGGACATTAATTAATCTTCTTCCTGACTCTTGGATTTGTTTATTCAATTTCTAAAAATATTTCCTAATGCAATTTACTTACTTCCTCTTTGCTCTCTCATCCATAAACATAATATTGAATCCAAGTTTTACTCAATATGGTGTGTTTTATTAGGGATGCTTGAGATTTCATTTCTGTTTTCTTTTTAACCCTGAAATAGGTTCCGTCCGCCTGCCAAGGTTGTGTTCCTGAAGTAATCAGTAATTAATCATCAGTGATTTGTGATTATAGTCTTGGACCTTGTCTGTTGTCCCACGATTGCACTTTCAAGGCTATTTCTGTCAGCTTCTGCTTGCTGTTTCAGGAGTCCCTGTTATGATCCCATATTTCTTCAGTAGCTTATAAACTGTGGTTTTATTTACACAGCCCAGCCACTCGTGAGTATGGCTGTAAGACCACTGAAAAGTCCACTATAAAAAATATTAGAGCTATCAGAAGGCACACATGCATTTAAGTATTATGTTTTGCTAATTACTGTACAAGCAGTGTCTCGTTATCAGAATTGGTTTTTCGATTTTTCTCAAAAGAGGTCCTTGAACACTTCATATTTTATTATAGTTGCAAAACTTCGTCATCTAACTTCTTTCATTTTAAAAACAAAAGGTCATTACTTTTTGCATTTCTCCACAGGAAAATGTAAAAGACAGGATACTCTCACTCTTCTGGATTTTTTTATTTCTCAGATTTGCTACCAGTTAACAGTGTAATTCATCACAAGCTATTTATAGCTAATCTAAACTCTTTATTGAACATTTTATAATTTATTTCAGTGTGTCTAACTTGCACCATAGGGAAATAAATGGGGTTTTTTTTAAGTCATGGGGAATATTTTTGTTGTTTTATTTGGTTTTGTTGTTGTTATTGTTGTTGTTGTTGTTGATCTTTTAATAATATCATAAGATTTCTGAAGCCTTATTATAATTATTTTTGGTAGTTTATCTCTTCCTGTGAGTATCAGCACTACTAAAGAAGAAAAAGTATTTCATAAGTTCCTTAAGATGAGTTTTTTTCTGACTTTGAATATGGGACAATGTGTCCTCATTGCCTATCCTGAAAGAGTATAGGTGGAAAGGGAAAGTACACATATTCTTAGAGTGTTTCACATTGCTAAATTAGTTTCTGTTATGGCCACATTATCCACCCACACTATGGTTCATAGCCAGAAAATATTCCAGAAGAGAGGGAAAAAACCCTAAATCCCTAAATTACTTTTTTTTTTTTTTTTAAATTTCAGATGTGGCTTGTTTTAAACTTTATCTGTGCTTGAAAAAAACCATTCTGATGGACTAAACTTGTATTTTTTGTTTCCTGTTGAAAAGAATAATAGAATTGTAGTGGGGGTTTTGCCTAAATTTCCCATCAAAAGACTCCGTGATTAAACTTAGAGATTCATTTTGAGGTCCTCAGCCTGGAAAGCGTGGACCTAGCTGAAGGTAAAACAAATCAGTAAAGTATTTTTAACTTTCTACATTAAATTCCTAATTTTGGCTTTGTATCACCAAAAATTACTTTCTCACTGGTTACTAGT
Organism: Ammospiza nelsoni; assembly: GCF_027579445.1. Classification (NCBI taxonomy): domain Eukaryota; kingdom Metazoa; phylum Chordata; class Aves; order Passeriformes; family Passerellidae; genus Ammospiza; species Ammospiza nelsoni. Next base: position 75,753,902 of record NC_080634.1, on the reverse strand, counting down.
TCTTTGTATTCCTAATTTAGGTATTAGTGAATCAGTATTGTCAGTGAAGAAAACTGAAAACTTTTGAATGCCCCATCAGGTGTTAAAGATAATCTTTTGTGTTCCTTGAAATAAGTGAAATGTTAAATGTTTCTGTATGATTTAATGGATAGTAAACCACTATTAGAAAAATAAGAAATCAGCAGGATGTTTAAAACAGGCTCTTCATATGCAGTTTTGTATTTTTGGTTTCTACCTGGAGTTGAAAACAGCAAACTGCCTCTTGATGAAAAGAGACTCAACAACAGAGATAAAAAACATATCTCTGTAGAACTGTAGCTCAGCAAAAGTTAGGACACTAGGCTCTCTCTAGGGAAAATGAAAAAAAATATATATTCTCAAAATTCCATCTACCAGCAGACAGACCAGGCAGTATTTTTTTGAAACTGGGTCACTGTGAAGTAAAGAACACATCTGAGTTCAGAAGACACTACTGAGAGAAATGTGAGTTTTCCAATGAGTTCAACTAAGAATAGTTAGACCTGGGGTGTCAATTTTTTCCAGTTTGTGTTTTACATTTTTTGGACTGAAGAAAAACTCAACAAAAAATTACCCAAACTAAAGAAGTGAATAGGAATTAAATCTGTTTTGTCATCTAAATGTCCCAATGACAAATTAAGAACAGTAGAATTTAGACACCTAAATTCCAAAGTTCCTGTAAATGATACTCCTTAGAGTCTATCAGAATTTTTAGACCTTGATAGGGAATTTTGCTTGTCCATCTCTATTCATGTCCTGCATATATAAGTCAATACAGTAGAGTGCTAAGATAAATTCAAAGAGCCATCTCTGAAAGTTCCCAGGTCAGGGAAGTCAGTCCAATATATTCCCTTTATCTAGTCTTCTCATCCTACAGATGTAATTACATATTTATTGTAAACCCATCTAGATCAGAATACAAGAGAATGCCATGCAGGAAATGTATTTGTTGAAATCCTAGTAGATTCTGAAATTACTGACAATGGGTGACTGCAAAATAATTCTCTCTCATGCAGTTAAAAAAACCTGAAGATTTTTTTTTTCATATCATTTACCTATTGAGAATGATATTGATTAAGTTGTATCAAGACTGAGAAGAAGGAATACCTAAAACCTTCTAAAGAAAATAGAAGAGTCACAGAGAAAAGAATTGCCTAGAAACTGTAATTTTCCAGTTTTAATTCAGGTTTAGGTGATTTGCTCAGTCTCAGGTAATGAACTCAAGCTAAATTCCACTTCACCAGCAGTGGGGCGTGACAGTGCCAACACATAAATCTGATCTAATCAATTTCTTCAGATGCATTAGATGTATACACAAAATTTATGGTCCTTGCTTTCTTTACAGCTGCTGAACTACTATCTCCTAGCTAAATTATAATGGATTTATTATTAAGGGAGGCAAGTTACTTTTCCTGGGGATAGCAATGCTTGAACAACTAGAACTTAATGGAGGATGTTTATCTGAAACTGCCTCATGTGGGAAATGCTGTGAAGTTTTTTAATAATAATAGATAAATTTTTTTTTAATAATTAGATGTCTGTATTCCTGGTTAGGCAACAACACTATTAACCTTTGAATTAGGTCTTTGAAGGCAAGTATATTTGAAGGTAAACTATGATGTTCAATGTTGATACAATTTTGTATGTTTCAGCATGCATACATTCTGGGTTTCTAAAAAGTCAAAACCATGTAACTTTTAGCATAAATTTAGCAGTGGAAGATGACTATGTTGTAGATGTGTCTGAGGTTTGTGTTAAGCATGTAAATTAATTGTTTCTTTACCTTTGCCTACCTGATAATTAAAACAAATTCAGATTAATTTCAAAACCAAGGGGAACTAATGACAAAGGCAATCTGGTAGCTAGCTTTTGAGTTCTGAGTAACATCACCTCCTTTTAATTCGCTGCAAATCAGAAATATTATCAAATCTTAAAGGCAACAGAGAATTTGTCACAGATATCTATGACATGATCCAACTACTAATTAAGCTGACTTGATTTCAAACAACTTAGATTTAATTTCTCTCAAGATACAATACAAATGGAAGATCCATGATTTTCTAAGGAATGTCAATATATGTTGCTTATGAACATTCTTCCTACAATGATAATTAGAATCCCAGACACTTACTGTCTCTAGAATGTTTTATATTGAAAGCATATAATTTAGTCCTTGTTTTTATAAAAGTCTCTGAAATAAAAAGACAATAAAAATGTCAACAACAAAAATGCATACTATTTTATGCATTTTATTGAACCCAGAAAATTTTATTAAACCCAGAAAAAAAGTAATTATTTTAGGCATAAAAATGTCCCATATTGTGAAATTCTTAAAAATTTTCATGTTATTCAAGCACTTTAAAAAAGCAGTACCTTTGAATGAAGGATGCTACTTTTGAAATATAAGCTTTTTGAGTTTAAAGATCATAAATTCCTATCTCCCTGAAGCTTCCCACTCTTCTTTGTACTCAGATGAAAACAATTGCAAAGGTAGACCAAAGCAATTCCACTGAGTGTAAATAGATATTTTACCACATAACTGTGTTTTTCCATCTTTTTTTTCTTTTTTTTTTCTTTTTTCCCCCAGTCAGTCTGAAAAATGAATGCCTAAATAAATAAGCTGTGGAAGTATTGCACTGCCTAAGACAGCAAAAAATCCTTTTGAATAGATGAGAGTATTTTCAGAACATTTCATTCTACAAAGAATCCTTTGTTGTTATGTGTTGTATTTAGGAAGATGCATGAAATTAGTAATGGTAAAAGGTCAAATATTCAGACTCCAGGAAGTTGCGCTGCTAGAAGTAGTACAAATCTCCAATTGAAGTGAATTGGTTGCTACGACAATAAAAGCTGGCAAATAATAATTACAAATTCGGAGTACATATATAGTACATTGCCACTAGCACTTGACAGAACCTATTTGCATATCCAGTTTTCAAACCTTAAAAGCAAGCAGCAATGTCTATGAAGAATTATTACTTCTTGAGACAATGGAAATAAATTTTTGTTAAATGTTTAGTCTATGGGGAAAATAAGACAGGGAATGAGGAATTGATCCATGTAATATTATTCTTTAGGAAATTAATAGAATTTTTGTCTTTGTCAGAATGCTGTGGTCCAACTCTCCTTGCCTGGCTTCATACAATAAGGAATTTGCACCCATAGGCAGGAAAAATACAGTCATAATTCTCAAATTATTCCAGCTTTAGGGGTTTCAAAGAATTTTTTTTTTTTACCAGAAATAATCAGTTTTCAGAATAGGTGTTATGAGAGCTATGTGCAGCCTCTGCTGTCAAAGGACCTGTCTACTTAAAATCACCTCCACCCACCCAAAAGAGATGATGCATAATTTTGCAAAAACAATAATGTTTTATTATCTATATGAATATTTTTCAGTACTAGACAATCAGTATATTACTGGTATAATGCTAAAAATACAAAACTCAATTTCTCTTAGCAAATTTTCATCAATTCCCATAGAAACAGTTTTCCTTTTCTGTGTCTGTAGCTATGAAAAACAGAACAGGCACAGCAGGGACAGGGCAAGCATCTCCGAGAGGGCCAGAGCAGCCTTGGCTGATTGGATCTGGTTCTTCCCTCCTGCTCCCTTCCCACACAGGGACTTCCTAAAGGCAGGCAATGGAGGAAGAGAATGCACACTGGGATCTCCAAGTGTGACTCTCAGCATAATGAGAAAGTAAGGCACAATGCCAGCATCAGAATCATGCTCCTCCAAGAGAAAAGACAAGAAATCCCTCACAAACTTCACCTCTCTCCAGGTAGGAGGAATTGTGTTACTGCAGTTTACTGCAGTGCTCAAAGCCAGAAATTTTTGTAAATGGAGTAATTATACTAGTTAAATTAGTATAACTGAACTAGTATACTAGTTAGAGCACAGATTGGAGTGAAAGTTGCAGACTGACAGCTTCACCTGTATAGGTATGTTTCATTCTCTTCCTTTGACAAGATCTTCAGCGTAACAAACAAATCCAATGGCATCAACATTTTGGGAATAGAAGACTAGGGCACTAGTGAAAGATTGTATTTCACTATAGCAATTGCTCTTTTTCTATAAATACCGCCACAGTTAGCCATCCAGAAGCCAGTGAAGATGAGATTGGTTTGTATTAGGTTTGTATTAGTTGTCACTTCTTCAGTTGGTCCAGTCCAGAACCTGTCCTGACCCAGCAGCTGGAGGTCAGACCCATGTTCTGAAACTCAGGTGTGAGCTACAGATGCAGCTGCTGCTTTTCTGTAGCTGATACAATGGCCAGGGTGCCTGCCACTTGGTCTGACTCCAGTAGCTGCTTCTAAATTTCACTCACACACACTCAGATCTCTCCTGTGCCCTTGCAGCACATACAGACACACACACACACACACACACACACACACATACAGAGAATACAGAGTGAGATTACGATTAGATAAAATTAAGAAAAGATTTAACAGGAAGATATAGGAAGACAGGACAGACTGCAGTGATCAAGCACAGAGTGCAGCCAGAGAAGCACACTGACAAGTTGTGGTTTACATACTACCAAAACCCTTTCATATGTCTATCCTCATCTCTGTTCCCCTCTGCTCCCCTTCCCTTGAATATCAGTGGACACTGTCCCACTAACCCACTCCAGATGCAGAACTGCCAGGTTCTCATTCTCATCCATTGCAAGTTCCTGGTTTGCCTCCAGGTTTTCAAAAGCCCATCAATTCCACACAGCTGTGCAATTTAGTATTGTCTCCTACCGGAGTAAAAAAAGAGGTTAGTAAGGCTATTTTAGAATAATAAGAATGAAAAATAACATTAGACTAATGCCTTAAGAATTAATTTTTTTTAAGTTTTTTTTGCAATAAAAGTTTTTTGAGCTTCAGGACTTTCCTTAATGTATGCTGCCCAAGATTAGGCCTTGCTATTATCTTGGGTTTGTGATGTGGGGAGAAAGGGTGAAGTAGAACTAATCCAGTCAGCTAGCAATAGAGTAAGATAAAAAGTTCTCAGGCTGGGCCAAGGAAGGCTCAGGTTGGACCTCAAGAAGAAATTTTGTCATTGAAAGAATGATTAAGCATTGGAATGGGCTTTTCAGGTAAGTGGTGGAGCCACCATCTATACAAGTGTTAAAGAAAAGACATGATAGTCTGTGGTTTAGTTGACAATGATTGTGGCGTTTGGTTAAAGATTGGGCTTGATGATATTGGACATCTTTTTCAGCCTTAAAATTCTATGATTCTGTTGAAATTGAAAGCAGAAGAATGGAACAATTGTGATTTCTGACTTGAAGAGTTTCCTAGGTAACACTTCTGAAGCTAATACACACTCAGTGTCCTGCAGCTTCATCATTTTCAATGAGAAAGTGTCTCAGGAAATAAGACTGAGTCTACCATATGTTCATGGTTGCTGAGATATTTCTTCATTTTTCTACACATAAATTTTGTCCCAGTGGAGCTTGAGGACTTGTGACACATTTAGAATTTGCAGTTTGGACAAGGCCACAGGACAACCAGAGCCGTCAAGCTTGTAGTACACATATCGCTAGCGCAATATAAATGAAATATATAATATATTGGGTGTAAATCAGCTCTGCTGCTGATGACAACAGTCTGTGTAAGTTGAATAGCTTCAGCATGCCCTGAATATGTCAAACACACTATGTTTGTATACACAAACAGGGAAACACATTCAGAGATGGGACTAATGCTGCAGAGGGGGGTGTATGGATACAGTTTATAAAAAATGGATGACACAGAATGCAAACGTACTTAGCTACAATAGGCTGATGACTATATTTATCTTTGTATTCAGCTTTGTGTCTAGTTGGCAGTATTAGGCTTCTAGAAGTTGAAACAATCAGTGACTGATGCAAGGAAAGTGCAAAAGATGAAAATATTTTTGTTTCTAAAAAAAGTAAAAACGCTCCATTTTATATATTAATTTTGGCTTTGACTAGTTATATGGTCATTGTGTATTGAAAGAAATCTTTATTATAAGAGAAAACTTAATTCCCAGGAATGTTTATATGATGCTATCTCAAGAATTTACTGCTTTTAGAAAGAAATCTTCAATAGACTATCATGTTGTTCTTGCTTAAAACCTGAGGAAACAATACTTGGAAGTACTGCTGTACTTGAGTGCATGCTTTGGACAGTGTAGTCTATGTTGATATCCTGAATTTACACAAATGACTATGTACATGCCCATCCACTGAACAATTTCTCATAAAATCTATTTCAAAAGCTAAAAAAAAAAAAAAAAAAAAGAAGTTGAAAAATGCAAAAAGTGCAACACTTTTCTAGAAGATGCTTTAAACTTCCCAGCATCCTCTGGGGAGTCTGATTATTATGAGACTTATGATTTAAATCTTTTAACAGCAGGTATTAGAAGACTGCTTCCTCTAAATCTATTTTCAGAAAAGGTGTATATCTTCTGGACATTATGTGAATCAAAACAAAGATAGAACAAGCTATAAGAATAACAAGTATCATTTAAAAGTCCAGTCTTAGAGAAAAATAGATCATTTAATAAAAAGAAAGACTGATGTAAATTACTCTCACTATGTGCATGGCTCACATATGACAAGACTTTGTACAGTTTGCAGTCAAGAAACCCAAATTAAGTGGGTTGCACAGATAAATGTTACATTGTTCCATAATGAGAAAAAAATTGTTTACAAATAAAATAACTACCTAAAATTTACTCTGTATATGGAAAATATTTACAATTTTGTTTACTACAAAAAGAAAGGTAGGCATATCTGCTCTGAAAAAAGATTTCAAATTGGAGTTCAATTTGAGAAAGGTATAAGGGAAAGTAAAAAAAAAAAAATCACCATTACATTTCAGCTAATAAAGTTTAAATATCATTGGCCCTGGAAAGCATATACAAGGTTATTATATTATAGATGATTTGCACATTCCTAATTTTGTCTAAAAAGGGATGGAGTAGATTAATTTCAACATAATTAGATCTTTTATGGCAAATTTTATTAATAAATTGATTGTTTAGCAGGGACTGCTGTTCATTTTCCTTGGGGTATCATTGCTTGTGTCACATTGCTTCTCTTGCTCTCTGAGGTAGCTCCTGTGACCACCCTGCTTAGCTCCTGCCCTCAAGACCTCTTGGCTATGAAACGCACCCTTTATGTCTCCAACTCTCTGTTCAGAAAGGATATACAGCTTTCATAGCTTGCCTGCTTTTAAACTCAAAATTTTCACATCTACTAAGAGGTTTTTTTTTCCTCTAAACACGGTATTTCTTTTCTCAATCTAGAGGCTTTTACTCGCATAACACTTTCTTTTGCTCTGCAAAAGCAAGGGAAACGCACTTGGCACGCTACAGAACACTTCCACCATCATCTTCATCTCCACTTAAAATTCATTCCTCAATTAAAAAAAAATACTGAAAAGAGTACTTCTCAAACATATATTTAGATGGTGAGCTAAACATTACTTTACCAAAATACAGATATCCAGACTTTAAAGCTCTCAATATATGGTGATATAGATATGCACAAGATTAACTATTTTGAGCCTGTTTGGGAAAGTAAAGTAAGTCCTGTATTTCTTCACAGAAACAAATGCAGAAGGCTTGTTTTTTCAAGATGTCCAAGAATTACTAAATTTCAGATGATTAAAAATAAATAAAATTTCTACACACCATTTTTTGTCAGATAGAAATTACTGAATGTTTCACAGCATAGAATTTACTCCTTTGTTTTGTCAGTTTAATTTCACAGATCACAATGTGGTCTGCCCACAGACAGATGAAATGAGTAGCTTCAAATTAATGATCTCTTTCAATAAATTTTCTGATGTAGTATCCATACTAAGCAGAGGAAAAAAGACAACTCTCTTTTCTTTTTTCTTAGCTATAATTAATGGATATTATGAAGAAAAAGCTGCAGTCATGTCATTTTGAAAGCTTTTTTAAGGAGAAAAAAAATGGAAAAGGCAATCTGCTAGGGGGTATTTTATGCACTTGTTTGAAGAGGGTTACATTTGTTCCCAGGAATATTTAAGAGAGATATTTTGATAATATGCTATAAAGCTTCCTTTTTTTTCTATTTTAACCATAGAACTGAATGTATGTGAATCTTTCTCATAGCATCCCAGAAGGTTGTCCTAGTTCTTCAGAGCCATCTGGAGACTTCATCTTTTCACAGGTTCTTACTAGCAGACCATCACTACATATTTTCCCTCCAAAAATTATTATGAAAAATATGCTTTGTACAAAAGGAGATCACTGAAGTTTCCCAGAAGATGTGTGACTCAAAAATTATTATGAGAAATATGCTTTGTACAAAAGGAGATCACTGAAGTTTCCCAGAAGATGTGTGACTCTGGGAAACTAGAAACCCAGACTGTAAAGTTTGAATGCAACTCTAGCTGCAATACATGAACAGTGTTTTTTAGGAGTGGGTTTGGCAGAACTTGGAACTAACTTAGGGTTTATCACTGCTGCCCTTCAGCTGTCCACATAAGAAAAAGTGTCAGCAACAGAATTCAGGACTAGAAGGCTATCAAACTATTGTAAATATTTTCTTTCCCATCTCACTATGAATTCATGATTCTTTTGAAACAGACAGATGACTGTACAAATGCATAATATTTTAGCATAATCATATCTTATATCTTACCTTCTGGAAAGGCTATTCGAAGAATATTCTCTCAGTCTGTAGTAGGATTTTGGATGTTATTTCCTCCCTGATGCTGAATTTTCTCTTTTCTCTGTGTTGTATGCTGTTCAAATGTCGCTTGGAAAATGCTTATGGTATGCAGTTTACTTCCACTTTTCACACACAAAATAAATTATTAATTCATTTATTTTTTGTTGCCTTATAAGGCATATAGGCCATTGTCCTACAGTAAATTAACTATACTTCTTTATCTTTTATTTAATCTATAATATAGGTAGATATCACATTGTTACTGATCTCTGAATGCTGTCATATCCCCAGATGAACTTATATCCTAGGAAGTCTTTGCAAAACAGGGTTTTAATCTTTGCTAATTCCTGTTCTGCTCTTGGTTAGTCAGAAAGTAGTAATGAAAAAAACCTCCAAAGGTTTCAAAATTGCTTCCATGCTACATTCCAGCAAAACTTGTATTCATTTTTTTTTCTTCAATGCTAAGGACAGAATCTCAAGTCTCAAAGATATTTCAGAGGAGGCACAGATTCAAAGGATTTTTTAGCTGGAAATAAGTAATGTAGATCAACAGAGAGGGAAAACCTGTATGAAAATACTTAAATATTTAATTGTACAGATTGGAAGAAGAGAGGAAATAATAGAGAAAGAAGAGGGAGAGGGAAGGAAGTGGCGGAAGTGGCGGAAGTGGCGGAAGTGGCGGAAGTGGCGGAAGGAAGGAAGGAAGGAAGGAAGGAAGGAAGGAAGGAAGGAAGGAAGGAAGGAAGGAAGTGTCGGAAGGAAGTGTCGGAAGGAAGTGTCGGAAGGAAGTGTCGGAAGGAAGTGTCGGAAGGAAGGAAGGAAGTGTCGGAAGGAAGTGTCGGAAGGAAGGAAGGAAGGAAGGAAGGAAGGAAGGAAGGAAGGAAGGAAGGAAGGAAGGAAGGAAGGAAGGAAGGAAGGAAGGAAGGGGAAGAGAGGTCACATAAGTATTACTTGTTTTAATTGCTCATTTTCTGCTCAGAAAAACCAACTTTCATTGATTTTCATCTCCAAATTTTCTCCAGGTGATAGGACACTGCTGCTATTTTTCAACACAAGACTGAAAATCTTTTTCAGCAACATTTGCTTGTTGCCTCTGAAAGAAGGTTGTGAGTCCTAGCCAAAGCTTTATAATGCCCTAATTTTTCTCATTTAGTGACTCTCTTTCAAATTTAATAATTTAAAAGAAATTTAATAATGTTATAGGATGTATGATAAAAGATTCTTCTCCGCAGGCATGAAGAGCAATGGCAAAGAGTGAAATCCTCATAACCTAATCAGAGAAACAAGAACCCTGGTTCTGCTCCTCCTGACAGCTTCATGAGTCAGTAATGACCCCCATTACCATAAGTAAATGGAAGAGGTTCTTCATATCACATCAAAAGCTGTGAAGAGTTACTGCCTAGTGGTATGGGTCATATTGTAAGATGCAGGGGAAGTGCATTTTGGGATTGTTCAGGACAGCTGGGATGTTTAGAAGAAGAAGCAAAGACAGGGAAAAGGACATATGAAGGTTCTTTGGGGGGATCATTCATGAGAAGATTAATGGGCAGAAGGTATGGCTCTGTGTGTAACAGGCTTCTTGTCAGTACATGTGTCTGACCCTGTTCTGCACAGGGCGAACCGTTTTTTCATCTTGAATTCCACTTCTAATTATTTTCCCGAGTGAGATTTTATTACATTATTCAGCGTACCTATGTGCATGCGTGTGTGTGTATATCCAGAGATTTATATGACAGCTGATGCACGAGGATCATGGGGCAGAGGGGACAATATTTCTCTGATATGAGCAGTGGGAACAAAGGGAAGGTATATACAGTGGTGAGTGACCACTAGCAAATATCAAGTCAGACTAATCAGCCAGCTGGATACAGTTCTTGGGAGCCCTTGGGCCAGACCAGATAGTGAAGAGATGAGAGAGCCTGCAAACTGGCTACTGGAGGGACCAGTTGATCTAAAGCGACTGGTAGAGAGTCTGTTGGGTCAACTGAGAAACACATTTCCACGTGTGTGTTCACACATGAGGCAACTGGAGACAGGAGGATCCAAGGGGATGTGTGTGTGTGTGTGTGTGTGTATATGTGTATGTGTGTGTGTGTGCATGTGTAGGTGGGATGTGTGTGTAAAGCTACGCACATTGACCTGCACACATCTGTAACTCTCATGGCAAGATGTCAGCAACAAGATGCCAGGAGAAAGAGGATGGAGGGACAGTCTGGGGATCTAGCTGAAGATCTTTATCCTGAACTGCCCTAGCACAGAATGGATCAAGGCTGCTGTCGCTGTTTGTGTGTGTATGAGTGCTGTGTATCCTCTGTTAATTTGTTCACTGGCTGTACTTGTAGTGGATGTGTATTGCATAGATGTGATTTTGTGTGTCTAAGGAGAACATAAACTTGCCCTCTCTACTGGTGGGACTTAGGGTCAGGGAACTGAAAAATCTTGCCTTCTCCCAGTTACCAGATTCAACAATACCTAACTAGTTTAACCTCTATTTCATCCTAAGTGTCAGATTGTGTCATTATTATAATTTTAAAATTCACCATAATTGTTTCATATTCCATGACTCACAGAAGAAATTAGCTAAAAAAAAGGTTTAAAATTTTATTTTCAAGAACATAAGCCACAAAAAATTATTTCTGACTTTATACATACATACATATATATATACACACACACATATATATATATTATATATATATATATATACATACATATATATATACATACATATATATACACACATACATATATATATTGAAAAAACCCACAGCTTCTTTTTGTTCTTTTTGTAGATTTACCTTAAGGCCAACTTTATGTAGAATTCTATAAAATAATGGTAGCAACAGTCCAGAAAGAAAAATCTGCACAAAACTTCAAGGAAGACAAATATATTCTGCCTTTTGTAGTAGGACATGCGCTTTTACGTATGTTCCAGTGACAGGGAAATAAATAAGTATTCAGGTGTTGAGTAAATAAAGGGTCCAAAACTAAAAGGAGGACAGGAATTTAAAAATACAGACAGAAAGAAACAAGGAATAATTAACACAGATTAAGCAAGTACTTGAAATTATTTGTTATGCAAATTTACCTTGCCGATTGCAAGCATTACTCATTAGGGATTTGTTTAATGGATCGGTGAAGGTGTTGCAAATTTGGACTCCTAAGAGCTAAGAGCTGCCTGAACTAAATCTGGAAAATGTCAAATGTCTCTCATGTGGAAAGGATTCCAGCAGGTTTTACCGTCGTTGTCAGCCACATGGACAGTGGGATTGAATGCACCCTCGGCAGGTTTGGCTGACAGCACCGAGCTGTCTGGTGTGGTGGACACGCTGGGTGGGAGGGCTGCCAGGCAGAGCCTGCTTGAGAGGTGGCCCCATGAGAACCTCATGACAGCCCATGAGAAACTTAGGACATTCAGCAAGACCAAGTGCAGGGTTCTGCACCTGGATGAGAGCAGTCCCAAGCACAAATATCAACTGGGTGGCAAACAAATTGAGAATAGCCGCGAGGAGAAGGACTTGGGGATGCTTGTGATGAAAAGCTCAACGTGACGCAGCACTGTACACTTGCAGGCCCAAGAGACAGTAGCATTATGGGCAGCATCAAAAGCAGTGTGACCAGGAGGTGGAGAATTGAGGTGATTCTCATCCCCTGGTCCACTCCTGAGAAACATCACTTGGAGTATGTGTCCACCTCTAGAGCTGCTAACACAGGAAAAATAGTAACCTGATGGAATTAGTCCAGCGGAGGGACATTTAAGTTCGTCACAAAACTGGAATACTGTCTTATGAAGCTGCAAGATTTGGGGCTGTCCAGCCTGGCGAGGAGATAAATCAAAGGGATTTTATCCAGGGTATTGCTCAACCCATTAAAACATTTAAATTGGTCTAAGCAGAGTGAGAGATGCCTGTGGCAATGTGCAGGACAGTGCAAAATCCATACTGGAAGAGTTCTCTTACACAAATCAGTTAGCAGTTTTATTGTGGAGGTCTGAAGTGTAGTCCATCACCTTGACTGACATCTGTTCATGCCCACATATTCACATTGTCTTGCTGATGGTGACTAAACCCCTAACTAGAATTTTCACACTATGGTCTAAATTGAGATATGATGTTAATAAGACAGTAATAATATATGTTTTTGTCTGTCAATTAACACATATCTTCTAATTTTACAGTGACATCATATTAACTATGGAAATTAATGGACTTACTCTGATATTGCTTATGATGACAGAAATATGAACAGGAAATTTTTACCAGAAGTTTGTCATTATTTTCTAGGATTCATTTTCTGTTGCAACACAAGTTATTTATCTTACTATACTTTACAAAGCAGTGGTCGGTAAAGTTTAAACATATTCATAGATTGAAATTTCACTTTGGTTCATTGTGTAAAATTGACATTGTCCTTGGTGTTAATTTGAAAAAAAAAAAAATTAAAGAATCTAACTTGCAACCTTGCTAACAAAACAAATGTGCAAATATTTTAATGAAGAAAATCACTAATGCAAGTATGAAAATTAACTGCTTTGGTCACTAGACAGCACTTGGACTGGCACAAACTAGAGCAGAAGTGAGATTACTTTACCTAACTGCAGACACTACATGCAAACTGAAATTTTGTGGAACATCATGGGCACATCTTCATGTTGAGGATGACAGGAAATTTTACCATAAAATACTGAAAAAGTCATATCAGGGCAAAGTAGCTGAATTCTTTAATAGAAGGAATTAAATACTGTATTCATTAAATAATTGTTAATAAAATAATTAATTTTAATTAGACTCAGACTCAGAAATTAACATATCCATGTTAAGTTCAGAAAGTATGCATAGACTTTCTCACTTCTCTTCTTCACTTTTTTATTAAAAGAATCCATGTGTAGAAGGTCCAGAAATGCTGATGTGATAACCAGGATTGGACACAGTTTCTGTTTGCTTGCTAGCATTGCAAATATAAGTGTTGCAGAAGGAGTTGTTGCATGGTAAAAGACATGCAGAAAACAAAAATAAAAGCCCTATTTTTTTTCAACTAAGGACTATTATCCAGACAGTAGTTATTTGGGTTATTATTAGTACCTATTCCCAATACCTTCAAAAATAGTATATACATGTTCTTGTTAAATCCTTGTGTTTATTAATATAATTTTAAATAAAGGGTAAGTACAACCCATCATTGTGATAATAAACACACAATAATCATAAATTATAAATAAAATTGATCTGGTTTTTGTTAAATCTTTAGTTATCAAGACCAATCTTCATTTTTTTTTATACTGTAGCTTTAGGCATGCTGTCAATTTCAATATTTTTTCTCTGAAATTATATTTCATGACTGAAAAAGCCCTGTATTTTATCCAAGACGTTTCTTCAGTCTTGTTTTATGACCTTTATGATTTTTACCACCTTTTCCGTCTGTACTGTAATGAGAATAATTTTAATATTTCCTTTTTTCTTGCCGTAATAAGTGAGGGATGACATGGGGGAGAAAGAGGCTTGGGCCGCCGAACTAATTAAAGCACTTTAAATGCTGGCTGAGTGAAATACTACAAATATATGTATCACCATCTGCTTGCTTATTGATCTTATTGGTAGCCCTATTGTTGTCTTTTCAAAATAATTTGGCAGTAAAGGTAATATTTGTTTCTGTACTAGCACACATATTTGCCCCTACCATGACATGCTTAGCAAAGACTTGTGCATTATCTCAGCATTTCACCTGCTCCATGCTATCTCAGAAAAAAACCCTCTTTCACTCCTCCAAACTTTTCATTCAATATAACAAAAGGCTATTCTATATAGAATATATATATATAAAATGTATAAGAGCTTCCTATTTTCCTTACCTAGCAGTACATTATTTTAGCCTACTGTCACTTTTTTGGTCTTTATTTACCTAGTGCTTTCTTGGTTGGTAGCTTTGCCCTTGGGCAAGGGTTTGATGAGCTTGTGAATGGGCATGATGCCATCCAAACAGATGTGATAGAAAATAATCAGCCAACAGACCCTCTTGTATGTATAAAACATATTTGTAAAGGGCAAAATTCTAATCTGGAAGTGTTCATATACCTGCTTGCACTGTGCAGTATTTGGATGAAGGATCTACTATTGTTGATCTAGTTCTGAATTCAACTTAAAATCTTTGCTTTCAGGGAAAACAAGAGAAAAGTTTGGATATCACACAGAGGAGCACTTTATACTATCAGAAATAAAAATCATCTTGCTACTAAAGCAAAGGGTTTCCCCCTTCTTTTTTTTTTTTTTTTTTTTCTGAGTAAGAAATTTTATGCAGTGTGCCAAATCTGATTTCTAAACTTTAGTTCAAAAATAGTGAGTTACATAACAGTTTAAGCATTCACCTTGACTTTCACCCATGGGAGGGACCCAACACTGGGACAGGGATAGATTGTGAGGAATCCTCCCCCCGAGGAAGCAGGAGCAGCACAGACAGCCTGTGATAAGCTGGCCCTCATCCCCCATCCCTCTGCACCACTGAGGGGGAGAAGGTAAAAACTCATTACTAAATTTGAGCCTGAAAAGAAGGAGGGGTGAGGAGAAGGTGTTGTAAGATGTAGCTTTTATTTCTCATTATTCTACTCTGATTTGATCGGTAGTAGAGATAAATTAATTTCCCCATCTTGAGTCTGTTTTGCTGGGTGATCTGTCCTTGTCCTTATGTTAACCCAGGAGCCTTTGCTGTATTTTGTCTCCCATGTCCAGTTGAGGAGATGGAGCATCTTTGGTTGGTAGCTGTCATGAAGCCAGGATGAACCCACCACAAGATTTTACGAATGAGATAAGGATTTCACTAAAATGCTAATTTAATAAATAATGAAATAAATAGGATTGGATGGTGCAGTGGCTTGATTTTCCATCAAAATGTTGTACTGTCATTACATTTGCATTTGTGTGCATAGGATGGTTCTCCTTTAGTCCTGATTTTGTTTGTTTGTCTGTTTGTTTGTTTTTGTTTTTTGGTGGATTTTGTTTTTAGATTTTTTTATTTCACATAAATGTTTGCCAGCCTGGTCCACTGCTTCCTCCCATGACTTTGAGTCATCTTCTCCCTCTCTTGACGTACCTTTTTCAAAACTCTCTGCACCAGGTTGACCAGGTTGATAAATATTTTTCCCTACCTGTAGATTCATAACTGAATTGAATAATAAGGGATAATTGAACAATTAAAAAATAAGGATGACTCATCATACAGGCCATAAGCATGTACACCTAGACTCCAGAATTTTCAAATCTCTAGATTGTTTCCCAATGTCTCAGTAGAGTATTAACTTCAGAGTAGACTCTAGGGTTCCAGCTTCATCTGTAGCTGAATGTATTCACTATCGCTGTTAATTATAATAAGATTTGAGAGACCTGGATATCATGTAGATTTTTTTATTCAGTATTCTCCTTAGGTGCTCCCAAAGCATGCAACACCATCTGGAGTGTCCTAAATTATCCACCTTGACCTCCAGCTACTAACTTGGAAGGATGTTGATATATACTCTATATTCTGTGCCAAATCTGCCCTGCTTTCTAAGGCAGGTTTCTCCTATCCTGAGTAGATATGAGTAGATAAGAGTGTATACTGAGGATAGGAGTAACCTGCCTAAAGTAGCTGGTTTGAGCTGGTAGAGACCTAAATCCCATGCTTAATGTTTTCAAGGGCCTAAGAACTAAAGTACGGCTTGGAGATATTATTATCCTAGCACTGGGGAAGAAATTGGGAGAAATAAGTCCTAGTTTATTTTGCTTTAGATATATGTTCTCCAGGAACACAGAAGCACAGTTCCAAAGCAGACACAGATCTTCAATTGCTTGCTCAGCCAGCTTAGGACCCAGAAGCTGCATGCATCCTTCACATGACTGAGGCACATGGAAAAACTTATCATTTTAGGTGTAAGCGCTTTTCATAGGCATTTGGTTGCAGTAGAGCATGAAGACAATAATGAATATAAACCCATGAGAAAATGGGCTTTGTAAGTCCCATGGAATAGAGAACAAGCAGCGTGTTTGGTTGTTTGGGTTTTTTTGTGAGTAGGGAATCTTACAATGATGCAAAATACTACCAAGCAACAGAATAATAGAAGCACGGACATAAATTTTAGTTTTGCTTTTTCAGTTTAAAAAAAAAATCATTGACCACATTATAGTTTAGCACTTACCTAGCATTTTAAAATTCTAAATCTCTTTGCAGCCCTATTTCAATATTTGATATTGTCATTAGCTAATAAATCAGTAGAACAGCTGTGATTATTCCCACTATTGATGAAATCTTAGGACCAGCAGACATTTAATACTCCTAGTCTGCATTTTGCTTGAAAATGCAATAATAAAAAAATGCAGTTTCACTGTCTCTCAGGTTCTTCTGTGTGTTACTAGATAAGGTAAACTAATGAAGAAACAAAGCCTAATGGTTTAATCATTTCACTTTAGAGCAACATTTCATTTTAGGTGAGATAAAAATTAAATAATTGTGTCTAGGTACATTTTTGATGTCCAAATCAATGTTAAAAAGAATGACATGCTTTCCCAATTGATTTTTCATACAAAGTAAATATATTTGCAGTGTTTGATCACTAAGTGAGTAGCTGAGTATGGATTCTGTTGGTTTTTATGGAGGAAGTTTCTTTTTCTGACATACAAATACAATGTAAATGAATGATATATTAGACCAAACCTTTCAAATCAGAATGTCTTCTCTTTTTTTAACTTGTTGTTTCATTAAACCAAATGGCAGAATCTTTTTTGACCTCCAAATAATTTGCCAAGGTTTGGGCATTCAGACTGGACTTCACTAGAAAAAAAAGAAGTGAGCAACCTTAAAGAAAATACCCCAAACACTGTGTTTCATGATAGTTCTGTCTTAAGAACAAAAGTTCCTATATGAAATGTAGATGAAGCTTGAAACCTTGAATATTGCTATGAAGCTAGAATGTCATTCTTAAGCTAACCACAATAAGCAGCAATGCCTTCATCAGAAGCAACTCTGCAACACCTTTGTTCAGTAACATTTATGAAAACATCCAGTTAAAATAACTTTTGTTCAGTCTTATATGCATCTTTTTCAGTCCATTTGGACAATGAAGTAGTAATCCAGTGAATTTTTTTTTTTCAGGAAAAGAACTGTGTCATTTATCACAAGTGGAAATGGCTGAATCATAATGTTTTGTCATTATTTATTGGCCCCTCTCAAACTCATAAATCTGCATTCTTAGCTCACAGTTCTCTTAACCTTTAACAGGTTAAGTACTCACAGCCCTTAATTCATTTCCCATTTCAAAGCTTTTGGATTTTTGGCAGACTTTCTAGATCCCTTCTGCATTGAAGAAAAACACCCACCAACTCCATTCAGTTATTCTATTTCTTATTATAGATTTTAATGCCTGACAAGAAGTTAATCCTCCTTCAGCCAGAGATTCCATGGCTGCTTAGAGAGTGTTAGTATAGACATTTATATCTGCTCTTCCTCTTGTGTTGCAACATTAAATCTGTATTGCCTGCATCCCACAGAGAGCTGTTAAAATCGCTTTTTGTGCATTTTAAGCCTATAGGGTGATGTGTTGTAATAGTAAATCATTCTGGCCAGGCTCACTGCAGGCTGCTTCCTGTGTAGGTCTGGTATGATAAAAGCAGTTAAATTAAATATAGCTCTGGTCTGAATTGAACAGAATTATCAAAAAAAGGAAAGGCAGAGGGGAATATATTGCAAGTAATACCAATCTCACCTTTCTCTCTTCATTGTCACTGAGATTGAGTGAATTCTTAAAGTAAGTATAGGAAAAGCCACCCAGCACTTTACAAATTTTTCTTTATCCCCTTCCCTCCTCAGCACACCACCAAGATAAGGGCTGTTTTCCAAGCATCCCAAAAAAAGTGGATTGATGTACTACTGGCAGCTCAATAAGAGAACAGCAGACCCCAAGATGTACTTTGCTGCTGACCTTCATCAACAATAGAGTCACCATGTCAAGGGTCAGGAATCATGTATCTTTTACTTTTTCGTTATGTACATTGATCAAAGGATTTACCCGATTAAGTTGCATGTCAGCAGAAGAAACTGGGGGCTTAACAGGGAAGAAAAAGGTAAGTGGGACCAAAAGATTTGAAGTCCAAAACCTCTTTTTATTATATCTGAGGGCTGACAATATATCTTTTTATGCACTATTTCTTCCCATTTTTATTAATGCGGTAGACTTCCTTCTTATCCCAGTTTTAGTATTTCTTTGCTCCATGTCCCTCTAGAAACTCTGGTTTCATTTTCTATTTATAAAAGGTTCTGTCTGAAATAGACTGCATCACCCAGCATTTTGGAAGCAGGAAACCTCTCTGCCAGCCAGCCACATCCTTTTAGAAAACATCCAGTACATATTAAATAAAGAATTTTAATTTCTTAATGCATTTGGTTTATGTAGTGATATTTTACTAGAAGGATGAAGGCTTAAGCCATGACTTCTGTGAAAAGACTCTGGGAGCTGCCCCTGTGTCCAACATAATTGATTTCAAGATGGACCCTTACTTTGTCAAAGCCAAACCCATCAGCAATACTGGTGGAGTCTCTGTGAAAACACATTTCAGAAAGGGTAAAACCTGCTGTGCAGCAGCTGTGTGAGAAAGGAGTGAGAAAATATGGCAGAAACTTTGCAGACACCAAGGTCAGCAAACAGGGAGGTAGAGGAGGTGCTCCAGATGTCAGAGCAGTGATTCCCCTGCAACTGCTGGTGCAGACCATGGTGATGCTGCTGTGCCCCTGCAGCCCACAGAGGACCAGAATGGATTTACCTGCAGCCCATGGGGGGTCCCACACCAGAGCAGGGGAATGTGCCCTAAGATTCCACATAGCAGGAACAGCTTGTGCTGGAGCCTGCTCCTGGCAAGAGCTGAGGTGTGTGATGAGTACGCACAGGATCAAGTTTTCCTGCAAGAACTATGGGCTTTGGGAAATCCATCCCAGAGCAGTTCTTGAAGATCTGCAGCCTGTGGAATGGACCCACATCATACTATGAGGTGACTACAACCCACATTCCATCCATTCTGCACCACCAAGGCAGGAGGAGGTAGAAAATTTATCAGTATGATTGAGAGAGGGAAGAAGAAGGGGATGAGAAAGGTTTTTTCAGTTTTGTTTTATTTCTCATTATCCTACTTTGTTATTAATTGGCAATAAATTAATTTACATCAAGTCAGATTTGATTTGCTAAACAGATGGTAATTGATTTTGATTCACAGTTTATTTGCCATATTACTTCCCTTTTCCTGGTGAGGTGACAAAACTTTGTCAACAAGGGCGAATTTTGTTATAGTCATGGTAGTATGAAAAAGAATGAGCACAAGTGTATCTCAAAACTGTAATGTTCTTAAGGATGGGATTACTATGAATGCCACAACAGTCAAAGTCAGTAATAGACCAAAGAGGCCCAGAGGAAAAAAATCTGACTCATCTTCAAGAATGCGAATGGTTTTAGGTTTTAGCCTATTTAAAAAACAAATACATCTTTAATGGAGGAAAAAGATCAGGAAAGAAAAGAGCAATGTGGAAAATATATTTTTCTGTGATGTGCAACATTTTATTCTGACCTGAACTAACCAGTTTGTTTTTTACACACACAGAGGATTTCTGATGGAGCTCTAGGTAATATTTGGAGAAAGGGGACATCTCAGAACTCTAGAGGACCAGCATAGACAAAAGGCATTTGAATATTGTAGAAATCACCCAATTCTGCTAAAATACTACAACCATGATACTAATTGACCAAATGGCAACAGCAACAGAGAAGGAAGCAATGTAAAATCAACTTTTATGATCTCTTTCTTGTGAAATCTGTGCAAGATCACTGTGTCTTTAGTCCTGGTCTCAATATTTTTCAGAAGAGATGGAAACTTAAAAAAAAGAAACAATATTGAATACATTAAAGTTTTAGTGGTGGATGAATATATTAAATAATAAATTTTCCATCTAAAGAAGTAAGAATTTCAATTTCTTTTAGGTCTGAAAGAATGTGCATCATGTTTTGAGGGTTAAACTGTTTAAACACATTGTTTCCTCTTTGTTTTTATAGCACATTTTTTTGGTCAAATTTTGTTATGTTTATTATTGTAGGAATCCTTAAAAATATAAAAAAAAATGTATTCAAATAAGCTTTCATTAACCATACAGGAAGTGAGGACTTTAAATTACTTCAAATGCAAAAGTGAAATTTATTCTTGCAGCTTCGCTGTTGCTATCATTGATGGAAAGTTTCTTTGTAGGAATAAATGCTGAAAGTTTAAAGGAATTTTCTTCATCTTTAGGAAACTTGCTCAATTTAGACTTGTCTGACATTTTACTGATATTTCATTTCAAAGAAGAATAAAAGAGGACTTCTTTCTCCTGAGTACTTCAACAAATCTGACTTTTAACATTGGTTCACATCTTTTTAATTCAGGACTTGATTTCAAGTAATTTATTCAAGGCACTAATGACTCTGTCTTGTAATTCTCTGTAAATAGTTGTTGAACAGGACCATGAGTCTATGATCATTTGTACATCTAAGGTTGTCCCTTTTGGTTGTCTCACCTACTTCTCACATAAAATTAATTTTCCTATTTTGGCTTCCAGTACAAATTTTTTTTCTACTTTTAATCACTAAAATGAACACATCTGAGAACATCTTTGATTGTCCTCCCTGTTAGCCTGTATAATCAGGTCAGTTTCTCATCTGCTCTTATTGTTGTCACTAATTCTCTAAAAACATATCATGTGAAGAAGCTTATCTGCTGGAAAATGCCATTAATTCTTAAGCTCTATATTCTATTATTTGAAACGTAATCTAAAGTTTGAGTCCTGTGGAATTACTGTAGTGTGTTCTTTAACAGTGATATTTTTTCCAGAATCTCTATTATCACAAAAATCTGATCCACATGATTCATTTCTCTTGAAAATTCGCTGCCATTCTTTATAATACACATCCTCAGCACTCTTGTAAATGCCAGTAGAATTTATAAGTTAATGCTTAATATGTTTTTTACTTGCTCTTCTCACCCTCCTTTTAAAACAGTTTTCTCATTTGCTCATGTTTGCCCTTTTCTGGAATTGATGTTAAATATCTTCTGGATGATGTAATTTTTCTATTTACTGTATTTTTTAGCAAGATTGTGGTAGTCTTAGATTTTTAGTCTACATTATTTCCTCTTTCTGCATTCATACTTGTCAGGCTTTGTACTGATATTTTTACTTTTTCTTGCAAGAATTCTGAGCTTTGTCTTTCTTCATTTATTTGAGGTATGCCTCTCCACAGAGAATGATCTCCAGGCTTATTCCAGGTCCTGTAATTACACATTGTATGGCTTTTCAAAATCTTCTTTTCGTCGCTCATTCATTTCTTATCAGTAGTAATTTGTCAACACTTGTCTCTTACTGCCATCATCTTCAGTTCAGGTCTTCCAGTCATCTGCTTTATCTCATTGCACAAGGCCTGAGGCTCATTTCTGCTCCCATATTCTTCAGCTACTTTGCATACTTTGCTTATTGTTTGCTCCAGTTTTGAATTTTTGTTTTGTCTGTTTACTATATTCTGCTTCTGACTTAACTGTTATATTTTTATTCTAGTTCAATTTCTTTTAGCTGTTTATCATTTTATGCCTCATTCTTTAGCTTCATCTCTTTAGTTTATAATATTGCTTCTCTGGCTGCTCCACTAATGTCAGTTTTTTTACTTGTCTCATCTTCTTTCTCCATATCTATTAATTTCTCCAGGTAGTTTCATAGAACAAGTCAAGCTTTCTCTATACTCAAATGGGACAATCTGATCCAGATGAAATGCCATTTTGTCTCTTCACAAAAATAATAATTCCTTTCTTCATTTGGGATAATACCATTTCCCTTAAATTTTCTTTGTAAATTACAGCTAGCTTCCACTTAGTTTATGAACAGACAAAATCAGCCTTGATATCTTTCACAATAGCAGTGAAATTGAGATTACCCAGCAATACTTGAAAGAAGCTTTGCAGAAATAGAGATGGGAGTCCAGATGGAAACCAAGTTGAATGAGAGCCAGCAGCACACCCTTGTGGGGAAGGCCAGGTCAAAGTGGGCTCCATAAAGGAGAGCACAGCTCCCAATGACAGGAGTAGTCAGGGCGTGCAAAAAAGTAATTACTCTTCACTATTCCCCACTCATAAGACTGCACCTGCAGCAGTGCCTGGTACTGACACACTTAGAAACACACAGGTATGAGGAAAGCATTTGCAAACTGAAAAAGTTTAACAAGTGACCACAAAGGTGGCTGAAGGCCTGAGTGGGGAGATCAGGAACTCTGGGTTTATTCATTCTGAAGACACCTACTTCCCATGTCTTGCTCTCAGGAAAGGCACTTGCTTTTTTTTAGATGTCACTGAGTAGTAATAAAGAAAAAAATCAACCTCTTCTGAGAGGTGGACAGGGAAAGGGTGATAAGCCACAGGAAACAAGCTGCAGCAAGAACAATTTCAAATGAATATAAAAACAAGAAAAAATTATAGTGACAGTTGTGAAAAACTGAAACAGGCTACTTGGAGATGCAGTGAAGTCTCCTTTACTTAAAGATCGGCGCAGCTCTAAGCAATCTCAGATAAAGTGACATTACTCTGCCCGGGGAGTTGTCTCTCTCAACATAAGTTATTCCATATTTATGCAAAGTACAGTTCTGGAATGCAATTATTACTAAAACTTCATATGTAATATCATAGACTCAACTTTGTGAAATGTGTTTTTAAAGAGAGAATAAATAGCACTAGTCAGAATACAATCAACAAAAATGGAGACAAGGAAGTTTGAGCAGCTAGCATCAGTCTTGCTTCAAGTTTTACAAGACTGGCTGCTACACAGCACTACAGTTTTTCCTGTTAAGGAACCAAATTAATAACTGATCATTAGTAGTCTGTATGTGAGCACGAATAGATGAAGGGGGTTAATGATATTGTACTGGAATTCATGAATTCTCAGGTTTGGGGTAGTGCATGGAGTTGTAGAAAATTGGGATATGGCTTATACCATTTGGACAAAATTATCTGATAAATATAAACTCATTAAGGAGCACTCTCAAATATATAGCCTACCAGCAGATAAGAAAGTCTTTAAAAGCTAAAATGTTTTTCTTATAAAAAGTACACAAACAAAGCCTGGGAAACAATGCATAACCTCCATTCTATACCTTTCTATTCCACATTGTGATTACTGATACTGGTAATCTTGAAGTTGTGTAATTTGTTATTCTCAGTGGTTTGGCTTTCCTTAGAAAGTTGTATAATTTCATACTAGAAGTTTTACAGATTCCTCTTAGGAATCGGAAATATATTTTAGGATTATGAATATAACTTCTAATTTTCCTTGAAGTTAGCAGCAAACCTTGTTATGAATGTAAAGATTTGTTAATTCTGCCACTGATGATAGTTAAGCTTATAATCAATAACAGCATATGTTCTCTTGACAGATGGCATTTGTTCTGTGAGTGCCCCAAGCACCACGTAAACCCCAAGGTTTCTAGATTGTGGAGGTTGTGTCTCAATGCTTCGAGGTTTCTCCCTCTTCAGTGTTGTCAGACACCATAAGAACAGACCTGTGTATGTAAAGGGACTTTGATCAGGAAAACATGTGGTGAAAAAGGATTTTATTTGATTAAAGGTGGAAGATGTTTCAAAGCCATTAAGTGAAAATGTTCTTGAAGTCTTACATGTTCTTAAACTTCCATTTTTCAAATCATGACAAACCATTACATTAAAACAAAGGTCCTGCCCCTTATTGAAATGTGGGGTGAAAAAAGTGCCTATACACTAGCATGTGCTAAAATATCATTATTCAGTATTGCTAGGAATTTATAAGATATGCTTAATACTTCATTAAAACATGTGGTTTACTAGTGTCTCTGGAAGCTAATGAGAAATACTGGACTAATCTTCTTTTGTTTCCACTACCATAGCCAACGAAATTCCAAGATTCATAATAACTATAGCGCATGAAATGAAGTTTAAACCAGAAAAAACTTTCTCTGACACATGTAACATGTTATGTGGTGGAAGAAAGAGTAATTGACGTCATCTACCTGGACATATAAAGCATTTGACACCGTCCCACATGACATCTTTGTCTCTAAACTGGAGAGGCACATATGTGGTGGATGGACCACACAAAGCAATTGGCTGGATGGTTGCACTCAAAGAGCTGTGGTGAACAGGTCAATGGGCAAGCAGAGAGCAGTGTCGGGTGGTGAAACTCAGGGGTCAATATTGCATAGCACCTAGTTAAGGCACTTAACCTTTGCGTCCGTTTAAACAGTGTGGGAAACTCATAACTAAGGCAGAAGTCAATTGTCAAACAAACTCAGCCATCATAAGTAAAGAGCATCTCCTTGCAAACTGTGTCTCTGTCCACTTTACTATATTTTGTATTTAACTTCAAAGACAAATGTTTTAATAGACAAAATCTCTGTATTTCATGCAGTTTCCAAGGATTTTTCTAGAGAAATATCGTTATGCATGTTTCTCATATTTTTCTCTAGATTTCCCCCATTCACTACATCTAGACATTAAGACAGATAAACCTTTGCATTTAAATATTATGGCTGGTTGGATCTGTTTTAAGAATTCTGTTCCAACAAGAACAGTGTTATGCAGCATTTAATTAATTTTGTTTGGGTATGTGCAGTATTACTCCCAGGAACTACAACATCCAGAAACAGCTGGAAGGACATTAATCGCTTATCTAAACATGAAAATAAGTAGAAAGTGAAGCATGAAATTACTTTCTGTACACTATATACTAAGTTTGTCATCAATATGCTGATGTAAGTATGAAAATGCTGTTTATCTGGAACTGTGATCATTAGCCTTGACTCTTGTTGAATGTGTTTTAGCAAAAATTACTTGGAGGTAAACCCATGAGTATATTATACTTATATTAATAATTAGGTTGTCTCATTTATTATGGTGGACAAAAATCTTTTTCCTCCACCATCTAATTTTAGATGAGCTAAACCCAGCATAAAGCAAACAGAAAAGTTTTTTTTTCCTTACTTGCTGTCCAATTAGGTCATAAATACCAATAAAAACTGCTTGTTTTCCTTAAAATTTTCCCTTAAAATGTGGGGGTTTTATTTCAAAGTGAATGTGTCCATCTCTACTCCTACAAAGATATTCAGAAAACACTACATGTTTTGCCATGTACCTGGGAAAAACTCATCCTGGTGAAGATGCAGCTTGAGTCCTGCACCTGGTTCCGGGTCCCTCACTTCAAGGAAGACACAGAGGTGCTAGAGTGTGTTCACAGAAGGGCAACAAAGCCGATGAATGAGCTAGAGAGTAAATCCTGTGAGAGCAGCTGAGGGGGCTGGGGTTGTTTAGCCTGGAGAAAAGGAGGCTCAGGGGGCACCTCATCACTCTGTACAAGTCTCTACAACTTGGAAGGAGGGTGTACCAAATGCGCGTTGGTCTCTCCTCCCAGGACACCAGTGACAAGGAAAGAGAACATAGACTTGAGCTGCACCAGAGGAGGTTCATATTGGACGTCAGGTGGAATTTCTTCAAGGAAAGGGTTGTTAAGCATGGGATGGACGGCTCAGGGAGGTGGTGTAGTCACTGCCCGTGGAAATGCCGAAGAAGAAACCGACCATGGCACCTAGAGCTATCATCTAGTTAACAAGGTTGTGATCAGTCAAAAGTTCTTGGAGATCTTTTCCAACCTAAATGATTCTGCAATTCTGTTTGAAACACAACTCTCAGTTAAGTAGAAAAATAGTTGTATGTTTGTGTATTAGTTATACAATACATCACTTTACATCTTGAACCAAAACAAGGTCTGAGACAGAAACTTTGTACTTTTAGCATTCTATCATCTCATCAGCTGGAAATACAACAATGCGAGGAAATTCTTCCTCAAAAAAGGAGGTGTTTTTAAAAAAAGGTGAAGCAATCCCTGGTTTTGCCAGAACAAAGCATGAAGATCAAATATATATGGACTTTGGGGAAAATAAGCAAGAAAGCCTGATGTTTTATCATCTTGATTTTAATCCATATCATGCAGTCTGACTCAACATTATTCTGAACTGTGTTATAACTCCTCATTTTGTATTGAAATAGCAGATAGCACATGATAATGTTCAAGACCAGCTGAGACAGTTGGGGTTGTTTAGCCTGGAGAACAGAAGGCTCTGGGAAAATTTTATTGCTGTTTTTCAATTTTTAAAAGTGACTTATAAGAAAGACAGACTTTGTGTCATGGTCTGCAGTAACAGGAGAAGGGAAAATGTTTTTAAGCTGAAAAAGGATAAATTTAGATTGCAAATAATGAAGACATTTTTTACAATGAGGGAAGTGAAACTGTGGAACATGGTGCCCAGGATGTTTGCATGTTCACATCACTGAAAGGGCACAAGGTTAGGTTGGATGGGTCTTTGAGCAACCTGGTCTAGTGAAAGATATCCCTGTTTATGGCAAGGGGGACTGACTAGATGATCTTCAGGGATTCTTTCCAACTCAATTGAATAATTCAATTTTTTTTTTTTAACGTTGATGATATAATTTGAGGACTATTTTATAAAAGATTAGAAAGGTGAAGTCCATCCACATTAATACTGAATCTCTGTAGGTAAAGTTGTCATGTCAGGGCACTTTATAATAAGGAAGGAGATACCTTTCTGGCTATAATTTATAGATCCTATTTTGATATCTGCATGAAGTCAGTCAAATTCTACTTATGATTTTTTAAGGATCTAAATAAAAAAAGGAAAACCCATGAGAGCCATTACTAACAAATACCCAATTATACCTACTAAACAAAATTAATTTGGTTAAAAAAATAATAATATTGATTTTCAGGAAATGCTGAATAGTGATTGTCCATTAAAAATGTTAATGTCTTTTAGAGTGTTTCACTGTAATAGTAAATATATTGCCAGTAATTTATTGAAGATTAAATACCATATATACTTAAAAGCTGAAGTATCACCTTAGCAAACACTTAATAAAATATTTCAGATGTTATCTAAAGGTAATCACAGTTTTGAAGTCAGATGGGCATTAGTTAAGAAATTGATTAAAATTTAAATATAAAAGAAAGATCACAGAAGTTTACTTTTTAAAAGTTATATGCACTGAAAATTCATGTGCTTGTTCAACTTATCGGAAAACTTATACTTTTAATGTTTTGAATTATCTTACACAATAAACTTTATTTTTCAATAATATCATATGCCTTTTTGCTGTTTTTTATTCTGAGCTAAAATACTTATGGAAGAATTTTAACTATGATGTGTTGTTAAATTTAAAAATAAAACTTTAGGGATTTGTTGGAAATTTACCTAAAGCAGATTTTTGGCAAAGAATAGTAAAAAACCAGATAGTTAAGAGTGTTAATTTTATTGTGTATTCCTGATGAATAATCTCTTTTTCATGCTGTTTTCATATTGTCTTTTCTTAATAAATAGTGTGTTTTCATTTAATAAAATTAAAAGCCATCTTTTACAGAATTTTTCCAAAACATAGCAGCAGAAAACTCTTTCAAGATAAAGATGTGCATGCATGTGTAATAACCTGAAAAAGCATATAAAACTATTTTTCTTGGTTAAATGTTTGCTTAAACTAAAAGCATATATATGACACAGGAAATAAAAGTTGTCTTTTGACACCTTATCATCGTGCAACCACTATTCCGTCCTTTTATAATAATTTTTAAACTTTGACCTTCATACATTTAATGGTTTTGTCAGAAGAGGTTAAATATGTTGGTGTTCTGACTTAGAAGATAAAGGATTACCTAGAGGTTGTAATTAGCAGCAATGATTTCTTGGAATTTGGAGCTGAACTTGAAAATTCTTGAGTTCAAAATGAAGACTGAAAATGTTTGCTTTAAATCTAATGCACAATATCTCAATATCAATTTGTCATATTAAAATGAGTATTTCTGATAATTTGTTTTTCAGTTGGGAGGGGTTTTCTTACCTTTCTTCATGTATCTGACCATCTGCTACATGACTGGTGATGCACTGTCCTGTTGAGATTACTAAAGATAAATACTCCTGAGATTAATCCATAGGAAAATGGAAAGTTATAGAGGGGAAAGAGTTGCCCCTTTTGTTCTTTACTCTGCAGGTTTCTGTATAACAGCACAATTCAAAGTTTGGTGGCAGGAGGAAGAGGTCCATGTTTACTTACTCCCTTCAAAACAATAATCAATTGTAAAATATATTATTATATAGTAAAAGTCATTTGTTAGAAGAAACTGAGAGAATCACTTGTAAAATGGAGAATTATTGGGTTGAATAAAAAACATACACAAATTGAATATTAATCCAAAAGTTGATTTATTTGTCTTTTTTTCCTTTTCTTTTTTGAGCAACATACTGTACTAGTAGCACTCTTTGCCAAGTGTCTGATGGCTAAAAAATCCCAAAGATTTATCTTAACTAGCCTATAAAAATAATTAGTTTGGGAAATAAGCACTGTTTCTGTTTTCCTGAGAATATCTGCAGAGTTTTCTGTGTCCGACCTCAGTTCCTCCTGGACTAAATAATTTATCTTTAATGAATTCCCTTTCCTTTCTGAAATGCATTTGTTGCAGGAATAAAAGGTAACCAACAAAAGAGAAGTGTAATCCCTGAGTAACTTCTAATATTGCTTGATAATACCTGAGCAAAAGTATACATGAAACAGGAATTTTGTTAACCTTCTTGAAAGGAAGACAGATACAAGTGCAGCACTTTATTTTAAAAATTCTCTTTCTTAATAGTAAGGATATATCTAATCATATTCAGATTAGAACATCACCATAACAGATGAGAAGGACAGCGGTGATGTAAAAATACCCCTTTTATAAAACAAATTTAATAAAGAAATTTTCAAAGTCAGGAAGGCAAAATAAAAACTAAAATTAACAGCAAATGATGTCTGTGAACTAAAAATGCATTTTATCAGAATACTTTTTATTGCTATTTCTATGCATTATAGACTTACAAAATTTTTGGGATTTATAGAAACTAATGTTAGAAGATATATGAAATTTATTTTCTTCTTTGCTAGAAGTTTCTAAGTCAGAATTAAAGAAAGTAGCTGGAAGAATTGAGAAAAGGCAAGTTTAGTCATATTACAGAAATTCAGAAATTTATATAATTTATAGATTACCTATTTTTTTATTCCATTAATATTAAAGTGACCTCTAAATCTGTTTGTTTTGTGTGCTTTTATGTATTGCAACTTTTATGTATGACATACAGATGTATTAATGGACATAATTTATTTTTTCTTCAGGGATAATTGCATGAGTAGAAAAACAACCAGGCTGCAAATCTAAACCCTCAGGGTAAAGGAGGACAGAATTATACACCTTTTAAGTGAAATATGACAAAATTCAGTGTATATTTTATTTCCAGCACTTGTGGTTAGATGATCAGATGATTCTTGATTGCAATCAAATGCACCCAGCCAGGACTGAGATTGTACATGATTTTCACCTCTGATTGGTTCATCTCTTCTTAATAGCTTGCAGATTGAACATTCATAGAACACATTGTAAGTGAAGTTGTAATATCAACCTTTTGACTCACACTTAATGCTAATGGTAAAATTTTGTCTTAATGGAAACAAATTTAAACTACAGGAAAATTAATGAGCTAATATCAGTGTTCAGAACCAGATATTCTGATTAATAGCAACTGTAGTTTGTATGTCATACCACCACAGCACTCCAAGTAAATATTTGAAAGTGTAAATCATGTCTATGCGCCAGCACCACACAAACCAAGTATATCACAGTATGCTGCAATTTTTTGTGTTCGTACTATCCAACACATTACAGCATTGCAGAATTCTGTCTGAATTATTTGATGAAATACTTTTGTTCATCATCCCTATTTGCCATTTATTAAATGAAAGTCAAAATTTAGTGGAAATGTAGGCATTTCCCTGTCACATTTCTTGCTTAGAAATAAGTTCTTATTTTAGCTATTGCTCTAAACAAATTTTATTACTTAAAACAGTTTATTTGGCAAAAATAAAATAAACAAAGGCATTAGGCCATGCATTTGAATAGAGTCTACATCTGTTGCTTTTAGAAGTTATTGTTTTCTGATATCGTTTTCAATCTTCTTTTAAATGAACTCATAATCCTTTAACAAGTCCTATAGGGCACTACAGTAAAACCATTACCTACCATTGCCAGAATTAGTTTCTTTATTGTTTGGAAAGATTTGGGCAGTTAATAAACTTGGTTTGGGGTTGAAACTGTGGAAAACAGTGGCTTGTACCACAATGCATAAAGAAATACGTCAAATAAATATTTTTGGTGTTTCATGCCTATAACTGATTCTCAGTGTTAATAATGCAAATATAAAATTTCACTGTTAGGCTGATTTAACTTCTTCATATTTCTACAAAAACTAATACATGAGGCCACAACATAAACACTGAATGTTGGTGTTTCCACCAAAATATAAATATCACATGCTAATGTGAATTAATGTGGTTTTTAAAAGGTGCAAGATGTCACCACATCTAATTAATAAAATCTTAATTGTTTCTCTGATGTTCCAGTTTATGATTCAATATAAATATTTTAATGAGGTTGAGGATGAAAAGATCAATGCTTTAAAAAGTGTTCAGGTTAAAGAGACAAAAGAATTCTAATTGTAGTGGAAACGAGGAAATTTGTTTTGAAATAACGCTGGAAATACTAGTTTAGGTAAGAAAATAGGCATATTAATATTCAAAAATGAGTTTTTAACACATTGTGTCATAAAATCCTCTAGAACGTTTTTCATAGGTCTGCAGTTATTTCTTCTTTTTTTCAAAAGGTAACATAGAACTGACTCAGTGGCTCAAAAATCCCCCACTAAAACAGGAAGAAGAAGATACTGCACTTGATAATTAAAGTACTAATCAACAATACTATAATTAATACATTTAATAATAATAAATTTGAAGATTTCCTAGTTTTCATCTCAACTTTCATAAAATTTAAACACAACGTCTTCAGATTGTAATAGCAATAAATACTCTGAATCCAAGTGTTTAAGGTAGGAACAGTACCATCTGCCTTAACAGGTTGTATCAACAACATACCACTAGCAATAGGATTTTTATTCAGCATGAAAGAACATAAACAAAATTCAGGAATCATAGACTGCATTTGGAAAGGATATCCGTTGACTTCATTTTAGTAACATTATCCCAGTGATGGTTACAGCAGCCAAAACACTTCTTCATCAAAGAATACTAACTGTTTTTTCTTGATGATTGTTCCTCAAGAAATTTGCTTGCGATGCACCATCATATCAGAACTGGCATGGAGTTGTCATTCCATCAGTCTGCTTATGAACTTACAACGTGTCCTATGTTGTGTCTGCTTCTACCTTGTGGGTATATTTTGATTTCTAAATCTGATCAAATATCACTAGACACCTGTATAACAGTAGATTTAGCTCAGATTTCCATTAAACTCTACGAGCTTAGATAGTCTACTTTACATGAAAACAGCTATACCCACATAAAAAAATCTGAGGTGTCTAAAAATTGGATATGCATTCTTGATGGAAATTCTGGTTCATCTAAAAGAGATTGGAGACATTGGAGAAGAAGAAAACGAATTCCTTAAAATACATTTTCAATGGCATTTTTGGGGTTTTTTTGTTTGTTTTTTTTTTTTTTTTTTTTACTTTTAGGTATTCCACTACTGCAAGCTGGTAATCAATTCTTTAAAATTTAGTGAAAGATGAAATTGATTCTGAGGAATTGGACACATAGGAAGGCACATTTCTTATGCACATAACTTAGCATGCAGGAAGGCATTTGGACCAATATGAGACTTAGTATGACAGGAATAAATGGAGAAAAGTTTGATTGACCTTCAAAACTGAAAAAATTCTCTACAAAACGTGACTATTTGTGGAAAGCACATCTGAATCTAAAGAATCACAGTTTATGATATGCATCTGTTTATAGTGACAGCTTCATTCTAATTAAGAAGTCTCTATGAATCAACACCAGTGACATTTCTTTTAAACCCAAACAGTTTTTTAGAATACATAGAAAAAAATTAGTTTCATAGAGAACTATTGAATTATTTGGAAAAAAAAGTGTTAGGAAGTAATTAGCTGATTATCCTCTCTTGAGAAACTTTTAAAACACTTCTAAGTAGATCATGTTGTAATTTTTCTAATAAAAAACATGATAAATCTATCAGGCAAATGTGGAAGCTTCTGTGAGCAGCACAGGATCTCTGAAGACTGTTTAGACTTTATGGCTTCATTGTCTACTACATCTGTATTCTGATATGGAAGGTTTTAGGTTTTCACTTATGATTAAAGGCATACAGTCAAATAATATTTTTGTCCTTCCAATTAGTTCTATTTTGCTTAATTCGTTTCAATTGCCACTTTGAAATTCCAGACAAAATTATTTTAAAACTTGCTTATGTAAATAAATGTGCATGAAATCAGAAAGATGTCCTTCATAGCTGACAGGAAATTAAAAAAAGAATACAGGGGATCATTTTTTATCTAGAGGAAGAAATCAAAAAAGTCAACTACTGGTAGAACCTAGGGTTAGAATTAATTATGCTAGGTTATTTCTACCACCTGAGAGATGATTTTGAAGATGCTTCAAAGAAGTAAATATCTTAAAAGTGTTGAGAGAGGGGAGAGCATATGCATCAAGCTGAAATATTTATGCTAGTTGTATGAAGATTTTAGCAGCAACTAACTAACCTCTTTTTAGGAGTGAGAACTCAGTTTTTCACTTTTCCCTTATGTAGAAGGATGGAGTAGAAATGCAGTGGCACTGAGGGAGACACAGCAATACCTGTAAGGAATTTGATGGCATGCTTACTTTTGGATATGCTTTTATTAAAGATATGTTAACCCTGTAGCCACTGAAAAATGCTGAAATACTTATAGTTAAAAAACTGTGTTACAAAGTTTTTAGTACTAAATGCAGGTTTTTGTCCTACCATCTCTGTTTTAATATTTTTTTTATTTTACTGGAAGAATTAGATTAATGGTTGTATATTTTATAGATTTACTAAAAGAATGTTAGAGTACACTTGAAACCCCCCCATATAGTAATTTTTCTTCTTGACTAAGAGAGATAAAGTAAAAAATAATACCATTAGAGATATATTTTACCCCATAGTTTAATATTGACTCAAGTAATCAGAGAACAAGCTACATAATTCAACAATTTCTGTTTCAGCTTTGTCATGCATTTGTATTGGGTCTCTATCAGCCATGACTCAACTGATAGTGTGTGATTCTCCTGTGATTTCCATCTTGCATAAAGTTTCACATATTGAATGTGGGTGTTTAAAGAATACTCATACCCTTTTCAGTTTTCATCTGTTACCCACACATGGTGTTCCTGATCTTTTTACATGTCACAGCTTGTTTACTGAACAGGCACTGCAATTTTCCACTTAAAAATTTTTGAAGAACAGTGACAGATTACCTCAATTTTCAGTGCCCTTCAAAGGTTTGTCCTACTTAAACTCTATGACCAGATATTTTAAAAACTATTAAGGTGTGTAAATGTTGTTGAGGACATAATAGCAATCAATTACAGTTGTGTATCTGATATAATAAATATGTCTAGAGTAGATCAAGATACGACTGTATTTTTACACATTTAAAGCAAATTTGTTTCTTGTAACTCAGTCTGTTTCATACTCCGTTGCTTAGGATTTTTAAACCTATCACTACACAGTCTATGCATTATAGCTACCGCATTATAATGAAAAATTATTTAATTATTAATATTTTTCTCTTTATTAATATATAACTTATCTGCAGAATTCACCTCAGTTTTAACAAACATATTTTCGCTTGTTGTTTGCTGGATTGTTTGTTTAGTTCTGGTTCTTTTTCTTTATTTGTTTATTTGCTTGTTTAAACAGTGCTGGTTGTCTCCATGTTTGAAAATATTTGGAAATCCCAAGAATGCCTTTGGATGTATCCACACATCCATAATGCATGAATGTGCTATTCCATCCATCCCTAAACTGCAGCAAAGGTCTAGGGTATGT
Source organism: Ammospiza nelsoni (assembly GCF_027579445.1). Lineage (NCBI taxonomy): Eukaryota > Metazoa > Chordata > Aves > Passeriformes > Passerellidae > Ammospiza > Ammospiza nelsoni. The sequence goes on along the minus strand of NC_080634.1, from coordinate 75,719,208 downwards.
TGCAGGTGAGTGGCCTTTTCCACTCATACAGTCTCTACAGTCTCTTCATACAGGGTAAGTGAAGAGCGCTCAGAATCCCTTGGACTCATCATAAATTTAAAAAAATTAAAAATAAAAAAAATAAAAATAAAAATAAAAATAAAAATAAAAAGATGAACATACAATTTCAGGTCAGGAAAAAATTCCTAAATTACTCACAACTAAAACAAACAAACAAACAAGCTCTACCAAAAGAAAAATCCCCAAACCCCAAATCCTTTCTCCTGCAAAACACCTTTGCAAAACTAAAGAAACTTTATTCTCTTTATCAGTTTTATTTTTTCACAAGCAGTTAAATCAGAATTGTAAGTGTGAAACTTCAAGATAAAAAATTAAAAATATTCAAACAACATTTTTCTTTAAGTCTTTGAAAAGTAACCAGTTGTCTTTTTAGAAAGGCGCTCTAAGGAAACAAAAGAATAGTTTCTGTTCCTGTGGAAAGCAGTACAGAACAACACTACTTTTTTTTTTTTAATAGCTGGACAAAAGATTAATGTGGAGGTAATTGCATGAAACTCCTCAGAAATTAATAGCATGAAATGTATGAAGAATAATGTGGTGTGAGCTGTGAGGCTTTTTATGGGAAAAAAAAATGCCAACAATTTTGTATAATATCTTTAACATAAAGCAGTATAACATTACAAATTTCACATCTTAAGTGTCATCTCCTTCATGCAAAAATCATGCAAAATAAATGTCTACTCCATTTAGAAAAGATTTCTAATATATTTGTAAAATTAGAAACAGATTGCTGATATTAGTTCTTTGTGATGGGAATCCTAGCCACAGTAATTGCAAGGAGTTTCGTTTTAAAAATTAATTGAAAACACAGCTTAATGTTATTTGCAGTTTAAACACTGAAACTCAGTGCATTAAAATACAGATCAAATTAATATGTTCACATATGCCTTTTTTTGTAATTATCAAAGAAAGGACAAGTGGAGAACATCTCTAAAGAGATAGCTGCACAAACAACTTCCATCTCTTCAAGGCAGCAAAATAATAATGAGTTATCATTTCTTATTCAGTTTAAATTGTTGCAAGTTATCTTTTCACCCGTGTGCTGAAACCTGCTCGTAGCTTTAAACATCTGTCATAAAAAAATAGGTGAAAAGGCCCAAAAATTTCACTTCTTTCAGGATATTCCAATGTCACCTTTGTGTATTTGGCTTGGTCTTATCCACAGTTCTTGTCCTAGGGTGATGTTATGATGCCTGTATCCCCAGTCATGTGTCCTGTTTATGCTGGATATTACATTCTGTGCCCTCAAGACTGGCTGAGAGCGAAGGCGGGGAGAAGAAGCAGCACAGAGTTTTGTTATCAGGGACTGGACTCCTCCTCCCCAGTCTGCTGGCACACTCTTTGTGTCTGGGCCTGGATGGGGCAGAACACCACGCTCCTTTTGCTTGTTAGTTAGTTAGTCAAGCTAGCTGGGGCAGCCTGAGCTTTCCCTGGACTGTTCTCCATTCTCTTTTCTTGGAGCCATTTGAATCTGCTCCAGACCAGGACCCGGGGAAACACCAAGAGCACTTTGCAGCGTGCCAGGGCCCACTCTGCAGCCTTTCCCAGCGCCACAGGGACGGATAACAGAGAAACCACCCACCCGAGAGACTTCCTGAATTTGTCATCTCTTCAGAGGAGAGGATGAGTTTTGTCATCCGGTTCTGTTCATTTTGTGTGCTGGAGAGTGCTTTGCATGTTAAATAAACAGGTTCTTTCCAGTTGTCTCTGAGGAATCCTTCCCGAACTGGCTGCAGAGAGGGGCCCCCTTTGGAGGTTTTCTCCCAAATTTGCCCTAAACCAGGACAGTTCTTTACATGAGGCTCCTTGGGAGAGTTTTGTATTGTTCTGCAAACTATGAATCCTTAATGAAACTGCACTATTGTAGCCCATTTTGCAGAGTGTTTTCTACATAGAAAAACACCCTTAGATATCGAAACTTCAGTTAGCTTTTGTCACACAATCCTGTTTCAACTAACCTGAACTCAATTTATTGAGACTGCTGGTATCTGACTGCTTTCTTGTCAAGAAAGGAACTGCAAGGAACCTACTGTAACCAATAAGTTATATTTTAGATTTAATGTTGGTGTTCTTGGTGATGTAAAATTAGCTATAAATCATTATGAATTTTTTTTCTGAAAATTATTCACTTGACATCTTTGTAAGTAAGAATATTTGTGGCTCTGCAAGTGAACTGATAACAAACAAAATTTTTAAAAAATTACCATGATTTCTATAGTTTTATGATTTAAAAGCTTATGTCTCCGGAGTGTAGAATTTGAACTTCTTTTAATAAAGTTCTTGCTGAAGTAACTGTTAACAGGACATAAAAAAGTTTAATTAGCAATTTTCATAGTATTAAAATACGGTAATTTGTACAGAGAAAATCTGTAATGTGTATATGCATGACCTATTAAGCTTCCATGAACTAAAGTTTAAGTATAAATCAGTTGTGACAACTGTTTTATGGTTTACATCATGTGCCTTGAATAAGGTAAACAAAATGCTTTTCTGGATCAAGGGCTTCAGGAAGCATTATGTAAATATGTAACCAACTGAGCAATTATTTGAATGCATGGAACATGAGTAGAACTGGAGCACAATTTTTGTCCACCTAATGTGTCACTTATACCATGCATTGCTCATTCACATTCAAATATATGGCATTTTGAAATGCCCCTATGAGTCTTATGAAGACTTTTGACGTTTTTCAAAGACCACTGATAATCTCTCCAGTTTCCTTAAAGTGTTTTGGACTTGTTCCCATGCTTTCAGAGTGTTATTCTGCTTCTCTGGTGATCCGTAGATGTCAAATTCTCATAAGAAGCTTGTTATAAGACTTACTCACACCAACACAGCAGGAGATGTTGGTGTTGGTGCGAGTGAGTCAACAAAAGCTTGCTCCTATGACCAGTATTCAAGGAAGGAAAAAATATAAAAGCAGTATGGGAAGTACAAGTATCAAGGGCAAGACTGAGTGAAAAGATCTTGTATACCTGAATGCTACAACCCTGCTTTTATCAGTTTAGAATGGTACATTTTCCAGGCTGAAAGTAATGCAGGTGCTGCAACATGTATATCTTGATGAGGAGTTGCTTACTCTTCTGAAAGCTAATGGCAAATTTTATGACAAAGAGAAGATGGCTGTGTGTTTTTGATATTAACTGTATGGAAAAAAATCCCAGCTTGAAGGAGAATTTTTAGTTGCTTGCTTGTTCTGTCATCATTTTAATGACAATGCACTTTATTCTTCCATGAGCCAAACCCAGCTGTGATTAGCAATTTAACTTCCTGAGTAAGGGAGTAGAAACAAAAAGAATAAGTAGATCCTGCACCAGGTGGCAAAAAAAAATAATTCAGTCTAAGCACCAGCTGACATGAGTATCAAAAACAATAACTGAAGAATTATAATTGGGAAAGTGGAAAGAGCACCTGGAAAAATGTAATGAGAGGAAAAATCTACTCTGCTATTCTGTTTGGTAATTTCTGTAACTTTGTGGCAGATCACCTCTGCCTATTCAGTCCAGTGAAACAAGCTGGCCATGGGGAGTATTCTGCTAATGGATCAACAGCAAAGAAGATATTGGTAGCCCATGACAGGCCAGTGATTCTGGAAACAACAATAACAAATAATGCTCTTCAACATCGTACTGACCCTCTTGGGTGTAAATGTTATTCCCAAATGATTTTTATCTTCTTTCCTCTTTAGTATGCCCCTGTTTTCTCTGGGTGGCTGATCTTATTGCCATATACACTCAGCTTCATTTTCTCCTTTTGAGCTTCCAGATGTGAAGGTAAGGTCATGCTTAACTATGACATAATTTGAATGCTCCTTACTATCACATCATTTGAACAGGAAAACCATTATGCATTGACAACAGTTGCATATCATACAGAATTTATTGAGGGAAAGATAATTTAAATAAAATGTCAAAATTAAGCGCAATAAAGAATATTTCATTAGCTTTATACTGAGTATGACACAAAACATCAAGAAAATATGACAGTGTACACCAGATGCATCTGATTAACAAATAAAGAAATGCAAAGAGAGAAGGACATGAGGTTTATCCACTGTGAGACTCCATATATCCACAACCAGGTTACCACTAAAGGATGCTCATGGCAGTTTTTAATCTGAGGCACAGACAGCAAACTGCTAAATGACTGAACATCCCCACTGCAAGAGGAACATTTCTGAAGGATCCCTGGGGTATTGCTTCAGCCCTAGTAGTGCCTATCAGGAAATCATGAAGAGCACCAGTGACCCTCACGAGTGCATCGGGAGCGCACAGTGAGGGAAATCAGCAGCACGAGACTCCCTCCACGCTGCAGCATGGAATAGATGTACCCTGTGAGGCACTGGGGACTGCCAGTCATGTCGGATGAGCTGTGCCAGCAAATACCTCAGACTGCACATAGAATAGAGTACTGCCGTTTAAGGGGTTAGGGAAGGGGAAAATAACTACCTATTAGCCAGATCTAGTCCCCATTAGCAATTCTAATATAACTCCATTTACTTCGATTTGAAATACGAACTTAAACCATTTCTGCTAGCTTTTTGCCATTCTGTATCCTTGTTTGCCTTTGTTTTGTTTCATTTCAATGGGTGGGGCTTCTTTAAACAATTGTCTCTTTTACAATTTTTAAAACTGCATCTTTTTAACAGGACTTCTCATTTCAACAATTTTATGTCTGCACTACAGAGATCTATTCACCAGTTCAATCGGAGAAATGTAAAAATTATCATCAGGATCTGTTTTCTTCAGGAGTCTTCTGGGAACCCTAAGATTGACAATAAGCCTCAGAAAAACAGCAATATATTCCAGAGCTATTTATTAATTTTGCTTTATTCTTGCTAGGAATTGTTCATGTGGGCTCTCCCCTGGGCACAGCATCTTGAAGGGCCTCTTACATCAACTAACTAAAAGAGTGTCAAAATAAAACACTTGTAGAAGTTCTGCTAATACTATAATTCCAACAGGTTTTTCCCCTGTTTGATTTATTTTAATTTTTTATGGCTCTCTTTTCCAAAGTTTCTAATTAAGAAAGCTTAAATACATTGGTACATATCATCACCTTGGTTTCTACTGGGATTTATTCAGAGCTCCTATTTGAATTGACTGAATTTACAACTAAGACAAAAGCTCTGATTTTTACTGAAGTACATTGTGTTCTTTACTGCATGTATTATGTCCCCATGCCATCCATTTATCATAATCAAGAACCCACACTCATGAAAACTGATATCAAATACCCAGCCATTAAACTAAAGCTGTTCAAGATAGAAGACACCACACTATAACGTCTTTTCAGCACTAAAATATAATAAATGTTAGTTTCTTCACATATAATGGTTTGCCATTATAAGAATACATTATTTTTCTTATATAGTCAGCATTCACCACTGATTTTGTCTATAACAGAAATTTGGTTGCTTTGCTACTGAACCACCTAGATTTCCTGTTTGTTTCGAAAGCAACAGAAATATTGTTATGGCTTTTGAAACAAAACAAGGATGCATTTGTAGTGCCACTTTTCTTCCTTTGCCTCCACTGCAATAGTGCATTTGTAAAATGGTCCATTTTGATTGTCCAAAAAATGTTTTCCATTCTTTCCAATAACATTGTACACCAATTTCCTCTGAAAGCTTTTAAAGCTGTTTATATTCAACACAAGTGTTCCTCACTACACTTCTGTCTCTCCAAAAGCTTCATAAATACAGGGCTGTCAGTATTATTTTATTGCTTGAGATAATTTTCCCTAGGACATTTCAGTGTAAACTACACGCATTTCATGAAGTTTTGTTTTGGTTTGAGCTTAACTCATTCACTGTTGCAAACTTGAGTCATTATTTGCATTATCAGTAACACAGCAATAATTTTCCTAAGGCCTATGAAATTCTCTCTGATGCAGTCTGTTTGAATAGGGACTGTGGATCATTCACATGATTAAGCTGTATGCTTTATATTGAAAGAGAGAATCTGAAAGTAACATTGATATGGATCCCTATGGAAACTCCTGATAGAAAATGAAAAGTTCTAGTGACCTATTATACAAAATACAGAATAAAATTTAAAATTAAGACTAAATTTTGTAGAATATTTAGGATGTTTTTGGGAAAGAAAACAAAATCATAAGACATAGAAAAGAAAGGCTTACAAACACTCTGGAAAGGAGATAGGATCAAATGAAATGCAACTGAAAAAAAACCAAAAAACCCAGAAAATTGGGACATTTAGTGACGACTAGAAAATAGTCTGGGAGGGACTAAGGTGCAGTGTAAAGGCCCAAACATGCCAAAACTAACCTCCCAGATACTGCAAAAGCAGGGGAAAAATCAAGGAGGAGGACACAATTTGGAGAGGAAGATATGAGAGACATAACATAGATACTGAAAAAACAAAAAATCTTTGCCAAAGTCAAAGCCATCGAAAGGCAGGCCATATGCCATCAAGTGCAGGGACATGCACCAAAGCTTGCCAAAATTGATCTCCACTGAAATCCTGGAAACAGACAAGAAGGACTTACAAGCACTCTGGAATGGAGATACCATCAAAGGAAATGCACCTGAAGGGAAAAAAAAAGGAAGATTGGGAAATCTAGTGACTACCAGAAAATGGACCAGGATTATATGAGGTGCAGGGCAATGGGCCAAAACATGCCAAAACTGACCTCACAGATGTTGCAAACTCAGGAGAAAAAATCAAGGAGGAAGACAGAACTTGGAGGGGAAGATATGGGAGACATGGCATGGATAGTGAAAAAAAAATTTGTTGCCAAAGTGAAAGCCATCCAAAGGCATGGAATGCCATCAAGAGCAGGGACATGGACCGAAGATTGGTCTCCATTGAAATCGCAAGATTTCCTTTCCCTTCCTGAAAGGATAGGATTATTCTTGCAACACATTAGAAAAAATGTTTTGCAATATGGAAGGTAAAAAGTCTTACCCTTATTTCATCTAGGTTCATCACCTCTTTTATTATTGCTTGGAAATCAGTGTGCACTGCAATATAAATTTTCTTTATTCCTAAAGATATATAACACAAAAGACAGCTTTACTTGGTGGAACCCGTATTTTCATTAACATAATATTTTACATTTGCTTTCCATTTTTTAAAAGTATTGATTCATACATGAATCTTCATTAATTTCTTCCAAGTCCTAGACCCCCTAAACACACATCTTACTTGCCAGACAGGCATATTAAATGCCTCTGGCTTTCTGGAACTGTAAGACATTTGATCAGAAAATGAAAATACTGGCATGTAGTCAGCATTGTTCTTTCTGGTTTAGCTGGCTTTAATACAATGCTCACATTAGTTCTGTGCCCATAACCTCAAACTGAATAACATTGGAAATGCATGATGTATGGAGGAAGCTTAAAGGAAAAGTGCCAAATGAATATATGCCTTTCATGTCCATCTCTGCTGAGCACATGTGCAAGTTGGATTCAGGATGCAAAACAGAGAGATGGATACTAAATATTCTCACTGCACATTGTAATGTCTTTAAAATAATTCCTTTACAGCAAATCCAACATGTTGATCCAACTCAATAATTTTTTTTAATCACCACATCTCAAACATAGGCAATTTCACATTGATAGACTTAAAAACATGCAAAGGATTTTATTTGTTTAAAATGAACACAATCACAGTAAGAGCCTATCTTTGACCAATAAATTCTGAAGGAAAGTTTAGGTGCTGTGCAAGAGGTTTCGTTCTATTAGTACTAGTTAATTTATTTCTTAAAGGCAATTGACTCCTACACTTTCTAAATTAATTTTTAAAAAATGTCTAAAGTGTTTAAAAATGTACTTTGGCTGATTCATTCTCTTAAAAGGGTGCAGGTATATGTCAATGTATTTTTTGAAACATACATTTTCCTTCTTGTCTGCTGAGGTAGGTTGTCCTGCTGCAGTGTGTGAGGGAGTCACTGCAACCCATGGAAAGGACCACATCAGGGCAGACAACCACATTGCAGCCCTTGGAAGACCTCTCACCGGAGCAATCTTTCTCTGAAGGACTTTATCTCATGTTGGGGACCATATGTTGGAGCAGGGGTATGCTGTGAAGAGTAAGAAGAGGCATATATGAAGTGTTATGAACGGATCACAAATCCCTTGACACGTTCCTCTGCATTTCTGGGGGATGAAAAGCTAAAGGAACTGGGAATGAAAGAATGAAGTTGAGCCTGAGAGGAAGGCAGGGGCGGGGAAAAGATGTTTAGTTCTATTCTTTGTTTCTCACTGTCCTGCTTTTTTTTTTTTTTTTTTTTTTTTATAAGCAATATATTAAATTAATTTTCCCTGAATCAAGTCTGGTTTTGCTCTACTATTGAGTGATACATGAGTGATGGTAGCTACTGAGTGATGTGCTTGTCTTAAACCACGAGATTTTCTGTCTAACTGCCTTCTTGTGTCCTATTGAGCCGGGTGAGGGAGAAAACAGCTGGTGGGCATCTGGCAGCCCACCACAGTGAATTCACCACAAACTTATACTTGATACTCAATAAAATTGGCCCCAGTGTTAAATGGAACTTCTTTGAAGTAATAATGAAAAATCAGTTAAATAACAATGAAACATGTATCAGGAATAGCACTCTACAATACCATTAACAGTTTAAAAATTTGATCTCAACTTCTTTTTGCTTAGCAGATAGATAAGAATTTACGGGTGCAATAACTTGATGTCCTGAGATTCAGCAAACACACACAGAGAAATATTACAGTAAATGCAAAAAATAATTGATTACATTCTTGATGACTCTTTGTATATGTCATGGCTTAGGAATGCTATTGTGTAGAGGTGGCTGGTAGGGGTCTGATGGCTCGACCTGGATGCCTTTACCTTACCAGAGAGAGGTCCTGCAAAAAACAACTTTCTGGGAGTCAAAGGATGCCTCTCCAAAGGAGAGGCTGGCATGCCCATCTGTTTCCACAGTGTTATCCAATTTAATGCTCCCACTGAAACCCCATCAAGCTACAGGCCACTAGCTCACTTCCCCTTCCCCTCTCCTCCTCTGTATAGGGCTGGAGAAGTAAACTGGAGGCACAAAAGGTAAAGATCATGGGTTGAGAAAACAACAATCTACTGGAAGCAGCAATGAGATAAGAAAACCAACAGTTACAGAAAACAATACTGTCGACAGAGGGTGCAAGAAAGGACACCCTGCTGCTCAAGCATCCCAGGAAAACCCCTGACAATCCAACATGCTACCTCAGCCTGGAAGCAAGTCTTTCCCACATTCCCTGAAAATGGTGTGGGATCATATAGAATAGCCTCTGGGTCCTGGCCATGCCTGCTTCTGGTTACTGTAAAAAATGCTTCACATGTGAGTGTTCATGTCCTAAAGATTATTAACTGTAGTGTAAACTTTTCCACAAGGGCATTAAAATAGCTCAGAAAGACTAAAATTAGCATAAATTACACATTTAAGAGGTTGTAGAAATAGAAGCTTTGAATGGATACAGGAAATAGAATAATTTTAACTTCTACCTTGTACTTTTTTCAGCTTCTTGGTAACTAAGATTAACCAACATAAAGGAATTGTAAACAGTTATAAGACACATTTCCCTCACTCACTCCCTCCCTCCCTCTTCCCTCCCCTGTGTTCCTCAGGTCACCATCTAAGTTACACTTCTCATATTTTTTTAATTTGTCCTGATATATAGATATCTATTTTCAGTCTAACACCACCAACATTTTCCTGAATTTTTAAAGTGCCATATATTTAAATGGGTTTGTAGTCACATGATTCTCCATCTGTTTCAAAATTCATCTAAAAATACTTTTTTCTTGTCTGCTTCTCCATGTTTGCCTCTTTTTTTCAGTATTTCATTATAGCTATAAAGAAGATTTATGATATATTTTATTCGGGGCATGCAAAATTTTTTTAATTTATCGTATCTATTATTATTCTTAGATTTTGAATTTCTGATTTAACTTTCCTACCCCCACTCCCCACCCCCAGCTATTATTATATAAATTACAGTTACTTTTCCAGCACTCTTTGTTTTCTAGTGTTCTATATTGGGGGTTATTTAATTTTTTAAAATTATTTTCATATCTGCTGTACTTATTTCTCCCTTTAAAAATTAGGCAGAATTCTTCATATTCAGGAACTTTTATGCAGCATCAAGACTCTTGTCATGCATGCCCTTTTCTGTTTTATTTAATTTTTAAATTATTCACTAGCATAATCTAAAGTTGCTATTTTGGTTTTAATGAGTCAAAAGTCCTATTGACTGTTTTAAGTATTTTGATAGACCACTTAGAGTTAGCTAAACTTTACCAAATTTACATTGGAAGGGATATTCTGCCTTATGGATTTCTGTATTTTTAATATATTTTTGAAGTAGTTTTTGATTCAAGGTTGTTCATCCTCAGTTGAGTAGTTGGAAAAATGTTGCCAATGTCTGTATGACTGTAGACATGTATTTTGAACTCCCCCACAGGAGGTTCAACTTTGAGGATCCCCACGGAGCTTATGAGGTTTGCAGATGCTCCTGGATAAAACAGCCACGCTACTGTCTGGAGTCAGTCACATGCAGAGGGAAAACTCAAGATCTCTTATACAGTCATTGAGTTAATATAGTCTCAGTCACAATAAATGAGAAAATTATAAATCATACAACAATTAGCACAGGGATTGAATTCTAAATGAGGTATAAATGCCTAAAGGCCAGACTAGAAACTGCATGATCAAAAATTTGGGTAAATAATATCCATGATCAGTTACTGTTACTGTAGAACTAACCCTATAAGTGATATTTCATATATCTATTTTTGCCACAAATGTGGACCTTACCCCAACATTGAATTTTGCAGGAATTTTCATATCCTTTGTTGAACTGGCTGGTATTTTGAAAATTACCTCCCAGATTTTCACATCCAGTAGAACAGTTATTGTAATTAATCTTATTTATACTGATTGAGCATACACTATTAATATTTTTTCAGCTCTTTGATTACCACAGTGTTTTGGGTTTCCTTACCTGCCAAAAATATAGCTTCCTCAAGAATTTTGTAAAGTTCGCATTTAGGTACAAAAGCATTAAACATTGAAACAGCCCCCAGGTAGAAGCCCTGTCACTCTTTCATATATTTTTTTTGCTGGAAGCGGAAATCCACTTTTTTGGATACTTAGATGAAAGCTATGACAAGGGGATTATAGTACCATGTGAAGGATAAAGACATAAAAGAGGTAACAATCAAGGAGGACACATAACTTCTTTCAATTTCAGACACTGAAGGTCCTAGATATATACATGAAATATTGTCATGAAAAATATGAGCCAGGTTTCGGAGTCTTGACTGCCTGAGAGTAAAGTTTCCCATCACATATTTTATTTTGTATGCAATACCAATGTATGTACTCTGTGTAGATGTAATGCAGCTGTTTACATGTGAACTGGTAAATTAAGAAATTAATGCTCCAGGAATCTGTGCCATCTTTTTTATGAAACTCTGGTGTTCATTAATATTTTCATAGTTTATTCAAGATCATTTCCTTAAAGCAAAATTCTCAGTCTTCTGCAATGAGCTCTATTATGTGTTTTAATGTAGAAAAGTCCAAAATGGAAAGGGATAAAAGAAAGGGAGGGAGGGAGGGAGCGAGGCAGGGAGGAAGGAAGGAAGGAAGGAAGGAAGGAAGGAAGGAAGGAAGGAAGGAAGGAAGGAAGGAAGGAAGGAAGGAAGGAAGGAAGGAAGGAAGGAAGGAAGGAAGGAAGGAAGGAAGGAAGGAAGGAAGGAAGGAAGGAAGGAAGGAAGGAAGGAAGGAAGGAAGGAAGGAAGGAAGGAAGGAAGGAAGGAAGGAAGGAAGGAAGGAAGGAAGGAAGGAAGGAAGGAAGGAAGGAAGGAAGGAAGGAAGGAAGGAAGGAAGGAAGGAAGGAAGGAAGGAAGGAAGGAAGGAAGGAAGGAAGGAAGGAAGGAAGGAAGGAAGGAAGGAAGGAAGGAAGGAAGGAAGGAAGGAAGGAAGGAAGGAAGGAAGGAAGGAAGGAAGGAAGGAAGGAAGGAAGGAAGGAAGGAAGGAAGGAAGGAAGGATTTTGCAAAATACTTGCATGAAAATTGTGCACTATAAAATGCTGAGGTGTAGAAATAACAGTCTCAACCTTGGTCTTTTATGATTAGTAGATAGGCATGTTAAAAATGGACAATATGAAGAAATGCCCAGTGTAAGGACATATAAATAATTATGGAAGACTGCAATGACAAAAGAAAAAGGTATGATGTGAACAACACCATGGAAAAGCATAAAAGTAAAAAATTAGCAAAACTCCCAGATGGAAAGGAAATAGTAATATTATATAAGTATGATGTCTTACTTTTAGGGTATTCTACGTCATGCTTTCAGGCCTCCTTCAAAATATGGAACTTAATTTTCCTTAAATAATAATTATTCTCTGGTAAGTTCAATTTGTTTGGAACAGGTAGGAGGGTTCTCTTAAGGAGTCAGATAGGCTTTTATTCCAATGGCCATATGTAGTTGATAAATCTAGGAAATGTGAGAAAAACTTGACTTAGATATATCAATAGATATTATTTGTGGAAACCAGCTTTTTCTCCTACTAAGAACAGCAGCTTGAAGCAGTCAGTTGATTTTTAAATAAGAATAACTGAAAGCAGAGTTGGTAATACGGTTGCCTGAGAAGCACTGCTGATAGGCTGTGTAGAATTTTATGATAATAATTTTAAATAGATAACATAATATCTGGTACTATCATCGAAGCATTGCCAAATTTTTGACAGTGCAAGAGTTGAACTAAGACACCTTTGCCAGACCTACTGTTCTTTAGGCCTGCTTTCTTTGTGAATATTAGGCAATTAAGAGATAAAGCAAAAAAGTAAACTATCCATAACCACATCATTTTTGCTCCCCCCCAAAAAAATACTCAAGAAAGATGAACCTCAAGACAATTTAATTCTATTTTATGAAAAGGAGGAGATATTAATGAAGTGATCAAAGTGGAAATCTTAGAAGTGGTGAGTTTTTCAATATTGTTTGATTACCTTTGAAATTAATTTTAAAAAAAAGACCCTCCTAACAAAGTGAAAAGCTTCTAACTTATGAAGGAAGTGACTGAACTAAACTTGCTTCACACAAGTATTTCATAAAGTATTAAATGCTTTTATCTTTATTCTTTAAGTTATGTCCTGCATTGGATAGTATTTACCTATACTACTGTTAGTTTATATTTATTATTGTATTTTTTTGTGTTGTCCCTTTAAGAGAAAATTTTTTACCAAACAGATTGGTTAATGTGTTTTAATTGATGCAAGTTATTTAGGTGAGCATCAGAATATTTAGCTTTATTGTTCTAAATGTCTACATGGAAATTTAAGACAATTTCTTCAGTTTGAATCTAAAAATTACTGATGACAGTCAGATGCTGGCAGAAGACTTACAGAAATTAATATAATATATGGTGTTTAAATACTAGCTTAAATTGTGCAGAACTGTAAGCAAAACACGAGTACTTCACAAGAGGCATTAAGTCCCTCTGGTGTGGTAAACTTGCTGTGTCGTCGTATTACTAGGCAATAGAAATGTAATGTGCTGATCTAGAGAGGCGTAATTTTCCCACTCTTGGAAAATTTTTGTGATTTCCCAAATGCTTTTATGCAGTGCTGGCCAGAAAGCTTGGCCAAATGTATCCCTTGTGGATTTTCTTATTGACCAGTATTATTGCAATGAGGGAACACAAAATTTTCAGGGAGAAAGAAAAGAGACTTAACTGCAAAGCAATTAATCCCCATTTTCCTCCAGTTTTACCCAGGGTTTGCAATATTCATGCTTGATTTCGGATAACCTACTTTTTTTCTAATTAATAATTCAATATTTATACAAAATAGACAAGATAAAGAAGTAGAAATTGAGTCAGATATTATAAAATTGCCAAGTCTGCTTGAAAAAAATAGATTTAAGTCAGGCAGAAAGGAGGCAAAGCACATCTAAACACTATAATCAGGCTCCTGTTAGGAACTCTGGAGCCAACAGATGTGCAGTCAGCCCAGCTTTCTGTCCTTTCAGTGAGCTCAACCTTTCTTCCAGTACTTCTGTAACTGATGTTTCATTCACACTGGTGTATTCCCACAAGATTCTTAATAGCCATTAACAGGATATGTTATGATTTTCTACAAAATTTAGGTATACTTCTGTAGTGGCACTTTTATCATGCCCTACACAGTTCAATATTCACCTACTTTACAATGCTCTAGAAACCTATTTTTATCCTTATTTCAGAATTGCCTTTTTTTTCCACTTCAGCTCTTACAGAGGTTATTTGCAACATGAGTGATTTTCTAAAAGGTTAGTATGACCATGTAGAGACACTTCTTTCTCCACAAATGGTCAAATGTAGCAATTTTGCTGTCATTGGTGCTTCAAAAACCAAATTTTCAGTGAATATATTTTCTAATGAGGAGCAGCAAATATCAGATGCTTCAAAAATCCCCCTTCCCATAGATATGCATGGAGACTGAATCCAGGTGCAGAAGTACTGCACTACTGCAGTACTTGAGCTACTGCAGCATTAATCAACGTGGCTTGGCAGACACACTATTCTTACCCTATATGAAGACTCTGCAAAGCTTGACTGTATCATGACATTCATTCTATCTCCATATAATGATTCAAAATATGTCTATTATGGCAATTCTAGTCACACAAAAGATTAGCCAGATTGGCAAACAGAACTGAATTTAATTATAGGAACAAAATAGCCTTCATTCATTCCTGATGTGAAAATATCTGGTGGAGTCATCACTCCCGGAGGTATTTGAAAGATGTGAAGATGTGGCTCTTACAGACATAGTTTAGTGGTGGACAAGGCAGTATTAATTTAGTGGTTGTGCTTGATGATTTTAAAGGTTTTTGCCAAACCAAATTATTCTGTAATGCTATAATTCTATCAGGCTGACATCTGAAGCTGCTTTCTATTACTACTATCCATTTCATATTTGTCTTGGAAAAAATCTACTAGAGTGGTAAAAAGCAGTCCTAGAAAAAAAATGTTGTCATGCTTCCTGGACACATGGTTCAAGCATTTTCAATAATAAAATGATTCAATGAATTAATATAATAGACCTGTGTCTAAAAGAGCTGTTACAACCCAAGGTACACCACAATATGAATCATAAATGTTGGCACTGCCATCAATCAGCCATCCTTCTTCTCTAGGCCATCAGTATTCTCAAACAACAGTTACAGACATGTAAATTGACAGCTATATATTTATATAAATACTCAATTGTAGTACGGAAATTTAGAATATGGCATATGGCACCCTGAGAGCTTACTCCTTTAACCATAATCACAGGAGTAATTTATTTGAGTAGTACCTGTTTATTGACACTGAGCGAATTGCTCAGTCAATTTATAAACTGAAAAATTTAAAACAATGGGGCAGAGTTGATTATGTTCTTGGATTCTAAATAAAAAAGGCTATTTAAATAAAGTATTTAACTTTAAATAAAAGATATTAAAAAAAATCACTGCAGTTTGGTGCTTTTTAGAACTGTTGCTATGTAGGAAGCAAGACAAAAAAAATATAAATCTCTGATTTTCATAGTGAAAATTGAAAGATATTTGTGAACATGAATGATATTTATTACAGAAAGTTTGATTTTGCATTCCAGATTGGGATACTCTACTAAGTATGCAGAGTACTCTGTTCCATGCTAACTATCTTTAAATTTCTGGACAGCAAGGCATGTTTTCTTGTATGTTAGTTGCAGGTCTTGAATTCATGGATGCTGGCATAAAAAAAAAAAAAAATCCTATGTGGTTGACAATGAATATATATGCTGTTTAAAATATTTATTAGTTAGCAAATTGTCTGTATGTATAATAGAAATGGTCAAGTATGAAAATCTGAACATGTAAATATGATTAAATTATCTAAAAATTAGATCCTGCATCTTTGAATCAAAAGAAATGTGTGTATAATTTGCACCTATTCATCAGAATAAACAGGGTTGTTTTTTTTTAAATAAATTCTTTCAGATGAATGCATGCCTACAACCAAAGCAGAGCAGTTATAACTGCAATAAATTTACTGTACGATATAGGAAAAATTGAGGTGGGAATTATTAGGTATCTATTTTGTCATGAAAAGGCTTAAGAACAGGTGCTTTGGAGTCACAAACATTAAACAAACAAAAAGCAAATTACTTTTCTGATCCCACCTCCCATCATTAAATAGCTAGGAGAAAATAACAGAACAAGAAAATTTCAATAACAGACAAATCAAAAACTGAAAATCCATTAGTGTAGCTATACATTAAACAGAGAAAAAGGTATGCCTTACATGTCAAATTTTATCATTGTGGTCAAAACCAAGAATCTGGATACATTATTATTACTATTGATATTTCTATTTACAGTAAGATTGACTTTAAAGATTTGTACAAAATTGATTTTTTAAACATTTAAACAATGAGAAAAACTGGATCACATTTTAATATATAAATATTTTCAGTTCTATATTTAGAACAAATGTTCAAAATATGTTGAAGTGTATTTACCCTAATTCCAGTAATTTTTTTCTAAAATATACTTAAGTAAGAATTAAGGTAAGGTAATAAAATTATCCTATGTTGTTTACAAAACTGGTTTCTGAAGAAATAATCCATCAACTCTTATTGATGCAATATAAAATTGATTCAAAAGATGTTATTATTCCATTTTTAAATGTTCTTCTAGAATATATTGATTGATTTGTATTCTTCCTTTCTTCAAATTGTGTCAGAAGGGAGACTTCATGGACAATGAACTACTTGAAAAAACCCCCCAATCAACTTTTTGTCTTTGAGATTTCTTGTAAAAAGTGTGCTGTCATTACTACAATAAAAACTCTTTTAGAAAAGAGTTGAGAACGTGGTCCTGTTTTTTATGCTTTTTTTTTTCCCAAATCAATCTTCTTGATAGCACTCAAGTCATAATTTCCTTTTTAAATGGTTGTTTAGAATTCCCTCATTGACATATTAGAGCTTTTTAAAATGTTATTTAAAATAGATCTATACATAAAATCGCATACATGTTTTCTCCAAATTATTTTGAAGATACTGTTGTCGAAACATTTCTATTGATGATATTATACATTAAAGCAGTAGATTAATCAAGGTCATGAACTTCTGAAAATGAAATAACAATGTTATGTATAATGGCAGGATGCACTCTGGGACAGCTCCATATTATTTTATTCATAGATCCATTCCTTCAAGTGCATCAACACTACAAATTTTGACTTACTACGATTTTACATCCAATGGGAGATAAATGAGGCCAATGGGAGATAAATGAGGCCAAAATCTGACTAGAGATTTTCTCTGTCTATTTCCCTGCTGCTGTTCCGAGAGAGATACACAAACCTGAAAAATACCTGCAGGACAGTTAAGGTACCCAAAGACATAACAAGTGGCCTAGGCATCCAGCTGCCAGCAGAGGCATCAAACCCTAGAAATAAAGCAGAAGTCCCAAAAGTCCTCTCTTGTACCTTCCAGCTTCTTTGGGCTTTCAAATGTCATAGAGCTTTTCAAGTGGAGCTAGAGATGGAAATGGAAATGCATATCTCAAGTGGACAATTGAACCAAGCTTCTGAAGTTAAGCTTCTGAATCTCAAGTTAAATATCTCCATAATGACTGAACTCTTTCAAATAGCTTTCTTACATTCATTAAAAAATACTAAGCTAAAAATTAGTACTGATCTAAAAAGCCTGATTGAAATCAACAGTGAATGCTATCAGCAGATCTACATTACAGAACAAATTATCTGTAGTTAGCAGAATCTGAACTTACCAACACTAAAAGATTGGTTTCAGGGGGTGGAAAGCCTGCTTTCATCAAGCTGGTATATTTATAGACCAATCATCTGACAAGATGTCAAAACATGAGAGGAATTCCTGGAAATGAACACAATTGTAGTGTAAAATAAGTTTAAATGAACTTCAAATTGTATAAAGAGCAAACTCTAGATTTTGCCTTTTTTTACTGTAAATAAAAAATATTGAAAATAATGCTGTCCATACTAATGTTTGCCATGTTGCTTAACTAAATAGTATATTTAAAATAAATAAATATTGAGGTGGAAAGACAGAGTAAAATTTCAAATATAAGCATAAAAAGCAGTCTCTTACTAATCCATGTAAGTGACATAAAGATACATTTGCACTTCAATGCCCACCTGAATAAAATCATAGATTTCACATATGTTGGACTATCAAGCTATGCTTCAAGAAGTACAAATATACCTGACTTGAAAGACCTTGAGAAACTGAATTTTGTTTTAGATGACCAACTCATGATCCTTGTCCTTGTATAGTATTTCATGCACCTCAATTCACAAATGTACTACAAAAAAAATAATTGTTTATATAGCCAAAACATTGTTAAATATTTCAGCCTTAGCAGAAAATATTCAAGTAAGAACAATGGAAGAAAATGCACTCTACAAAAAATCCAAGGGCTTGCTTAATATACCCAGATTTGTTTTCCATATATTCTGAGAGACTACTTTGTATCCATTTTTAGGAGACATAGAACAGGAATAGTTGAACTGTTGATTCTGGCTTTGACAGGCCATATTCTAATTTTGTCTAAAAGGCTCTTATTTTCTTCCTGCCCTATAAATCTGAGGCATTGCCACAATTGAATTAGTGTAATAATAATAGAAAGATTTTGGACCAGATATCTATCCAGCTTTCTTTGAAAGAACCTTTTAGGCTAATGATTGCTGACACTGAAATTGCTAAGTTTATTACCAAGCTAAGTCTTTGAATAAAAGGTACATTGATGAATCAATCTCATCTTTTGAGGAGTGCAGCAGGAATATACTGTTCAAGAAATATCCTTCAGATATCCTTGTGGTTTTGCTTATATTTATCTGACATGCAAAGAATCAATCATGTCCAATACAGCTGGGTGTGAGGTTGTGGGTTGTTTTTTTAATGGATTTCCAAATTACTACTGTTTGATAAGTTATTTAGTACTGGTTCAAAGATAATCATCCGCATGGATTATGAGGTAAGTTTTCATGCCTAATAATATTCAGTTCCTTAAGGGGCTGTTAAGTTGTTCTTACCTGTTGTAGTATTTTATTTGACTATTTTTTTGTTTCCTGTGACTAAGTAAAAGGCTTAATCTCTTTCTGAAATGTGGTAAAAAAAAAAAAAAAAAAAAGCCTTTTTTGTCAAAGCAATGTTAAATAAGATTTGTGTACACGCAGCTCCCTGATCTGGTATGGCCCTCTGATGATTATCCTCTATTAGTTTTCCAGCTTGGTAGTGATGAAATTGAAGGAAGTCCTACGGCAAACAAAAGGGATTTCTGGGTACTGGGACGTTTGGTCAAAGGAGGCGCACAGGTTGTGCTCTCCTCAATCCCTTCAAGACCAGGGTGAATACTGAAAGGAACAGGAAAGCTAGCCTGATTGCTCCATGACTTAGAGGGTAGTGCTGCTGGGGAAATATTGGTTGTTTTGACTATTGGGTAGTTTACATTGGGTTTTGACTATTGAGTAGTTAGCCTGATTGTGACCGGTGGCTCTACTTGTCTGAAAGGGGGAAAAGATTCTGACTCATGACTCAGGGACTGATTGAGAGGGCTTTAAACTGTGTTTGAAGAGGGGAGGGGACACAGCCAAGCTTATTGATGTGAGCCACGGAGTGGAATGCTAGTCTTGAACGTGAAATGAATCCGCTGAAGGGCATCTGCAGCAATGCAACCATACAAGGTAACAGATCAGGCCCCATTGCTGTCTTTTCTCTCTTTGTTTCTCTGGCTCTCTTACTTCTTTCTCTTTCTTCTGTCTTTCTCTTTTGTCTTATTTCTTTGCCACAGCTCTGGATCATCCATGTAGTAGGACCAACACAGGATCTAAGCACTGGTGATATTTGCTTTCTTCCCTTGCTTTGCCTGGTCAAAGCACAGCTATAAACTTTTACTCTCTACTTCATACTGAACTCTGCTGTGGAAGTGGAGAGCTTGTGTAATGTGGCTTGTGAGACAGCCCCTTTGAGGAGTTTGTTGTGGGAATTGAGAACTTACTGAGATGTATTATACAAAATTTAGGGCTTCTTTGTCTACAGTTTTGTGGAAGTCTACAGTTTGAATCTTATTATTTAGCACCTTCTCAAGTCTAAATAATGGGCTGATCACTGGAGTTATGGTAACTGTATAATAAAATCACAAGATTCCCTGACATGTGTCCACTATTTGTCTTTGTTCAGCCTGACAAGAACTTCTAACAAACATCACAGTCCCTACCTGTGGGTGGTGACACTGCCTAGAAGTTGATCATAGCAAGAAGTGCCACAGACAAAATTGCCTGCACAATGAAGTTTTAATGTATATCTCTGCATATTCACCTTTTCCCCTAAAATAAAAATGTTTTGCCTTGCTTGATCAAGTACTATGGTTTTTTTTTTTTCCCCAATAAATAGGAATTTAAAACTTTGATAAATAGGAGGAGATTCACAGGAGCTAGAGAAATGAGTGAGAAATAGGATACTTATCAATATCTCTCAAAATGATTCTTACTTTTCAGATCTTATTGCCAGTATTTTGGTTTTATACATAATTGGTAGTCTGAAAACACTGCATAAGTAATTAATATTATTTAAGATATAAATATTTTCAATTAGAGTTTAATTTTTTTTCTTTCCTCTCTCTCAATATCTATGTCTTTTTTTCCTTTCTCTCTCTCAATATCTATGTCTTTTCAGTTCATTTAAAATTAAAGGGGTTATCAGGGCTTTCTGAGGGTGACAGTGTCATCTAAGAAGAAAGGAGGAGAAAAAATAGAAAGGTTCCATCAAAGTAGGTACTTTGAGAAATGCTTCTGACAAGACCCAGACTGAAGCTGACAGCAGCTGGATTATGCAATCAATTTATGTAACTATGTAAAGAAATCTTCAAGAGGAGGTGAAGGTGGTTTTGAAATTTTTTTTGATTCTGCAACATCTGTGGATATGATTTCACTGCTAGGCACAGGCAAAGCTTTTATGTTGCAGCACAAGAAACTGAGGCTATGTCTGCAAAATACAATTCTCAGGAAAATTAATTTTTTTTTCTATTCATTATACATTAAAAGGTAAGAGCAATCAGTGAGTATGCTGGCTGATACTTTCCATGGAAAACAGAAGTGTGCTGCATGCATCCTTGAGGTCAAAATCAGTAAGGGGAAAATGCTTTCTCTCCAGGTTTTCTTTTGCTATTGCTTTCCCTCTGAAGTGATGAGAGTAAATCCATTCAAATAGTGTCCTGGCAGCAGTTTGACATTTTAAAAGATCAAAAAGTACCATGTTAGATAGCTAGGGAGCCCCCAGACTACAATAATACCAAAAAGGAAAGTAATAAAGTAAGGAGCACACATATGGCCTGCAGTTGCATTTCTTGCTATTGATTCTGAAACTGCTGAAGTGAAACTTCTTTATCAGCAGCTACATAATCAGCAAGTCAAAGCAATGCATCTCTGTCTGAAAGTACACTAAAACCACTATGTCAATTTAATCAAAAATATCAGTTAGAGAAACCTAGAAAATTACATGACATTACATATTGATGGACGTAAGACTGTTGAGATCTGCCAAGAAATGTCTGGAAACACACTGATCTTTGAATTATTAGACCCACATGTCATCTGTTGGAGCTTCCTAACATGTGGAAGAAACACTTTTATGGTTGTACTCTTGAACAAGTAATGGTTTGTACACTCAGAAGTGAATCAGTCCTACTGGCTGCACACCAGCTTATGTTGCAATGTCTTTGTCTCCTATTTTTTGCTTTTGGTGTGACTACCAAAACAAATGGCACTTCACTATACTCAGAAGAATAATTTGAGACAATTAATAAATCTATAAATCCTTTCTGCTATAGACCTTGTTTACTCTGAAGTTGTACAAAAGACCAGATGCAGTTTGAGATGTTCTCTTTACTTCACTGAGTTCCAAGGAGGTTTTTCTTCCATGAAAATGTTTTAAGAGACTATAACAAAAACATATTAGCCCAAAGTAAGACTAAGATTTGGGGGAATAAAAAATCTGAATATAACAGTATATTTAACTGTGCCATTTCAGTGTGCAAGACAGTTTGGATTTGCATTATTTTATGCGTAGAAGAAAGAGAAATTGGTGCTCAGGACAAGAATGCTTTCCTTCACTCATTTTTCAAGCATTCATCATCTGTTTGGTCTATTTAATTTGGCTTCTGCTCTATCATTTTAACAGGTTTTTTTTTTTTAATTACATTAGTTCTTTAGACATATTGACTATAAAGTCATACTTGAAGAAATGCTTTTGTAACTTTTAGAACTAATGAGAATTAATATTTGAAAAAACAAATTTGCAAAAACGGGAGAAAAAAAATTTAATTCATCTTCATTAAAGTACTTGTTTGATCTGTTAGAAAAAAACCCACAACATTCAAAGTTAGTTTATTTTTTGGATGTGAGGAAACTGCTGCATCTTCTGTGTAGAAAATAATATGCAGAACAAGATCATTAGTTGGTGTTACACTTTATTTAAATTTACAGACTGCAATAGATTAACAGCACAGTTTGTGCCTACTGTACATGCCTACAGTGATTCAGGCTTTGTATATGGCAACATGAAAACCTCTGTCACAATAAACTTTAAGAACTAGGAAAGAGTCTATACCTTCAGTGCCCTCTTGTTTTAATGTTGTTTGGTGTTGTATTTAGATAGCTGTGATTACAATAAAGCTGTACATGTTGCTGCCTTTTTAAGAAAAGTCTACTCATGTCTGAGACCATTAACTTAGGCAAGAGCCTCAGCTTTACTGTGTCCTTTCTTTCCAGCTGTAAAAAAAAAAAAAAAAAAATATATATATATATATATATTATATATATATATATATATATATATATATATATATATATATATATATATATCAAGCTAAGTGCCTTGCTACGTCTTTTCATAATCATGAGCTATGTGAGTCAAGGAAAGTTCTGAAAGTTCTGGATAGGTATTGTGACATTATGAGGAGATTTCACTTTATACTGCATTCTAAGTATCAATAATAATAGACCATAGCATTATTGATGCTCTTCTTAATTGCAAGCTTGGAGACCAATGACTCAGAGTCACAAAATTCTCAAAGATATAGGGGAGGTCCAAGCTGTAAAGTGCTTGCCCTTGAAAAATATTCTCTATCTCTGACTCACAGCACTATTTGCAAAGAGTTTTGCACTGAATATACTGACATAATGATTGCAGCAGCAGATTATAAATAGCTGTATTTATACATAGCTCTAAACTAAAAGAGCAGCAGCTTGCTTGAGACATTTTTAGTAAGAATTTTCCCCCACTCCTTAATTTATTCCTTTCTCCATTATGCTTCAGAGCAACCTGGGCTGGAAGCTTTAAAACTTATGACTCCTCAACATGAAAACAGACAGTTTTAATCACATTTTAGGTGTTGTGGTTTTCAGAGAGAGGAGAGGCTGCTATACGCTTGTCCTGTTTCCTTAGCAACAGAGCAAGGGGAGCTCAGGAGACTCTGCTGGAGGGAGCCTGAGATGCTCACGTGTTGCTCTCAGTATCTGTCTCCACCTGCCACAGCCTACGAGAGGACCAAAAATCAAAACCAGCTTGCCAAGGAAAGGTTCTGTATATATGATTTAATACTACTCCATACCAAATGTGTTAATACTGAGTACTAAATTTGCTTGGTTAAGCATTCAGTGGTCAGGAGGGGGGCAGAAAAAAAAAGTGACAAATATGTATTCTAGGCTCTGAGCTATGCCAGTTAAATTTTTTTATAAATTTTACAGTGTTTCTGTAAAATACTTACTCACAGTGAAGATACTGAATAAAATTTTCATAGTTTCAAGGACCAAAAACCACTCATTGTTTTGGTTTTCCATATGGCCCAAATTGTGGAGCCACAATAAAATCAATTATCCTTTGAAAATAGAAATACCTTGTCTAATCTTCATGGTACTTAATAGAAATAAGATAGTAAATGTAATATATTAATTTAAGCAGAATATATTAATTTAAATTGAATAAATAAACAAATATCCCAAACACACTCCCTCCCCCAGGTTTTGAAGGACTTTTCATTAGGTTAACCTCATCTAACTTTGGGTGCACAGCTGTGGCATTATCTTATTCTCCATCTATAATAAAAAGAAAGTACAATTCTGATTTTTGGTTCCGTCTCCTCCATCGCTGGAGAAGTGTGAGCCCTGTAGCACTAGTGGTCTGATGGAATCTGAAGCAAGGTCTTTCTCTATAAAATGTTAATTGGACTGACTTAGGCTTTGGTTCCATACACATGGTATTTTTTGGCTTTTGGACATAGCAGGATTTTGTGCGGGTCAGTAAGATCAATCATCCTATCAGGATAGCCTTCAGTTCTTTTCTCCCCTTAGAGGGAAACCTAGCATAACTAATTTCTCAGTTGAGATCTCACTTCACTACTCCTTCCCTGGCACATCTTATGACATTTTAACATGGATGTGCCAAAGCTGTTTTTTGGATTCTGGATGCAGGCTCAAATGAAACACCCACTGGCCACTACCTCATCCTTCCAAAAAAAAAAAAATCACAAAATGCAACATTGTTGGATAATAGAGAACAATAAATCTGTCATCTGTCTGCTACACCGATCCATTTAAGATACCTGGAGAACTGGAGAGTTACAGCCTATTTAAGTCCTTGTTTTTCTACACAATAGAAGCTAGAGGTCCTGTTTGCTGCCCAAACCATTCCTTCTCCATAGTCATTAATGCTCTCAGCATTGGAAAGAGGCAGAGCTTTAACTTGGACCAAATGTGTGTGTTTGTGTGTGTGTGTGTGTGACATTAGAGAGCGCATGAAAAACAAGCTCGGAGATAAAACATCCCATCCCATGAAGGGATACAAAACTTAAGGAAGAGAAGGTCTCAGGAGAAAATGAGCAGGGAGAAGGTTTCTCATATTGCTTCTTAATCTCACAGACTGTGAATATATGTTCACCCAAAACTTAGTCCAACTCACTTCAGGATAACAGAGCTTTGAACTGCTGTGAAAGCACAAGCCAAATCATCTTCCCCACATGATCACATGGTCATGCATTGCATTCTTCCACCTCATAAACTGCTAAGCCAGTAATCTAAAACTGAATGCTCATGCTTACAAATGAATACTTCTGTCCATATTTCAGAGGGAACAATTTGGTTTCTTTTTATATAGTTGAAGTGGCTGGTACTGGCCTGAAATATTGCATAGATGGTCTACTGTTATTCCTTGTGTGTAAGCTTTGTATTCCTTGTGTGATAGCAGATGTAATATATATACTTTTTTGGTTTTTGTAATAAAAGCAATGTATTCATGATGATAACAGAAAAAGAAGTGCTTAGGTCTGAGGTGGAGACAAAAAAATTAAGCCCTCAAAATTAATAACATTTTCTGTGGCTTTTGTCCAGAAAATTATTTTCTTAACTATTTTTATAATTTATTGAGATTGTTATTGTACAAGTATTTTCAAGTTATTCAAAGAGTATGAGTTTTTTTTCAGTTCACTGTCATGTCCATAATCCAAAATTGGATGTTGCTTTTTCTTCATCCCATCTCTAGGTCTGTTGCACTGGCTTTTTGAAATTTGACAAAATACAAAGCAAATTTTCATTCTTCCTAATCTTCACTTCTGTTGACGTAAGAGTCAATAGATTTTGAGCAAGTCTAAAAAATGTTTCAGGGGTTTCTTTTCTGTCTTCTAGTATTTTTGTCAAATTCCAACAAGAATTTTTGGTAGTTTGAGGATTTCAATTCCTTCATTTATAACTGAAATAATGACTGTTAATTTACTATACAGAAAAATGAATGCTTCAAAGCTGCAGTCTTGTGAGATTAATTAAATTGAATGAGTAGAAGGAACACAAAGCAGAGTTATGTTTGCTTGCTTGTCAGTGCTAAGACAATAAAGGCGGGACAGGGATGGAACAGAAAAAAAAACAACTGGATTTTATGAATGTTTGGAAATAAATTCAGGACACTATGTAATTTAAACATTAAGATATTCTTAAGGGATTGAAATCATATGACTTAAATGCAAACATGCCAATTTTTGCAAAAAATCATAGGCAAGTCTGGTCAGTGTATTGGTCTGGCACGTATTTGTATGCCAGATGCAGAATATAATTTTCAAAAGTGCTCTTCTCTAAGAAGAACCCACCACATACTATATGTTCAGGAAGACAATTTTTAATTCTCTGCTACTCTTAAGCTTTCAAACTAGTTTAGCTGTTTTACACATTCATCAAGTTGTGTTCCATATGCTTCTTTATTTCATGCATTAGGACAAATAATGCCCTTATGATGTCTTGAAAACTTCTACTTTTACCACAACTATTGTTACTGAACTGTTATCTAAAATGAAAGACATTTTTGCCTTGTTTATAAGCAAACAGTTCTGTTGGGTCTTTAATTTTTTCTTTATATCAGAGGTTAATTAGAATATAAATCATTCTGCAGTATGATTGATAGATAAAATAGATATAGCTAGGTAGCTTTAATACAGAACTGAAGAAAGACTTTTCATGAAGGAAAGAACATTCTGTAGAATGTTTTAAATACAAAGACTGGAAAGATGATGTCTTCATTACTATCACCTCATAATAGTTGGATATGTTAGTTATAATGTTATAATGCAGAAGGAAATCCATCTGAAATTCTACCTCTTCTAACTTAATAAATATTAGCAGTAAGAAGAGGTAGAAGTTCAGATGGATTTCCTTCTGCAAATTGGTTGTCTACCCAGAGGCAGGAGGAACAAAAAAAAGAATAAATGCTTTACATAAAATTTTATGACTAATTTTTAGTGCTTTCATTAAATCAAGTAAGCAGGTTTCATATAAACACATTATTTCTGCAGTTTCAGTTGAATATTAATAACTTTTTGTCTTAATCTACTGCCTAATGATGTTATGAAGTCTTAAAGAGCTGGCACTTACGCCCATGAAGGTGTTTGCATTTTAGTCACATAGAAAATGACTTCGCTTTTCCATCACTTCCACATGAGACCAATGTGGATTTAATTAATTCATGTTTATGAAGCATTTTCATATCCTTGGATGACTTGCACAATAGAAATGCCAAGTGGTAGTTTTAAATAGCAGAAATTGACCAAAAAAGTAACCTGTTATATTTTATTTAAAATAGTTGAGATTATATTATTTATATAAATTATTTACGATTAATAGAATGGGAAAATGTTATAATAGCAACTTTTAAAAGTTTGTATGTTTATTCCTTAGCAGAGGAGTTACTTAGATTGGAAAGGACTTTAAAGATCCTATATCTTCAATCCCAGCACCACGAGCAGGGATGACATCCATTATACCACGTTCAATGCCTCATCCAACCTGGCCTTCCAGAAATGGGCAATCCAAAATTTGTCTGGGCAACCTGTTCTTGTGCCTCACAGCCCTCTGAAAAAAGAATTTCTTCCTAATACCTAACATAAATTTATTTCAGTTTAAAAAGTTTCCTCCTTGTCCTATAATTATGTGTCAGTGCAAAAAATCACTCTCTCTTTTTTTTTTTTTTCCTTTTTTTTTATAAGCCTCCTGCAGGTACTGAAAGGCCACAAAAAGATCTCTCTGGAGCCTTCTCCTCTCCAAGCTGAACAAAGACAGCTCTCAAAATGTTTTTGCAAGAGAGGTCTTCCAGCCCTTTGATGATCTTTTGGCCCTCCTCTAGACTAGTTCTAATAGGTCCACATTTCCTTGTATTTTGGACTCCAGACCTAGATGCAGTACTTCGGGCAGTAAATAAAAAGTAATTTAAAAAGAACTGTATTTTTTATGGTTTATACAAAGATTTTAAGGTTTTAGAATACCAAATTTTACTGTACCAAAGTGTCTGATACTGGATTAGTACTCTGCAGTAATTTATTGCTACAAACCTTCACAACATTGAGAAGCATTAACTCCCACTGATACTGGGGAGAAATTAAACTGCTCAGATCTGTACCAAAATTCTCAAAGGTCTGATCCAATTTCAAGTATCTGAAGAGGAAAAAGCATTGAGAGTCTGTATTTTACCACATGAGGCTTGCTAAATGAAAAGTGTGATGATTTTTTAGGTCATCAAATTTGCTTATGTATGTTGTATCCCAGTGATCATTTTGTGTGCCGATGAATCTTTTCCAGACTTTCCATTTTCTCAGGTGGATTTCCCTTCCTATTTTGCTGTGCAAATACCATGACTCTGGCTCATTATAATGCCTCACAAACAGCTTTCCTGAGCAGCATACCTTATTTTGTACAGTTTATTTATGATCATCTCCCTGGTGCTGTCCATACTTCTGGAGGATGTTTTCTTCAAGACCTGAATTGTCTTCTTGACTCCCTGTCTAAAAGGTAACACACCATCTGTGTGATGCTTTTTGTCACTATCATAATTTTAATTGCAGGGGCTGGCTGATGACTGGTTGGGCCATATCAAAACTCTTTCTACTTGCTTGGAAAGTATTATAGCTCTGCTAAGATTTTCCCACCTCATAAATGAGATGTCATTGTCAGATCAGAACGCTTCCCAGCTGTAGGTATATTTTCTGTGCTACCTCATATACCAAATTTTTTTGAATTTTCTTATGATTTTCTAGTGTCTAAGAAGAAATCCTGCTGTATAATACTCAATAAGCATGATGTAGGATATTCATGCTTTGTATAACTGACACATTTTTTATATTTTCTTTGATATGTTAAGCCAATTGATTCAGTGAAATAGCTTTAACAGAAACTGAGTCTTTGAATTGTCTTGAGCATAGATAATTTTACCATAACATATTTCTACTAAGAGTAGTCTTATTAATATTAAGGAGTGGGTGTTTGGAAGAATGTGGAATAACTCTCCTGCAATGCTTAGAGAGCAGGAGAAAATATCTTCAGCCTACAGCTGTTTCAGATTAAATATTGGACTTTTCCTGCATTCCAAATCAAAACCATTTTGAAGTGTGTTTTATTGACAAATGATCCTACAGATTTCCCACCCACAGATGCTTAAAAGCACAGAGGCAGGTACTGTGCAGCTTGGAAAAGTACTGTGAAATAAAGTCAAAACTAAAAGCATTTTCTGGATGGGACTGTGAAAATGCCTCCATTTGATAAAGAGATCAAGATGGCATTTGATGTAAAATCTGTACAGAGGCCATGTATTGTGCCTACTCTGACCCATGCTCTCTGAAACCTTACATTTGAACAAATCTATGTGCATAAGTAAATCCTCATTCCAACAGGACTTTGGTATTATGCTGTCTTGGGAATTTCTGCATTTGAAAATGCCCTGTCTTTTTAAGTTTCTTCCTCTATTTCCAGTCCCAGGATGGCTCAGAAGAAGTATAAGATGTAGTTAATGAAAAATACAGTGCAATTGATGTTGTAAACTAAAATTATTCTATCACAGAAATACATAGAGAAAAAGCTAGAGACATGAAATCATACAGTTTCTTATATTGTGAGATTTTACCATGTGATTTACTGCTTGGTAATGCTCTGGCAGTACATGTTAAGTTGAAGAGTTATCAGTTAGAGCTCATGTCATTTGTTCTAATTTCGTTATTCATATGAAAATAAAAATAATTCTTTACTACATTAAAACAGCCCCATGCAATAACAAAAATAAATGCTGCAAAAGAAACAATTGGTTGGAAATATTTCACAGTGGGAAATACTTCTCAGTGTGTATTCAGATTCTCAGTGTGTGTTTGCAGCTTGTGTCCTGTACTCAACATAACACTTTCATCATATCAAAAATTCTCATGACTGTGTGTCAAACACGTAAAACAGTTTCCAAAGTAATTTCCTCTAGATGCAACTACTGCCTTCAGCAAAAGTAAAAGTACTTATAGAACACCTGAAAGTCCTTTAATATCTGATAGGAACAAATCACATCAGAAAATATCTGAAAAATATCATCACAGCTTTTCTATTTTCACTGTCTACTGAAGCTCAAATTTTAGACTGCATTTTTCTCTTCTAAAGATAGCTTTTGAGGGTCACATTTACAATGAATTGCAACTCGGTTTGTAGATATACCACAAAATAAAGGCTGAGATCACACAGTATTTCTGTTTGTGCTCATTTCTTTCAACTACAATTCAGCTTGAGTAGCTACATCTTTTTCAAAGAAAAATCTCAACATTTATGTGCTGCATGCAACAGCAAGGACAACATGACAACACCCT
The DNA here is from genome assembly GCF_027579445.1 of Ammospiza nelsoni. NCBI lineage: Eukaryota > Metazoa > Chordata > Aves > Passeriformes > Passerellidae > Ammospiza > Ammospiza nelsoni. The sequence goes on along the minus strand of NC_080634.1, from coordinate 75,688,970 downwards.
CCAGTCTTCAACCAATGAAATTAAAAATGTAAATTATCCTGCACTATCCTAATCAATTGTACTTGCTTCCAGCGCTATCAAATAATTACAATCTCTTATTTCCCTTTTCCTTTTTCATGAGCAAACCTGTATAGAAACTTGCTTAGAAAGGAATATAAGAAATGAGAATTTGTTTTTCATTTTTTCAAATCAGCATAAGACTTCTCAAACTGCTGAAAAAGTTACTTGTATTTTATTTAGTATACTGAAGGTGTGTTGCATCAAACATGACATGACATATTTGTCGGAGATTAAGTAATTTCTAATTTACTTAGTGTCTGTACATGTAGGTTAAATCTGAGTGCTTTGCTTAAGTTCTAAAGATTTGATTCACCAAAAATAATCGATCTATCGAATCTAGACAGTATACTGAAAATCAACCTGATTACAGATAGATAGCCAGCCTACATTTGCAAGGGCCATCTATTCTGCACGATTTCCCCCAGCCACCCTCCCAGGTGTAATCTCACAGTGGTACCATGTCTCATTATCTTCAATCATCTATTGTCATCTGTTGACACTTACATTCCAAAAATAAAAAAATGCCTCAACAGTGGAGGCAAACAAGGTTTAGATTATGGATATTACAGCAGGTGCTGGGAAGCCCACTGAGAGAAAACAGTGTCAAATCTCTACAACATGAGCACACAGCTTGCTGTTGCTTAGAGTAAAGGCAATTTTATGGCAAAGCAAGGGCACAAGGGAACACATTCAAGAACAAATAAGTAGAAGGGAAACAGAACATAAAATAAAACAGGCAACCCAAAAAGTAGGAAAATGGCCAAATATGCATTTTTACCATCTGGCCAAGAGCAAGGTGCCTGATGCCTTTCTTTACACTTTGGATGCTGGCAAAATGAAAAATACACATAGTGTTTCATGCAGTAAGTAGAAAATACAGTTCCATTGTTCAGGGCTTTAAAATCACAGTAGAAAGGAAAAGATAAGTGATTCTTATTGCTACCTGCAATCAGTCAGATAGAGGCTGACTGATTTAGAAAACAATTTTCTAAGCTTTTTGAAATGCACAAATATGTTGGTGTTATTTGTGTGTTTTTTATACACAGCAGGTAGATGAAAAGTACATTGCAAATATAGAAAAATACCCCAACAAATTCTAGTGTAAAATAGCTTAAATTATGTTTGAAACAACTGCAACCAAGGGATAAATACTGTGCACCTGTACAGAAAGCTCAAAAAGGAAAATCCTGGAAAGAAAAGCCAGTTTCGCTCCAGAGGCTTGAGGAGGTCTCCAGAGTAGCTATTACCAGGCACATGAAAGTCTGGAAAAAGGCAGTAAGTATTTACCAAGGGGAAACTGTGCTTGACCAATTTGATTGCTTTGTACAATGGAATAACTTGGTAAGGAGATGAAAGAAAGAATGAGGGATGACATGACCTCCCAATGGCATCTTTTTTTCTAAGATGGATTGGATGGATAGAGTGTAACCTGTATGAAAAACTGGTTAAATGGACTAGTTCAAAGGATGTTGGTTAATGGCAGTTATCAAGAGTGAGTCCCTCCAGACATGTTTTAGGGTTCAGTACTACTCAGTAACTCTATAAAATGACCTCCATGACAGCAGTGAATGAACTGTCATTTCATTTGCAAGCAATTGCAACCTGAGGGGAGAGTTATATAGTGGGGGTAGCAAAAAGTGGAAGACTGGGCCAACAGAAACCACATAAGGCTCAACAAAAGGAAATGTAGAAGTCTTGCATTTGGGTCAGACTAATCCCTAGTAGTTCATGGGAGATGTAATCATAATCTCCAGGACCTGCGCTTCTTGTCATGTCCACAGTGACAGGACAAGAAACAATTGACCAGAAGTCACTTGAGGGGAAATGCTTGAAGTGATGGGAGCTATAAATAGTAAAACAGATTAAAAAAAATCAAACCACTAAAACAAAACTGAGGACAATTAACTGTTAAGGTAAGATGCCTGGAGAAATGGTGTAATCTCCCCTCACAGGAAAGATTTAAGAATTTACTTGATGGAGCCCTGAATAACCTCCCCAAAATTCCTGCTTTGAACAGAAAGCTAGTTTAGGTGATCTTCAGAGGTCACTTTCAAACCTGACTTTTGTGTAATTCTGTGATTCTGAGCTTCTGCTGAGGCAACAACTTAAATGACAGGTACTGAGATAAGCCATCCAATTCTTCCTTGTCACATCTCTAAATCTGACATCAAGAGCCCCCCACAAACATTCTCTATCATGCACTATCAATCTAACACCGAGATGTTTCCTTTTTCTCCTCATTCCTGAAACTGGAAATTTTAAGTTCTTTTTTAATCTATGAAGTCTCAAATCCTTCTTCTTGGCAGGCTTTTATCAAACACGTATTGCATTCCATGCTGTAGATGTCTCTCATTATCATTGAATCAATAGCAGGGAAGACACTTATGGCATTTGGGCATTTGATGTTAAACTTTCTTTTTCCTTAAGATTTCTTCACTTAAATTTCAGTAACATCTTCAAATTATGGTCTCAAGAAGCTTGAATCCTCTCTAAGCGACTTTCTAGCTTAAGAGGTTTTGTTACAGTCATTGAGCAGCATATCACGCTCAGACTTTATTAAAACATGCACTTCCTATTTTAGTATAAAACAGTTCTTTCAGTTGGATGTATACAATATTAACTATTGCATTTTTTTAGGTGAGAGTTTTTTGGTTTGTTTATTTTTGGGAAGGGTGGGGAGGACAATTAATTTTTTATTTTATTTTTCAGAGAGAGTTCACATTTTGAAGCACACATTTCAGAATTGAGGCAAACTGATTTTATATAAAACTTGTGGGCAGCTATATGTTTCATCTTTATTTACAACACTAGTTTCATAGCAACTAATATAACTCAAGGGTAAAATACTGTAAGAATACTAAAAACAGATTAAAAGGAAGATATAAACTAAAGATGTAAACTAAATAAACATTACTATGAGATACTCGAAAGGCTTTATTATCACTTCTGAAAATGTCAGTGTTACTATGGGAACTTCAGGTTTTTGCATTTGACATGATTCAACTGTAATAAGTTCTGACTGAAAAATGAAAACATCAACAGCAAAAAACCCAAGAAATTGTGAATCTTTTTTCTTTAAAAAGTAAAATTTCATTTTCCTTTTATGTCATCCCTCAGATTGAAAAAAGAATGAGAAATTCTGTCTCTCATGTCACATAGGATTCATTGTCGAAGAAAACAAGTCGTAGAGTTTACGTAAACTTAATTTCAATTGTTATAAGGTTTTAAATTATCAGTGGGTGTATTTTTAGCAAAGATCCATTAACCATCCAAAAAAAGTCTGCATAGTCTGCCTTTAAAGTTGAAAATCTTTTTTGGCAATAGCTGGCAGGGAAGCAAGGTCAAGATTTTGAATGCTACTTTGCAGCAGTAGAACACATCAGAATATTATGTTCCCTAACTCAGCTTCTGAATACTTTATCTTTGTGAAGACACCGTTGTATTTGCAGCACTATTTATTATATCTGAGAATTCTGAGAATTTTTGAAGATCTACAATGTATACCATCCAAGCTGCACTACCATCCAAGTGTGCCTCACAATCACAGCTCTTTCCACTCTTATTCCCCTTCTGGATAGTCCTTTCTCTCATCTGTGCAGTGACAGGAACCAAATATGCCTACCACGGATAGACTTTTCACTGATTCTGATAAGATTTGTCAGACTGTGTGTAGTAGCTGCTAGGAAAAAAGGCTATTTCCTCAACATTAGATGACTACTTTGTCTGCACATCATCACAGCAGCAGAAAGCTGATGTTCTGATCAGGGTAAAATGAGTTAGTATATTGCTTGAACAGCTTTTTTTAAGGAAAGATAAGGTGGAATTCAGAGGTTCATCAGGAAGTCAATACTGTGTTGATATCTAAATGAGATTAGGGAGGTTTTATTGAAGAAATAGTTTATTTGCTTGTGTAAATGTAATGCAAAACAGACCTGCTTCTTTCAACTTTGGTTGAGTTCTGATTTATGTAGCAAACCTAATATTTTGCTACCCACAGATTTACTTAAGTAGCTATAATTTCTCATCCCTTCTTTTTATTACAAAAATGAACAGTGGAAACACAGAAGTGCATATGCAAAGACAGAGAATCAGAGTGTCCATACTATTATGATGAAATTGATGTAATGCTGACATACAGGTGAATCTTCCTTTTAATTCAATTGAAAAGCTTGATCAAATATTTATTTCCTGTATGTTGTGATAGACTGCAAAGATGATTAAGAAACTCAGTTGAGTCAAACTGACAAACACTACATAAACCTAATGACTCATTTTCCTTAGTGCTATCCCCAAAATTTTCCATCTAAATGTGGATCTAAAATATACAAGGGAGTCTGAATCTGTCGACAACACTGTCAAAAAGTGATATTATAGTTTATTACTTCTAGAGTTGTTTCTTATTATTTTTATGCAGTTCTTATTCATTAATTCTTATGCAATTTGCTTAAAAAATGTTAATTTTAAGTCTTATTTCTCTAGAGCTACAGCCAGTGCCATCTGCTGCGGCCAGATCAGAGGATGAAACATACAAACATCAGTGTCTCTTCTGCCATTCCTCGAGAGACCAAGACTCTCTTCTCACTCAGATTTCACAGCCCATATCCCTCTAGATTTTATCTAGTCTCTGACCCTTCCATGTTTCCACATCACTGGACTGACATACACTCTGTAATCAATTGACTATGGTTATGAGCTTGGATAAACAAGGGAAAGCACAAACCTTTAGTAAGCAATTGCTGCTTCAGAGTAACATACAGTACTTCATATCAGAGAGAGACAATTTTCTGACTGATTGGAAGAGATATGAGAGAAAAATCTGAAGGCCTGTCACATCTGCACATATTCTTCCTTAATTGTTCATGTACAGTTTAACATCCACATGTATCTTCCAGTGCCTCAGTGAGCAGAGCTAGGGTAAATTGGTTAACTCAGTTCCTTTTTAAGTACAATAGCACACTTGAGATTTTTGCAAAAGGAAATAAAAGTGCCATTTATGTAAGACTTCTTATCTTAGCAAACTAAATGTATTCTCCAAATGCTTTCTTCGTTCATGCAATAAAATTGCTGCCTATGTGATTGTCCTTTTGTGCAAAATTGAGTTTCACATTTGCTACTGAAGGAATCTTGCTGATAAGGTAGTGGCTGTGCTTAAAAACTTTCTGTGCTGTGCTTATATTATAAAACTACCTTTTAATGTTATTTATATAAATTTAGAATTGCAAACTCAAGTCAGTAGAAAAACATCTTTTTCTGTCAAAAAGTCTGGGACATACCTCACAGACGACAATATCTCATCACTTTTTGAAGTCACAGAGAATGCTAAGGAGTTTCTCATGTGTAGGCAATTGTGAAATAGAAATGGGATGTTTCCTCAAGGAGTGTCTAGGAAAAGACAATTGTAGCCAAAGCATGGCTTTTGAAAAGTAGTTTCCAGAAAAATGGAGGATGTCTTTTTTATTGCAAATATTCTCTAAAAATGCATAATATAATTTACAAGATTGCCACTACAGGATTCCATTACATTTTCTTATTAATCACAAACCCAAAATATTATAAAAAGTGAGGTTTGTTTTTTTTTTCAGGTTTATTCGGTATTGCATCTTCTTTCATTTTTTTGTCTTTTTGGAAATTTAAATTATGTGCCTGTTTTTCTTTTTCAAGTTTATTTCAGACAATTTATAAACTCAAGAGCACAAAAATTTTGTACAATCAATATACAGCATCTGCCGATACAAATCCCCATTTGGGTCTTTACAATGATCAAATATTTGCTACATTGTCACTGGAATATCACTTGTGGTGGGTTTTGAATGGATTTGGCAAGGTGTGATTGCATAAACACATGGATTTTATATAGCCATGATATCACCTGGACACTACACTGCATTTAAAGAATCTCCACAGACTCAAATCTGCTTTATGAGATGCAAAAGAAAAATCTAAGGAAGAATATATGATAAATAGTTAGCTTGAGTATTGGTAGGTCTTGACTTCAGAAGCAATCCTATCAAACTCAGCAAAGTTGTGATGTCTGTCCATGTACAGGATTGGTACATTTAAGAAATACTAGGAAATACTAGGAAATAAATACTAGGAAATGCTATTTACAAATACTAGAAATACTAGGAAAGTATTCCTTACCCTTTATCACAGTCCCAACAAATAATCTGTCTGTCCAGGATACTTGAGATAAATAATAACAAGAGAAACTGCCATTTGAGCCAAATTTTGACACTCTAATTATAGATACTCATAAAGAGAGGAGCCAGACAGCTATCCATGTAAGGAACTTTCATTAACTCTAGTATTAATCACATTTTTTCCCAGTACAAGAACCTGCTTTAATTCATACAAATCCAGAATGCTGTGGGCATTCTTAGTGAGGGGGATTGAATCAGATTTTCTTGTTTTTACGGACCATACTTAGACTATGTATTTGAAGTCCTTTAATGAAGGCAGTTAATAAGGTTACTAGAAAAAGGGAAAATGACAGCCTTTTCTGGTGAACCATCCAGAGACAAAGGCTCATACAGGTGTTCTAAATTTCTTTCTGAAAACATTGGTTTTCTCTGTTGCATAGGTAAGAAAGCAAGGAGTGCCCTCTAGAAGGCACCCGGTGCCACTGCTGCTGAGCAGAATTATGCATGGTGACAGTGGACCAAATATTCATTTAAAAAAACACGCTCTTCCTCACAAGATAAAGACAATTTAATAGAAAATATAATCATAGATATCCTTTAAGTATTTGGATTGGAATAGGACTCAGCAAATCTTGGTTATATACGCCAAGAACTTACTGCATTCTGACAAACTAAAGCAATTTCAATATAAATATATCAAAAGGCACGGGGTGGGGAGAGGCAGTACTGATCTTCTGCAGAGAATAAGGAAGACTAGGAATAAAAATATGTGAGAAACCAAGACAGTAGGCAATAAAGACAGAGAACCTGAAATAATTGACCCTGGTACTCAATACTACTACTACTACTACTACTACTACTACTACTACTACTAATAATAATAATAATAATAATAATAATAGTACAAAAGGAAAAAATGCTGTATAATAAAATATTTGTGTATTATGAAGTAAAGAAAATCAGGGATGTGTAGCTAGCCCATGTAGGTTTGATCCTGATTCTTCATTCATGTAACATGCATAACTGAAAATAAATGATGCAAGGAAGCTGTATCCAGCTATTACAAAAAGGAAGTATCTTTTGGTGCCACTTTTGTTGAAGGTTTAGTGAAAAGATTTCTGTAGGAATAATGTATATGTAAATAATCTAATCATTTTAGTGTTTATGACAGAAAGCTGTCAGATAATCAGCATTTACATTGTGCACCTTCTTTGATACTATTTAGCTGTCATAATGTAAAAATTATTCAGTATTCAAAAAATAGTTTGTGCATAAATATGGAGTTTTGTATTCAGGTCGAATATTTTATGTTTATTGGCTTAGAAAATCCCAAATTGACTGCAGATTCATTTTTCATTTTTCTCCTTTTTTTTTTTTCTCTTTTTTTTTTTTTTTCTCTTTTTTTTTTTTTTCTCTTTTTTTTTTTTTTCTCAATTGCTGTAGCTAGGAAGCAGAGACAGTCTGACATAATGGTGCCAATATTCAGAAGACAGTTAATAGTTCATGTCACTGGCTTTTGCAATTATCACATTCTTTGATGATCTAATGAATCAATTTTGAGTATAAAATACCAAGGTCCAATAAGCAAATTTTCTATTTTTAGAACAACGGGCTTTTGATTAAAAAAATACAAACCTATGCAACAAATAGTTTAGCCCTTGCCAAAATTTTCCTTTCAAGAAAAAAAATAAAAAGAGAAAAATTTATAAGTAGTGACATATGATGCCAATAAATCGTAGATTGTCATTCAAGACATTCTCTCCAATATACCACTGAAGCCCTCTTAATTTTATTGACATTTAAATGGTGAAGGTGAAAACATGGAAGCAATGATGAGTAGTGGGGAAGGAATGGCAGTTCAACTTGTCAACATCAATGATGATATATGGCCTTAAGCACTGTAGGGTACTTTTCAGAGTTACTGAATAATGTCATCCTTTGCAGAGATTTAAAAAAAATCATAAAATAAAAACATTCTTTTGATGACTTTCTCTAAATCAATTGATAATGTAGAAATCCTGGACAAATAACAACCAGAGATAGGATTGATCTGAGCAGACATCTTAAATCTATGTGTGTCATTCTATGTTCCCTTCACTGCCAATGGAAAGGCCATGTCTCAATAAATTTTCTCAAAAGAAAAGAAGAAATTTTTTCCAAAAAAAATCTGCAAAATTGAAAAAAAATTCTTCATTGGCTAAGGAGGAAGTCAGAAGCATTTATCTTACATATGAAATCACTGTAGATGGAGGGATGGAATCTACATAACTTCAACATGTATGAGTCCATTTCTGATTTTGTACTGCTCTTTACATGCACATTTTAATTTTGTTGTGGCACAATTTCTGTCAAAATTTCTTTCTTCAAATTGCATACCTGGTTCACATTTAAAAAATTGTTTTAAATTACTTTTAAAAGTTTCTAGCAAAATTTTCCACACAAGTGATTAGTTATAATACCTCATGTCATCCTCTCCTTCTTTCAAGTCCAAATTATAAAACTAATATATTCTTAGTTTTTGGTGGTTTCTAAGAAAAGTGAGAATTTTAGGGAGATCTTTATCCTTCAATTACGTTTATCTATGGAGCTAATTATGATAATGACTCTCATTGCTTTGACTTCAGAACTTAAAATTTGCTGTAGGCACTTACATTTCTGTAATATAAAGTTATCTTTACTGAGGAGATGGACAAACAAAAGCATAGGAATAAAACGGAAGTGGCACACAATTTTAGGTTTTTCTTATTTATTCAGGCATTACTTTAGGTCTTTTAAATTTTCTTTTGCTAAAAAACAATAAAAAAATCCCCAGCATACATAACTCATATAAATATATATTCGAAATAAAGTAATGGTGGCTTGCTTCGAGAAATAAAGCACAGATGAGAATGGACTTTACCAACACTGTATCCACTTAATGCAATTTTTCTTCTAGATTTTTTTTAAAAGAAAAGAAGTCATTAACCACATTAATATTCAGTACTGCTCTGTCACAGGGCAGATGTTTATCTGCATGCTTCATTGCATTGTGAACAATGTGACCCATGCAATTGCCTTTCATGATGTGGAAATGCTTGCTATGCAGAAATATACACACATAGCATTTCCTAAAATTTTATAGCAACATTCTGCTTCATAAATGTTAACATTTCAAACTTATTTTTCCTCCATTCCATCATTTCTCCATTTTCTACACACAACTACATAGATTTCACTTAATTCAGTCCAGGATCCTGTGTCTGGGTCTTAAAATTATTTCTACATCTTTACTTACTCAAAAGTGAAAAAGTTTTGATTTGTGCTATATTTATCCTTCATTAGATCAGGTTAATATTTATATTTTTCCTTAGTAACCATAGAGAACTAAAATAACCTCACTGTAAAGCAGAGATAAAATATGTCAGATGAATGCTTATAGCCTAGAAGTGTCTTTTTTCCCCATCTCACTAGAAAGGATTCAGCAATTATATATGAAGTAGATATGTAGAGGCATGGAAATGTGGATGTGCAATGTCCTGGTTTTAAGTCTTTCACTATTACTTGACAAGAGCAAGAAGCAAGCAAGAGGAAAAAGAAAGAAAATATTAAATACATAAATACATAAAAGAATGCTGCCCTTCTCATTCATCTGAAAAGAAGAATGAGCTCAAAGCCATGAACAAGATCAGTATTCAGTAATGCTCTGAGGACACACAAAAGACAGAAGTAAGGTTTATTTCTTCACAGGTAAGATTTACCTCTACAATAAAATCTTCAGCCTATAATACTTAATCAAAATGTAAACTCCCTTGCAAAGCAAGAGCTCAGTACTAATCTGCTAAAGCAACGCAGCATGAACTGCACTTCAAGTACAACAGTGCCACTTATTTTCCTGCAGAATACCAAAACCACTCACAAAGCTATCTCTGCAGGGAACTGCTGTTTCATTTTTCTGCAAGCTGACAATGGGTACCCAGACAAGATACCCTCTTATAAGTAATGTGGGAGTTTGATGAATGTGTGAATACAAAAGGAGTAACAGGCTGATTTGCGCACACTCAGGTAAGTTATGAAAATACCTACTAAATGAATAGTACATACTATGTGAACAATATTTGATTTATACAGAAGGCTTGTTGGATTTCTGAATTAGAATGGAGTACAGATAAGGATATATGGGGCTGATCAGTGCATTTCTAGAGTGTTAAGGTTCTTGAATTTTTGAAAAATATTTCCTTCCAGTAAAAATGGAAGTACTGAAGATTGTAATTAGGACAAGAACCTAAAAGATGAGACAGAATGCTAAGTAAAGCATTGGATTTCCATTCCAGAAACAAAATGAAAGCAAAATACTCAGAACTCAGACACAGGAAGTGATTTTTTTTTTTTTTTTTATAACATGGATGATAATAAGAAAATAGAAATATGTCACGAATGATCAACTTTCTGAGTACACTCTGACAAGACTAGGATTTTCTAGCTACTGGCCCTGGTAGGAAATCTGATCTTTACCTATAATCAGTTTTCAATTGCTGTATTATGCAGTTAAATTATGCAACACCTGTTAAAACAGGACATTTCTAAAGATGAATTCAAAAGATTTTGTGTATATTTTTCATTTTCAGTGCTAAAATTTTCATTTGATACATTCTCATTTTAGGCACTAAGCCTCCTTACCTTTCACATAAAACACCTATACAAGTGTTAGGATTTAAAAAAAAAAAACAAAACCAAAAGTTTTAAATGATTAATCAGAATCCACTTGGAGAGAATTTTGAATTGATACAGTGAAAAAAGCAAATCAAATCAATTATGTGAAAAGACAGTCTCAAGGTCCTAGACATGTCATGTCAAAATGTTCTAAAAACAGAATTGGAAAAGGATGGTGCAGATACTCAAGACCAGACAGGAAATCAGGGCAGATGATTTTAAGAAATTGTCAACACTTTTCCCGAGCTGAAAATAACAAGCTTGATTTTACAGAAGGTAATCAATCAATAAATGGGGTTACAAAAGCAGTTCAGGGCACAGAACAATGGATCTTTAGTCTAGAGAAGGGGTAGCCAAGAGAAAAAGAAGCAAGCCTTTTTATTAGACCTGGGTTTCAAAGCTGTCATGGACAATGGCATGCCAATGACCTGCAGTTTAGTGTCATGAAGTGCTGGGTTCTAGTCATGCAGAAATTCTTTCCTCAGCATTATGTATGAGGATTTGATCATTATTTATTGGGGAGCACACTGAGCAGTAAATAGCATGAGAATTCACCATCACTTGCTTCCTCATTCAGAATCCACACAATATGTTTTAACAATTTATAGCTGCCTTGTTATATAATTGGCCAATTTTTTTTTTCCTACTATGAATGATGATTTATATTAAAGATAACAAAAACAGTATATGTTAGGAACTTCAATCCCAAACCACTAACAATTTCATGGCCTGGATCCTTTTAATTATTCAACCAATTGTACTATAATGTGTATAAAATAATCCAGGGATTTTTTTATAGTGGTTAAGATTCTAATCCCTTGCATCTTTTCACATTTTTTGAAGTCTGCTGAATTCAGTAGAAATATGAATCTAGTATAATTGGGAGAAAAACTACATTTCTTGGATCACAACATTATGTCATATTTAGTAAGTCTACTTATTTGAATAATGGTAGAAAAAATGCAAAATGTCAGGATCACATAGTAAAATTAGAGAATATTTTCATTCTAAATTAGTGGCAGTCAATGATCTAAAAAGTAAAAACCTAGAAGAAATCGGGGCATTGGAAAAATCCAGGGTCAGGTATTCTGTTGGCTATGTGGTATTTTATTAAGGGATGTGGCTGCAACTGATCATAGATGGAATCCTATATGTCGTGGCAAAATTTTCATGTTACACATCTATTACTGACCACTGTCTCCAGATGTCCTTGCACAGAGAATGAAGTTATGGCTGTGGCATAAGTGATCCTTTCAGTTGTGCCTGCTAGTGTCACTTTATTGAGCCATTCCAGTTCTATTAAATTTTGCAGTTATAATACAGTATCTTCATTGTAACATTCTAGCAATGGTAAAATAATTTATCATACTGTTCTAAAGGAGGTCAATGTTTATACTGGACTCATCTTAATCAAACAAATTAAACTTAAAAGAAAAGGCTTTTCATGCGGTACTCCAGAACACATGTTGTGACTCTCGGGGATGATGAAGTGTAGTAACTGAACTCAATGTTCCTTGAGTCCCTTCTAACTCCACTTTTTCCATGATTCTGTAGAAATTAAATCTTTTTCTGTAGAAATGAAAGATTCTTTTTCTGTGAAGTTGAAATGTCAAAAAACTCACAATTCTATCAGGCACCAGATCTCTAATAGAAAATCCAAAACTGTGTGTATTGTCAGAGTCTAAATCTTCAGTAATTCAAAGTGGATCCATAGTGAACAAAAAAAAGGCAGATCTTAAAATAGTGTAATTTCTTTTTTAATACAGCTGTATTTACTTGATAAATATATCTAATATATAGATAATAATTCTTCAACTGTAGAATTTGACTGACATACCTAAAAAGGGAATTATATGATAAATAAGGGATATCTTAATTTTTTTGTAATAGTAACCAAAGTACTTTTAATTATGCTGACACAATTAAAGAAGAAATCTAATGCATGCAGATCCATGCAAAATTTTTTTACAACAGGTTCTCATTAATTTTGGAAGGACTTAACACATCTGCATGTCCCAGTTGTCTGAACTTCAGGACTGCTACATTTTCTTTGCTATTCTTCACTTTTCACTTGATTGTCATATCTTTATGAGATTTATAATATGATATGGATTTTTGGTTTTCAGTTTGTAATGAAAACATTTATTCTTGTCTAGTTGGACGTTGAGACCTGTGTGGTTTGGCAGAGGCAATGGTCTGAATAGATTTAATCAGATTTAACCAGTCAGTTTCCTTTTGTTAACAAGAAAAGGACAGAGAATCAATCCATGAAAACAAAGAAATCATATAAATTTTAAATGGAGTATATTAGAGGCAGAAACTTTTACATAATTACCATAAAAATAAAATTGCTTGTCCAAAAGTGCTCTTAGTTCTGATTTAAACTAAAGAAAAATCATGCTGAAATTTATCACAAAAACCTATTTTCTTGCAGCACCCTCTGCTGCATTTGACATTTAAAAGATGAATCTCATAGAAGGATGTCATTTTCTAACGCAGATATCCTTCCATGTGTCAAATTGTACCTGTTAATTAAAGAAAAGTTTCAGTAAGAAACTTCAATAAGAAATATCATTCAAGATTTTAATGCTTTTCATTATAGGACATGACCTATTGTATGCAGCTTAGATAAAGTGCTGGACTCAGGTGTATACTACAACTGATATAGGGTGTCATGGGTAGGTATATATCTCTGGTGTTGGTAAGTGTTATCCTCATAGGGAGAAATTCTGTATGCAGATGTTCCTTTTTGTTACTGTTATGAAGTAACAGGGAGCAGCAGCAGAAAACATATGTTGTCTGTTAAGAATTAAACAAGTCCTTTATTAGGAACTCTTAGGGAAAGCATTCATCATCCTCTGCGTCTGGGGTATTGATTTGCATATCGTAGTTTATTCAAAGTTCAGGAAATATGAGTTCTGTTGTGAGGAAACTTTTAGGAAAAACTGTAATTCTGATCAACCTGCTATTGTTTTCTATTGCAAAGTCAGTAATATGCCACATAGAGACTTCCTTAATTCTTACTTGTAGAATGATAGAGATGTCTGGATTCCAAACACAATTTTTTCCTCCTGTCTCGCTTAGAAAACTATTTACACAACTGGATTGAAAAAAAAAACAACCCATTTTAATATGTTATAATGTTAATATGGAGTTTCTCAAGGAACCTTTAGATGTGGATCCTGATTCATTCTTTTTATTTGTAAAGTTGAAAAAATTTCTTCTCATGAGAAATTCTGGTCTTTACCACAGTAAAAGATCAATTGTTGTAACATACAGTATGGGTCAAAATAATAAAAATTTATTTAAAACAAAAGTTTGGAAATAGGGTCTTAAGCACATTACTCAGAATATTAAAAATATAAAAATAGATTTAAAGTGTAAATCCTTTAGTATAATACCTGATTCTGTATATGCACAGAATATTAGCATGTACTTCATAGAGCTTCATAAATCAGTGCATGGCTCAGAAATAAAGTCTTACTTGCAGTGACAGATACATAACAAAGCTGGACTGTGGGAGGTGGCAAGTTGAGTTAACTAGTTTTAGTTCTGTTTAGATACATCTGACAGATTGAGACCATATTTTTTATATTCAAGTTGTAAATGTCCCTTTCACCACAAGGCTTTTGACTCTGTACTTACCAGCACAAGGAGTTCTGAAAAAGAAGAAAACCAGACCAAAACTGTTCATAGCCTCCATTGTGGCCTTTTATGGCTTTATGTTTTATTAGAATCAATGAGGTCACTGATGCATCAGAAGGTACATTTCTATGATGCAATTCACTGTATTGTAGAAACAGCTGAGCAACCTCTGGAAAAAGGAGTAATGAGTACGGAGAATAGAATAACTAAGTTAGTACTGCTCTTTTCTTTGTTTAATTTTTACAGTGGCATTGATGTTGTTGCCCAATTATTCTAGACATCTCTGTTGATACCTCTTGTTGTATCTGATAATTTAGCATTTCAAAAATACCACTGATTACACTGCATGATGGCAGGGGACATGTTCTAAGGGAATAATGCTTTAAAACTGTAAGTATGTTTGCCATAAATAGCACTGCCACTATGATCAGGAGTATTTCTGTCACAGCAGTTCAACAAAATTAGGAATTTTTGTCTCTGCAATATGAATAAGGATTCAGGAAAGAGTTCCTGTCAGTCTTTTGCACTTAGCAGTTCACACATGTAAAAGGAAAGGGCTTGGCTGCTGAAACGAATCAAGCCTGAATGGATGGATGTTGGTGCTGATGTGCTCCACACCCAAGAATGTTGGGAGGGGGCCAAAAACCTCTCTGTTGGTCTCACATAAGGTGACCTGATCCAAGGGACTGGCTCAAGCTTTGCTGACGATAGATTTTGCTAAGTTCACTAAAAAAAACTTTTTCCAAAGCAGAGTCTCCACCTTCAGCAAACACTGTCAGGTAAAAGAGGAAACCAGTTTGGTTGCCCTGATTTTTTCAAGAGACCAGCAATTTCTGACTACCCCAAAATTCTGGTTGTAGCCATGCCAGTCTGAAAGAGACAGTAACAATTTTGGGGGAGAGAGATATGGAATACAATAGTATGGTGAGATACCCATGATGCTTGTGGGTTTGGGTGATGATTTTTGGTTTTTTGTTGTTTGTTTTCCCCTAATGATTTACAAGATTATGTATTCTTAGTTTGAGACTTACTTGAAAAATATTGTTTCAACAGCGACAATGGATTAGATTTTTCTTCATAAGTTTTTTTCATAATTAGAGAAAATATTTTAATTTTAAATTAGGAAATTATCAGATAGTACAAGGTGAAAGACAACTCCCCCCTCACAGAAATCCAGTAATACTACTTAAATACAGCAAGAAACAGCAATTTTGTGATTACAACATTTAATATAAAACATAATACTGTCAAATGTTTCCTTTTTGCTTCTATCATTCTTTTTGACTGGTGTTTGATGACATTTCAAAAACAAGTTTCATTAGAAAATTTTCTGCATTGTATACTAATACACTAATTGCTTTATAAATGCCACTTAGTATGTATTACTCTCATGAACACAGCACATTTATAAAATATGGGTAAAATCTTGTGACACTAGCTTAATTCTGCAGTAAACTCATTATTAAAATGGTATTAAAAACGTTATCATTGAAAGCTGACAAAAATTGTTTTCCTCTTCCTGGGTTAGAAACATAAAGAACACTTGGTGAGTGGCTCCAGGCTTTTGACTGGGGGTTCCTGCATGCCACTGTACAAGTGACCTAACAAAGAGATTAAAGTCATGTTTCTACAGTATTTCTAGTCTTATGATCTTACATGCTTAACTCTGTATTAGAGGATTTCAAAGGAGAATGCCAAGAGCGCTTCCTGCTTTAGTACCTTACTTGTTCTGCAGCCATACAATTCAAGTGTACTTGCAGAAATATACACATATTAATGTGGTTTAATTTATTTCTGATCAAATTACAAGTAATGGACATAAACTCATGAATACACAATATGTTGTAATTATGATACATTTTACATTCCAGGAAACTACCAAGGAAAGAACACTGTTCAAATTACTTAGGATTTTTTATCTTTTCTCATAAAATTTATAAGGCATAAGAAAAGAGTTTACAGATTTCATTTCTTGTCTCTCAGAGTTATTGAATGTATTTTCAAGCTCAAGTCCCAGTGTGTCACCTGTGAGGAGTGACTGCTCAGCCACTGACAACAGTGTGAGAGTTCCCAGCTGGGCTGGGGTCTCAGGGTTTTCTCCTCTCTCTAAAGGCAAACTAAAGCCACATATTCAGCCTGGCTCATAAAGAATTGCAGTGGAAACACCTTTGCACCAGGGCTGTGAAGCCTGGACAGCCAAACCATCACAGGCACCCTCTGACACAGGTGATGGCCAGAAGTCAGGCAGCGTTAAAAAGCAAGCATGTGTCTGGTATGGGAAAGGATGAACCACTGCTCCTTCAGAGACTCTGTGCATCTTTAAAGGTGCTGTAAAAGCTCTTTTCATAATTTTCACATTTATTTTGCACACAAAAATCCACCAGCAGGGAACTTCCAGGTGACCCTGTGGCTAAAGCCTTGCACCCTCTAGTCCCCTGTCCTTGCTGAGGGCCTGCTCAGCAGAAAGCAGCTGTGAGCATCACTTCTGGAGTCAATGCAACTACAGTCACAAAATGCTTTTAAGGTCCCTCTGGGAAGGCCCTTATAGCTCACCTAGGTCCAGCTCATTATCTTCTGCTCTTGCTCCCCCTCTCTGACAGGTGCGTCCTATTTTTTTCTATCTCTCTCCTTCACACATCTTGTTAAATAAAATTAACAAACGAAAACTTCACATTTACATCAATGAAAGCCATTTCTGTTCTTCCTAGAATAGACTAGGGCATTAAATCTTTGAACTGATTACTGTTGAGTCTTAAAAATAATCGCAGTATTTTAAGGTTTACCTGAAATTAAGCTTGATAAAAAGCAAACTGGTAATGTTTATTTGATTGTTGCTTACAATACAATATTTTTTAGCAACTTTCTCCACAGACTTTCTCATTTTTAATAACATAACATTAAAAATTAATAAAATCATAAATAAATTCTCATAGTCTTTTGAGAACAATTGAATGTTCAGGAAGGCAATCAAAAGTTGTTTTCTCATACTAAGCATTTTATACTTTTGTTATCCTCAGGTCTGTGTATCTCAAGCCATTTACAAGTAGTCAAGAGTCACATATTTTTTCTTCATTTAAATAGCAGAAGCTGTTTTACTCAACTACTGCAACTAACTCATCCATTCTACAACCATCTGCTATAGAAATTGTTAGAGCAAAGAGTGGATGGAATATTTCTCTCCAGCATCCTTCATAACTTTCAATCATTTTTGTATCATTTTTTATTAAGTTCTTTCCCCATATTAAGCCATATTATAGATCTAGTCTTCATCCTCTAATTCTCCTCTGTGCATTCCTTTCTTCTTAATTATTCTCCTATCTGCATAGTTTTGTTGGATATGATAATTAACTGCAAAGTCATTGGCTCTATTTTTTCCTTTGTTGCCTCTATTCTGAAAAATCTTTGTAAGCTCTATACAAAGTGGTTCAGGCAATTTACCTTGAAATATTTTTAACATACTTAATAACATTTTGAATTAAAATACCTGTTTGAAAGGTTGTTTTATAAATCACGTTAAAATAAGCAAAAGTTTCACAAATATATTTTCTGAGTAAATTACTATCTATACCCAAATTTTCCATTATCTCTAAAAAATGTTAATATCATGTTTTGTTATAAGACTTTGGGGTGTTTCTCTGGTTTTCTTTCATTATACTTTTTTATACTTCAATATCGACTGTGGAAAGTAGGAAAAAAAGAAAGAAATAAAACAAGCAAAAATCAAAACAACCACAATCAAAAAAACAGCTACAAAGAAACAAAGAAGAATGAGAAATAAAGGAGAGACTAATAATTAAGCAAAATATAATACTATTATACTTTTTATTTTAGCTTGAAGTTTCTCTGTCAAGAATAAATACTCATGAAAGATAAAGTTATTTTTAACAGCTTCATTATGCATTTCATTTGGAACCACTTTTTGCATTCCCTTTTCCATTTATAACCAAAGTCATGAAATCATAAAAGGGAACTTTATAATTTTAAAGAAGCATTTGAGTAGAAAAATATTTGTTCATTTTCAGTTTGCCGAGTATTTGTAATTGACTAAAAAATGCAGTTTCCTGTCTCAAAACACTGTCAAGGCCATAGAAGAAACTTGCCATAAGATAAGCCACCACAGCAGGAATTTGAGATAAGCATACAAGAGAGGAATTTGAAATATAAATAGTAAAATCTGTAACTGATTCTGACTTCAGCAGATGTTCTCATTTGCACCTTAATTCAGGCAGAGGCATCTCCTAACAACTGGATCTTAACAGTATTGGTCTGTCCCATACTTCCTGTATAAGAAAGACACTTAGAAGAAGAGCAGAGGACACGACAGTGAAGCCAGTAGTAGTGTACCACAGCAGTGCATGAGGGAGGAAAGGAATGAGTGGAGGTTTTCAGTCTTCTCGAGATGGGAATGGGAGTGTGACAGGCCACAGTCCAAGCAGACAGGAAAAGCATCCAAAGGAGAAAAACAGCAATCACTCAGCAGGAGATGCTGAAAAGGTGTCTTGGAGTGATACAGCAGAGCTTTAACTCTCTATTTGTACTGCCTAAAACAAAGCAGAAAGCTGAAGCGACTGTTCCTTCCCCACAGCTGGTCTTCAAAATATGCCTCCTGAGCAGCCTATATTTAAGCCAAGCTTACTAGCTTGGTGTGTCAGAAATCCTTTCTTTTCAAGAGAGACTTTGTAACTTTGTAAGTCTGTGGTTAACTAAAAGGCTTATTCTTAAAGAAAGAGCTCAAAGTTCTATTTTGCTGTTCTGACTTATTATAAAAGCCAGACTTCAGTGGAAACTGTAGCAATTGTGATTTCTTTCCATTTCTTTCAAATCTTTTTCAAGACTTTGGGTCTGGTAGGGAACTATAAAACTTATAGACTGTTCAGACTAGAGCCTTTTTCATCAGGCTATCATGTAGGAAAAGTTTAATTTTGGAAGAGACATGTTGTTTTTGCTTCCTTGGGGTGAGAAATATATTGACTCAACAGAGACTCATTCTGTATTACTGAAGAGCCCTCAGTGTGAAGGTAAATATCTCAAACAAGCAAAAGCATGACGGATATCCACTTCGGATAGTCAGTAACCTTATGCACTAAGGTTGTAGAAGGTGTTCTCAGCTTGTTTAATACCTATAGATACTTTTTTTTCTTTGGAAAATGTAAATTAAAGAAAAAATTTCCTTTCAAACCTTGAGGTGTGGAGTGGGAATGCTTCCCCAAAATCTTCTTTATGGTAAACACTATCAAATCTATCAACCTTGGGGGGCAAACTTTTGAACTTTTGACTGGTTTTCAAAATTCAGTAGCTATTTAGGAAATGTTAAAACAGAATAATGAAGGAACTACATATCAGAATCTCAATAGTAATATATAGGATTTAGTGATCTCTAAATCTTTACTATTTTAGTCATCAGCACATTTAAGCAGTGTTTTTTTCTACACCACAACTACGGCGATAAGAAAGCGGCATTTAAAATATCTTACTAAATTAAATACATTTAAATTAAATAAGGGCCAGGAAAATATTGCAAATGTAATCTAAATTAAGATGACCGTCACCATAGCTTTGCTGAATTAAAAAAAAAAAAAAAAAAGAAATACAAAATGTAGATCCAATGTTTTAATTCAAAAGAGAATTTTATTTTAATGATGGCATTTTATTTTTTCCCCTCAACATATCCTGTTATTTTAAGCTTGTTAGTTTCATAGGTTTTTTTCTTTCTGGGTTTTTTCATGATAGAATTCTAGTTTTATTTCTGAGTACAGTAACTTGTATTTTCTGCATAGTCTCTTCCAAGTCCCTAGGAAAATATTTTTCTCTGCACTTTTTTAGTTTTGGCTATAAATCTGCTTCCTGCTGTAAGTAGGCTCTCATAATTTCAAGAATCTATCACTTTTTCTCTATGTTGTAAGAATCTTTTATTTTGGTCATAGCAAGGTTAAGGAAATAAACATGCAAAATGAGAATTACATGTAGGATAATATTTAATATTGCATGAACTAAAGGTGAAGAGTGGGCTTATTAAGTCTACTTTCTTTTCAGCAGCTCTCTCAAATGCAAGACAAAATTTTCACGAGTACCAAAAAGTGGTATAAAGTATCGATAAGTATTTTTTTCTTACAGATAAAAATCTCATTTGTTCCCACAATACTGTCTCAGAAAGTGGTTTTTCAACCTCTATTCTATTTCAGAGGTAGAAGGAGTGAGAAAGTTCTCATTAAAAAGTAAGTTTTAATGCACAGCAAGAAGATAACCGTGGTTCAGACACGTGATTTAGCATCATTTTTGACAGCTCATTGCCTCCATATTCTGAGTCAACTCCCTTGTGCCTTCCTACCATCAGCATTAGAAGTATTCACTGTGCTGAAAATGCCACATATAATTAGTGATAAAAAGTATTTATTTAAAAGAAAAAGTGATGAAATAAGGTGAAATGAGTTACACTCTGCAGAGTTCACTTTGAAATAGAATAAGACAATGAGCCCTTCCACACCTACATTTCTTACTTTTGCCAAACTTTTGAAAAAAAAATGTGAAGATAACTCTTTTAGCTCATAGATAAATTTGTAAAACAATGTTCAGCTCCAGTGATTTCTTTTGTTAGCAAAAAATAATTTTCTCTTGAAGTGCAATTTCTTTCTTTTTTCCCCAGAACTCAAGTTATTACCTCATCTGTTGAGCTATGTCCAGGAGCTTCTTTCATAATTTTCTTGCATTATTCATGCATGAGCCTAAAGCTGAATTTTAATATTTATATACTATAGGAAGAACTTGTGTCTCAGTCTGCCATAGATGAAGTGCAGAACCCAGTATGAAGCATGGACCAGCAATGAAGGCAAAGAACAAAATGATGTTGGGAACTAATTGTTAGGGATTAATTCTTTTGGTGTAAAGAAATGCCTCGATACTTAATTATGGTGCTCATACACAATTCCATTAAAATTAATAGAAAAAATTCTGAAGAGAGAAGTAAGTTCAATAAGAATTTTGGTGTCTGAGTCTCCCAACACCATTTAAATTTAAGGCATTTAAAATTCCATTCTTCTGCTGAGGCAGAAATTCCCTAAACATTTAATGCTAAGCTTTTTATCATGTTCAGAAGTATCTGGTTTTGGAGGGTGGGATGAAGGTAGAAAAACTCATGTGCCTCCTAAACTAAAAATCATATTTCGGTAAACAGATACTCTTAGGTCCTTGGAGGGGCCCAGTCATGCTCAGAGTGAGACTAAGAAAAGTCAAACCAGATTAGATAATTTCTAATGTCCAATCATGGTTCTCTTCAGTCCATTGCTTTAGCCATGAGGATACTCTGACTTTTTCACAAATGTGCACATTTTTTCTTTGGTCCAGTACATAACCAACAGTAACCAAACTGAAGAGTTTTCCTTGCAGAAA
Organism: Ammospiza nelsoni; assembly: GCF_027579445.1. Classification (NCBI taxonomy): domain Eukaryota; kingdom Metazoa; phylum Chordata; class Aves; order Passeriformes; family Passerellidae; genus Ammospiza; species Ammospiza nelsoni. The sequence continues at coordinate 75,667,050 of NC_080634.1, read as the reverse complement.
GGATTATTTTTTAAAATTCTCCTGGGCCAATCTTAAATCACCATCTGATTGTAGAGGAACATCATCAATATTTCCAGAAACAAAATAGACAAATACCTGTTAAGCCAACTGTGAAAATATAAATTTGAGGAGGATGAGGAAATGAGGAAATTGAGTTTTGAAAACCTTTGAATCTTCTCTGCATTTCATTATTTAATCAGAAGATAATAAACCCATTCACAGTTCTATTTTCCTTTTATAAAAATATCTGAAAATAATTGTTAGCGGTTTTGTAATTTCTCTTCAGGCTGAAATGCAGACACAATTAATTACCTTGAATGAAAACGTAAGTCCAGCTTGCAAAATATTTTAAGATTGTTCAAAAAATCCTATGCAAAACAGTCAACTTTCTGCACCTTGAAGAAATTATCAACACACTGAACTTTTAAAATTATAGACAACATAACCATTTGTTCTGATTTAACAATACAAAATCATTTATGATTATTGCAGGTATTATGTTGAGAGTTCTGCACTAAGACATGATCAAAATTCTGTATTTTGAAAACATTATTTTAAAAGTGGATTAGTACTGATGCTTCTAGATATTACAGAATTATATGTTTCTTCCATAGCTGATAGATCAGACTAGCAAAAAATATTGTGGCTTTGATTTGTGGCTGAACATATTTATCTTGACATAAATTGCAATGGACGTCTGAGATTTATTGGTAAAGATTACAGTTGATACCATTTTGATGCAGTTTTCCCTTTTCCCATTAACTGTAAGGATGTATGGATGAAGAACTGCAAGAGTACATGGATGAAGAAACTCTGTACTGTAAGAAAAGTGGTTCTCATATTTTTATTTCTTTCTTTTTTTTTTTTTTTTTTTTTTTTTTTTACTTCTCAAAATTTTTGCAGTTTGATAAGATTTATTAGTCTGAATTTAAATTAGATTTTATTTCCTGCACATCAATTTGGGAATAAAAAAGGAAATTTTTAGGAAAATGAAAATTATTGAAAATATGTGAAAGGATATTGGGGATGTATAAGAGTTGGCTCTTCCAACAGTTGATGAAATACCAGCAAGGAGGCCTTTTTGTTCTTTTTTTTTTTTTTTGTTTTGCAAATGTGAAAAATGAAGAGGAAAAAAGGTTTTGTGGAAATGGAAAAATCTGCCTCTGGAATGTCACTGAAGGAAGGAGCTAAGAAAAGTTTGGAGAATCTGCCTAAATCTAAAATCAGTTAAAAATATTACTACCCATTCGTTTCATTCACAGTGCATTCACCAGTAGTTTTGACAAGTGGTGATTGTATCACATTTCTAAATATTCTACAGACATGCACTTTTAATCCCCAGAGATGTAATAATCTGTGTGTAGGCAAATACCTATATCTGGGATGCTTTGAAGACCATGAAGTCAATGATTTACAGAACAGGAGTTTAACAGGGTTTGTTTTCTGCTTTTGATTATCCAAAGATGCAAAGGAAAACAACACTAATTTATACAGACAATTTACATGGTAGTATGGATATTTGCATTTTTTTTAATTACATGAACAAATGTATTTAACTTGATTATTTGCTCTCCAAGTTCTGAAAACTTTATTTCATGCACTAATAGCTCATATGACAGAACATTCTCTGCCAGAAAATGTGAGAATGGGACAGTGACATAACGCTGATTCAGCAATTGCTCTTCGATCATTGAACCAAAAATTAAAAAAAATACTGGCACAGAGTCTTGTGACTAAAATCTGTTCTAATTCCTTTGGGATAGTATTATTTTGTTTTTAACATTCAGAATTTTGTCCAAGATTAATCATAATCTCATCAGGAAAAATTATATTTGCAGTAGCGAATTTGAATTTATTCCCTTTCCTTCCACCCACAGTATTAAGAAGGCATAAGAGGAACTAGAAAGCACAACGTGATGAATAACATATTAAGGCTATTGATTGTCTTTCAATGTCCCAATGTAGTGAAATGTTTCAATGGCAGCCCTTCTGCCTGATTTGCAATACTGGGAGTCACAAGTAGTTCTTTCCATCTTTCTGAAAAAACACTCTTGTGGCAGACAGTGCAAATAGCTTAGTGTATTTTGTTCAAGGTCAGTGGAAAAAGTAACTGCCATAGTGTTAGTGTGGATTTCTTTCTGAGATGCCTCGTGGCACTGGTGGCTGCTGGGAGGACTTAATGCCTGCCTGTACTTCATTTCAGCTGCTAATACTGATCTGACAGTTCTTGACCTGTGGGTAATATGTGGTATATCATCTCCTTACTTCTCTTAGTCCCATTTCTACTCCCGTTTCCTCCCTTTTTGTTTTTTTTTTTTTTTTTTTTTTTTTTGTTTTTGTTTTTTTTTGCCAGTGTAGCCTTCTATCACATATCTTGTTCCAATGGAAATAGAATATTGCTTAAGTGTGGCAGATTATCTTTTCATATGTTTTGCTTCTGTTCTCCTTTAAATCCCTCTAACCTGTCCACAAGTTAAAACTAAATATTTTTTAAATGAAATTTTGTTGAAACATCCTGATTAGACAAAAACTTTGCAGGCTGTTGCTAGTTTTGAAAATAATCCTATGAAAGGGATTAAAAAAAATTAATATGGGAATAAAATATTTAATTTAATTTTTCCTATCAGAAATTTGGTTTTATTTAAAGCTCAGTTTGGGGAAATTATAATGGAAATGTCATTTCTCTACTTTGGCATACAGATACTCAGGTTTTATGGAAATGCCTATTTCAAGGCAGTGTGCATACCCTATTGGCAGTACTGAACTCACAACGGGCAGAATGAGCCTGAGGTTAGGGGACCCGATTGGCTCACTTCACCAGCTTTGTATATTTGCATTTAAGCCATGCATACCTACATTTGTGTGACACACTCTTAGACAAGGCCGAATGAAAAATAGACCCTGTAGGAGATGACTTCTAATTTCTTTTAAACATACCCTTTGGTTATTAGCGTTGGTCAATGACTGTTGACTCAATCCCTATTAGTAGTAGATCTTAAGAGCTGAGTTTAAGCACCCAGAACACATGAAGTCTCCTATTCTGTAATGTCCAGCCTTAATTTCCAAATTATAGAATGGTTTGGGTTGAAAGGGACACTTGAAGGTCACCTAGTCCAACCTTCCTGCCATAGTCAGGGACATTTTTAACTGGTTCAAATTTCTCAGAGCCCTGTCCAACCTGACTCTGAACACTTCAAATGATGGGGCATCCCTACCTTCTCTGGGAAACTTATTCCAGTGTCTCACTGCTCTGATAATAAAGTTTTTTTTCTTACATCAAATCAAAATCCACCCTCTTTCAGTTTAAAACCATTGTCCCTGTCACTCCCTGCCATTGTAACAGGTCTGTTTTCATCTTTCCTATAAGCCCATTTTAAATACTGAAAGGTCACCATAAAGTCTCCCCTGAGCCTTTTGGCTGAACAACCCCAACTCTTTCAGTCTTCATAGGAGAAGTTCCAGCTCTCTTATATTTCTGTGGTTTTCCTCTGAACCCTCTTTGACAGGTCCACATTTCTCTGGGGAACCCAGAGATGGATTGAGGTCTCTGATTGAAGTCTCTCACGGGCACAGTGATCTCCCTTGATCTATTGGACACACTGCTTTTGGTGCAGCCCAGGACACCACTGGTTTTCTGGGCTGAAAGGGCACTTTACCAGCGCTTGATCAATTTTCATCCACTAGTATCCTCAGACACTGGGACAGCTGCATTCAGCTCATTGTTCCCCCAGCCTGATTTGATACAAAGGGATTGCTCCGACTCTGGTGCAGGGCCTTGCAGCTGGCCTGGTTGAACTTCATTGATGTTCACAAAGGCACACTTCTCAAGCTTGCTGTGGTTCTTCTGGATGTCTCCTCTTCCCCCCAACAAACCAGCTGCACCAGTCAGATTGGTGTCATCTGGACACTTGCAGTCCATTTCACTGTCTGAGTTATTGATAAAGGTATCAGGGTGAGAACCTCTGAGGGACACCACTTTCTACTGATCTCCGTTTGGAAATTGAGCTCTAGACTGGAGCTTTGGATGCAGCCAACCAGCCATTTCTTTACCCATCAATTATTACATCCATCAAAACCTTCTGTCTCCAATTCAGCAGAAAGAACAATGTGTCAAAGGCCTTACAAAAGTCCAGGTAGATGATGTTCACAGCCCTTCTTTTATCTACTGATGCAGTCATTGCTTAATGGAAGACCACTAAATTAACAAAGCAAATGTAGAACCCAGACTTTCATCTTTTCGTTTTGGTCTGTTCTTTTTAAAAAGCTTACACACCAGGAGAAATTTATTTCACAAAAAATTCTGTAACATATTTTCTATGTGTAAATTCTGTAACATATTTTCAGTGGCACTTTTTTTTTTTTGTTCTTATGAGTTTGATGAAAACATAGCAAAATATATTAATTTTCCAGAAATACAGCTAGAAGAACTTTGTTACAAAAATTAAACTGTTATTTTTTATTTTTAACATAGATAAAGTTATTTGAGTTTAAAACATATAAAGATAAAATCTTTGTGTAAATGTGAAAGATCACGTAGGAGTTATAGACCTATACTACTTACAGGAAGTGTAAATATACAAGAAGAAAATTTGCTTAATTTCCTTTTCCTCTGACAACATATTGCATGAACTTTCTTTTTGAGAAGAAATTGAATTATAATTAATGAAAACTCATGTTTTACAGGCAATATAATTTTATATCAATCACTCATGTTATAAGATGTATATATTAAAACCAATTGAAACTGTTCAGCAAGAAACTTTATCCCCAATGTACTTATCTTTTGCACTTATATGCTCATTTAAGAGCTTTGTGAACTGCTTATTGCCCAATTAGTGAACAATTATAACTTAAATGAGCTAAATGCTATTTTGTTTGCATGAAGAAATCTTTAATAATGATTAATAGAGTTTTAATCAAGTACAAGTGGAGACTTAAATATTCCATGACAGAAACAGAATGACTTGAAGGTTCCTCCAAAAATGGAAAATGAGTTTTCTGTTTCTAAAATGAAAAAAAACAAAAAAATAGTGTTTTATATTAGAAGTCAACATTGTGAAAGAGTAACTTACAGTCCCGAATGTATTTTGAGCTTGTTGTGTGGCAGATAGCATGTCTGCTAAATGGACAGGGTGGAAAGAGTGGTTTTGTTTTACACAGATTGATAAAAGAATAGGCCTTCAGGACCTAGTCTGCTCTAGAGTGCCCTCTATATGAAGTCGATTATAAAGATGTTGCTAAATTTAATGTACGTCTAGAAAAAGTAGCAGGAAATTACCAGGATTATTAATACCATGAAAATGATATTTTCTGGTGTTTGGGGTCATTGCTAAGGCTAGGTACAGGAAGATAAGAACATTAAAGACTGCCTTTTTATCACTTGTCCATTTAAAAGTCTGGTGAATTTGCAGGATGTAGCGGTGAGGGTAGGTAGGCTATTTTAGATTGCTAAAAAACTTTCATATTTCTTCAGACACAACAGTTGGGAATTATTTCAACTAATTTGAATGCTAAAAAGTTAAACACCTACTTCTTAATTAGCCATTCTATGTGTCTTTTGTATTCGATGGAGAGAAACAAGCATCCCCACAGTGCAACTTCAGTGTCTCAATGTAGACAACTTTCTTAGAGTAAGGTGAAGCTCCCTGCAAAGCTGTTTCTTTGACAAAATGGTTTGTTCAAGAACTTCTAGATGGTTGTGCTAAAACCAAATCTCCCCACTAAATGACTATTTTATATCTTGTGAATGACAATTCATAACACTCAAGTGAGTGTTGTGGGCCTTACAGGGTGACAATGCATGACACTGTATGCTAAATTCAGCAAATAGATTTTTTTTCTTAATGGAAGAACAGCTGCTTCTGAACTGGGTGTGGAATGAACAGAAAAGTAAACCCAGCTATCTTCCTCTCTGCTAGTCTATGGAATTGTGGGCACAACTAGAGGGAATACAAGACACCTTTCTCTCCCCAACTCCTTCTTACTTTTTTACATAGTTTCCAATTCTGATTAGGCCTTGCAATAGGATAAATGACTAAGTTAATAAAAATGGTATATTTGTGTTCTATGTCAGAAAAAATAAACCATAAAAGTAGAGATCAAATTATGAGAAATTTTTCTTATTTATTAAACAGGGTATGGTATCTGTCTTTTTGCAAACAAATAGTTTTGTGGTTGTTTCTGGTGTCCTGATTTCTTTTACTATTAAGAGCTATCAGCCAATCCTCTTCTATGTAAACATGACCAAAAATGCATGAAGATGAATCTTGATTTGATTTTTTTTCACTTCTATGTGATATAAACTGTGAAAAAACTTAAATAATATTCCGTTTCCTCTGTGAAGTGATTGCTGCATTTGGAATTTTACACTGATAAAAACAGTAATTTCACTTTAAATACATTTTCTTGAAAACCAAGATATTACATTCATATCGCAATTTCAATGAAAAATTAATAAAAAGTGCATAATATCTAGTTTAATGTACCTATGTCTTATTCAACTAAAACAATTTTCATAAATAGGGTTCTGTTTACATCTGTAGAGCAGTGAGATGTGTTGGTAAAATTGGTAAAAGAAAAAAAATAATAAAAGCTTTCCTTTCAAGCAGGTGGAATAAAACAGTTCCAAATGCCTTATGGAAACTAATGAACCAAACAAAGGAATTTGCTAGATCCAAACAGAAAATAGCCTTTGGAGAAGGAAGAAGGGTAAAGCCTTATGTACAGTGTTGGCTTTAATCTAGCCTGCAGTCCATTGTCTCCCAAAGCAAAAAGACATGAGGGCAGACTGAACATACACAGCATATGCTGCTGCTGGCAAACTTGTGTCTCTGCTAATAAAAGGGGTTAAACGTCATGATAGTCTGGGAAAGCACTATGCCTACGTGCTTCATTTCAATTTTAGCAAAACAAATTCAAGCACATAATTTTGCTGGAGCTACATCATTAAAGCTGAAAATAGTTGCCTTCACTACACATATATAAAGGCAGAAAAGAATCACACAGTGGGGTTTAATGCTCTGGGAGAAGAGGACCATGACCTTTATGAACATGTTACCATGCTCACCATACCTCCACATGTACACCATGAAAAGAGCAGCAACACTTTTTTTAAATTTATTGTAACCTGGCCTTTTTTGAGGTGAGCAAGAAGCGCCCTGATTGTGACAGGGTAGGCTTTGCAGATCACAGAAGGATCTTGACTATCACCCTCACAGGAATGATATGGTGCAATTATTGAAAGACATTGAAACAAAACAACATGAGTTACTCTGGAAGCCATAATAATTTGATGAAAAATTTCAAAATAGAAGTATTTTTTCAAATTGATCGCTTTAATTATTGATTCTACCAGTTTTATTAGTAATGCTGGCAGAAAATAATGATTGGATAATGTTTTTATTATGAATGACTACTGGGTTTTACATACTGGATAGATTATTCTCAGGAGGAATTTTTTTTCACGAAGGATGGGTAGCTCCATAATCCTTTTCTGGAAGTTTTAGATATTATTGAATCAAGTTTTACACCACTTTCCATCTGTGATAGAAAATACAAATAGGGTTGTTAAAAGGTAATACAAACCTGCAAAGAATGGAAGTGGAGTATAAAGGAGAACTGTCTAACTGAAGTTCATTGTTCAGTGGCATATAAAATTCTTGTATTTCACTTTATTCACACTTAATCACATGGTTAAATCTATCAGAACAAATGAAATCTTAATTACAATAATTAAGAATTAAAAAATTGTACTTTGTCTATTAAACTTATGAAGTGTTAGTCAACACATCGCACAAGAATATGCAATAAAAATGTTCTTAATTGTATGGTGCTATAAAGTGAAAGACATAGGACAAACTGTCGCAGACATCTTTTTATGAAAATCCTTCCCTTAGTATTTTTTCCTCCAGAGAAGCTGAGAGGCCTCAGGGACAAAACGTAAACATTGATTATCTGCTGCTGCGGAATGTAACAGGTGGATTTTTGATTGGCCCATCTTGGATGTTTATAATTAATGGCCAATCACAGCCGAGTTAGATCTCTGTCCGAGACACAAACCTTTGTTATTCATTCCTTTCTATTCTTAGCCTAGCTAGCCTTCTGAGATGAAACTTTTTCTTCTATTCTTTTAGTATAGTTTTAATGTAATATATATCATAAAATAATAAATCAAGCCTTCTGAAATATGGAGTCAAATCCTTGTCCCTTCCCTCATCTGAAAACCCCTGTGAAAACCCTCACAACAAACCTCTCTCAGTTCAGTTTTGTTTCCCTGTTTTCTTTTTGACCTTTAATTGCCTTCGGTAATTATGGCAACAAAATTTACCGAAAATAATTTTCCAGATATTTTGTGAAATCATATCAGTGACACCACCATATTGTAAATGCTAGCATCAAACTTTTTACTACAGTGCTGTAGGTCCAGTGAATAACATCTTCTGTTTTATAACCCTAAACTAATTAATCTTATGCTATCCATAAAATATTTATTCTTCTTTTTAGAGCATTTTCATTCTGATTCCAGTTGTTTCCAGCTCCATGCTTTTCTTCCTCCTATGCATCACTGAGAACCTCTCAATATTATGTAAGTGCAGTGCAAGCCAAAAGCTGTCAGAGCCAAACAAAAGACGCTGTGTCCTCATCCAAATTCTGATTTTGTCATGCATTCCAAAATGTCAGGCTCCAGTTAGATGAGAATCATTACTGCATCCCTTGATCCTCTGTATGCATTCCCGTTGATTTAGCTCAGTAAGCAGTTAACCTTTGTTTCCAGGAAAAATGCTGACTGATGGTCAGGTTATATTCTGGGGCGCTTTGATTCTATTTTTGCATGGCAGCTATCTAGCCTGTCATTCCCCTGATTTTTTATAAATGAGTTTTAAACACACACACTGGACTTTGCTGATCTTGATGAGGTTCCTGCAGGTCCAGCCTTGTAATTTAATGAGATTCCTCTGAATAGCATCCCTATCCTCCAGAATATCAGCAGCACACCCCACCACCTCAATGCAATGTCACTTGCAATCCCACTAAGGATGGTGCTCTTTTCAAGCTTATTGAGGAGGACATTAAACATTTCTAAGAACATTTCCTCACTTTACTAAAGATCCTACTCTCTTGGGATGACCACAGGCAAAAACATGTATTGACTAGTTTTCCTATGTTGAGAATATCAGGCCCAGACTACTCCTTGATAATTTTTGCCAGCACTGCTGACAGGAAATTGTTGTCAGAGATCCCCTGTATTATTTGCATCCTAATATGTGCTCCTTTTAGCAGGTGTCAAAGTTATGAGAGTTCCCCATAAGAACCCTTATTTTCAACTGAGGACTTCCTCTAATTGTTTCAACACTCCTCTGCCGCCTTTGATCGGGCTGTCTGTATCTGTATCCACTCTGATCCCTACTCAAAGCTCTCAAGGCAACTCCATTTCATAAGAGTTCTTTCATGTGAGCTTTCCTTTTGGGTAGAGTACAACTTGTCCTGCCTTCTGTAAAGAGTTTAGAAGGACATTATGTCTGTATACCTCATTCCAAGGGCAAGTATTTGTCCCACCATGTTGCTGTAATTCCTATGACATCGTTATTCCATTACTGAAAGACTTACAGTTGCCAGAAGTTCCACTCTTTTTATTTGTGCAAACTGCCTTTTTCAGTTCCTTCTCCAGTCTTCAGTTTTCCAACAGTGGATTCCTTCAGTTCCTAACTGTTAATTGTTTCCCTACTTGGCTGTTTGCTGGTGAGGGCTGGCTTGTCGTCTCAGGATCCCGTTTATTTTATAAATTCTGCATGTTTATGTGCAGACACTTCAGCCCTCAACCATCCCACTTTCTCAAGAGGAGTGAGACAACCATAGCAACCTGGGTGCTTCCCCATTTTGTGTGAGCTTTGTTCCCTCATCTGTCAAATCAGCTTCTAGAGAATACCACTGAAGAAAACAGGTGAAAAGATACAGTAAGAAGACCATGCAGTGCAGCTCTTCCACCCTTGGCACAGAAGGAAAAAGTTCTCATGGTAATCAAATACAAGATTACTTCAGGACTAGTTTTTGTACACTCTTAGCATGTAATGATAAAACAAAACTTTTGCTGATACCATTCCCAGATTTTAGGAAATCCATACAGGATTTCTAGATAGGTTACGAAAAGATATCTATTTCTCATTGACTTATCAGAAGTAACCTGCAAGTCTTGACCTGTATTTAGATACTTACTTCTTTCTTTAAGATTTTTAATGTTGATTTTTTTTCCCCTCCATACTTCCTTGCATCTTTTAGGTATACAGAAGTCCTTTCTTCAGACATGTCAGATCCAGCGTTTCATTAGGAGCAGCCAGGGTATTTTCAATTCCATCCTCACTTGAAGATTAACTAATTAGCACCCCCCTCTAAAGAAAAGCAAGATATGAAACCTTCAACTTCTAACTACATGAGATATCCTTTAAGTCTGGACACTTAAGAATTTAGTTTTAGAGTGCAGTGAGCCTAAATAATAAATAAGAAAAGTCATATTCATAGTAACAGTTACTACAGTACCAAATTATGAATGTCCAGGGTAATAACACTCTTAAGATTCTTAAAGTGAGGTGTAATGAAGCTAGAACACAATATTACATAATTAGCAAACTATAAGTTTGTTTTTAAAATATTGAAGTTTACCAAAAGAGTAAATAAAACAGCTGAAAGCATCAGTAAATCATGAAAAAAAAAATCCTAAAAAAATAACTAAGAAAACTCATGTGAAAAATAGTTTACAAATACAAATTCTCACGCAATAGGAAAAAGTTATCTGGACAAATTTTCTGTGAAGATTGGAGATCATTTTGACTGGTCTGGTGTAATGGAGTGTTTACAGAGGAAGTAAATTGCATTTTACTCCTATTTTAGGACACCTTAAATGGTCTGCATTAAGGCTAAATGATACCACTAAAGTGCTAATATTTACAGAAGAGTGTAAAGAAATCAGTGTTTCAAAGAGAGGGAATGTTGCAGTTAGTTTCAGTGAGTAATATTTCTATCATTACCTGGGTATTTCTTCAGTTTACTATAATATTATTCCAGTTTTATGTTAGTAAGGCCAAACTAAATTTTTAGTATAACAATAGGTTTGAATAAATGTTAGATTTCACAATTTTTTATAGATTTTATTACTCCAAATGTTAGTGATTTGTTACAAGTTTATTGGTGTATGAAGATTTCTAACTGTACTCTGTTAAGAGTATCTATTTGATAGATTATATTTTCCAATCATATACTGCATTATGTAGTACATTTTATCCACTATTCATTTTATTTCAACATATAATATTGATTCTAGTGATCATATCTGTTATATTCAGTTATATATTTGGTTAATATTTTTAAAATTCTCAGTAAGTTACAACACTCAGGAGAATTCATCACTTTTTACATTTTATATTGCTGAAATAAAATATTAGTGTAATTTTTTATTTTTTGGTTTTTAGACTAGCTCACAGACTTACCAAAAATTTTCCTCAATAAAGTTTTCACTATATCACTGAATCACTGGGTTTCTTCTGGACGTCACGAGTGAATTAAAAAAAAATTCAGAGGAAGAGATACCATATCAATCATCTATACTATTTGCAGGGAATAGACTGTAGGGGAATAGAATAAAGAAAATAAAGATTGTGCAGAAAGTAATCTTACCCCTAAGGAGTTGCAGCTGGGCCAATTATCAAAGATTAGGAGCAGGCCTGACTTTAGCAGGCCAGAGCTGTAACCAGTGAGAAGCAGAGTGCTATAAAAGAGTGGGGTGGCTGGGTGAGAAGGGAACTGGGGTCAGTTGGCTGCTTTGTGAGGAAGAAAGAGTCTGTGCTCTGAGGAGATGCCCACGAGAAAGCATCAAGAAGGTATGAAACTCTTGTGGTAAGGAGACAGCAGTATGGAACCCCTGCAGTAAGATGACAACAATATGCCACATCTTTAGCTGTATTTTTGACCTTCAACATTTTCATAAGAACAGCATAAGCCTTCTGAGGAAAAGCGTTTTGACCATTCAGTGAAAACATTCCCCAGGATGTATTCTCTGCTAGCCAGCACTTGTCAAATAAGCAAATTGATTCAAAAATTAATAACAATAAGACTTTAAATTATGTAAAATTTTGAGCCTTTAAACACTTTCAAAATTAAATTAACCTCACTGTAACGCTATTTCTTAGTTTATATCAGTATAATTTTTACTGTTAATGTCAGAAGTGGAGTCTAACTGTAAATCATGTAAGTTACCAACAGTAAAACAAACCCTAAAAAAATAAAAGTTGACTGTTGATCATATGCTTTTCTACAAAAAAATGTCAGAAATCTTAACTTTATTTGTTATATTTTAATTATCACTGAGGGGGTCTGGAGAGCAGCTATTTCTCAAGGTGAAAGAAAAATAAAGGCTTAAAATATTTGCTTTTCCTTTATGGTACAATGAAACTTTACCCTTCTTGGAGTTTTTTGAAGGCCAGAATAAATACTGTAATCCTACAGAAGTCCAGGGGGTAGATTTTTTTGACAACAAAAACACTTGACTGATCGGGGTCTTTCTGGGTCAGAGCAGCTGCTTACAGCAAGGATTCCCTTGTCCTCTAATAATGTTCCTGTTTCTGAAATTCATATCAAGAGGACCAGCAACAAATGGTACATCCATTCCAAACAGCTGCCTGTCAAAAAGCTGAGATGTTATTTGCTCATGGTGTTTTTAATTTTTTTTTTTTTTTATTTTTTGCAGTCTTCACTATTTATCACCTAGACTTAGTGTAAGGGTATGTGGAAGGCAAGAACAACTCCCTTGCAGTTATCTGGAAAAGGACATTATCAGATGGGGTGGTATGAAAGAGAAGGAAGCCAAACACAGAGAGGGACTAACACAACCAAAACCTGGTCAGTTGCATGACTGATAAAAATGGCGTGTGAGAATGTTAGTTTGGTAAAATCACCTGACTGAGGCCCTTGATCAAAATGGGTGACCAGGGTCAAGAGAAAGACACTGAAATAGACCACCCTGAGACATAGACGTGCCAGACTTATCTGGCAACAAGAGAAATAATGAGAAGAAATAAAACTCATCAGTTATAATAATTAATTGCCTGTCAAGGAACTGCTGGAACCACTTCAAAGAGAATCAGCTTGAATTTTGCAACTGATAAGGATGCAGCCCTGAAAGTCCATGATGTGGGAAGAATCTCTAGGATCATATCAAATCATCAGACAATCTGCAGAGAAAGGGGGTCAAGAGGAGCAGAGAGGCAATCAGGCAGAAATCGGTTAAAAAGGGCTCAGTCATAAATAAAAGAGGACTGATCACCAGGCTTGTCTGCCTAAGCCCAGAACCTGATCACTGCAGTTTGTCCTGTCTTGTCATATCATGTTAGTAAATATTTCATTGTGTCTCTCTGTGTAATTTCACTCTCTCCTGTGTATTTTCTTGGTGCAAGGACTGAGACTGTGGCTGCCCATGGCCTGAGGTGTCAGTAACTGAAGTCAGAGGGGTTTCAACAGCAGCTGCTGCAGTCAGTGGGGTAGTTTAACCTCCAGCCACTAAGGTGGGAACAGTGAGTGTGCCCAAAGGCAGCTTCTGGGGGTAGTGGAATGAATCAGGCAAGCGAGGGGCTCAGCATCAGCAGCTGGAGCAGGACTGCAGGTCCCATGTGCCTGGTATCGTTTGCTAGGGGGATTTGTATCTTTATGAAATTGAGTTTACTTTGGGTGTGCTTGTGCATCTGCTATCAAAGGTCAAGCTGGGTAACCTGTCAACCATGGGTGCTCGTGTCTGGGATAAGGTGCAGGACAGCAGAGTGTCCACACTTGTGTTTGGAGAATTCATGTGTGTGGGGTGCCTATGGGATAAGCATGTGTGTGTCCCTGTGAGTCAGTCTCTGGGATACGTATTGAGAATACAGGAAAGCAACAGTCATGTCCCTCAGTCTGGGCAGAGATCCTGGGTTCCCAGACACTGAACTGAGCTCCAAGTCCTGGGATGGAGCTGCTGGGGGACACCACTTAACACTGTATATCTGAATCGTGGCAAAAGATGGAGAGCATGACTATAAACATGGGCTGGAGCTTTAAAAATCAGACATGATGCAGACTAGTACTGGAGAGCTACAGTTTCCCTGCAGTACTCTTACTATTAATTTCACACTTAATAAAGCCTTTTTCAAACACACTATCTAAGCTAAAATTGTGTATAAGATTATATATCAAGAGTTTTCAAGGATCTGTAAGTAGTGATTACCCCTACACTACTTCTTTATATGCAATAATGATCTTTCCCAAAGAAAAGAAATGTTTCCATCAAGGCTAAAGTGCTACAGCTGTCTTATTCATTGTAATGAACTACTTTAAATGAAGAGACTCATTTGTACGAATAAAGAAGTATGTTTCAAGTGGCTCAGTAATTTGTAGGTTTCCATTCTGGAATTAAATGTTTCCTTTCTGTTGTACATAATTTGTGTCCCTTGAGAACCCTTGTTTTCTCACGGTAGATCATACTCCCGAGAATATTAAGTCCCTTAAGATACAATAATGATATTCTTCTCATAAAATGTGTTTAAGAAGTACCAAAGAGTGATGTGCTAGAACATGAAAGAATAGCAATATTTCTTCTATTGCAAATGGAAGTAAAAGCTGACATTTCAGTAATGGCCATTCAAAATCTGAGAGCCTGTGTGATATTGTTACAATTAAGGCTAAATAAAGGCTTAAATAAAATTTTATGTGCTTGAAAGTATTTTTAATGTAAGTCTGAGGGTGAAAAAGGATATCAGCATTTTGCTGTTCTTCTGTTCCTTTTTTTTTTTAAATTTTGCTAAATTTTAATTATGCTGCTTTTGATCAAGGGGTGAAATCTGATTTCTTCCAGTACCTTGTCTGCATAGTTTCTATACCATGTTAAAAACAAAGAAATAAAAATCCAAATAAGTCACCTACCCCTTAAAGCCCACGTTCTGCTAAAGACAGATGCTCAACTCATTTTTTTTCCTTTGGGAGATAGTAAATACAAAAATATCTGAATGGACAGGGCAGTTTAAAGTGGTACTGAAAACTGAATTAATGATAAATGTAACAAATCCACCTCTTATCCAAAGTGCAAGAACAAACAAACCAACAGATGTGTGTCTAAAATGCCACAAAATTGCAAAGCAGTTGCTGTAATTTTGAGTTTAGTATGGCAAGAATTATTGATGTGTTACCTTAAAGTCTACTTCAACCTTGCCAGATATGGGTGATTCTCTGGCTGAAAACTGAGCCCAAGGCTCTCATTGCACAGACACAACTCCACTCAAGGACTATCCAAGATGCAGAAATCATGTTGGTAAAAATGCATAATATTGCTTCCCTTGCAGAAATGTCTAGCTTGTGTTCTCTGTGAGCCATTGTAACAGGTATTACAGTGTTTAGCAAAGAACCCATAAACAGTACCAGTGTTTGAAGTGAAGGTTATCAGAAGCAGTCAGTGGAAATGTAAAAAAAAATGCAAACCAAAAAGCAAATTCCGTCGTTTCTTTTGGCAACCTAAGGAGGAGGGTTTGGACTTGCACTTGTTTATGGTTAACTCTGTGTCTCTTCTGATTTAATCTGTCAAAGTTTAAGCATAATCTCTTTACAGTATTATGTCTCTGAAGAAGATTGAGAAATCATAAAAAAGGTGGAATCACAGGGAGAGAGGAACCAGAGAAAATGTGACATTGCTACTTGAAGAGATGTAAAGTTGATTTTCTGCCTTATTTTAATGAGCAGATGTTTCACCCCCTAAAACGACCAACCTAGTTGGCACTGTTTTGTGTGCCTGTTGGAAGCCTTGGAAAAGAGGCCAGGGCAGACTGACCATGGAGAGTGAATTACCATTTACATTTTGGCTGCAGTTGCTCCACCTAAATGTTGAGTTGGTTGGGAAAACTGGAGATATCCTCAGTGATATATGCCATGGGAATAAAAAAATCAATCCCAAGATTCACAAAAATGTCAGAGATAAATGAAAATTATTGTTTTCATTTAATGTATAAAATATGTAATCCTAAACTAATTGGTGACAGTGGATGTTTTTGTGTGTGTTTCTTTATTACAGTGGAAGGAAATGGCTTCTCCCTAATGTAAAATACCTATATTTTTCTTATATTTCTATGTCTTTACATATACAGAAAATAAATGGATATGGCTGGCTCAATTTCTACAGACCTTATGTAAGAGATCAAAAAATAACCAAACAGTTATTTTTTGATCTCTTACACTTATACCCAATGTAGAAAAGCCTTTCAATCACGTAATTAGATTACTGTCTGTTGGCTCTAAAAAATGACCTTTATTATTCAAATTGTTTACTGTATCTCACTCCTAGGTTTGTTTGTTTGTTGGTTTGGTTTTGGAGATTTTTAGGGGTAATTTTTTACTTTTGTTGTTGTGGTTTTGGTTTTTTTTTTTTTTTTTACATGTGAATCCTTTCTGACTAGAGCCTCTCCCTTCTGGCTGTTTTACAAACTAGCTCTGTTTCCTGTAAATACACATACCCACACATAAGCTATTGATAATATATAGGATTTCTTAATTTTTTTGGCATTTGCAAGCTTCTCTTCCCAATTTTCAGGCTTATTTTTAATTCACCTTTTTCCAATGAGTCTGATGGTTGCTAACCCAGTTCACTGGGACATCACCTAGTTTTACCTTTACTTATTTAACTTTGAAAAGTGTCTCATTTGCCTTTGCCTTTCAGCCTGGCTAATCCATTTGCTTCCTGTTTATTTCAAAACCTTTCGAAGGCTAATTGCTTATTTTAATCAGATCTTTTCTACAATCTGGTTTTGGCAAAGTGAGAACACACTCTCCATAATTTCATGTTTGATTTAATTTCCTCAGACGCTGCTAAAAATTATTCTCCCATTCAAATTCTTGATATTTTAAAGTAACAGTTTTCAGATTTTCCATTCTAACTATCAACTTCCAAATTCATCAGGACAGGGTAGTAAACAGAGCTTCTTCACTTTCAGTGTTTAACTAAATTTGATATATAAATGCAGATTTTTTTAAGCTGTTCTTTTTCTCCTTGCTCTTTTTTAGCACTTCTGCTTCCTATTACAGGAATACAAACATTTGTTCTGGAAATTGCAGTGACATTTCCAGAAGTCTACATCCATAGTTTTATCTCCTTGTCTTCACTCAGTACCATTATCTATTTTCGTGCTTCTAGATGTCATTTTCAGTTTCTTTCTGCCCTCCTAATGGTAACTGACATTTCTATGATATTTTTTGAGAATCTGAACTAGAAAAACTACCACTGAACTAAAAATGCATGTAACAAATAGTATCTATTCAGTATTTCTGTAAGAGAAATGGCAAGGATGACTAATAACTACTCTGTGTAAAAGGACTCTAGGGTGTAGTTCATGAATAAGCCATGTTAGCATCAACTTATTAATTAAAATTGTTGCACAGGATAGGCAGTTCCATATGTGAGCCTCAGAGAATATTAAGACACTTCATCAAAATGCTCTGATTCTTAATATAAATGATGGCTGGTTCTTCCTTGCTAAGGCTTTCCCTTCCACCTGGATCACACACAGCATCTGTATCTGGAAAAAAACCAGCCACTTCTCACTCCTTTTGTTCCTTCTTTCCTTCTCTCTCTGTCTGGAATTTCATTTTCTTTCTTAGTTACTTCCTTAAGACTATTCTACTTCTGTTTCTTGCTCTGCACCCTAACCTCAAATGAAAACATGAAAAACATGAAAATGTTCTTCAGATGTTCAGATTTTCACAGATATTGTTCCAGGTGATAGAACAAGTTAGATACCAAGTCTTCTCACATGTGTTTTGTTTTATATAGGAACATATATTTAAATCCTTTTTTATTTCCTCATGGTAGATATTAGGAAAAAGGGTTATCTGACAATAGCTAGTAAAATGGAGCTTTTAATTCACCGGCTGCAAGTGGAAATGCAACAGTTCCTAAGAGAAGAAGGAAACAAAGAAGTAAGCATATGCTTTGACAAAATGAACAATTATTAACTTCCTCCTTTCTGTGTCACAGTTTGAGGAACACAGAAAAGGACAGCATTGTTTTCCTCTGAATTTCTTGTAAACTGTCAGCAGGAACAATCAGTCTTTATAAATCGTGTAAGTATGGTACCTCTGGGATGCAGAACAACTCTAGTTTCAAAATAAAGCATTCCAGAAATAAGAAAAAAAAAAAAAAAAAGAAAAAATAGTTTTAAAAAAGGATTTAATGCCACAAATGTGGAATGCAATATTATACCTTAGAGGAGCACAGGTTTTCAAGACCTTCTAATGCTCTGACTATATGAACAGAAGGGGACAGTGTACTGAAAGGAAATGTGATCAGTCAATGGCAAGACATACTGAGGATCTGAGTACAAGCTCTGCTACTATCAGGCAAGTTTTCAAAACAAAGAAGGAGCTGAAGAAATATAAACCACAGAACAGATTCCAATACCTTTTGCATTTGATCTTGCTTTCTGTCACATTACTTGATAGAGAATTTCACCCTCCTACATCTCCAAAGAGCTACTCCTGTGTGTAGCAGTTGAACAACAGTAGGCAGTGACAGTGAAGGTAATTCACAAAATGATCAGTTAGTGGCTGGGTAGTTAAGATGTTTACACAGCCAACTTTGAGTGACTGCCCCCTTAAAAGTTAATCACCTTTGGAAATCTCAAGTTCTCATGTATTCGTCCTTGCAAGATAGTTGCAAGATAGTTGTGGGTATTAGTAACCAACGACAGGCATTTCCATTTTAAAATTAAAACAGGGCTGTGCCAACTTGGAATGATGTCTGTGATGTCTGTGACTAGCCACAGCAGAGCAGGAGGAGAAATAACTCATGTCTTGGTTGGAATGGATGAAGAAAGTGGAATGGCACTTTAAAGAGATAGCAGACAAAGAGTGGTGTATTCTAATGAGGTACATAGGAAAATAAGAAATTTATAAGAGGACTGTGGGTTTGAGAGTCCAAGGAAAAGACAAGAAAGAGGTAGTATGAAGCAAAATTTAGAAAATAGATTTAGGAAAAGAGTTATATACTGGTGGAGACGGACAGAGGAAGTATGTGGCTAGCTGTTCCTACATCATGATTTTTAGCAACATGTGCAATCGTTTGTGCTTGTCATAATCAGAAGATTATAACATCTTGAAATATCATGCTTCCCAAAAACCTTGAAGACACAAATATCCTAAGACCCACATGTACCAACACGTATCTACATGCCGTGCATGTAGATATTTCCTTATTTCCTTGGAGGCTAGAAAACTTACCACAAAGGACTGCAGTATAGGCAATGGAATTTGATCAAGGACTTTTGTTTTTTATTATGAAATCCATCAATTTCCAATTACTAGCTTTTCTGTTAGGGTATACTGTACTAAATGTTCTCTGTATATAAACATGGCTTTCCTTCTGAAAGAGAAAAATTGAAGTTACTGCTGCGGTTTCTAAGAAAAATTGTGGCTCAGGAAAGGCTTCATCTTCCATCTTCGATGTTTAGCTAACAAATAATCCTAATTTTCAACTAAGAGTTATACATTATTCAAGAGTTTTCAAAGTCAAACTGTTCTTTTCAGAACAGTCAAACTATAAACTTAAAATTTCAATTATAGCTCCTTATTGGTCAATTTTTTATCATAATTAGAGTACATGCATAAATTTTCACAAGCAAAACGATGACTTTAAGCACTGTTTTGTCCTGAACTCATTGAGAAGCTTTGCACTGCAAAATGTTCCATAATGACTAGTTTCATAACGTTTTTAAAAATATTTTTACACTTTGGAAGAAAACAATTTTATCACCAAAACTCAAGCCTATTTGTATATGAAATACAAATAGGAAAAACTAATTAACAGAACAGATTGCTTTGGTATGCCTGCCTATTGAGGCACAATCTCAGAATAATATTACTTATTATTTTTTTAGAAATTCTTTGATTCTTGCAAAGGAAGACATTTTAGTTTTATTTTATCTTTTTTGTCTGATTCTCTTCTTTTTTTTCCTAAGAGTGCCTGTTACTTCTTCACAGAGAGATAGTATAAATTGTAGTTGTATCTTTCGTAGTCTGATATTATCAGGTCACTGTTCTTAATTAACTGAACATTCTGATATTATCTTTGCTAGGAGAAAATTAAAATATGAGTAAAGTTCTTGATATTGTCCTTGATTCTTAATGCATAAGAAACCCAAATAGATAACAAGAAGGAAAAAAAAAATGGAATGCTATATTTACAGAAAAAGTGTATCTAAAAATCAATACATTTTTTCATCTTGCTACAGTTAAAACTGCATTTCACGGTATCTACTTGACCATAGAAACTGAAATAATAGATTATAGATAATTCATTTGTTTTGTATAAGATATTGGCAAATTTAATAAATGAGGTAGCCTGATAATTACTACTGGAGCTGGGATTTATAGTTGACTTCTCAGTCATTGATCATTACTTCAAAGAATGATTCATGGACTCTGCCTCTAGAATATAATTCCTCAAGGGAATGTTCTAGACTGAAACAGAGTTCACTGAACAATCCAATGTATCTTAAAGTGTTTCTTAAGCAGGAGAAACTTTAGCTTTTCAAGTCCTTGATCTTCAAGTTCTTGACACTGTCTAACCTAATTACATATTCCTGCGAGGGTTAATATTATGAATAAAAGGGCTTTCTTTAGCCATTTTTCTGTTTTGGTGTGAGAAGAAAAGAAAAATATTGCTCATTCAATTTCCCCCATTGGTTATCAGTTTAAAAATTTATCTCAGTTCAAAATTTATTATTGTTGGATAACCTTTTTTATTCTTTTTATTCAGGAAGTATGGCTGGCATTAAAAGACTATCCTAGCATTGAAACAATCCTACAAAAGAGACACAAGCAAAGGTCTCTTGCTTAGAGTAATTGAAAAAGTAGCTCATTTTGGCAGAAACAAGGTCCTCACCGTTATCAAGATAATGATAATTTGACTAGGTTTTATTACTTTTCCATAGTAGTACCTGCATAGGAATGTTAGTAGTAAGTAAAGATAATACCTTACTTCAGTTATCAGATGTATGATAAATGAGACTGCTGGAATGATTATACAAAAAATGTCCAATTAAGATAAGCATAAATCCAATAAAGGATAGGTTTTATGACATGGCAAAATGCTTGACAAAAGTTTTGAGTTGCAGCAAAAGTGAAACAAATACCTCCAAAAATAATTAAGATTCAGAATCTGCATGCTGATGAAAACTGAAGCATCAAGTGTCTTTAGAAAACAAAGAGACCAATGATAAGAGAAAATTACAAAACAGCATAATGAAGCGGTAATTAACACTTTAACATTTTAAGAAAAATTAGAATCTGACCCCTTCTCTGTGATGAACAGTGACAGGACCTGAAGAAATGGCATGAAATTGTTTCAGGGGAGGTTTAGGTTGGATATTAGGAAAAGGTTCTTTACCCAGAGGGTGGCTGAGCACTAGAACAAACTCCCCAGGGAACTGGTCACAGCACCAAGACTGAAGTGAATTCAGTTACTTTATTGTATTAACTAGCTACTTAGGGAAATTATAGATTTTTAAAAAATTTATGGCCTAAATAAGCTGCTTGTTGATCAAAATGGATAATACAATCTATGGATGACAGCCAAACTGGCTACTCAAATATATGAGACTAAGCACACACTGACACAGTTGCCATCGCTAGTGCAAAATAAAAAATGGAGAAAAAAATCATGTTGCTTCAAAGCACATGAAATATTACAGCTTGTACCTGAATTGCAAGTCTTGCCTTTACAGAAATGTGTTGGCTACTTCCCTGACTTGTACATTTGATATTTTTGGCTATCTAGGTGTTCAATATTAATCAAAATATTGAGAACATAAGCTGGGATAATTTCTATTTTTGGAGCACTTGAATTAGAAAAAGGATGATCAAAATCTCCAAAGAGTAATAGAGTTTGAAGAAATTTTTCTTCAAAACGGGCTGCAAAATACTTTCTAGAGTATAAGCATCAAATTAAACTATAAACATAAAAATGTTACTAACTTATATCTATATAAAATAATCAAAAAAATGCTGACAATAGTTACAAAAACCAGTTTTGATTATCTGAAGACCTACCATTGCTCAAGAAAACCCTCCTTTGTGAAACCGTTTAAATAAAATAAAATGCAGGAAAAAGAACTTTTCTTACAGTAGTTTTCATGACATTTATTTATCTACTTGTCCTTTAGGGAATTTTGTTTTCAAAATTAACATCTTATTTAATAGTTGCCGAAAAGATAAGTTTTGGGTTTTTTAAAGAATTGTGCTGGCGAATTATGGTCTTGCTGAAAATCTTGCAAATTGCAATAGATCATATGATGCTCTAAAACTTGACAGTCTGTAATAGGTCTTTCTTCTGAATTTAGTCAGGTAAATTTATGCTGAAATTCAGTAGTGTTCCTGAGTCATACTAATTCACTTAGAAGGTTGTTTAATTACAAATTCTACAAGGCAGGAGACAATATTTTTACTATTGCTTGTCTTTCAAGGAGATAAAATTTTCTTTTGACCTATAACCTTTCCAAATGTTCTCATTTCATTGCCTATAGTTTGCATTTTACTCATAAAAGTAAAGCTGAAATGTCAGAGGTTCTTCAAGTAACAATATTCAACTATTTATTTTTATTCTCATGTCCTGAAAAATATTTAGTGACTAAAAATGGGACATTTTTGGTAGATATTTCATATATGAAAAACCTCATTAGTAAAAGAAATATAAAAAATATATAGAGGAAGAAGCTTAGGCACCTAAATTGTTTTAACCATCCACAATACTGGTGGAGAAATAGGTAGGATGCAGTCAAGATGTTTTCTATAATAAATCTAATTAAGTGAGACCTACTGCTTCCTTTTGGATGAGTGGATCTGCTGAAAATACAACTTTCATACTCAAAAATGGCATCATACATTTATCAATGCAGACACTGCCGCATGTATCTCTGAGTCTGGTGACTCTGTATCTCCAACCACTGCTGGTGGTCTGATGAAGCCAGAGAGGGGAGGAAAATTCTAAGGAGCAGACTTTGGTAAGTTGCTGTTTTTCAGTCTTTCTGTCTGAACTTTGGGTGAAATAGGGAGTTAATAAAGGGAAAACAAGAATATAAGTATTTCAATAGACCTTTACTACTAAAACTGTTAGAAAAATGTGTCAGAATAAGAAGAGAAATTTACATCTTATTTAATTATGATAATGAAAGAAAGGGGAAGAAAAAACCCGCAACTACTCAAACCAAACCTCCAAATTTGAGATATTTCACTAACAAGAAAATAATATGTTATTTTCTCCCAGCAGGTAATATTTTCAAAAGCAGCTGAAGTCCATTTTAATGGATTTTGGAATGAAACCAACCTGTTAGATTTTGGATTAGAGGTCTGAAGGCTTGACAATTGTTTCTTTATGGAAATATGAGGGATTAAAATACAAACAATTTCTTTGTTTGGATCAAAATCATACTATATTTGAATTGTAACTTCCAGACCCAGGGTTAATATAATTTGCAGCAGGGAGTTGACTATTTACAGCCATATATACATATAACTAATTATCAAAATACACACAAGAACTGGCATAAATTTGTTAAGAAATTGACAGCATTTCTATTATTGAAGAAATGATTGTTGAGTACATGTTTTTAAACGAATATCAAATTCCTTTTCCAGCATTCTTAGTATTTTTTTTCTGAAAACATCAATGATATTGCATATTTTGCACCAATGTATTGCTTTCAATATTGATAATAAATCATTTTGTAAGTTTCCTCAAAGGAAAGTACCTACATATTTCTTTCACAGGAAATATAGTCATGATCTAATGGCCTTTATTTTATTTCCATTATTGTAAAGGTAGATATTAAGAACTGTATTTTACCTCTAAGTTGTACTATTTCCCTTCTGGCCCACAGTATGAAACAGATTGTGCAATAATGCTTCCAGACTGACTGCTATTATAATGGCTTTTAGATCCATTAAGTAAGAATAAGAAGGACTCCCTTTGAGCTAATCATTTAAGCCATTAAAGAATGCTCTGTAGAGACAAAATGCTCTGTAGAGAACAGACCTACAGGGAGACGAGTTGGTCAAGCTACTAACTCATCTTTCTATTGCATTCACTGAAGGATCAGACAGCATTTATTTAACTGGTTATTGCAAGATTGCTTGTCCTTCTACTGATATTTCTAGAGAGGTTTTTGCATTTCCACGCCTACATATGCACACAAATATATTTTTATATATGTGTGTATATATAAACACATATATATATACACATAAAGTGTTCTTGGCAGTCCTTGAATTCAGGGACTGAATCAAATTCACTAATGATGGATATTAAAATATGATTCTCATAGAAAATGCCATGAGAAATCTAATTATGAAAATAATAAATATTTATATTTTAAGCAAAATAATTTTGTAGTTAATGTTGAGGGTCATAGTAATGGGGTATGAGATGGGTCATTTCATCTAACTGTGCTCATGTTATATATCAGCTCATGCTATATTTCACACATTCTGAGGCTGTTATCCTTGTGATTTAGATCTCAGCATATGCCCATAATCATGGGTATGTACATCTGTGGGCCAGTTAGAGAATGATCATGAAGTCACATAAATCAGGGTGCCACTTGTGATCCTGGTAACTGACTTTTCACCGAAAGTGCTTTTTTATTTTGTGGTTCACACATCTGGAATAACAATAGCACTCAGGCCAAATTCAATAGATAATCATAATTTTCATGTTATTTCCTTTTTATAGTAGCCTAATCTTCAAGTTTTCAGAGAAATTACTGTCCACGCTCCAGGCCTTCAAAACAACAAATAAAATCCAAAACTCTATGAAAAAACATTCTGCTGGAATTAGCTTGATTTTTTTGCTGAGACCATTTTCCAAGTTTTGAATGGCATGTATCTGCAACCATGGGATCCTTTCCAAGAAACAATAATGCTGCTATTTATATGTATGTGGATTTGTTTATTGCTACTGATTTTAATACTTGTAAAGAAAAAACCTCCAAACTAACAAATAAATTGAAGTTTAGGCTGTCCTTAGCTGAGAATACATTTCAGTTTAATAATGGAAAAATCTTTTAATGCTTATAAACTCAGCTTTTCATCTGAAATCTTCATTAAGACAATAAAACTAGGGATACTTGTTTGAAGTTTTCTTTAACAACATCTCAGAGCCACTGAAATCAGTGGTGATGCTCTTGATAACTTTATTAGTGCTTCAATGCATTTTTCAGTTTTAAGCTTTCGCGCTTTCTTTTCCCATCACATAAAGACTTGCAAAGCTAGAAAAATTCTGTCTTTTAATATTTTTTCAACCTGATCACAAAAAACCATCCACTGTCTGGACCTGTGGGTGTATAGAGGTGAAGTATAATCTTGACTGAAGTTCTAGAAGACTGCAAACAGTTGTTAAATCTGGAACAGAGAGGACAAAAAAATGCTTATAGTGATAAGTCTTTAAGCTTTCCAAAAAATATTTTAAAATTTTCTTGTATATCAACAGATATCCCTGCATTAGTGTATTTTTATATTGATTCGAGTATGTAATTTTCTAAATATATCACTGATTCTGCAGATTGCAGAATGTAAAATATTTTCATCTAGACAGTTATTATTATAGTCTTCTCTTAGTTTGCAAATGAAAATGAATTTTTTTTCCAGAATTTTTAGGTTTTTTATCTTTTCTTTCTGCCGAAATAGCCTGAAAAATACTGACACAATACATAAAGCCTGTAGATACATAAATATATGACAAATGTCCTATAGCAAGTCAGAACTTCTGTTGTATGTGAAGGTCAGATTTGGATCAGTTCTCCCTAATACATAACTGTCATTTTCACCTACAGTTTTTTGCTTACTCTGTTAGCCCTCCTAAATTTCCCTAGTGGAAATAGATTAGTGGAATGTGGTTGGGATCCTTGAGCAGCCTTTGAAGTACTGGCTGTCTACTCTCCAGCCTTAGCAGAGATTATAGAATAGCAGAACCATTTATGTTGAAATAGACTTCTAAGACCATCAAGTCCAACCACCATTAAGCCATATCCCCAGGTCCCATATCCCACTTCCCTGGGCAGCCTTTTCCAATGTTTGATCACTGCTTCAGTGAAGAAATTTTTCCTAATATTTAATCTAAAGCTCCCCCTGGAGCAAGTTGAGGCTCTTTCCTTAGGATGCCACTGGTCTTCTTGGCCATCTGTTACAACCCTTTTGTTACAGGTTGCAGCTATCATTTAATCCTGGAGATGTGAACAGTTAGCAGAGAACACTAACAAACGGCTGGTTTTTAAAGGAGCAAGAAGTTGTGAAGATTTAGCAGTTCTTTTCCAAAGCGGTCATTTCCTTTGAAGGGTTAAAGGCAGGGAGGTTGAAGAGATTTCATTTCACCTGGCTTAGATGTTCCTGACACAGACATTTGCTTCTTTGCTGGTTGCCCTACCCATCAAGTATGGTTGAAGGAAAAAAGTAGTCAATCACTTTGAAAGTAGGATTCATCTGATTTCACTCACTCAATGTCTCTTTCTACCTCCTGATAAAATGATTTATTCTGTAAAACTACCTTTCCCTCCTCTCAGACGTTGAGCTGTCAGTGGTCCAAGCCCAAGTTTTGATGGAGAAAGTCCGCTGAGTAGAGCCATGCAAGATAAGAAAAATAAAATTTGAGACAGAGTCAGGATTGCTGGTAAGGATAGTCTGCAACACAATGACTTCAGAAAACAAAACAACACAATGAAAAACACCCCCCCTCCAAAAAAATAACCAAACAACCCCCCCCCAAAAAAATTAAACAACTACAACAAACCCCCAACAAAAAAAAAAAGCATTGAACCCCCCCCACATAGATGTAAAGAGAAAAAAAGGAAGTCTCAAGATGGAAATTTAGGCACATTAAAAACCAGGCTTATGCCAAAAGTTGAACCTGGTGACAGCTGCTCAATAAATACCTATCGGACAAAGAGTCCAATATCATTCAACATACCAGTTTATTTTTTCTTACCATGCACTGTCTTTGTCTTTTAAAATTGTGCAATTTGGAGTCGCTGAAAATACATGGAAGTTGTTCAACATACTGACAGAGAAAGTAGTGAGATTCCTAGGTGGTTATTATAGACTCCTATCTACCTTGTTCAGGAAGATTTCCAGGAAAGCTAAGAGGGCAAAGAAAACAATAAAACCACACAAAAGTACAGACCATAAAATATTAATGAGTAAGTAGTACATTGATATGTAAGAAGGATTCAAGAGGAATACGTTCTAAGTATGACAAAATGTTTTAATTCATTAAAAAAAAAAGAAACACTGTTGATGATATGTAAGTTCGCTTATACATATGTGGTGGTAAAACATCCAATGAGGAGGTTAACCTCAGTGACCTCAATTGTTTATGTAAGAGAGAAACACAAATCATAGAATCATGAATCATAGAACTATTTGGGTTTGAAGGGATACAAAAGATCATCTGGTTCCACCACCCCTGCCACAGGCATGTGTTGATGTTGCCTACTAGATCAGTACTTCCAGGGCCACATCCAACCTGACCTAAAATAAAGACCAGATATTTCTTCATTATAGAATTCTGGGAAAATTGCTACATGAACATATGGGATCACTATGTTCAGTAATACAGATAAATAAAGAAAATGCAGTAGCTGTTCAAAAAAATCAAAACATGAGAGAAGTTGTGAATGAAATAGCTAAATTTGGAAATAAAATTTACTTCAAGAAATTGAAGTAAATTAATTAAATAGAAGATTAAAAGTAGAGAGGATATATCAAAGTAATAAATTAACCTCCTTCCTATGTTTCTTTGTTAAGAAAACTTCTAATGTTTTTTTCTTCAGACAAAGGCAATGCTTTATCTGAACTACTTTATCTGGACTTCAGTACAGCAGTTGATATATTGCCAGGGGAGGTGTTATTAATTAAGATGAAGAGGATTGAGATTAATGTAAGAATAGATGAGCCATTCAATCTGTACTGAAAAGGAAATGACTGGCAAGGAAATATGCTATTAGAAGGGTTCCGAAAGTCTTATATATGGATTTGGTTTTGCTTTATATTTAGTTCATTTTTTATTTAGTGCCCTGGGCACAAAAGAATTGAGAATATGCTGATGACACAGCACTGGGATGAACCAATAAAAGGAAGTACAAACAGGGTCAGCTAAAGGACAGCAATAATACAACTGAGTTAAAAGCCATACAGCACAGTAAAAATCAGATACTTGGGAGCTAACAATAAAACATTTTGTAGCAAGGTGAGAGCTCCTCAGACAGACATATGGAAGGTGGAAGAAAATCTGGATATGCGTAGATCCCAGAATGTTGCAATCTTTGTTCCCGTAAATTTCTTACTGACACAAGAAAATATGGTTTTGTACCTTTAGGAACATCTCCTTCCAGTCTGATCACCTCTGTTCAGGCAAGGTACCTTCCAAACTGGAAATTACAGAGAAATTCCACTTCTGATGAATTGAAGAATTAAACTAGTTTGTATTTAAAGATTAAAAGGTCTTGACCTAACAAATTAAATATTGCAGATAGATATGTTTATATGGTACACATAGACACTTCTCTACATTCTAAATATTGTATGTTTCTTTTACATGTTTCTCTATTGCACATTCCCCCGTCACTTAAATATTGCATGTTTCTTTTGCATGATTCTCTACTGCACATTCCCCCATCACTTTGCTCAATCCTACAGCCTCCTTCAGCATCCGTACCCATAGGATTGCACCTTCATCTGTTGCAAAGTGCAGATTTGCCTACAATTTCTTGATAGCCCATCAATTAGTGAGAGTGATCAGGTTTGTTTCTGGTTATAATTTGTTTACACTAATGGGTCAGGGTTTATGCCTCTGTTGCATTTATTTCCCTTTCCTTATCTTCCCAATTTAAAATATTTTTTTTTTTTTTTACATCATAATTTGTGTCAATGACCTGTTTTTTTCTTATCAAGACTTCCCTTACTATATGTTGGCCAGATACCCTTAGAAGAGCAGACTCTCTCCTACCCCATACATTTACTTATGCATAAATCAGACTTAGCATTTCTAGGACTGGATTAATCTCATCTAACTATAGTGGCTACAGTGTATTTGACCAAGGCTCACCTTGGTAGTTAATATGGAGAAATCAGTAAATATTTATTGCAAATATTCTCTTCCATTGCTAACATCTCCTCTAAGAAGAACTGAGTTGTATGAACATATAAATACAGCTCAGACACAGCTAGAAGTCATCTGTGTAAATTTAGGTGGTATGCATCAACCTTTCATAAAGAATCAATAGCATCTTTTTTATATGCCACAAAAGTGTCCTGTGCAGGGCCAGGAGTTGGATTTGGTGATCATGATGAGTGCTTTCCAACTCAGCATATTCTGTGAATGAGGACAGAACCCTAAGCCAGTACATTTAAAGCAGAGCTTGTGCTCTTTTTACATAGTTAACTTAAAGCCAATATGCAAGAAACATTTTAACATAAATTCAATAACATGTGCTTGATTGCATTAATAGAAACATGATTGTGTGCTTATGCCTAATCAGGATCACACCAGTGATACTGTGCTAGCAGGTAAATATTAGGTCTTTTACAGGTTCATATTAGTGATAGAGTGATACCATGCAGACAGAGACAGAATTTCACTCATCAATTCTGATTGCTCCTTGTTAAAAATCAGCTCCATAGGGTGGCATTCGTAGCTCATTCTTTCTACACTTCTGTATCAGTTCTCCTCACCTGCAAATTGTGAAATTTGGCTAAGATTAAATTGACTTGTGTTGGGAGGTATTTTCCATAGAATTATGCCACTGAAATTATTTCAGTACTACAATTTATAATGTGGCTGCACAAAACCTTGAATAAAAACACATGAAGAGGAATTGCTGCATGCTAATGGAAAGATACTGATGGAAATTTTTTCAAGAGGCTTTGTTGTCAAAGTGTTTCTGTTAACTATGTCTCAGCTGACACCTGTTACAAAGGATTTAGGCTTCACTTGACCTCTGTGTGAACTATCAATTTTCAAGATAGCTTAACACTCTAGAAATTCAGTAAAATCTCTCTAGTAGTTTCTGCTTATGGCCTGATGTTGTAGAAGTTGTTCACTCTAGATGGGTCAGGGGCTAATTGCTTTCCTATTAGAAATATATTGGTTTCTTGCCGTTTTTTTGCAATATATAAACATTACCTATATGTTTTAATTTTATATATAATTAATATTTTATTACATACATATATTTTGCATTTCTCTACACTGTATTGTTTTTATTGCATTATCTATACATATTAAAAAAATAAGATAAAACCTCACTCTTCACATTGTGTTGAATAATCCATGATTATACATCTCAGACTGAATTGTTTTCTCCTTAATACCTTTAGCTTCTAAGTCAGAGGAATTTGTCCTTCTTTTACTTTAATTTTCTTTGCATACTCTGTAATTTTTGAAAGCCAATTTGGTAGTCATTCAAGCAAAAATGTGCAACAGTTTTGGCAGCCCTTTACTACTCCATTTCTCCCTTCACCTATTTCTGTATACTTACCCTAATTAGCAGAGCTATCCACGTGCATGCACACTCACACGTTGCTCAAGGAAAAGTCTAGGTGGGAACTGTCAACCTATTTCATGGCAGAACTTCTGTCTGTCATTCAGACTTTTCCTTTTATGTAATTTATGTAGTGTAATAAACTATAAACACTCAAATATGTCTGTGGCTGTTTTGCTTTTTCCCTTAACTGGCACCAAGCAACTCTTGTAATCCTGGTGTTCTTAAGACACAATCTAATGCTATTTCATTAGAAGATCTTTTAAAATTTTCTATGAAAGGTATTCTAAATTATCTGCCCAAAGAAATATTTCCGTTCATACAATGCATGATAGTGGAATCCCACTGTGAAAAGAGTCTTACAAAAATGAGTTAAAATGTCTGCATAATAAGGGCTACATTGTAATTTTACAGGAGCCCCCAAGGAAGACTAAGCTTAACTACACACAGGTTTTGAAAGCAGACCAAAGATTTTATAATAATTCAGTTGTTCTAGATGGTTTACTGTGTGTGAGAGAAGCTGAAAGCAATGCTCATTCTCTCAGGGTTTTTCCCTAATAATTGTAACCTTCTTGAAAACAACAAAAATAAAAATCTTCAGCTACTTCCCCTACATGGAGATCGTGTCGTTTATTCTATGACAAAAGCTATTCTATAAATAGCTTTTGTCATAGCAAACTTATAAATAAAAGGCTCAGAATTCCACAGTTCTTTGCAAAATGAACTGAAGGAAATGGTAAGAAAACTGGAGGGCTGAGGAATGATTGATTTACTTCTGGTTTACAGTAAATCCAATATATGGTAAGAATGAATAACTGAAAATTTTTTGGTTATGATGTTCAAGCAGCCTGGAACGTGCCAACAGGAAAATAAATTAAGCATTAGTTACGTTGTTCAGTTTGATGGCTGTATACTTCTGCAAATGTCTAGCTTTGTATTTTTTAAATTATTTTGTCACCTAGTTTTCCTCAGTATTACACAGAATTTCACTCAATTTTCCCCAGGTGGGCGACAGTCTAATGTGAAAATTCACCAAAAATCTGTGTAGCTTTCACCCTCTAGGTGCATACCTTTCTATGAGGGAAACTTAAGTAGCAACCAGAAAATTTAATGGTGTCATCACAATGACCACAGACCATGAGATTTCTTTTTCTCTAATCCCTGTGGTGTTTACAAGCTGAATATTTTTTGCATTTGTGTCTTCTGAGAAATCTTAGATGAGCATTGTTAATGGAAATAGTAATGCATGTAGTAACCTTCTGTGAGCATTGTAAATGCATGAGGTAATAATTGAATCCACTATAAAGAAGAATAGCCACAATTTAATCTATTTAACTATACAAGACAAGTACAGCAAAGCTGTACTGTCTAGAATATTTTACATAATAGTACAGTGGCATACAGACCGGCATATGAACTATTTCTAGCTTCATTCCTCCTTCTGAATTGTTTTATGACTTTTTGGTACTCACATATTTTATTTGATGGCTATTTAATTTAAAATGTGAAAGAAGTAATCCAGTAAAGAGCTGTGTTCAAGGGTTCCTTTTCGCTTTCCCTTGCCCTGCCTGCAGGGGTTATTACTTAGGTCTGAGTTTCAGAGTCACAGCTTTTCTGGATTGATTTCTTTTTTGTAGGTCCCATGGGTCTTTCTTACTGTTTGGCACAATGATTGAAGTGCAAAAGGAAGGTTAGGAAATGACCCAATTCTATAATTTTTTGCTATAGCTCTCTGCTTGGCAACTCTTTTGCTGTCAGGAAAAGCCATTCTCTCATTTATCCTTATTGAACTTTCAAAATACAAAGATAATCATAAGCATGTTTTAAGCCTCTGTAAAATGTTCTCAGAAAGTGGTGAACCCAAGAAAGATGACTGTCCATAGAAATGAAAGGTGAGGAATCTCTATTAAGCCTCTTACTTTCAGTATGCAGTTCAGCTGATATTTACACTTCTTACCTTGAGGTTAGTGGTACCTGAAGTGTAATTCCATGTGTTATAAAAACAGTATCTCTGCTCTACACCTAAATTACAAATGAGTAAACAATTTCATATGTCAAATCTCGAGCAGTATTCCCATTTGAATACTAACCTAAATTCTGGGCATGCAGCATTGCTACACAACGAAAGCAAATTCCTTAGGACTTAATAGAAACTATCTCTTGTTTTGCACAATGAGAATTCTTTGTATTACTCCTGTTCTTAATGAGACATTAATTCCTGATTTCAGTTCATAGAGGACTATTTTTTCTGCATCAATATCAATAGATAAAGACACAGCTTCAGGTGCTGTTATTTCAAATCAGCCTTGCACACAGTAGATTTCATGAATTTACAAAGAATGAATGTAACTAAAAGCCAAAGATATTTCTTTCTGTCCAAAATGAGAAGTGACTACAGATGTTACCTCAGCTATCTGGTTTACCCTTTTTATGCTACACTTTTCTGTTTAAATGTAGTTAACATTGGCACTCAATATTGAAAACAAAAAAATATTTTCTTGGGATTTTCATGATTACAGCATTGATGACCAAAAATGAAGTGAGGAAAGAACATAAAATATCATGACCAAAATGAAAAATCTCCATTCTTTCTTTAACAATGACATTTAAAAATAACCTCACTCTGCCATGGTAATTTTTTCTTAGGTTTGATGTTAGAGTGATAGAAATGAGTTTTGTAATAAAATTTGAAAAATCAAACTTAGTAATTCATATGTCTCCTGTACAAAAGGGAGGTTGGACATAGTTTGATTGTTTTCATTCATTCATTTGGGGATTTTGTTGCATTTTTGTGCATTTGGGGTTGCTTGTGGTTTTTTTAAATTTTATTTTCCTTGCCTAAGTTAACTGTACATTGTATGGGGTAGTATTTACGTTATCTATCATCTATCTATCTATCTATCTATCTATCTATCTATCTATCTATCTATGGTATATCTTTTTAATGTGTATGACCATAAATTATTGTGCTATCTCCGTTTTGACACCTTCAGGCATACATGAGAGTCCTGGCCATAACTTCATAATTACATGATATTGTGTCTCACAGTGAATACTCTTTTTCCTATATTCTCTCTTTTCATAAACACTTTCTCTTTTTTTATTTCCCCCACAGATGTGCAATGTTCAGAGAAGGATAAGAAGATGGTACAAGAGGTTTTTGACTTGAAGGATGAGAGATCCAAATTGTCCTGTAACACATATCAGCAGGTAAATCTAGATATGTGCTGCCAGTACATCTACACTGTCATTTTGAATTACATCCTATTTCTCTTCTATTTATTATTCAGTTGGAATATTTACTTACTCCTGTAAGGTTTCTTATGGGATCCACTCTAAGGAAAAACAGGTACATCACTTCTGCAGTACAGCTATAAATGAGATGATTTGTGAGTCAGTTTTCTCACTACCTTTGGCAAAAGATGAGTAAATTTCAATACTTTCAGAGCCTTTAGACATATAATTTATTCATCTTTCAGTTACAGGATTGTTCCCCAACCACACATAGGCCTGGCAAGGTTGTTTGATGCAGAAGAATTTAAATAACCTCATACTGCTTTTTGAAATTAAAAAAAAAAAGTTTATATAGGGATATAAATAATTGAATCAGAAAGACTAAGATTGGTGTGAATTGAGAATGAATGGAAATATCTTTATGTGGAGGCACCAGCAGAAACATACAGAGGGAAAGGGTCTCAGGGCCTGTGAAAATGGCATGCAGGTTAACGATTCCTCAGCACCCCTGCACATCCATTTGAATTTTCATTGAGCACATGGGTTTGGACAATATTGGGACAGTATTGGCCCACACATATGTACCAGGATAGATGTACTGCCAGCTCTGGAAGGGTTAGAAAAAGGTATGGCTGAAATCTGTGTGTTGTTACTAACCTGGAGGACATGAAGAGATAATTGTCTTCCCTTGTCTTCCACATCATTGCACAGGATCCATCCTAACACCAGGACACGAGCACTGAGGTGGCCAAGTGCTGGCCAGACAGCCAGAGCACTCCTGCCCTGTTCCCTGGCAACTGGGCTGGCCTCTTGGGCATCACATACAGTCTACTGCTTGCACGGTAAGAGAGAATGAGAGTGAAACAAGTTTTGATCCCATTTTTATGTGAATAAAATAATTTTACTCTCATAATGTCTTGCACATGTGTTTACTGCACTGTGAATATGGTGCAAGAGTATTTCCTGAAAAGGTGAGTAATGAGTATGCACAAAACTACAGAGAGCAAGCTGAAGGTCTGTGAGATGGGAATATGATACTGCAGCCATGTAGGCACGGAGTGAAGTTAACCTGTAGCATAGCACTGAACCAGCCATCGCCTCATACACTATTCATCTTGGATCAGCCCAATCTGCATCAATAAACTTTGTAAATGCAAACCATTTTGCTCCAGATGCCCAGGAACAAAGTATTGCTCCTGAAATGTTTTCCAGGACCTTTATAAAGACCTTTTTTTAAGGACACAGTAATAATAATAATAATCAGGTTAATACTGTTAGGAGAGAAGTATATAAAGCACAGGGACTCAAGTGGTAGCTTACTGGCCCATTTCACAAAAGAAAGGCTTTGGGTTATATATATGTAAATGAATAAAGAGCATTTTTTAGGCAGAGAGCCTGTTCTTGTCACTTCTAATCTGCAATAAAAATTCATCATGTGAGAAATATGCATGAGGATTTGAATGGGCATGCCTCCAGTGTATTATCATAACACAGGCAGTGGAAACCATCTTCCTTAAGTAAGGGAGGAATATCTGCAAATAGCTGATGTACAAAATGTCTCCATAGTGGTGTTTGAACACAGAAGTTCTTTCAGAAAACTGAAAATTGAGATGAATGAGAACCAATGTGCTATCTGATCAACTACTTCTAGTCTGTCACATCTGTAGTCAGCTTTCTTTAGCACTGTAGGCACTTTCTTGCTCCAGGCTGCTTCTAAATCGCTCAAAAAAATTAGTACCAGAAAGAGAAAATTGGAAGACTTCCATATGCAGCAATCTTTCCAACTTTATGGCAACCGTGGTTTACATATTTACAAACTTAGTTTAGAAAAATAGCTCAGAGTTGTTTTTTTACCACTCCAATCAAAATTCATTATTTTGTTTATTTTTCCTGACCAAAAAGCCTCTCACAGTAGAGCTTAATAATGTTCATTATAGAAATCTAGAACTGGGTTTTGTTTATTTGTTTGTTTCTAACTGCAACAATGTTTTTCTATGTCTTTATTAACTGAGTCAACATTGGAACTATTTCCACTATGAAACCTGGAAATGGTCAAGGTCAGAGTATGCAGCACTGCCTAAACCCAAACCTATCTCAAGAGCAGGATTTGGAGTGCACTCTGCTTTTCTGCAGAGAAGAACTGCAGATGCTTCTATGTGCACTTTATCATTATTTCCTACCTTTCTACAGATCTCATTGCAATTGTTGGGAGTTTAATTTCTGCACTCCCACTTTCCATAACGCAAAAAGTTGTAAATACAGTTTTCTGGATGGAAAATCAATATCCATCTAACCACACAAGGACATTTTTTGACTCTTTCAGTGGCTTTTTAATAGAGCTCCATTTATTGTCCACCAAAAAAAAAAAAATGTTAATAATGAAAATCTGATGAAATGAAAGGGAAAAGGAGAATATCATCTGAGGAGTGCATAGACAGAACACATGGGAAATTAGAAGATCTTTCAGAATATGATGTTTTAATGGGAAAAATAAGGTAATACATTTCTCCTAAATTTGTCTCTTCATGAAATACCATATCCACAGAGACATTATCAGACCTATTGAAATCTTTGAATAATGAATATCAGTAAATATAATTTCTATAAAATAAAGTAAAAGCATAAATATATTTTTTTAAAAAGCAGCACTAATTGCCACATTAATAATTCTGCTTGGCAGAACACTCTCCTGCAGACAAAATTTGGCTATTAAAGGCAATTAAAGACCTTCTAAATCACCTTGAGCCACCTCCAATGTGACTTTTCTGCTTCTTCCTGTTATCAGCCTCAAATGTCTGAAAATTAATCGCCCCCTGAAAACAAACAAATTTCAATCAGTGTGGTGGTGCCAATGTAGGGAAACAGAACAACCAGATACAGTAGTAGACCTTGAGTGCTGCTTCTACTGTTGTTTAGTCATGGATTAACCCTACCTAATCTTGCAAGATTAAAACAAGATTTGTTGGATATATTTTATAAATATGCATTCCTAGCAAATTTTCTGATTCAATCTTAATTTTTGCACCAGTGGACATAAATTTAGGTGTTAATGTAAATTATAGGTAGCAGAAAAGTGAAACTGTTTTCTGGTGGAAGTCCTGGTACTTGGAGTAGGAGGAAACACAAAACGTCCATCAATCACTGGTGGAACAAGAGTAAGAAAATGTACTGGAATATTTTCTTTTCAAACCACTGAACAGCATTTTTTTTACAATATCAAAGTCTTGGGTTGTTTTTTTTTTTTTTTTTTATTTGTTGTATTCTTTGAAATTTTATCTTGTACCATAAAAAATATACATCGCTGATCAATTAAGAAATTGAAA
The DNA here is from genome assembly GCF_027579445.1 of Ammospiza nelsoni. Taxonomy (NCBI): domain Eukaryota; kingdom Metazoa; phylum Chordata; class Aves; order Passeriformes; family Passerellidae; genus Ammospiza; species Ammospiza nelsoni. The sequence goes on along the minus strand of NC_080634.1, from coordinate 75,629,915 downwards.
CATTTTCATCTTAGTGAAACAAAATACTTCTATAAACTTGTATTTAAATTCTCTGTTGAATTCTGTAACTCATAGAAACCTTTGAAAATTCATGAGAAGATATTATGAAAAATATTGGACTAGATCTAAAAGGGACATCTCAAAATTCATATAGAAAATTAATTTTGGAATAGTTTTTTTTTAAAAACCAAGTTCAAGTGACACACAAGTAATCAGAACAGATTTTAAAGCCTAGTGACAGCATGACTTATGCTTCTGGCAAGACGTATTGTCATAATTTTTACAGTCAAATTATTTTTCAAGTAAATCTATTTATTTGTCCAGTACATTAGAAAATGTAAATCAGGCTAAAAAGCAATGTTTCTTATCATTTGCTTTGTAGTGAGCATGGAGAAAGACTTTGCAAGCTTGAGAGATACATCACATAAGATTCTTCTCCACTTGTCTATCTATAGAAAAAATCTTTTTTCAAAAACCAGAAATTGTTGAAATACTGTATTGCTCCCATGGGCAACATTTCTTTCACAGCAAGTTTCATAAAGAAAAGTAGTCATGAATAAATATCATGAGCAGACATCTATATCAATCCCGTATGAGGTTTACCTGCCTTGTATGAAACAGACTTCTTTGAATGGTCTGACGTTTCAAAATTGGTTTGGAAAGAACTATTTAGTTGTAGACACAGAGAATAATTTAGCTATTAAAGTTGACCATCATCTAATTTTAAAATTATAGATAGTGTGTGATGGTAATTACACTGAGGACTTCATATTCACTACGGTGAAAAGACTCAAATTCAGGCTTTCCATATTTTTTCTTCCTTAATTCAAAGAACAAAATTAAATTACAAACTTGGAATTTTTTTTTTTTTTCACTAAGTCATTTAAAGCTACTTTAGCAAACACTGTGAGATTATAAGAATCCACACAGACTAAGAATTGGGGGAAAAAAGCATATAGATATATTGGAGAGTTAATTGATTTTGCCTATAAGCGAATTAGAAGTCTGAAGTTTCATTCTAGTCTTGGATTATATGGCAAACTGAATTGAAAATTCCATACATTTACTGAAATAATGTGAATAATGTTCTCAAAGTTCAATATTGTTACTGTCTCAGTTTATTATGTCATAATAAATTGCAGTCTTCTGTGACTTTGGAATAAGAATGGTGAATTTTAAACCAATAATGTATTAATCAGAACCAAACACCGTGATTCTGTTATTTCTCTTAGTGCTCCTTGGTTCATAAGTCAAACAAATGTTTTACCTCTGAGTATATTCCATTGGGATGGCAGTTACTCATTCATATCCTCTCTGCTGAAGCTAGAAATACAGTAATCTTCTGCCATTGTGTGAAGACAGTATCTCAATGCATAGAGTGAGCAAAATTATCCTTACTAACAAGGTTAATGTACCAAAATCAGGTACATTCTTGGCTGAGTACTATCAGATACTCTTGAGCTGCTATAACCCTTTGAGACTCCAGGTGGAATGAAATGGAAAACAATTTAATTAAATGTACTGGGAATGTAATCTGGGACATTTGTTGAAGAAATCTGGTTTGGAGGAACTGTATTACACTGGGAAATTATCCTTACTTGTAAACAGAGCATGTGTTGGCATAGCTGAACACTGTAAGCATAAGGACAATACATAGATATTTAATACAATCACAAACTAAATATCCGGTACTAAGTCTGAATATTTTTAAACAAAGTATATTTGTTGGACTTTCATAGCATATGGAAGCATGTTTCATTACCATATTATAGTTTCATGACATTGTAGTGTAGGTGTAGCTATGTGTATGTGTAGCTAAACGTAGCTATGATCAATTTCAAAAATGTGTTAGTCTGGAGTTTCTATCAAGTCAGTCTGATAAATTTCCAGATAAATTGTACAGTTTATCAGAAAAGTTATGGAGTGGAAACACTCTAGATGCACAAGTTTCCATTTAAAATTTCCTAAATCACCTGGAGATCAAAAATAATTAAAAGAAGTATCAGTATTGAGAAAAAAATTGGAGGTTTTTTCTGTTCATCTCTTTTTATTCTCACAAAATCATGATTCATAACAACCAAAACCAAACCTGTTATTTTCAACTGGATATTTGAACATGAGAACAAATAGATATCATCCATGTTCTGCTATTACGCATTCAGGTTTTTCACTCTTGTTATCTCATACAGATGACTGTGGTTTTATTAGCACCACTACAGAAAAAGACAGAGAAACAGATTATCTGTCAAAGGCCATATTAATTTCATTTCATATTAGCTCCCTCCATACCTTTTCCAACTGAGCTCTTCCCTGATAGCTCTGAAGCAAAACTAGCAAAGGGAATTTCTTTTCTAGAAAGGGAATTATTTCCTGCTCAGTCAGTGCTGCCTGCTTTGGACTCAATGACTCTACAAGAATTCAGAAAACATTAGTACAAAAATTGTTTACATGAACTATCCTCTTCTCACCCATCCCTACTCATCCTGAATTAACTCTGTAAATAGATGTTAGTCTATTTACAATGAAGAGTTTAATGGATGATGTTTGCAGAAACTCTTTATATAGGTCTCCAATTAAGGTGCTTGACCAGTTTTAAACCATATGGGCTTAATTTGAATCATGTAATAACACCAGCTTTCTCTCTTCCCAGTATTAAAAAATACTGCATCTCTTTCTTTTTTTTTTTTTTTTTTTAATTATGCTACTGCAATGCAGTAAAAAGTGATAATAATAAAAAAGAGCACACAAACCCAAAAATTATTCAGGAGAAAATGGAAAAGGACACATACAAGAATTAGCTTTTTTGTTGTTAAAAAAAACATTCAATTTCTAAATAGATATATGCAGGTGGTTTCAGGGATCTTTTCCAATAAAAATTTATGTAATATTTGCTCCTGGGGTAAAATATTCAAAACCAGGATAGTTTATCCTTCTTCAAGAACTTTTGACACTAAGGTACGAACAAAAATACTGTGATATACAAAATTAGTGACTTAAACAGTAGAAAAGAACAAAAAGATGCAATTATAGTCTCTAGTTTTAATTTTGGAGGTGACATTAATTTTACTTGTGTATCATGGAATAATAAAAAAAAATGTCCAACCACTTCTATGCTTCTCACTTTTCCCTGACCATATATAATATTTCCTTGACCACTTCTGAGCTGGTTTTCACACTATAGATAGAAGACTTTAAAAAATATTTATTGACCTATTCACTATAAAGAGAGAAACAAAATAAAAGACCACTAATTATGCAGTGTGTGAGATTCACTTTGAAGGTGAAGGTGAATAGAGAAAATTTACAAAAATGCCAGTATATCTCAATCTTAATAATATTTACTTTTCAAAGCTCAATTATATGTCTTTCCTACAGATTTGACCAGGCAATCATAGCTAATTTCCTACAAGATTCTGGACTCAAAATGAAATGTTTTATTTTGTTGGACAACTTTGTAGGTATCAGATTTAAATATATTCTTCAGATATTTATCCTCAGATATTTATCCTTAATAATGTTGTTTAGAAAGAAAACATAATATAATTTCTCATTATACCTTTTTAACCATTTAGAAAGGATGGCAATTATCTAAAACATCAGGTTCTGCTTTCTTATCTGTAATGTAAACCTAATTGTGGGTAGGATTTTTTGCTTTGTTTCCTTTTGTTTTTTAACTTCTACATTGGCACTTAAAAACTCAATCTAGAAATTGTCTAGGCCATGTCTGAGATTTGGGAGTTTTTAGATCTCAAGTCCTATTTAAGGTTCCTTCTTGAAGAAAATTAGGTCACTATGTGCCTAGGTCTTTAAATATAAAATAAAGAAAAAGCTTTTCTTCATTCTAGTGTTCATAAGTGCAAATCAAATGTTGTTCCCGAGTAGCCTTCTCTCTGGGGAAGGGATAAGCCGCAGAGTTGTTCCAGATTAACCTGGATAGCCTCTTGACTCTATTACTATGAAAAGCTGCAGAGAAAAGAATGTTCATTTTGTTGCTTTCTCCCAGAAAATAGCTCTTAAGTGAAAGGAAATTAAAGAAGGGAAATGTATCTTGGAAGAAAATTCACATGCTTGATACTGAGTACAGTGTGGGCTTTAATGGATACTAGTTTAAAAATGAATCAAAATTTGTTGGTTTCAATCAGATTCATACCTAAACTCTATAAAAACAATCTATCCCTGAATATAGTTACTTTTTTTATCTTACAAGACACTGTGGATTAATATATATTCTATTTCATTATTTTTTTAACCCCCCCATACTGAGAAATATGGTGTAAAACAATCAGTTTTCAATTGTGTCAGTAAGTTGATTTTTATTACATTAAAATTTCTATGTACTTTTTCTCTCTAGTCACATTCTCATTGTCCATTCTCTGCCACTTTTTTAATTTAAAATCGTTCAAAACTCTCTGGTTTGCTCTTTGACACAGAATGTAATACTGAAAATGAAATTAAAATAAAAATAAATACTTCAGTTAAATTGAGGTATACAGTGGTCACATTATAAATTTGCCTTCCAAAGACAGTAAGAGTTGGTGTTAAAGCAATAAAACATAAGCAGGATAAAAAAAATTGACCTGTGTCAGCAAAAGGAAAGATACATAATGGATACATAAACTGACATGAAATATTTTATCAAAACAAATGATTTTTTCACATAGTGGATAAGCACCATCTGCCTCAGATGCTCATTGTTCTTAATATTCTGGGATAATTTCTACTTTTTTCCATTATATATTAATCAAGTATAAGATATAAATCAAGTCAATTTTGTAGCCAGCAATACAAAACTCATTGCAAGAATAAGAAAATAAGTAAAATAAAGACTCATTTTAATTTTTTTTTGCTTTCACATCTAAAGGAGCTAAGAAAGAGTTCCAATCTTTATTTCCTGTTAACGTTATGCATTTTGCACTCCACAATTGCTGTACTGAAGATGAGATAAAGAACTGCATAGCTAGGAGTCCTATACTGTAAAAAACAGAGAGAGATTGGGGTTACAAGACTACCTTTCTCCATGTTAGTTATCACCTTGATGTAAGACTATCTGGATTTCTCTGGAATCTAGATAGCAGGAGTCTAATTTTTAGGCACTGTAATTCCTCAGCTAGTTACTTAAATCAATCTAAATCTACATCTTTACTCTAAGTCTTTTTTTTTTTTTTTTAGATACACCAATCAGTGCAAATTGCACTTCTACAACATTAATTTGAACATTCTTATTATGGTTATGTTATAAAAATTGCTAGTATAAAATTACCTTTCATTATTTTTGGATTTGGTTTATGTTGTTGGCTCTGATCACTAACCTAATAAGCAGTGTACTGTTGAACCACTAGCTTCATTATTGGATTAAACCATCTGGCTGCTATAAGGAAATATTTCCACTGAAAGCAGCAGCTACCAGAAAAAAAAATAAGTTTACCTGAAAAAAACCTAAGTCATGCTGGTGAAACTGGAAGCCCCAATCATTCCAGATGCTCTGAGCTACACATTTTTCTAAACAAGGAGCCAGGAAGTAAGAGCTGTGCAGTACACATCAGTGTTTTTAGGCAAGAATGTCAACATTTTACTAGCAATGTCCTCATGTAGATTGCAAGACTGACAAATAATTACAAAAACACTGATAAAACCATATACCAAACTAATGACGGGCACTATGCTCTTCAGAGATACAGAAATGAAACACAGCAAAGAGCAATCTGAGAGGAGGAGTTCTGTATGGTTATCCAAGTAGACTACATATGAAGTGTTTAAAAAAAGAAGAAAACCTCACCAAAATCAAAACACACACACAAAACTCTAACACTTTAAAATAAGCAAAAAAGGTCGTGCCAGTTATATGGGGCATAGCTTAACTGAAGCAGAATCTGTTGATTTAGACTTCGATTTCTCCAAGCAGACTGGGTCTACATCCAGTAGAAAGTCAGGAGATAATTCAATGTGAAAAGTCTATGAAAAATTTTAACTCAGAATCAAACCCAAATTAAAAACAAGGATTAATTCCTGGCCTCAGGCACCTTGTTTAGTATTGTTGAATTTGAAGCATTTGAAAAAATTTTTGCTTTTGAAGTTACAGGATGTCCTTTTGAAAAACATTTTCAGATCTCAGATCACAGATGTTTATCAATGGGGTTAAAGTGGAAATTGAAGGCAACAGTAACTTCAAGAAAAACGTTTAGAGACAGAGATCCTCAAGAGACAGAAGATTTAGGAAACCAGGAATATCAGTGCTTTAAATAACCATGGAATTACTTAGCTCTGCAAACTCTTCAACCATCAATATACTTAAACATTTGCTACAGATGAGAATTGTGCTACTAGACTTGATTTTGTATCATTCTGTCATTTGAATGACAAACTCATGTGGAAATTGAAAGATTGTATTGAGGAAACTAAATGCATGTCAATAATCCCTAAGCAAAAAAAACCAAAACAAACAAAACCAAAACCAAAACCCGTACTGAACATAGATTTTTGCCTGCTGAATTGATTTTTGATGTGGTGACCAAAATACCAGTGTTACTTATTCCTTTAAGTAGACTTGATCCAAACTTCCTAATGGAGTGGGATGCCTCAGAAAATGAGTCTTACATTTGGACATGTATACCTCTGTTTTTCACTGAGTGACAGACATATGGTTATGTTTGCTAAAAATAAAATCATCAAGCACAATCATTCCAAACCTAAAAAACCTGTGTAAGGTTACTTAGCCAAATTATTTCAAGCTGGAGCAGTGACACGTTAAGGGTTAAAGAACCTGGTCCACTTCCCCTGGAATACATATATTCAATAAGGTTGAAAAATTGGGTAATGGACATGTTTGTTTTCTTCAAACATTTCATAGGCCAAAAAGGACACAGTTGTGAATGTAAAAGACAATAAAAGAAATACAAGGTGGTTTTGACAAAGTCTTATTATGAGACAGAGAAGGAGAAAATGTTTCTTTGCAAAGTTTTCATGTATAATGATGGTCTACAACATAATGATCAAGTACATGATTTTTCAAGGCAAAGGTAATGCTTATAAACCACAATGTTTTCTAGAATTCTCTGTAAATCATGTATTAGTGAAAGAAAGGCTGAATTGTATACTTAAAGTACACTAAAATTTGGCACCTTCCATTAAGTTAGAAACTGTAATTATGACAAGGTTTAAAAGAGACAAAACCTAAACACAAAAAAAGCTGGTCTACCTGATTCCTTTCTGTAGAATTCAGTAGAGACTGGCACACAGTGATAAATTCCTCGCTGCAGGTCTCACTGCAGTCCTGGACAGAGGGCTATCAAAGGGACCAAAAACAGGACAAAAGGTGGTATATTAAAACAATCTTTCCCTTTAAATGTGATGGATCTCTCATAAATGTACTATCATTAAAGTATTTTTTCGCATCTTTGTGGCACGCTTTTGACTCCAGTACTTTCCTCCAGCAATCTGTGTATACATGAAAAATAATAATTAAAAATGTAGTAAGAAACAACATTTTTATTTTATCCCAGCTTCAGTGTTAGCATTCAATTATTTTAAAATAATATTCCAGAAGTATGAATAAAACATATTATTTTTTTATCTTAACTATAAAATTATATTTACCTGTTTACATTCGCAAGGCAAAATCTTCCATTGTATACAGCATTAAGGGCTATAAAAAATTGTTTAAATCAATATTCTTCAGCAGGAAGAAAAAATGCACTTTCTTAATACACTCCAGTAAAACAAGAAGCAGTGTTCTTGGAAATTATTTAACCTGCTTTGTACGAGATGGCTTCCATTTCATCTCTCTGACTTACATGTTTGAACCTTTCGCTGGTTTTACTGTACAGTATTTATGTGCTCCAGCAGAGTTAGCTTATCACTGCAAGCCACACTCTGTTGTGAGGCCTGCCTCAAAGAAAATGCAAAATACATTCCAAACCTTTGATATTTCAATGCAAAGTCCATAATGTATTTTATAGAATGGGAAACAATCTGCACCACTCTATAAATGGCATTTATCTTAGCTGATAACCTAAATGTGCTTACTTGTAAACCTGGAAATACAGAAAAAAAAAAAAAAAAAGGAGATGCTAAAATGAAGGAAATAGTGTATCTTAAAAATACGAAGTATATAGCTTCTTTTTTTAGAAACTCTATGACAGTATTTAAGGGAACTTTTATTGTATTGGGAAAAATATTTCCCTTTTGAATTACTAGAAATTTCTAGTGTGCTCCCAGAGTCATCCTTAGAAACTGTTTTTTTGTAAAGATAAATATTTATTTTTTAAATGTATTTGTATGCATTTCATATGTATAAGTTGAAAAAGAATGAGAAAAATACAGACTGAATTGTTCGTGCTGCAAATCACTTGAACAATTCAAACTGAATTAAAATTTGTGAATTGATTTTTAACTTGCATGTCATATAATACAGGCTACAACCTTTCTTTTGTCAGGATTCACTTAGAAGTTAATCCTTCATTTCCTTGGGATACTTTTCATAGTTGAGTATGTCCAAGATGTTAATGAATTTAATATTTATGATAGTTGTTCCCTATTTGAATGACTCTACAATACCCAAAATCTTAAAGAAACTGACAGCTAAACGATTTATTATGCTTAAGATTTTGACAAATGATTCAGCTAACACAAAGACAAATTGCTAAAAAAAAGCAGTATTGAATCTAGATTATACTGGAGGCATTAAGAAAACAAACCTGCACATTCCAGACATTCTGGATATAGGAGATTTTCAGCTCTTATGGAAAACTCATCTTTTTTCCCACACTTCATATTAATTTTCTCCGCCTTCCTTGTTTGAAATGAAATTTTATATATTCATATAAATTAAAAATCTCAAAGATCTCAAAAAAACCAAGAAAAGCAAAGTTGGTTTTTAAAATATTGGGGGTGGGTGAGGTGGGTGTGTGAAGCTGCTGATGGTGTGGAAGCATCTTACATTTCTTTGGGTTATCAACATTCTATGTGGATCTTATCACAGACAACTCAACTCACTGAAACACTGGACATGTAAAGGCAATTCTGAATATATTTAAAACTTTGTTTTTCAGCGTTTTTTTTTTTTTTTCAGCGCATCATGGAAATGATACTGGTTTCCACAGCAACCAATAGCATTTCCCACCTTCTCCTTTTCCTCTACCCTCCTGCCTGGCAGCGCTCCCTGTAGGATTGACATATTTTTGTGTAAAAATAAACAACTGTAATTTTTTGTAATACTATCCAAACAATAATGCTGTGTTATTTGGATGAAATATGTATTTTTACTGCCAAATGATGGGCTTCACTCCAGGTTTTAGGCTCCTTGTGTTTTCTTCTTTTTTTTTAACAGACTATTTGGGGAAGTGGATGTAAACCAACCAGAAACCAAACAAGCCACTGGGAAATGCAATTTCTTCCTGTCACAAATGAGCCTGAAAAATCTTTAAAGACTAATGGTCAAGCTTGCAAAATAAGCCCAAGAGTTTTTGTGAATGATAGATATGTTTCCTTCCTGAATCAATCACAAACTCATCCTGATTTCTTTGAATACCCTTGTTACAAATCAGTATTCTCAAAATAGCTTTAATCAGTTATTTTCAGCCTAAGGGTTGTCAGCAAATTACTTGTTATGACTGTTTCTCATTCATTATTCATCCAGTGTAACTGGTCATATGAATAACACGATACCGCTGCTGTCAAAACTGATGTCCAGAATTTGCTCAACAAGATGATAATAAATAACAATCTTTTAAAATAAATTTTAACATCAATAATTTATTAATAAAATAAACAAACTTATACAGTTTTTCAAGAAGTTTTTTAAGTATATTTGGACACATCTCATATATTTTAATAAATTTAATCTGAAAATATTTTAGGTAGTTAACAAGATGTTTTTTAAGTTAATAGATTAAAATGAATATAAATAAAAATGGAAATTGTGTCTTTATGAGTAGTTAGTTGCCTTTAGCTATGAAAAACTGCTATATCCATCCTTGTAACTCTATTTTCATCAATATATGTTGCCCAGGTAAAACCTGTGTGTTAATAAAATCAAGATAATGAGCATTCACATTCTTACTAAAAAAGCCCATCATAAATCAATCCTTCTGAGAAAAGACACTTAAAATTTAATGCAACATACTGTGAATTGCTTATATAATTCTGTTTGCATAAGTACCTGTTCAACAGCATTCATAACAAAAATTATTTAATTCTACTGTTAGTATGAGGCATTCAGCAGTAATTAGTCATTCAGCAATTCTTGGAACTGAAAAAAACAAGCTTTAGTAAGCACAAATTTACAAAAAAATCCAACCCCTAATCCCAGATGTGTGGAGCCATTGCTTTTATTTTTCTTCCAAAACTCTGGGTAAAATGTGGTCTTATATCACGATTTTTTTTTTTTTTTTTCAACTATAAACACAGAAATATAAGATAGATGGGAATTAATTATTACACAAATCCATATTTCTGGGAAATGAAGATTTAAGACAAAAAGAATAGTTATTTTATGACTGCTAATCAAATGAATTCCAAGAGTAATCAACGCTGACTGAAAAGTAAAATTCTGCACTGCCTTATGAATTTCTGTTACTTGTGGCATCCTCACTATTCCTCTATATTATTTGTCCTACAAAATCTTCTAGAACCCTAAAATAAGGTAGACCTTATATTTTTACTCAACAAAATTCAATTTGCCTTTGCTTCTCTGCAAATCTGCTACTTTCATTCATTTAAAAAGAAAAATTGCATTAACACATTTTCAGATTTCCACATTTTATATTACGAAACTAGAAAAGTTTTTTGATTTGTAGGAGTAAATTTTGACTGGTGCAAGTGAAGGTATTTTTGTCAGACACGGAATCATTTGACAAACGGACTAACGGGTTCCTCGCTTATTGCATGTGCAGTGTCATGCCCAGTAAAAGATGATGTGATTGGGTGTCCATAACAGTAATTTGGTTTTGCTCTTCTGATTGCTCCACACAGCAGCAACAGAGACCCCCATTCCTTGGAGTATCTCATTCCTTTGAGAGTTTTCAGTTGAGGAATTCTCTCAATGCAGGGGGAAGGGAAATGACAGAAGACACAGCAAGACTGCAAATTTCCAGCATGTTGTGGAATGCAGAGTGCCAAGTCTGAGAGACCATGAAAAGAAAGCTTCCTTCTTAGGAACAAAGACAGGACTACATGAGATTTTTCAACCTAGGAAGACAATAAAAACATCTGGATTAGAAAGTAACATGAGAGGAGTGGCTTAGCCTATATGGGGAATTGTTAGTGTCTAGCAGGTTTTTATTTTAATGTCTCACGCAGAAAATTTGACTTGCGTTGTTTAAAGAACAGCTTTCCCTAGTTTATTATTTTGTGCTCTGAAAAGAATAGCAGCTTATTGGTGTTTTGGGGAGTTTTGTTCACCTTATTGGTGTTTTGGGGAGTTTTGTTCACCTTTTGCTTCAAGGAAAAGGTGAACAAAACTCCCCTTTACTTTATGGCAATTCCTTCACAGCATCACACACTACAAAACAGACACCAGCCTAGACTGTCAATATTGTCCATTCCTGTGCTTGTCCAGATCCTAGGCTTTTTGGAAAGTGAACAGGGAGCCTGCTTCTTCATCACTAGGCATAACTTGTTATTAGCAAATGTGCAGGAAATGATGAGTGTTTGTGAAAGAATAGTACATCTTTCAAGCTCTGATCTTACAGCTGTGATGCATCAGGATTTTTCAATTCTCCAACATTTCTTATTAAATATTTTAGACTTATTTAAGTTTTACACCTCTTTAAAGCAGTATTGCTTTTCAGATCAATTTATGGCTTTAGCCCAAGAAAGCTTTATTCAGATGGAAAAGAAATTTTGTGGTAATAGTAACTGCAGACTCTTGAACCTGCTTAATATGTGTATTAGCTTTTAGCAGCACAGAATAACAATATACAGGTATATCAATCTGACATTCCCATTCATTATGAAGCTAAAATAATGGTTCATTCTTTCCAAATGAGCTGAGTCATAATTAGTAGTCGTGAATGAGTTGAACCACTTGTAGTCTATTGCTAGAGTATTAGCAAAAAGAGGTAATTTCCCTTCTTTGCTGTAACAGCACCTTATATGAGCCACTAAACACCCTGGGCCTAGGTGTGTGACATAAGTAGTTTTACTCACATTATTTGTCCAAAGGAATTAACACTTTGTAGTCATTGTATTTCAAAGATCAGAATAATTAAAAACTGCTGTGAATTCTGCCTTTTAATGGAAAACTTTGGCCTGTTTGGTCTTATTATTTAACTAAACTAGAGGCACAGAAAATGCATGTGCCTGAAAAACATTAATAATCAAATATGCTTGTCTTCTCCTGGTACAAGCACGGATATTATTTAATATCATGCTGTAATTTCTTTTCCTAAGATTGCTATCTGATGGTTTACAGATCTATATGTGTCCTTGCTTTTCAATCAAATGAGGAAACGAAGAAAATCAGAATAAATTAAGCCCATGTAAACAGCAAGAGAATAATAGCGTGTGCATGAGAACTAGTGCCAAAGTGCTGAAAACTTTAATATGCAGCTCTGTATTTTGAGATTTCTTCAAATGCCTAAAAATGTTGATATTTGTTGGAGTCCTTTTATATGTTTTCAAAACTGGTAGTAGTTCTTTACTGCCATTGTGACTGAGGAAACTGAAGAAAGCCCATACCTCTGCTTTCAGTTCTTGCCTGGTTTTAGATATAGATTTCTTTTTTAAGGAATATATATTTCTACCAAGCTTTTTTCACTACAAATTCACTGCTTTCTATTGCATAAAAAAATGGTAATTAGAATCCTCATTTACTTGAGTCACAAAAGTTGGTCTTATTGCAAGGAAGTACATTATTTAGGAATGCTAATTGTTTTATTCTACTTGGAAAGTTAATTAAACATTATTATTGATAGTATGTTATGAGATAAATAACTTCAAATTTGAATGTCATGTCTTAAAAAAAAAAAGATTACATGCAATCAGTAAACTTTGGGAACCTGATCGTAATTTTTAAATCCCATTTTTTGAATGAATTAACTCTGAACATTTTTTGGATTAATTTTTTTTTTGTCTTTGTACTATACTGTAATAGGAATTAATAACCTAGAATGATAATAAATACTTCTGGTCTTGAAAATATGAAGATAATTTATTTTAATTTCTTTTACAATACCAAGATCATTCTCTACCCAAAAAAAAAATTTGGGAATAGTACTTTATTCCAGGATATAGACTGTTTAAGGGAAACAGTAAAATAAGCCCCACTGTGCATGAAAATTGGCTGCTTCACCTGAGTAGAAAAGGCTCATATATTGAAATTAAACCAAAGTGACAATTAAATTTATTTCACTCTGTCATCTTAATGTGTTTGTGTCTAGTCTTACTGTTTATGCAAGCAATCCTTATATTATCCATTAATGTCTATAATTCTCTGCTAATAAATATATAAATTTTCTTCTCTTATAAAGCTTCCTCTGTAAAATTTTCACTTACCTTGACCTTTTTTCCTAACACATGCTTTCTTCTGATCAAAGCAATTTTTTGTTTATTTGCAGGTTTGTTTTGCTTGCAAGGAAAAAAGCCTCATCTGGTTTGAGAAACTGCAAGTCAGCAATTACTTAGTGCTATGATGTGAATAAAGTGTTTGAAGACAAGAGAATATTCCACTCTGACTTTAAATGTATTTAAAAAAAAAAGAAAAAGACCCAAATATTAATGAGCTTCATAAATTATTTACTTTTTATCTGATGATCATTATTAGAATCCATCTTTACTTACAAAACATTGAGTAGACCATAATATTCTGAATCATGTTTAGTTACCCACCATCTATGTAATTGTGCCACCTTTAGATTCAGGGTTTTTTAAAAAGCCCAACATGAAAAGTATTTATATACATTCAGTTTGCAGCTGAGAGTTGTGATTTCAACTGCATATGTCTGTATATAGTTGTAGATGAGTAAATTCCCTGCTTTGGTAGTTAATCTGCTTCATTGGAAACACAATAGTTCATTAAGAAAACAAATATGCAGCATTTCTGGGAAGTTACGATGTACCATAAATTGCATTGGGTACCTGGACAGTAAAAAAGATGGATGTCTCCATTAGAAGCAAACACACCACTGGACTAAATGACTTGAAATCCACTGCTTAACTCCTGCTTATCCATCCTTCTCCAAGGAATAAAACAGTGTTATTTCAGCACATATCATGCTGTTGCTGAAGAGGAAGAATATATGATGATGCAGAGTTGTATATGTTTTATATTTCACAATACATAGATGGATGTAGAGAAAAATAACTTTCAAAAAATGTGCATTTTTTTAAAACCAATTTTTGTGACAAACTGAGAGAAAAAGTGGAGGTAACTTGTGATGAAAAAAAAATTATTCAAAGGACAGTAATATTATCTAGAAAAATATGCTAGTCTTTCAAATGAAAGGTATATAACTGTGGCAGTCTTAAAAATCATCAGTAAGTTCAGTGAGCACTTCCTGACAGCAAAGGGATGCAGAGCTTTGAAGGGAAGAAATTTTAAAATCTAGTTCACCATTGCTCCAATGCCTGTACATCTACATTTACTTTACTAAAATAAAGTTGCAGTAAGACTCATGAATTTGTGTTCTCATAGATGCATGAAAAAGAGCTCAGTCTACTTAGCTTGCCAAAGAAAATGTTAGGAAGCAGTTTAATTTCAGAAAATTTTAGTATCTTCAAGATAAATTATTTTTTGATAATAAAAGTCTTCTTAATCTAGAAGACAGAAGGGTGATTAAATTCAGTGCCTGGAAGTGGTTTAGAAACAAAATCAAACTGAATTTTTGGTACACGTTTAAACCATCTTGGATTATCAGCTGCTATCAGTGTAGCAATTCAATGGAAAGGTGGAGAATTTACATTGAATCCAGTCCAGAAATCTTTATTATAGTTGCATTCTCAATGAATCAAAGCTTTTAAGAACTAATGCAAGAATCATAATAACTGATATTAGATCATCTGGGAGCAGATCTTATATCCAGATGGGACAAATAAAAGTGTAGTCTGCCTCTTCTTTGGGCTGTGCTGCATCACAAATGCAGTTATGTGTTGGTTAGACGGTTATGAATGGTTTCTACATTGCTTGCCCATCAGTTTCAGAGAACAATTTGCACTTTATGCAAAAACTTTTGTCAAATCACTGCTGGTATAATTTCTCAGTTCTACCTTTCTTGTAATCTGAAAAAAAATTCTTCTTTAATAGCCTGATACCAGTGTAATTGTTTCAAAAACCACAAGTATATCAGAATCTGTTTTGTCTTTTAAAGAAATGGTTCTAGCATATTAAGCTCATCAGTTCATCTCTGTTAAGATTTACATAACAGCTTTATTTTGTTTGGAAAACTTTTACACATCTAAGTCTACCTACTACTCTTCAGTTTCTACTGCCACACCCATCTTGGATTTTTAAGTGCTTTTTTGCAGCCTTCTATAAACTGTAAGAATTGTGATTTGCACACCAAAATGCCACTTGGCTTTTTTGTTCAGATTGGCAATTCACCTTATATCAGCCTCAGAAAGGAGATTTATATCCAAAGCTTCTCATCTCCCCAAGAGTACAATGAATCTCTTTTTTAAAAAGTTAATGATTAGAAGCATGTCTGCTGACATGCTGTTATTATGCACAGATACAAAATAGAACACTGGGAAATCAACTTAACTCTAATACAGGTATATAATTTCACTGGGTATGTGGACAGTTGTCTAACAATTGTCTCCAGGCTTCCTCCCTTTTTTCCCTTTAGCACTGCTGTCAATTCTGTGACCATTTTGTCTTCTTCAGCCACTGCAGGCACAGATACAAACAAGTGACATTTCATTTTTGTCCCTCCCCAATTAGTCAGCTGGAGCTTTTTGAAACGTTATGGAAGGTTGGTCGTTGACCTAGAGATAGCATATACAGCACCAGTCTGCATCCCAAAATGGTCTTACAGGTAGTCACAGCATACCCAAAGCCATGGGCAAGGGGAGATCTCCCATGCCACCAACTGTCTCTGTGTGACACCTCAAAGTCCAGTTTGCAGTTCATGAGCCATTTCTCCAGGTTCACACGGTGTTTTCAGGCTCTTGGAGTATTTTCCTTACTGGCTGCATGCACACATTCCTCTGAAATAGAAAATTCACACTGGTTTGCAGTTTTTGCAGACAGTGTTACCTGTGCCTTGCAACGCCACACAGAGCCCCGAGTCTGCCCCATTAATGCTGTATGGCAACCTTGTAGGCTGCACCCAGACGCTGGGGCCTCCCATCTCTGCTCACAGCATCTGTCTCTTCCTACCTAACATGTACCTGTGATTGTATCAGGGGCCACTTTTTAGAGGGAGCCAAAGGAATTAGGCAGCCATGCAGAGAATAGTCAAAAAATGCATCTCATAACGGTGTCAAAAATGCCCATCAGCCAACCACAAAGCAAAATGAAAACACAGAGGGATTGATGATCTCATAATTGATAGCCTCCCTGCACATAGTGAGAGGACACTTCCTTTTCTGTTATGCTTTTAGGTAGGGATGGCTCAGCAATAACTGAGCATCATGAGAACACACAGGACTTGACATTGTCAAAAAGAGCCCTGTCATAAAATGGTGTCTGAAATCTTGAATAAAAGGTGTCCTTATTTTATTACCAAGGATAAGCTCAAAGAAAGTACACTATGTCCTATTATGTAGTTTGCTATTTCTTGTCATGATGAGCACATTCTTGTCCCCATCCTATATGCGCACGGTTCCTTAAGTACAGTACAATCAGTGTTACAAACTTTGTCTAAAATTGGAGAGGATTAGCTCTGACAGAGATTTACAGCACATAAAAGTGAACTGTATTTATGGAAATATCTGTCTAACAACACTCTATTTGAGAAGGAATACATGAACAAGAACTGCAAATATTAAAGAACAATTAGTGCAGAATTTTCTATTGACGACTGCAGTATTTATTACTCCTTTGAATATAAGTGAGGTTATATGCATGTTCTGCAAAGCCCTTCACTTGGGGTACTTGGAGGAATATATAAAGACATTAAAGTCTTTATATGGTGTGCCTATTCCACAGGTGTCAGGAAAAACATGTTTTTCCATGACTTTTTCTTTTAAAAAGAGTTTAGTTGCTACTTTTCTTCTGCTGCTTTTTTCTTTTTTTGGTTGTTTTTTTGGTTTTTATGGTTCGGTTTTTTGGTTGGGTTTTTTTCTTTCCTTACATGGTATTCCAGCAATGGAAAGAGTATTTTTATGCTGAGTTGGAGGCTGTTATAAATACTCTGCTGTCCTTATGACCATCACAGCCAAAGAACTGGCAAGATGCTTGCATTTTCTACAAGTCTTGCTGCAAACAGGGCAGTACACCACTGGTACTAAAAACCCTGCGTGCGTCAATGTGCTGAGTAGTTTGTCATTCCCATGAGTCACTGACAAGCCCAGTTATTATCAGGGCCTCTTTGGTTGGTAGATATGGAGCCAGCGTTGGATGGGGAAGGTATATTTCCCTACTCAAGGCTAGGAAGGAGGGCTTACTCTTCCAAGACTGAGATTCATCAGATTCTCTTATTAGGATCATGTTTGCTTTCAGGATGTCTCCTGCAGAGAGTCTGAGAAAGCAGAAGACTGAGAGAGGAAGCTCCCACAGAGCCATGGGCATTAGCGACCACTGCCCACTGCAGTTTATTCATTTGGCCGGTACCCAGCAAATCATATTTCTGCCATTTCTAGCTCAGAAAAATGTGAAGAGGGGAAGGGCAGGGCTGTCACAAGGAGAAATATTCACCTTAGTGGGGTGAATATCACCCCATTGGCTGTTTGGAGATAGTTGAAGCTGTTTGGAGCTTGTTCCTCTGTTGTGCTGCTCATGGGGAGCTGCCAGAGGCTGCCAACCAGCTGGAAGTGAAAACCTGACAAACCCAGAATAGACGAAACAGCTCTTTGTGTCATGGGACAAGGAGGCACCTTGTGATTCCTCATGAGGAGCCCAGAAGGAACCTCCAGTGCAAGACACAAACAGATCCACAGAGTCCCAAGATGGGTCCTGGGCCCAAGGGGGCTGCACCCACCGAAAGCATTCCACTCCTCCTGGCAAGGAGTGCAAAGCATCGACCCTCACTGTGGCAGCCACCAGCCTGTGCTGATGTGGCAGAGCCCAGGAACACACAGGCAGATGGGGGGAACACAAGGGAAGATGTGTTGGTGTTAGCCACCTGAGTCACTTTTTTCAAGGGCATTATAGTTGAGAATTTTCTGTACTAATTAAAAAATTTAATTAGGCAAAAGTAAATTTCTGGATCCACAGCTTCAGCTTGTTCCCTTTGCCCATAATAAGATTTTGACTGTAAAAGCCCATGAACTGAGAGAGAGCCAAAGTATGAAAAATTCAATGGCAAGCTAATTATGTAAAATTCCTGATCACCTCAGGCTGTTCAAATAGGAAAGTATCTATTTTCTACTTTTGAAATATTAGCTCATAAATATATGCCTCTTTATGCTTGACTCTGCTCTCTGCTCCAGCTCACTGCATACGCTTCCAACACAAGCTCTAATCTATATGACAAGTACATTTGAACCCTTAACTAAACCAGTGGTAATTGGGTACAGGCTCCAAAGGAGGTAAAAACCTGAGCCAGGTCAAGAACTCCTCTAGTTCCAATGGGTTCTCTGAAAACCCATAAAGGAGCAGAGTGACACAGTGAGCATTGATGCATGTAAGCTTGGAACACTGATCATGTGAATAACTCATGAATAATGTGTGGATGTTCTAAGACTCAGTTTTAAAGGCACAAAGAAAGCTGAGGGCACATGGAGTCTCATCCATACCTTTCCCATTTGACTATAAGTCAACCACTTTATTCTGTGACTGCTTCAGTGAGCTCTCTGAGTCTCCTGCAGGCTGTATTCATGACAGTAATCTCCTGAGCTAAGATGCCTCTCAAGGTCACTCCTTAAGGCAGAGAGACCTTTTACTCCCAGTAGACCTCTGCTAAGTGACCAATATCATGCATAACCTTGTGGTGGGGTAACCTTGATTTGTACCTTGGTAATGGATCTGTGTCTTTGTAACTTTAATTGTCTTGATAGTTTTGATACATTGTTCAAAGGATTGTTGCTGCACAACAATAGCATGAACCATGACATAAAACTTTGTTAAGTGGGACTTCTACATTGAAGTAAAACACTTTTGCTAATACCTTTCCAGCAGTGAAAATCACCATTCACAGCAGCCTGTTGATAGGACCAAAGCTCCACAATAGCTATGAGGGGAACTACCCTTCTAGATACTGGATGTCCTTACTTGCCTTGCTCTATCCATGATTATTTATGTGCTGTTGAATTTTCTCTTCCAACACTTTTACTTGGTTTGGTTTTTAGTTTGTTTTTTTTCTAGAGAAAAAAAAATCTTTCCTTTTTAAGAGTTATTCAAAGAACACAGTCATTAGGTCCTTTTGCTTGCAAAAGATTTTCTTTTGCTGTTTTTTTCTCACCAGTCATCACTGGCTGAAGGACTGGAAAAAGAGTATATTCATTATGTAACTCATGCTTGTAAACTTCCTGGAATAGAGCAGGGGCCTTGATGGAGAAAAGGAGAAATAGCCTAGCCTCCCTCTCAAAACACGTTACAAACTGTACTCAATTGCATACTGCGTTACTGATCTTTACAATTACAGGTCATTAAATCACCTTTTCACCTGATCTCACATTTCTTCACCAATGAGGCACAAAGCTGACACTGTACCCTCTGCTGTAAAAACAGTTAGTTGCAGAATTGTGACTTGTAAAGGGCCAGTGGAAAATAGAGAAATATCTAGAGACAACTGTTCCATTGCACTGAGAAGCAGCTCAATTTTATATACCACTAGGTGTGAAGGCAAGGTGGTTTGACATGTGATAAGTCCTCTGGTTGAGAAAATGTGAAAATGCATTTAGAGAGAAAGAAGGTAACAGAAACCAAGATTTCTTGAAACAGGTCATAGAGACCAAGCCTTATTTTTCAAGCAGGAATTGAAGAAAATTTTTTGAGTCAAGTCTGATCTTATTTAAGGCAGATTTTGCTTTGTCAATATCGCTGCCATTTGAGTTGAGCCCAATAAGTCTGCAAGAACTAGACAGGAGAAGCAGAGATTCAGGAAGGCACAAAAAAGGAAATGCATCAAAACCAGCTGCAACAAGAGGAGAAATTCATATAGCCAAGAAGCAATACAATATGCAAACAGACTGTGGCTTTATATTTTTTAAATTATTTTATTCTTTTCTGCCATAATTATCTGTGTTCTACTTGCTATTTGAGACAATATGATATTGTCAACACACAGAGAAAAAACACATATAGAATAATATTCTCTTCCTGAACAGAATTCCTGTTACATTCAAAGGATTACACCTGCACTCTAATTTAGGATATGATTCAATACTTCACAATTTGAATGGGATGACTAATCTGCCCAAGAGTGTCCACTCATTTCAATTGCATTTCTGTACATTTGCCAAAGATCAATAGCTGAGGCCTTGAACATTTCTCCTGTCTATACATATAATTAGATTACATAATTCCTCTATTTTAGAGCATGATTGCCTGCATAGAAGCTACTCTATTCTTCATCCCCACATGTCTTCTAGGATTCATTTAAGATCAAAATACCTATTGGTGGCAAATGAAGTATGTTGCTCCTGCTGACTACAACTATGCTGCTAAATAACATGGAGTGATGGATCAGCCTTAGGGCTGAGTCCAGGCCAAATCACACAAATGGGATTGCACCTATATATGCTAAAGAGGACTGTTTCTACAGCTTGAACCAAAGAAAACTCATTTTTTGCCAGAGCAAAGCAATGAATAAACAGTGAAGCACCTCAACTGACCTGGAGATTATCACAGCTTTGCCCCATATACCAACAGCTTCAAGGCCTCTGCCTCACAACATGCTTTCTGTATAAACTAAGCATCTACTCACTGTGTTACGTTCCTGATCCGGCTGAAGTAACCATACAGACAAATCTGGAACCCTGGCAGAGAGAGAGCTGAGTCTAGGAACTATCCAGCAATCAAAACATATTCTCTAAATGGACAGGGTTTTTTGATGGGGAAAGTGTATGTATGTTCATAAAGGTGAACAGCAGCATCTGGAAAAACTGAAAACTGGGCCAGGTTTGCCAAGAGAAGCCCAAGAGCATCAATTGAATGTAAGATAATGTAAATGAATGTTTGCCTGAGGACTTACTCCATGGAATAATTTTGCATAATAGCAGAGTAGCTTCATACCTGTTCAGCAGTTCATAATTGTGTGGCAAGATAATTTTGTAATCTGGTAATTAGCGCTGTACTGTGGAACCATGGGATTGTTGCACAAAATTCTGTGCTCAAGGTTGCTGGAGAAGGCAGGACTGCAGTCAGTTAACATTGTGGAATTTTAAATACCCAAAATGTTGAGTATCCCCCTAATTCGGAGTATCTCCCCTTGGATGTGAAATCACAGCGATGAACACCAAGAATACGGCTGGCAACTGTTCAACAAACTCTCTGTTGCGCACTGGTGCCTGGTTAAGAATCCATCAACTAATCAGAAGAAGCTTTAGGTTACACACCCTAAGTGCTGTCACTGCAAACACGGCTGGTGCCGTGGTGTAAAACATGAATCTTGAATTCTACTTGACCAATAAGACATGATCCATGTCTTGATGTATCAGGGCACAAGATAATTGTGAATCGCAAGTAGCAGCAAGTACATCTCCCTGTCTCACATTTGTGCTAACAGATCATGTCAAATATGTCCTTGATTTATGCAGCATTACTTATATAGGTATTGGCAACTGCTCTTCCTAGGGCTGATGTCCAGTGTCTATAATAACATAATGCTCCTTGTAGAAGTCCATCCGAAAATCCTTCATTTTTTTGCCTCACAATTGTCATGAGAAAAGACTACCGAAGGGTTAAAACTGCTGAGCCGGTTGGGAAAGAAAGTCTCCTGCTTATCTAGTACAAGTGATGTTTATAGAATACGCCATGCTGTACTCGAAGGGGGCATGCTGCCCTTTTCTGGACAATTGAACTGGACTTTCTTCCAAACTCCTGACCTGGCTGGACTGAGCTCTGGGGTGGCTCCCCCCCGCTCCATGAGAAGACCCCTCTCGCCTGTCTTCAACCACCGTGACGGACCAACAGAGATGCAAATCCCCTCATCAAGGAACCCCTCTGGCACCCTATTGGCACCCCCATGGCACCCCCCTGGCAACCTCCTTCCAGAGACTGGGACTGTACTCCCTCCCAACTCAGGGAGGGGGAAAAACCTAACGTACCTGTAAGCATTCGGCCATGAAAACAATGGACTTCTCCCCTCCATGGAAACCTAATTTCAGTCACCTTCCCCCAACCAAGAACAGTATATATATTGGGGTTCAGTCCGACTGTCCTTTGAGATCTCCCCAAGACATGTACCAGCGAGTTTCGGCGGCGGGACCCCAAAGACATCACGTTTTGGTAGCTATACCCCATTCCCTGACCTTCTTTCCTCCCTTTTTCCCTTGTCCTACCCTTCTCTTCCCCAGATCCCTTAACCAAACGCATATTTAGCTGTGGTTATAATCAATAAATTGCACCTTGTTGATTTGTTACTGCAAAACTCCTGTGCCTTGTGTTGGTTATTTTTGCACCCAAAAATCATTCGTCACCCGTTCATTTTGGGTGGACCTTCACACTCCTATACTGCAACACTGCATTACAGCGATGGAAGAGAAAAAACCACCATAAACTGCTGTTCTTCTGCTCTCCTCTTACCCCTTAACATGGAAGCTTGAGAAGCATTTGATAATATCTACAAACACTCCAAGAAATCACCATTCAACAACTTTAGGGCATTTAGATACAAACTGTTAGTAATGAATATATGCATGGGTCATGTATCAGTTATAAGAAGTCTTTAGGCCAACCTTGAGTAAGAGTTTATGACCAAGTAAAGGACTAGATTTTCTTTAAAGTTTGTGTCCACCTCCATAATGGTAATGGCATTTGAAACACTTGATTTATCTTCTCTTCCCTGTCATTTCTGCCTTGCACCCTCAACAAAATTACTATTTTGTGTCTATAAAATTATTTTTCCCCTTGTTTCTAAGTATTTGAAATAATATGTGGAAAGCGTTACAACCCAGAAAAGTTGGTTTTGTAGAATAGTACTGAGTTGTTGCATTGCATGTCCTTGAGTCTGATATGATGAAGTAGTTATGCATTTGACTTTGCAAAACCCACAAGATATTTTAAGATATTACAAGAAAGAAGGACACCAAAGGCTTTTTGGGAACTTGGCTTGAACGATATGCCATAAACATGTCCAGTTTTGGGCTGGCTTTTTTCAAAGGAAAGGAAAATAGCTAATCCATTCCAGTTATCATCTTCAGAATGAATGACCATTTGTGAGATTTGTGCAACTAAGGGGTTAGAACCCATTAGTAAGTGAACTGGGAAGCTGAGTTATCTGAACCTGTATTCTTAGAAAAGTAACGTGCTGCCACTCTACAAACATTTAATTACTGTTACTTGAGCTCTTAAGAGTGTTTGCTCAGAAAAGAATGTTACTTTCTCATATGATAGCGAAAAGTCTTATAACATATTCATAACAAGGAAAAAAAAAAGAAACTAACTATGTAAAATGGTGAATTTTCTTCTAATGCAAGCATCCATTGGAAATGAATAATTTTACATGATGTTCCTTCTACATAAGCAAAGTTCTTTAAAAATTTTACTACATACAAAATTATTAGTCAAATTTCACTCCAGGGAATGTTTCTCCTGGAAAAATAAGGATAAAATTTATCCACTAAGGATGAAATTTATCCAGTAATTACCAAAAAGTGCCTGCTAAAAACAGCTTGCTTATTTCTCTTCCTTTGTTAATTATTTTATCTCTATATGGATTTACAGACAATCCCATATTTTAGGATTTCTTCCACTCAGGACACTATTTTTTTCCCTTTTCTGTGCTCATCACTTCTTGCATCAAAATCAGTTTTAATATGTACATGCTTCTGAGAGACAAAAATTGTCTGTGCTGTTTTCACATGATGTCAGATTTCAAGGTCATGCCTTATTTAAGACTGAAAAAGGTCTAGCTCTGGAAGATGAAAGATCCTCAGTGTTCAGGCAAGAAGGGAGAAGAAAAAGGAAGTTCATATTTCTCAGCTTTTGAATTGCAAGACTAGAGGAATTAGTTCAAAGATATAGAGCAGAGCTTTCTGAAGAAAGGCATAGAAGCACATTTTGTTTTCTACTGGATTTCTATATTGTTTACAATATTTTTTCTGGTTTTTGACTTACAACTTCAGTTTCATCTGCTGTTTGAATCACTAATAAGAGTAAAGGTTCAGAATGTTTGAACAGGAAGTCAGAAGTCAGAGCTCCATATAACATCAAGGGAAATTTGAAAGTAGAACCCTGATTGTTATTTAAAGAGTGTTTAAATTTTTTACTTCAGTGTTTTTTTATTTGTTAAAATAGACTATGTCTTAATCGTGCCTTACGTATTATTAGAAGAGAAATACTCATACATAAATATAAGCTTGCCATCTTAGAATAGCACCCACAGAATTCTCAGCTATTGACAACAGTACATGCTGAATATGTAATTTGGTTTAGGCATGATTGGGAAGGAGAAAAGGAAGAATAAAACCAGTTGCATTATCTACCATTTTGTTCTACATCTTGCATTTTCTCTATTGAAGGCCTCCATTATTAGCATGGAAAAAACGAAGCTTTTCCCTTTTCCAGATTGAAAAGTCTCTATGATCTCATTTAGGCATTTCAATCATTTTCATAATGATAGTTGAAATTAATTCAATCCTAGCCCCAGTTACGTACAATTTGTGAAATAAAAATGTAAGAAATACAGCATTAAAAAGAATGTTAATTGCAAAGACTAGAAATAGAGATGACTGAGTTCTTACATGATGTGTTTTTGTACACTGTGCCCAAAAGCCTGTATATAAATCTACATTTCAGTAACTAAATATGGTTTGGCTTTCAGAATGCTGAATCACTCAAGAAAGCTGTTGACATAATTGAAAGCCAGGGAAACTTGCACTCTGAAAATAAAGCCACATTTTCTTACATGAATAATTTTACCATATTTATTGAACTATTTCAATCAGAAATTATCTAACTGTTCTTCCTAAATTTGCCTGCTGAAATATTCTGTTTTGTAATTCATTCTCTCCATCAACATTTTACTGCCCACATAGTGGACAACTAGTATCTGAAGAGCAAGCTTAAGGTGAAAGGGAATCAAACCAAAAATTAAATCCAATAATTATTTCCTGGGTGCATAACAAAAACTGGAGCAGTTGTTCCAGAAATCTTAAAACTCTAGGGAATTTTGTCTACAATTCTACACAGCTGGCTGAAATCCAGGCTCATTCATTTTTTATAGAAATTTGAACAGGAATATTTTTATAAATGTTTATTGCATTACCTCTCAGCTGGACAATCTTCATGTTAAATTAAAGGATTATAGTATATGTTAGCTGAACCCTGAGGCTTCTAGAATTCTGTTTTGCAAATTACAACTAAGAAAATATTAACTGCATTAGCAAGAAGAAAATAGCAACAATAATGGTTTAATGGACAGAACAGCTGTTTTGCTGCTGCTGAAACTCCATTTGCTATTTAGGGCTCACCAGGTCTAAAAAATACACTTTTTATCTGCTAAATGCTCAGTGTTATAACAACCTTGAAAGCTAAAGGAAGAATTTTTAATTTCTTTTTTAGCTAGATGTTAAACCAAACCCACTTTAATTATTTACATGAATCCAATGATGTCCCCTAAGCAGAATTTTCTCATCCGAGATTTTGGAATAATCTTTATTTCAAATGCCACTTCAAATTTATTCACACAGAGTTTAGATTTGTAGAGATGGTAACAATCTACTTTATTCCCTGAGTAGTCTCTTTCAAACTGTACTGGGCTTACATGGCAAGAATTCAGTAGCAGCAGAAACTTCAGTAGTGGCTTCTGTGAGAGGATGCCAGAGCTTAAGCCCAATAAAGCCAATACCAGCTGAGTCCAAGACAGACTTAGCACTGGTCCAAGCTGAGCCTCTATGAAAACATATTTAAGAATAGGGAAAGATCTGCTGCTTAGCAAAAAGCTGGAGACAGAAGTGAGGTGTGAGAGAAACATCTGTGCAGACACCAGTCAGTGAAGACAGAGGAGGAAGACACGCTTCAGGTTCCACAGCGGAGATTCACCTGCAGCCCATGGTGAGGCAGCTGTTCCCTTGCACCCAAGGGGTTCCGCACTGGAATGGCAATCCATCTGCAGCGCATGGAGGATCCCACATGTGAGCAAGTGGGTGTATCCCAAAGGAGAGTATGACTCTCTGGAGACCCAATGCTGGGGCAGGTTCCTGGCAGGACCTGTTGATTCATGGAAAGCGGAGCCGTGCTGAAGCAGACTGCTGGCAGGATTTATGACCCCATGGAAAGCAGCCACAGTGGAGCAGCCTGTTTCTGAAGAACTGCGGCCAGTTTCGCCCAGTGTAATAGACCCATGCTGGAGCTGTTCATGAAGCACTGCAGCCTTTGAGAAGAACTCGTGTTGGAGAAGTTCATGGAGGACTGTGTCCCAAGCAACAGGCTTGACACTGGAACAGGTGTAAGAATGTGGGAAGGAAGGAGCAATGTGCCATGAACTGACCACAACTCCCATTCCAGTCCCTCTGCACTGCTTGGGAGAAGGAGTTAGAGAAGCTGTCAGTGAAGGTGAGTCTGGGAAAAAGGAAGAGGTAGGTAGAAGGTGTTTTCATATTTAGGTTTATTTCTCAATATCCTATTCTGATTTGATTGTTAGTAAATTTATATAATTTCCCTGAGTCTATTCTGTTTTGCCTGTGATGACAATCGGGGAGTGACCCTTCCCTGTTTTTTTCAAGCCATGATTCTTTTATTGCTTTTTCTCTCCCCTGTCTAGCCAAGGAGGAGAGTGATGGAGGGGCTTTGGTGGCCAGCCAAAAAAATGACCCACCATTGCCACAAAAAATGTTGTTAGTATAAGATACATTTATTAACCTATAACTGAACTTAAAACACACAGAAAGTGACAAAAGTAGCTTTCATCATGAGATTTATAACTTTCAAATAAAATAGAAGAAAATATAGAAAGACTATAACCACTGCAAGGAGAGGAAGTGCTAAAGCCAAAGGAGGTATTACCTGCCTCAAAGAAAAATTCTTAAAAAATAGAGAAGAAAGAAGGGGAATAAAAACAACTTGGAAAAGCTGCATTTACTCCTTTATCTTATTTCCCTAGATCCTGACTAATAGCTTGTTATTACACTCTGAACACTTACTGTATGGCCTAAACCAAAGCTCCTTTGCTCTGGGCAGATGCATGGGAGAAATACCAAGCAGATACTATCAAGGGGTAAAAATCACACAAAAGTTTACTGTCAAACTATGGAAAATCAAGGAATTGTGCAAATGATGTAGTGCAATATAAAACACTTATCACACTATAGACTTAGCCCATGAAATTTAGGAACTTTTAAACCTATCCAATGTTATTTTCCATGGAAAGAGAGTTGGAAGAAAGGGAGAAAGCACAACAAGAAGGACAGAAAAACAGTCATATAGCTACCAGCTCGTGGGCTCCAGTGATGTAATGGGTGGAAAACCTCAAGGTAGGATTACAGATCAACACGCTTGCCTTGTGGTCAGCCATCCTAAACCCAGGTATCATTATGGGCCTTGCTCCCAGATGGGACTTCTGGTCACTCAGGGGCTTGGCCACTCAGAGGCTGGGAGAGGCACCACTGGGGGCTGCCTGCAGTGTGCTCTGACTGACAGACACTGCTTGGCTGGGGTGCGTGGGGAGCAGGGCACCACCCCACCAGAGAAAGGCCTGAGCCACCCCTCATCACACACGTTCCATGCATCCCAAGATGTCTCAAGACAGTCTTTCCAGTCTCTGACACTTGCTGACTTCTTTTTTCAGGAGGAGCAACATATCCTGCTTAATTTTGCATAGTTGTACATCTATCCAAAAAATGTGTTCATTGGAGGATGCAAAAGTCTCTCCCACAATATAAAATCATCAAGTATAGAATCATCACCTATTTTTCGTCTTCTTTCTTCTGTTACCTTTTCTGTGTCATAAAAACAAATCACCATCTGAATCCTTTTATTTATGGGCAAGATACAGCTACCATTGTGTGGTTTGAACAACAATTTGTATATTCTCTTTCAATATTATTTGTTTTACCAAGCTGTAGAACAGTCTATGTGACAACTCTATGTTACAAATTTTTTAAAGAAAAAAACTACTTTTAATGGTGGTGGGGTTTTTTTTCAAGAAACTTTTCCATTGAAACAGTTGAAGCATTTTTACTTCCCTTTTATGGAATGTTGTGATCATTCTTTGTGCAATTATCCAATGGGACCATTTAATGCTAGTTTTGCATCAAATCAAATTAATGCCAGTTATTAAAACAAGTAAATTATTCCAGTCTTTGTGACAATGAGAAGCATGTTTGTGTGTTTTTTTGTTTGGGATTTGTTGGAAACTGTAGCTCAAATCTCCATTCTGAGTGGGTTGAATTTCTTTGTAAGAACTATATATTCAGGAGGCAAAGTTTTGGCTTATCACAGGAAAGGTATTTGGCACCTTGTGCAGGAGATCTTCTCCTAAAAGAGGGTGTGGGGACTAAAAATACCATGAGGCAATATAATAGCTAAAGGAGATACAGTTTGATTTCATTCAAAATTACTAATTTTGAAAATAAATTGAGATAGTTTCAGAACAAAAAAAAAAAAAAAGCAAAACACAGATTGCTTAGGTAATCAGACAGACAAACACAAAAGAAGTTTCCTACTATTCACAGACTTCAGGCATTGAGATGAGTAATTCATGGTCACAAAACTTGATAGTGGAAAGAAAATTAGTACTTTTGGTTCACACATCAGATCAAGTTATTTTGAAAATTCATGGTGATATATTCTTTTTTTTTCTTAATTACTCATTGATGTATTTATATATTTTATATTTATATGTATTTATATATTATCCCATCAGGAATGTATCTCTATGTAAAGCAACTGTATTCAAAATATAAGTAAAGGGCTTTTACACATCCCATAGTTAATAATAGATTTTGGATGTTGGCTCTTGACCTACCAGAGTCCCTCCCAAATATTTCTTTAAATAAACTAAATTATAATGTTTTCTTGACCAAACAAGAAAGACCATTTTAATCTTGTTTTCTTACTTCCAAAAGAGAGAAAAAAATTTACCTATATCTGTTCTATTACGTTTTTGAGGGTCAAGACAGAAAGTTAATAACTTTCTCTTGCCCATTTGCTCTGACAGCTGGCGGTCAATTAGTATTCCCTCATCCCATAATTGGAATCACTGATTACAAACCACGGTTGCTAAGACTCAAATATTGTGGCTCATTTGCAACTTCACTGCCAGGTGAGATTAAGGGAAATGTCCCCCTGGTTAAACCACCAGGAGCTGTGCCAAACTATAATCAGTCTTTTGCATACATCAGAGACCTACAAACACAGCAGAATGATTGTATAAGCAGCAGCTGCAAGTTAAAGCTGAATCAAATTCTTCAAACATATGCAGTTTGCCAGATATCCAACCACTCTTGCAAATGCCAGTATTTCATTACTTGGCAAGTTTTCTAAGACAAAGAGCTAACACAAAGTAGAGGAATACCAAATTGTCCACACAATATGAAAAATATTTTTTTAACCACATACGGAAAATAATTCTGATTCTTCTATTGATGAGATTATAATTATTGTTCTCTCTGCATTCAGTTTTCAGAATACCTAATCCTGAATCCTGGTAAACACTGAGTTTGTACAAAATCCAAGTTTTGAAAGAGTTTATCCATGAAGAGCTACTTAGCATAATATTATCATGCTATCTTTTTACCAAAAGAACTTTAGCTTACACTGAACATTAGCTGTGATGTGAAATTATCTGGGGGTAAGGGAAGAACTGGGGGTAGGGAGATGATTCAAAACTCTTGTAAATAGTGAGATTGAGAATGAGAAATATGGTCACTAAGGAGATGAATAATGTTGTGATTCTTCCGTTATCTTTTTTTTACCTCGCAATAGGGCAGAAATGTAATACCATGCTCCTGTCTAAGAGTCTGTTTGACAATCAATCTTTCCAGATATTGCCCTTTCAATTTTTTTTTTTTGTGAGGGGATTATTGAGTTAGAAATATTGTTGTATTCTAGGAACTATCCAGGGAACTAGAAGACTATAGTTCTGTGTTCATAAATATAAATTCCTGATCTGATGAAGATTCTTTTTCTCTAACATTTTTCCCTTTGTCTCACTTTGTTTTCATTACAACCTCTTTAGAACTAAGATTCTGTCAAGTTTTTGCTACCATATCTCAGCACATTGAAGATCAATGAATGGGAGCAACCATCTGCTAACACAGTTCAGACAATAATTGGAAGTAGTTTAGCATTCAGCTCATTCTTTCAGAGGACAGTTCCTAAAAACGTGCTTAAATATTTTTACGCTTTCAGTGTTTTCTTCAATTTTCAGAGCAACCTGCTGAAATACTCATCTTTATTAGCTGTTAGTTTGAAGTGAGCTTGCTTGTTGAAAGTAATCGATGTGGTTAATGTTCTGTTATGTTCAATAGGAATAAGATTACTGTTACTGTTCACTTCACAGAAGTTTCATTCTGAAATGTGCCAATAAGAGGCCAAAAATCTTAATAGAGTATGTTACCATATATATTCTTGTCCTCATGCTTGATATCCTCAACAACCTCTTCTCCTCTTACATTTACATGTAGGGTTTATGTGCATTTAAGGTCCAGTGTGTCTGCGATTTCAAATGACACAAACTTTAACTGGATCATGCTTTCCAGAGATATCTAATGGGCTCTGGCTGCTTCTATATCAAATGCAGCAGCTTCCCTCATCAAACTATAGGGGCATCAGTAGAGGGAGTGTCTGTCAAAGTTTCTTACTCCCCTTCTCCAGCTTGTATTCAGAATTTTAGATTGAGATCAACATTGCATCCACTGAGGGGATTAGCTTGCTTCATTAGCAAGGATACGAATAGTCATGGATGGGGCTGTGATGAGAAGATTAAACTCTCAACTACCCCAGAGTGTAAATAAAGTGGTGCTTCAGGATCTGGAACAATGAGTGGAGAAATAAAATGCAATATGTGTAAAGTTTTGAGTGTTGGCAACAGTGATGGGAAGAACAGACCCACTAGAGGGAGAATGCCTGAAACATATAGAAAATTATAGGTGAGACGAGTTCATTGACTACTTTAAAAATGTTTAGTAAAATGACTATACAGTTTCTCAGGAATAAAGGTGGGTCTTGCTTGTGAAGGAGATCCATTAGATATGCAAATTAGCAAAAAATTCCTATCTATAGTCTAAGATTGTTACTGTTTCTATTTGTGAGTAGAAAATGGGGGCCATAAAATAAGCATATCCTCAATTAAAAAATTTTGTACTATTTTTACATTTTCATTATGATTGTATCCAATGTATAGCTTACTCAGAGAGTGTTAAAATACTAACCAAAAAAAAAAGTATTTTTCTGGGCAGTGCATAATGGAATGACTTTCCTTTTGGGTAGATTTGAAAACCTCATTTTTAAAGAGGGCAAATTAATCTAAATTATCAGATGTCAAAAATCTTCTCTGTAGGTTTTGAAATTTAAGTCCAGATATTTTTACTACTTTTAATATGTTACTTTGTGGGTTTTTTATGTCTTGTAATATCTTCTATAGAAAAAAAACCTAAAAGGACAAAACCATATTACTCTGTCCTATCCAGTCCCTGAAGTGTATCTTTGTAGACAATAGGATGGCCACTCTGCAGAAACATGCAGCTAATAATACAGAAATCCAGAACAGCATAAACAAATAACATCCCAAGAACATTTATTTGTACACACTGACCATCAAACATACCTTATGAAGTAATTTAGACATACATATGAGCACCATATATTTCTGACATTAGTTTAAATAAATAATCCCAAACTGCTTTAGCTTTTGATATTCTTTGACCATCACAGTATGCTGTAGGACTATCAGTGACTGGCAGTGTGTTACAGTTCTATTTTTTCCTCTCCTTGGCTACAGGGTTTTTTCTGGCCATGTTACAGACCTATTAGTACTTGCATTTTTATTCCATTATTAGCAATACATGAGTTGTTTTTGTAGTGGTTGTTGTATGGGTTTGTTGGTTTTTTTTTTACTGTGTCTCAATTGTATCATATCCTTATTAAAATTAATTTTCTTTTTTAAAATATTTCCAAGTTTGATAAATTTAGAATTTGCATTTCAAAGATAACAATAAACAACAATTTAAGGTATTAACTAATGCTTGATTAGCAACATGAAACTTAAAAAACCCTACTGGTAATTCATTCAGATTTCTTGCTTTTTATGCCAATGGTTTTACCCTTGACCTGGAAGGACCACACCCTCCAGGGATTAGTGGTAATTACATTTCAGACTTAAATCAACTCCACAGAGCAAAGACTGCCAATTGAATCACATTGTGCTGAACTGCATAAAAATTATGCCAAATTATGTGCAGATACTTTAAAAGCAACTTGCTTTTAAAAAGGTGTCAGAGTGTATTGTACTGTAAAATAAAGTTGTAAGAGGTAGTTTCACAGGAAACTGTGAAATGTATGTAATGATTATCTTCCACATTGAGGTCTATTTCAAATAGTTTATGGATGGAAAAAACAGAGGTAAGAATATGTTTATAACTCTTTATGAGCATTTTACCATTGGCTTATGCACCCATAGCTGAAAAGGACATCACAGATGCTGTTTTCCCACAAACCTTCTCCTCTAACTGACTTCAACTCCAGGTTTGGTGCAACTCACCTAATGAGATTGCAAAATCTCCTGCTGTTAGTTTTACTTTTACTTTAATGTGTGTTGTCTACTTAGGACAAACATTGGTGAAAACATGGTTGGCATTTAATGGTCCAGAGACCACCTGGAGACTGGTAAAGTGGGCATCTCTCCTGTTTGAGATATTTTATTTATACCTGGAGGAGGTGACTGGAATACATCCTTGTCAAGTTGGCAGATAGGATTAGTTTCATTTCTGTTCAGCAATATTCTCAATATTCAGAAAATAATTTCACCTACAAGTAGAAAAGCCATAGTTTTCACTTCTCCAATAAATATACTAAGCACTTCTCTTAAGAAAATATCTCTCTGAACATGATATATAAAATTGTTCATAACTCAATGATGTGTTTTTAGCAACGCATACTCATCAGTTTCTCATAATTTTTGGCTCTCAGCATGAACTGAGATTAATTCTAGTTTATGCTGCTACTTCTACCTTTTAAAATTCAAGAAGCAAAGTCAGTCTTTGTCTACAAACTTTGAAATTGAAACACACATCAAATTTTGTGTCTTTAATTTCCAAACAAAATTACCAAAATAACCAATTATAGTTTTCCTTGGTTTGACTTCTAAACCTACTTCCCTAGAGCTCTAGTCTTCACATAATGTTTATTGTTATTGAAATGTAACAACCTTTTAACTTTCTGAAAGAGTCAAAGACTTTCATGTGCACAGAAGACATTAGGTTCCATGAAACAAGTTATCTATTATTTGAGCTGAGATCTCAGAAAAGGTGAATATTTGTTGTCTGTGTTCATTGGATGCTAAAACCATGGTATTTACGTAGCTTTGCTGTTCTTGCCTGGCAGATCAAAGAATCAATTAAACTCACTGATTTGTCAGTCAAGCTAAGTGTCTTTGGGTTCTTCCAGGCACTTGTAGACTATCTCTTTCCCAAATCTGTAGAGCTTTCTCCTAGGTTTGCTCACGGGGCAGCAAAGCCTAGAGCAGTATGGGCAGGGCTAAAATGCTATTCTGTGCACCATCATCCCAAGAGCTCAGCTTCCATTAGGCAGTGAATTGTATTGAACATTAAAGGTGTGATGAGCTCTAAAAAAAAAAAAAAAAAAAAAAAAATTCTATGGAACATACAGGTGTGAAGCAGGATGCATTTTTCTGGCCACAGGGTGTTGGACAGGATTTACTGAATTTTCTTTTTTGCTTTTTTTTCCTGGTAGACTTATTCTTTTAAAAGTGCACTAGAAGTGTTTTGAGAAAAGTCTATAGATCACACTAAAGGGCAGTATTGCCCAAGAATTAAAAGTATCTTTAACATTGAGGTATGTGTTGAGCTTATTGATCCCCCTAAAACATGAATGCAGGCAGTGATGGCAAGATAAGATAATTTAAGCAAGTAGGGAATGCACTGGCAAAGTATTAGATATAGAAGGATCTGGGGGGGAGATATCTCCATTCACATTTTTGGTTACCCTAATTAAATTAGCAAAATTATCTTTTCGTCCTAGTTGAAGATCCTATGCCTTCCTGACAAATTAGACACACACCTCTCTAATCAGAGAACTAAAAAGCGGGGGAAGAATATGAGAAAATACTGAAAAATACTGAGAGGTTCCTTTAGGACAAGGGTCTCACACTGAAGATTGTGTTTTGTGAAAGCAAATATGAAAAAGGCCTAAAGTGGAAGCCAGAAGAATGTACAAAACAGAAGGAAGAAAGCTTCAGAGAGAAAAAGGTAATTTCTGGGGTTTTGTTTTGTCTCTTTTTTAATCCAGCATGTGTTCAATGCATTATTCTCTTTTAGAAAAAGAGAAAGTTATCTATTTCAAGTTTCCTGTTTCATTTTGTTCTGGACTGAAAAAGATGCCATCTTACATTTTCCCTCAGATTTCTCTCCTTTGGTCAGGAGTCACTTGGGAGCTGTGAGAATGGTACTCTAAAGTTCAGTAGTTACCTGCTGAGCAGAGCAACTCTACTGCAGCATTCTGAGTTACTGGGTTTTTTATTCCTCATACTCAGACACTTCCATAAGTCTCTGATGTTACTAGGTATTCTTTCTGAAATATTCATTTCTCAGACCAGAGTTGTTTGAGTGGTTGTACTTGGAAAAAAGAGATGTACAATCCTTTCAGCTTCTTGTGCTCTATTTTTTCCTTTGTATTGAAAGGACAAATGCAAGCATTTTGTTGCAGTAACTGTTCAATTTTAGGGTACAGGCTTAGATTCACAGTCGTGAAAGTGTGCATTTCAGATGTAAGATTAATTCCAGATTTTACTCTATTTTGTGTTGCCAGAGAAAGGATGAGAAAC
The DNA here is from genome assembly GCF_027579445.1 of Ammospiza nelsoni. Classification (NCBI taxonomy): domain Eukaryota; kingdom Metazoa; phylum Chordata; class Aves; order Passeriformes; family Passerellidae; genus Ammospiza; species Ammospiza nelsoni. The sequence continues at coordinate 75,594,714 of NC_080634.1, read as the reverse complement.
ACCAATCTGTTGATTCTGCCAACCTGTCTGATTTTTACTTTTTCTTGCTATTGAGGGAGGTGGGAGAGGTGTTGCCAAAGTAGCTTACCTCTTGCTGTAAGTCAGTGCTACTTTCACAACTTTCTCTTGATATCATCTTCTGAAAGCAAATTATGAAAAAGAGCTCTATAAATTAAGAAATATTAATCTCAGTGAATGTTTCAGAATTTATAACCTTAAATTCACTGGCTGAATTATAAAAGGGGGAGATGTACACACATCTGTTCCCCCAAAGACACAAAATAAAATCTAAGAGTACAAAGCAATTTTAATGCAGCAATTTTCTGGAACTTCAAAATGACTTTCAAAGTCATTTCAAAGGTGGTTTGTCCCATGCTTCAATTTTTGCTATGATTGCAACTGAAAGGTGTGGTATATACTCATGGGAGATTTCAGACCTGATAATCCATAGGCAATCTGCAGGGGAACAGCTGATGTGATCTTGTTCTCCTTACAGTCTTCTTAGCAGTTTCCATTACCGTGTCCTCTGCCACTGCTGGCATGCTGAGATCTCAATTTCTTTCATGTGGAGCACGACTATTTCTGATTTTTTGATCCAACGTGTCAAACAGAACTACCAACTCCAGCCTGTGGTCTGCTGTCCACTTTTCCCTGGGGTGGATGTTTTGGATATTGGAATGAGTGTGCCTGAAATGTCACAGCTGAAGGGCGTAAGGTTGTGACGGTGGTCACAAGGGTTTGCAGGTGAAGAGAGAGGTGAGAATGTTGATTCCATGACCAGAAGGCTTGATTTATTATTTTATGGTATATATACTACATTATAACTACACTAAAAGGAATAGAAGGAAAAGTTCTCAGAAGGCTAGCTAAGCTAAGAATAGAAAAGAAAAAATACCAAAGGCAGCTGGCTCAGACCGAGAGCGAGACCCAGCTCTGCCGTGAGTGGTCAGTAAACCCAAACATCCACAGGAGACCAATCACGGATCCACCCGTTGTATTCCACAGCAGCAGACAACCATTGTCTATGCTTTGTTGCTGAAACTTCTCAGCTTCAGCAGGAAAAATCCTAACGAAAGGATTTTAATGAAAAGATGTCTGCGACATAGGGTCAAGTCCGACCAGAAGGGCCTGAGCTCTGCATTTCAGGAGCATCCCTCTTCCGTGTCACCCAGGAGCTCTGGGAGCAGATCGTACATAGGGGCCCACAAGACCTGCAGCATCCTTAACAGGTTTTAAGAAACTGGTGAAGTCAGCAAGAGTGCTAAGGGAAAAGAGCTGAACCAAGTATATCCTGTTTGTCATATAACGCTATGGCATGGGGAATGCTGGGTGTGTGGCCGGGAGGAAGGTCTGGGCTGTGCTGCAGCAACATTTATAGGGATTAAGAAATATACTGTGCCTTTCAGAGCAACCTAAGAGACAGGACACTTTTGAGTCTTTTTATACTTTTCTTGATATGAAAACATCTGCAGAAATAATCTTCACTTTTAATTCACTTGAATTAAGAATTTATAAATAAACATGAAAGAAATATATTATTAAAAACAAACAATCTTTTCATCATTTATTTTAAATTTCATTGCAAATTGGCAAAATATCTGCTCAGTTCCAGTAGTAATAGAGGCAGATTCTAAGTATTCACAGTTATTTATGTGGTGGCATTTTGGACTAGATACCATGTCTGATGAAATTTCACTATTCAAGAAGAAAAATAATGTATTATTGACAACAAAGCTTCACTTTGTGGACTCAAGCCTCTTTCTTTATTGTTTCCATGCCTGATATTAAGCTGTAAGGCAAGTACCAACCTCATTAAAAGCTAGTTTCCAATTATTTGGTAAATATACTGTACAAGGAGCTATCAACAACTTCAAAGATTAATTACTAGGCAAAGTGAAGCTTGCATTTTTCAAGATAAGACAGAAATGCTGAAGGAATTATATTATTACAGTACATAGCATGGTACTTATGTGCTTATGACTAAAAAAAAAAACAGGAGACATAGCAAATTATAACAAAGAAATGGAGCCTATACTTCATTTAATTGGGCCTCTTTATAGGTATAGAGCATGTATATCATGCATCATACTTACCTGCCTTAATTTTATTAAGCTAAAAAATAATGTGGGGGGGAAAAGTTTATTTTTTTTTCTTTTCTTCCTTCTCTCTCTTGCTTTATTTTGATACTATGGTTTCACTTTTGCATTACAAAATTCTCTGAGCTGAGATTATCACCTCCTGTATATTTTCAGAGCACTTTGCACAGAGACATCAGCCTGGTTGAGGCTTGCAATGTTGTGAATAAAGACACATTGTTAGACTCACTGGGATGTTTCAGCTGTGTTAAACCACTTTGACAGCACAAAGCAAATGTAAATGCAAATGTAGTTGTGGTAGCTAGCTAAATCAGATTTATTAAAATTCTTATCCACTAGAGAAATCAAGGTGAATAAAGCATTTGGGTAAACTGCATCCAAATTCTCAATGGTAGACCATTTACTGCAGAAAAAAAAAATTAAATGCATAAATTGGAGAGAAGAGGGGGAATATAGGTTAAAATCAAATTTAATAACATTTCTAAAAAAAACACAGTACAACCCTATATACATAATATTTCACTGGATCTGATCCTAGTCTTATAGTGGCAGTGCAAATATTGCTTTACACAGTAACTCAAGAAGTCTTCTAGAATACATTTTTTCACCATTTTGTACTTTTTTTTCATCACCATTTCTACTTTTTTCAGTATTTCCTCTTTGACTAAGTTATAGAGTGGAACTGACTGATGTAATAGATAGCTGAAGTGTAAGTGCAAATCACAGAAATTGCTCCCATTTAGTTTTTATCTTAAGCTAAAATGATACATGCAAATATTTTATATAAATTCTTAATTTAAAAGTATCATGCTTTATGGAAACTGAGGGAACAATAAGGCCAAGTTGCCAGAAATGCACAAAACATCTGACATCACAGCTCACTGAATACAAAAATTATTTTCAATTTTGTAGATATGTATTCAAACCCCTCTCCTATTTTACATAACTATTTCACTACTATCAATCTATTTATTAGATTAAGAAACTGCTCTATAAGGACTCAGTATTATAATCTTTTTTGTGTAGAGAAAAACAATGGTTTTGATATTGTCCTAGTTGCTCCAATTTTGTCTTAAAAATACTTTTCTGCCTTAAAATAGTGTTATCCTTATTTCTTTCATTTATCCACTGATATGTGCTTTGCACTTGACTGAATTTCTTTTGCTATGTATTCTTCCTTTCTTTGCTCATTTCTTTCTTAAGGGTAATCAAAAATTTTCAGCCTTCATCTGTCCTCAGCAAATTATAATTTTCATTTGCATATTATATTTCCAAGGAATGCATGACAGTATAGATGCAATGGTTTTAAGGCATAAGCCTGGGATGGCCACAAGGAAAGAAATCATTAGTGAATTTTGCCTATCATCTTAAATTAATGCTGCAAAAATCTTTATATATAATTTTAAAATTGTATTTTAGAAAAGCTTAAAAAATATAGTTTCCTACATTGTGGAAACAAAATGATACAAATTCCTTTGGCAATATAGGAAATACACATGGCATAAAAAATAACCAACCAACCAACCAACCAACCACAGAATAAATCATGTTTTAAAGAACCTTGTAGATAAACTAAATAAGTTTAATTTGTATGGTATTGCAGTATATTTACTCTGCTATGTCTTGAGCTTGCTCTGCTATCTTTTGAGCTAGCTTACCAGAATTGTTTATTTCTTCTGTGAAAAAGTTTCTTTTTCCTAGTCCAGCTGTGATTGTGCATGTCAGACCTCCTGAGGCCAGCACAAATCAAGAATGACATGTCATTTACAGCAAAAGAAAAAAAAAATCTCTTCATGGATTTTATAACCTACATAATAATTTTTAAGGCTTGTGAAAAAACATATTTTGCATAGAAACCTCTGTTGCATTGTTATGCTCATTCTTCCTCCCCTCTTCAATTTTAAAATTTATTAATCACATCTTTTGTTTGATCCTCTCTTAAAAGTTTTGGGAATGGAAGTATTACTTGTCAAAGGAGATCAATGATAAGAATATAATGTAAGTCATGATTTCCTGGAGAGATGAATCAGAGATATATTTATATATATAGATTATCAGAGATATATTTAGGGAGAGCGCAGAAGCCTGATCCCTGGCTGTGATCCACTCCCATCATTCCTTCTCCAAGTTCATGATTATTCTATTAGGGATTCTAACATGTTTCTCTTTGCCCATTCCTTTCAGAATACATTTATTCTTTACTTGTTCATTCACCCATGAATTTGAACCTGCTGACACTGACTGTGTCTATTATTTCCTATGGCAGCAAGTTCCAAAATTTCATTACCTGCTGTGTAAAGCAATACTTTCTTTTATTTGTTTTAAACTGCTTTCATTGGGGTTATTCTAAGTGTAATGTTTTGGTATTTGATGAAGAAAAACTCCTGTTCATTCATCTAACACCCTAATAATTTTGTAGACCTGAGTCTGTCAACTGTTCTGTCTCTGAACCAAAACCCTAGGCTTAGTTCCAAAATTCCCAAACAAAATTATCAAATTATGGAACAGCTGTGTGAGGAGGACAGATCATATAGTGTCTCATATCACTAATCTTTCATATGCCTTTTGATGCCTTTTGAGTGTCTTACAGAATAGCTGAGGTTGGGAGGGACCTCCGGACATCACCTGGCCCACCTACCCTGCTCTAGTAGTGAATTATGAGGAGGAGCACCCAGTCCATGCCAAACAAATTCCAGCATGAAGGTAATACTTAATCTCTCAGCCCATGTGGGATGGCAATGTCATTGGGCATATGCAGTACAGGTCTGGAGATGACAAAAAAAGATTTCTGGAATGACATCAAGGTAAAAATGTTTTGGTTTTGTAAAGGCTTGTCTGGCTTCTTCATTCCATTCATTTAGGCACCAGTCCCTATTTCCATCTGCCATTAAATTATCTTTTAATATAAAACCTGACAGTAGGCTCTGCATGCTACCGAGATGTCTTTTGCATACCAAGGTGGATAGTGTGTTCACCTATGTATGCATTCTTAGACATACCCATGATGTATGTTTGTGAATGTATGTGCATACAGCTAAGTACCCATCTAGCAACATTTTTTCTTTTCTCCTGTTTCAGAGTCAGCACCTGAACTCTGATTTACTTTGGGATGTCCAGTGGCCTTTGTCTTAATCAAGATTTTCCAACAATCACATTATTTTCTTTAAAATATGTCAGAAGTCCACAAGTATGTGACAGTACAGAAGAAATGCCTATAAAGAACAAACTGCAAGTGAGAGCTGCAGGATCATGCAAAATGCTTCCTGCGACTCCATTGTTTATCAGTTTATAAATCTGAATTTTGGAGGACAGTTTCTAGTTAGAGATACAAAAGATCTAAATGCTTTTACTACAGCAACTCTGGCACCTGTCACCATTGGTGAACGCTGGATATCACAGGAAGGTTGTATCAGATTCATCATTTACAGTTGATATGACTTATGGAATTTGTATCACAGCTATGTACTGTGAGACATTATATAATAACATATGACTGGCACAATGATCTCAAAGGTAGATATGAAAGGTGTGCAAAAGTGGGACAAGATGCATCAGGAGTTCAAAATGTCAACCTCCAGACAAGAAAAGGGCTCACTCTAGTGGTACAATCCAGCAAAACAATAAAAATGCTCTACCTGGAGGTCAACATCTCTCAGCCTTAAAGATCTGGGCAGAAATGGAGGTATGAGACTGAAGAAAAACCGGGTGAATAAATCTTTAAAAAAACCCAGAAAAATGTGCAAATTCCATGATTGGAAATGTTTCAGGGGACCTGTTTGACAGCTCTGCACTGGATCATCACAGGCTAAATTAGGAAAGCTTCTTCTTCCAGCCATACCACACAACAATGGCTTGCTTTGGCAGTCAGGAGGACTGGAAATGGGGTGGTCTCCATAAAAACACCTGAACAGACAGCCCCAACATGCTTGTATCATCATGTCAGTTCCTTTTTGACACCTGAGAGCAATGGCACTTCCTAGCACCTCCTAACAGCTTATAACATTACCCTGCTGTGGATATTCCCTATCCACAGCAGGGTAATGCAGCATGTTGCTCTCTTGCTTGAAAGACAGAACAGCTGAAATGGATACTCCGCTGCTTGGTATCACAATGGAGTTTCTCCTAACAGCTTTTGGTCACTAATTCTATTTTATTGCTTTCTCTTTGTCATTGATACAGTGGCATTCATTATTATTTAAAATAATTTGATTTTGGTAAAGCATTTAAGCATTTTCAGAATATCTCCTTTTTTTCAGATAAAAGTATTGATTTTGTCACACTGGTTTCACTGACATCTTCAAAACAAACAAACAAAAACCAAACCCCCACAGAGGTTCCCATAGCAATAAAGAATGTTTGTAATTTCTCATGGAACTATTACATTAGCCTTGCTTTGACAGTCCCACACAGTTAAAAGCCACCTTATTAAAGGAAATACCCTTTCTTTCACCATATTTTCTGCTTTATATTCTATAAACAACATAATATCAGTGTTGTTCCCCAGGGCTCAGTATTTGGGACAATCTTGTTTAATTTCTTTATCAAAGAAGGAAACAAATGCACCCTCAGACAGTTTGTAGATGACATCAAGTTGGGCAGGAATGTTAATCTGCTGGAGGGTAAGGAGGCTCTGCAGAAAGTTCTGGACAGGCTGGATCAATGGACCAGGGCCAGTGGTATCAGTTTAAACAAGGCCAAGTGCCAGATCCTGCACTTTGGTCACAACAACCCCAGGCAGCGCCACAGGCTGGGGGCAGAGTGGCTGGAAAATGGCCCAGCAGAAATGGACCTGGGGTGCTGGTTGAAAACCACTGAACATGAGTTTAGAGGGCCAAGAACGCAAATCAGAAATATATCAGAAATATCCTGGCTATATCAGAAATAATGTGTCCAGGAGGAAATGATTCTCCCCCTGTTTACTTGGCACTGGTAAGGCCACACCTTGAGTGCCGTGTCCAGCTCTGAGCCCCTCACCACGAGGAAGACATTGAGATGCTGGAATGTGAACAGAGGAGGGCAACAGAGCTGGTGAAGGATCTAAAGAGCAAGTCCTATGAGGAATGGCTAAGGAAGGTGAGGTTGTTTCACATGGAGAAAAGGAAGGCTAGGGGTGACCTTATCTCTCTCTACAACAGCCTGAATGGAGGTTGTGCCACGGAGGGCATCGATCTCTCCTCCCAGGTAACATGTAACTGTACTAGAGAAAATGATCTCAAGTTGCCCCAAGTTTAGATTGGATATTAGGAAGAATTTCTGTATGGAAAGGGTTATCAAGTGCTGGAACTGGGAAGTGGTTGAGTCACAATCCCTGGAGGTCTTTAAAAGATGTGTAGATTTGGTGCTTAGGGACAAGGTTTAGCGGTGGATGAGGCAATGTTAGGCTAATTGTGGGACTCAAAGAATCCAAAAGCCTAAATTATTTGAATAATTATATAAAAAGCAACAACGCAAGGAATACAGGGGTCTAAGAGTCTTTGTGTAATACTCTCCCTTTCTGCTTTTTTTAGTATTTTTTCAACCTGAATCTAAGTATAGTTTTGCAGTTAATTTGATTACTTAAAGCCTAGTTAAAGACTGGATGAGGAAATAAGAAAAAGCATTAAGAGAAATCACAAGATTCTTCAATGATAAGGGCAGATAAGCAGCAGGAAAAAAAATAGTCCTTAACTATGCCATAAACAATAATTTTAGTCTTGAAATTTGCTGTTTTAATGGTATGAATTTTACAGTGAAAAGATGGGATTTTATTTTCAGGAAATACCTGATTGGTGAAAAAGAGAGCCAGACTTTACAATGGCACCTAGAGAAAGGAAAAAAGGCCATGAAGAGAAAATGAAACACAGTAAATTTCACTGAAATATAAAGTTGGGTTTTTTTGGTTTTTTTTTTTTTTTTTTGTTTTTTTTTTTGTTTTTTTTTTTATTTGTACAATGGTAGTGAAACATGTGTCCATGTTATTTTTTCCATCCCTGGAGATACACAAAACCTGATTGGACAAGGCACTGAACTGCCAGCTTTAAGCAGGGCAGGTAGATTAGATTATCTCGAGATCCCTCCTAACCTCAGCCCTCTCATGTTTCTGTTGTTCTAAATTAAAAACTAGATAAATTATCATGGCTATATTAAAGTTACGTCAGATATGTATGTGTGGCTTGGGATATCCTTACCACTGTGAGCTTTGACAGAAGCACTTGGCATCAGAGTTCAATATTTACAAATACAGTGCATGTAACTCTAGATGTGGAAAATCACCAGGAATGCCAACAGAATTCACAAAGAAAAATATTAAAATGAAGGAAAAATAAGGAAAAAATGTAAATCCCTGCAAACATACCACCCCAAAGGTGTCTTATACTTGAGTGTTCATATGAAGTATCTTCTCATTATACCTGTATGCCCTAACAAGGACTGGAGGTGGAAACAAAAGAGAACGTACTTCAAAGGTAAACCTCTGTGCATGAGAAGAAGAGATATGATTTAATAATGGTGGAAGGCAGTGAAAGAAACACTTGATCAGAAAAGACTCAAATGATCTGACTTCACAGAGTCTAGAATTAAAAAAATGAATTAATTAAACATTGATTTAATTAATTATTTATCCTTGACTAAAGACTCAAGTTCAAAAGAAAGGAAACATAAACATTCATAGACATCATAGAGACTCCGCCACTGCAACAGAGACTTACTTACACACTGACTATTCAAAAGAAGTATCAGTCAGATTATTTTTAGTTTTTTCATGTGAGCAAATGAACCAGAAAAAACCAAACTAACTGCCACTAAAAACAATGAGTTTGTTTCTTGGGGTTAGGTTCTTTGTTGGGGGAATTTTTTTTATCATTTTCAGGCTTTGGATAAGGAAGAAACCAGCTTAAAAGGGATTTTTGTTTCCGAGCTTGTTCGTTTTGGTTTTTTCATGCAGCCACTAGTTTTATATTTCATGGTTTTTCTTTAACATTGTGCAGAAAATAGGAAAGCTGTTTGGCTGAAAATTATTAAAGATCAAAGCCTGTTTTACAACAGGCAGCAAAGCTTTTGAACTCAGGTGTCAATTACTTTATTAATGTGTTCAAGTGCCTGCTGTTAAAAGTTCAAAGGCACCATTGCCCTCACCAATTAAAGTTTAGTGTTCTTGAAAAGAAGTGCAGTGGTAGTTAATCTCTACTACTGTGAGATGACATCTGTTTAATTCATATTTTTACTCTTTTGCCACAGTATTAGAATACATTATTTTGTATAACGTTTAGTCATAAAATCACAGGAAGGTTTGATTTGGAAAGGACCTTACCCATCATCCAGTTACAATCCCCCTGTCATGGGCAGGGGCTACAATGAGCTGAGGGACCCATCCAGCCTTGCCTTGAACACTTCCAGAATGGGGCATGCACAGCTTCTCTGCTTGTTCCAGGGCCCTACAATGCTCCAAGTCAAGAATTTCTTCCTAACATCAAGACTAAATCTCTCTTTTTTTTTAGCTTAACCTTGTCCACTTACTTTCTTCCCATGCAAAAAGCCCCTCTCCGTGTTTCCTGTAGGCCCCCTTTAGGAACTGGAAGGTTGCCATGAACCTTTTCTTCACACTGAACAACCTCAGCTCTCTCAACCAGTGCGTGTAGGCGACATGTTCCAGAAAATCTACATGGTGCTCCCTCTAATAGGCACACATCTCCCTTGTGCCATCCCATCTGGACCTGGATGCACCCCAGGTGAACTTTCAAGAGTAGAGGGGTAAAATTACCTTCTCCAGCCTGCTGGTCACTTCTCTTTTGATGTAGCCCAGGATGCAGTTGCACTTCCAGGCTGTGAGCACACACTGCTGGCTCATGTCCAGCTTTTCCTCTGTGAGAACCCCCAGGTCCTTCTCTGCAGGGATGCTCTCAATGAGTTCTTCTCCCAGTCTTTACTCATGTCTGATGTTCCTCTGGACCAGATGCAGCACCATGTGTTTACTCATTTTGTTTCTTTACATGATGTCTTTAACCATTATAATTTGGAAAATACTAATTTTTCTATTGCTTCTTGTCATATGAAATATTATTAAGTAAGCCAAAATAGATATATAGGGTGTCAGTTATTCTGCTTTAGCTGCCTACATACCTAGATTTAATCCATAGTGTAAGAGATAGGGGTTTTTCAAATTTTAGTTGTAAACATACTTGTAATTATTAATTATGGTTTATCAATATGCATTATTTTTACAAGCCCCTTCCACTGGAAAAGTTCTTATTCTACTACTTTCCAGAATGGGAATTCAGGTCTATCAGTTTACTAAGATTGGCATTCAAATTTCAGAGGCATTTCTGCACTCATAATCACCCTGCAGGAGCCATATTTGTTTATTTACTGACATACTTAGAACAATAAAGTAATTTGTCTTCCCTTTGCCCTTAAGTATATACTCAGTTTTATCAGAATAACCAGAAGAATTAATTGCCATGTCAGAAGAGAAACAATTGCTAATCAGTTCTGAAATGTTTATTATTTTATAGGTAAATGTTGCTAAACATTTTGGTTTAAAATCTTTGGGGTGAACTTAATGAATAGGATAACTCTTCAGTTTGCTATTCCCTGCCTAACATAATTAACTCCTTCATACAAAGATAATAATCAATTTTGACTATTAGACTACAGACAATCAATTGACTATTGATTGTCAATGAAAATTGACAATCAATCAATTTTATGATTGACAATAGCATCAATATTATGACATTAGTATCTTCATACAAAGATAATCAATCAACAATCAGTAATAAATTTCACACTATAACATGTGAAATAATTTTCTAGACAAAATAACTGTTTTAAAATTTAATAATGGGATGAATGTGATGAACTAATATGCTTTGCATACGCTAATATAACCCAATAATACAAATCTTGTGTTGATAAAAACTAGAATCCTTTGGGAAAAGTAGTTAAAATTAATATCTAATCAATAATAAAACATTTGAGCATTTGTGAAGGGGTGAATTTTCCTTTTCACTGAGATTCATTGATGTTGGAATTGTAACCTAAAGATCATAGAAAAGAAACTGAGTCAAGAAATTAGAAAATCATATGGAATTAATACTTAAATAATATATCACTCCTGTAATCTTTTTCAGTATTTCTTTTTTATCCAGTTTTGAGCAATGAAAATAAAACAGGCATGTGTAACAACATTCAAAATTAAGAGCTGCAGGAAGAAGGCTGAAAGAATTGGCTTAAATCTTTCCATGTGTCTGACACAGTGTAGTGAGAGAAAGCCCTAACAATATTTGTCAGAGATCTGCCTCAGCTAAGTAGCTAGAGATATTACTCAATTTTGGTAACAGCATTGGATGATTTAAATGGTCAAATAATTTTCTTCTCCAAAAGTCATACTGTGATTTGTGAAGATCATCTTTTCTCTGGGCTGTGTTCCCCAAGTTCGGTCTTCATAGAAAACAACAAAACAAGGTATTACCTTTGTTATCTGTTAGTAACAGCCCTAAAATACAAGCATAATCTGTGAAGAAGAAGTACTTCAGGACAAAAATATCTTTTTCCAGGAAAACAAAAAAGGTGTGTTAATCTTAGAGGAAAATAAACCTGAAACACATATTCAAAAGGAGGTTGAGTCTTAATTGTTGCTATAACTTTCCTACATTTTCATAAGTCAGTTAAAACAATTAAGATAAAAATTAGAAATAAAAATAATACAGAGGAAGATGAAAGAATTAGGAATAATTAAAAATTGGATCAAAACTGGATTTATGCACATCCTGTAATTTTATTGGACTACACATGATAAAAAAAGCTGTAGTTATAATGGCATAGGCCTATCTTTGTCTATAAATAATTTTTAAGGAATCAATGTTACACAAATACAGGAAAAACTTCAGGTTATGGGGGAGTAATGGAATGAAAATGAAAATTATGTTGATGATTATGGGAGGGTCTTCTTGTGACCTGCTTGTTTCTGTAGGTAGCTAAGCTGGGGAAATGAAGGGAGATGTGGGTGTGTTTCTAAGGTTACAGTTAATCAACATTTTACTGCTTCAATCACAATGAGTTATGGTATTAATAACATTATGACTGGCTACAAGCTTTTTCAGCTACAGCCAAGTAATTGGTCTATATACAGCATTTTCTGTAAGTTTTGATCAGTCTTGTGAGCTTGCTTTGCTGGGTGTTTTGCTTCTTTTGTTGAGCAACAGAAAAACTCAATCACTGAAATAAAATCTGAAGTATTTTATATAGTTCTATTGCCATAACTATAAAAATTAAGTAAATATTCATATGAAAATAAATGTACAGTGAACACAGTAAAGAGAACGTTTGAAAAAGGAAACAGGCAGGGAAGACAGTTTTATTGTCTAGAAATTTGAGGTGCAGAATCAAATGCGATAAAGCTATATTTAATTCTTTCCATTGAGGTTCACATAATTTCATTATAGAATTAATAAACTTTTCTTTCATCTCTTACAGAAAAAAAAATCCCAAACCCGCAAAACCAATGCTTTGGTATGATTTCCCAAATAATCATTGATATATAAATCAAACCTGCAGGCAAAGTTTATTGTTATATTTTTGTAATTCTGGTTAACATTCAGACTAAAGTAGAGGGTTTGAGATCAATTTTAAGTATACAGACACTGTGAGAAATAGTTGTCTATTATGCTCCAGCTTTTCAGATTTTTTATTTATTTCTCATATGAAATTGTTCAGTGGAATGACAATCTTCAGGATCTGCTTTTGCTTATTCATAAAATGCCAGCACAGAAAGCAGACAAATATAAATATTTAATGAAGTTTTAAGGCAATTTTCTTTCTAGAAGCTAAAGTGTTGTCTGTAGTAGTTTCCTAGTCACTAAAGAGCTATAAGTACAAACATTTTTGAAAATATTTTAAAAGCTTTTTTGCTGAGGAATATGCTGAACTCTTTAAACAGTTTTTCCTTCTACTTTAAAAGTAGCTTTAAAAGTAGGAAATATACCTCTGGTAGTTTGCTATCTCTATGTAAATCAATAACAAAAGCTCATGAAAAATAAAGACTTATTAGACAGTGTATTGAAACTTGGTATATTTTTGAGCAGCAATGATAATCTTGCAATGAAAAATCATCTTAGCCTCAAAAGTAGAGTTCAAATAATAATTTAGAAATGTATTTGAAAGCAAGCATATTCAATATATTATTTCACAGAGCATTTTTATATCAATATCTCAAAATTGCTATCATGGTAAATAGTATAATTCAAGTTACAATAGAGTGTTCTGGCCTTTAAAACTCCCAGCCAACCCTGAACTTGTGGGCAATCTGTTCTTTCAGCTGGATCCTTCTGAATCCATTGGCCCTGATGGCATTCAACAAGAATACTCAACAAGAATTCAAAAAATCATTGAACTTTCTCAATGACTTTTTTGAACAGACTTAGGAGTCTGTAGAGGTCCCAGTCAATTGAAGTTTTCCCAATTTCTAAGAAAGGCGAGAAGTATGACCCTGGAAACTACAGGCCTGTCAGTCACATTTCAATGACTGATCAAACTCTGGAGAAAATAACTGTGAAAGGTTCTGAAAAACACCTGAACAGTCATCAGTCACAGCCAGCATGGTTTCATGAGGAAAAAGTCTTGCTAGTTATATTTAATCCTGCTAGTCATATTTAATTTTATTTCACAAGGGAACCCTAATTGATCAAGGGAAGCCAGTTGATGTAATTTTTTTGATTTCAGTAAAGTTTTTGATACTGTCTCTCTCAGTATCCATCTGGAGAAAAGGATCACCAAACAACTGGATAAACACATCACGAGATGTGTGAGCATCTGGCTGAAAAGGGAATGGGGTGATATCAGGCTGGTGACCTATCACTAGAGGGGCTCTGCAGGGCTCCATCTTAGGCCCTGTGCTCCTCAACATATTCATAAATGACTTCAACATGCAAATCAAATGTACACCAAGTAAGTTTGAGGATGATAGTAAATTGGAAGAAGCTGCTGACCCCCTTGAAGGCAGAGAGAACCTGCAGAGAGACCCCAAAAATCTGAGGGCTGGGCAATCACTAACCACATGAAGTTTAACAAAATCAGTTCCCAGCCTTTACTGCTGCACATGCTTATTTCAGTCCAGGTGTAGAGTTTTGCCTTTGCTTTGATTGAATAGTGTCAGGATTTTGTCAGTGCTTTTCTATAAAACCTGATGACCCTTTGAATAGAAGCCTTTATTTCCAGAGGTAGCCAATTTGTATTACCTGGTAATTTGCTGAGGACATAGCCTGCCCCATTATCTGGTCATACAATAAATTAGTATTGAGCTCAACAGATGCCACAAGTAATAAGCCACAACCTAGACATTTCAAGGCTAATCACAATCCTTTGGGCTCAGTGTCATTGTTACTTTTCCTCTCACAGTCTTCCTAGGCAGGCTATACCTCACCAGTTTTTCTAGAAATATATCAGGTGTCAATAAATTTGCTAATGTCAAAGGAAACAACAACCATTTCCTTTCCCACCATGCATAAAGCCAGTACATCACTAGAGAATGCAGTCACATATGATCCACATCTTGATTCTATATTTGCATAAGTGTATGATATTGCCTTGGAATTCATTTAGGAGTACATACAGGTCAAGAAGGTGTAGAACAGCCAGGAAGGGTTTAATAATGTCAAATCATATTTGAATAACTGCAGTTGTCTTCTAAGATGAATTTTCTATATGGATTGTTGAACAGTGGCAGATGCAATAGTATTTTGACTTTTGGAAAGTTTTTGACATAATAACCTTCTGAGCCTAAAGGATAGAAATCAACAGCTTCATATCTGTTTATTATTGGGAATTAGTGAAGTCCTTGGTGTTTGATAGTGAGGCACATGTTGTTCAATATCTTCATGAACAACCATGGTGATGAGACAAAATGTGGCCTTTGACCTAGAAATACCATGATGAACTTAAGGACAGGACCAATGGAAAACTCCTAAGTTCCTTGAGGGAATAAAAGCCATTTTCTGCATCCTGAGTAGAAGAACACCAAACAATAATGCATGACAAACAAGTAGCTGAATAGGACTTGGGAGCAACAACAAATTAATAAAAATTAACATCACAAGGCATTCTGTGATTTGCTGTGAGACCAACAAAGAGAATTTTTTTTTCCACTCAGCGTTAACAAAGCCACTGGGACATTGTATCACTCTTGCTTGTTTCTCCCAGCTCCAGAGTGATGGGGAAAAAATTAAGGCAGTCTGAAAAAAGGCACATGTCCAAGAATATGTGTATGAAGGAGCTGGTTGTGTTTAGTATGGCAAAGGGAAGGTTGGGAGGTAGTTTAAAACTTCCTACAAGTATTTGAAGGACATTTACCAAGCCAGTAAATTTCTTCTTGTTGTGTTAGGAAATACATGGGGCACTGCCCATGAGTCTGATCAAGTTCAAATTATTAGGAAAAATTTCTTTCACTAAGATGTTGCGAAGGCACTTAGAGCATGTATCATATATTGGTTTTAGGATCCTCATATTTTCATATTTTAACTTATGAGGGGCAGCTGATGTAACTGGAGGTGTTTATTCTGGAGAAAAGGAGGCTCTTGGAGGACCTTAAATTCTTCTACAACTACCTGAAAGGAGGTTACAGCCAGGTGAAGGTGGTTCTCTTTACTCAAGTAACAGACAACAGGATGAGAGGAAATAATCTCAAGCTGTGAGAGATATTAGGTAAAATTTCTTGATGAAAAGGGTTACCAAACTTTGGTACAGGCTGCACAGGGAATTAGTTGAATCATTCTCCCTGGAGGTATTTAAAAACCAGGTTGATGTGCTGCTTATGAACACAGTTTAGTGGCACTTGGCAGTCTTATGTTTAGGGTTGGACTTGAATGTCTTTTTCAATCTAAATGATTCTATGGATCTTTTCTTAAATTAGGGAGGGGACGTTTTCCTGAAAATAGGAATACCCAGGTGTGGCTTTGAATCCTTGACCACTAGATGAAATTTACAAATAATACACAAACATGATACCAGGGCCTGCATCCTTCCTCCATGCTAAATAATGTAGTTGCACAGTTTCTTTTTGTTCATTTTTACAAATGAATCCCAAAGTATGTTAATCACAGTGAAAAAACCTGACTATTAAGACTGATTTCACCTTGCTGGTATTATGGCTAATTATGAATCTGTTAATCAGAGCACTATCCCAGGATATTTGAGTTTGAATTCTCTCAGGCTGATGTGAGAACTGAGGAATTCCTGAAAATGTTTTCAGCTGGAAAAAAAATAAAAGGGTTCTGTAAAACCATGCATCTGAATAAATTGCCTATTATTCCAAAAGCATCAGAAAGTTCTAGTAATAATATTACAGAAAGACTGAACCTTTCAGCATTATCAGAAATAGCAGGCCTTTTGGCCTACACAAAAGTACTACACAAAAATTATGAGTAATTTTGGTGGTCTACACAAAAGTACTCATAATTTGTTTAGGTATATCTAACACTAATGTGCTTGGAATTGTCATAAGAGTGGCAGATGTGTAGCAATAAATGTTCTATCCTGAAAAATATTGTGGTGCTCATTTGGCTGAGATGCCCCTCAGATAAGCAGCTGCTGAGGTGTTTCCAGACTGTCAGCCTGGAATTTGGATGCCTAAATTCAATTTCAGTGCCCTATTAGGCAAATAAAACATACATAGGTTTAACTACATTTCCTCCAGGGAATATAGGCCATTAATGTTTCCACTAAAAATTAAGGCAAAGCAGCAAAATTGAAAGTGATAAATATATTCACACCATATGCTTTAGCAACCTAATTTTACATGCCTGTGTCAGAAGCCTAAACTCCGTTCAGTTGCTTGAAAACACTTTCTGGAGGAGTCTTTATGTAGGCTGTTTCTCATGATTATATGTGCTCTAAATTCAGTACTTATATGCAGAATCCTTTTTTGCTAGATACAGGAGATAAATGGCACATACAGGAATAGATCAAAGTTTTCAGGCAGACTCTTTCTAGTTCCCTACTCACTGGGCTCTATTGTCACTTGAGGTTTTTTTCATCTACCTCAAGACCATGCTTTTTTCCCCTGGCATTTGTGTAAGAACAATAGGACCTTTGTTGTACAAAACAGTTCTGTAAATGTTGGCAGCTACTTACTGAAAAGGAAACAGAATCTGCATTTCTTGCATTTCATATCCTCCTTCTCACCCATCCTGGCCCAATGAAGTGTTCAGCAGTGAACACGGTCTTGCAAGGACAGGGACAGGGATAGCAACAGGAGCAGGGGCAGAACAGATGTCTCCCAGCATTTGGAGATTAGAGCAGGTTCCTCCCCACTTCCCAATCCACCCTCAAAGCACTCCCCTCCTCCTGGCAGGAGCTGTTGCTTTCTTGGGGGCAATGGCCTGAAAAATCCCAGGAAGGACACAACAATGCCTGTTGGGGCTGCAATGCCAAGGAAAGACCCACCCACCATGGGTACCCTGCTCCTCCCAGGAGCCTTGGGAGTCAGAGTGACACAGGTTAAGTGCAAAACCGAGGAGAGGAGATAGGTACTAGGCAATTTTCTTCTAAAATAAGTCAGTTATATTAATAATGAGGTTTTTCTGCCCTAAATAGACTAATCTGACTTGCAGAAATTCTCAACTCCATAAACACAGTGAAGCCCTTTTAGTCAAAATAAAAAGGATTTTGAGTGCCATGCTTATTCCTGTTGTGGGTGGGATTCCAGTGTCCACAATCTGAGCCACGGACTCAGGTCAAGGATGCTAAATTTACGTGCCTGTCTACCGGCTAGGAGTCTAAGCTCCCATTAGGGGCAAAGCAGTTGAGGGAAAAAAGTAAATTTCCTAAACAAGGAGAGTCCAAGATATTTGAGACATCTATATGCACTTGGCAGATGACTATCCGTGCCTTTCTGAAATGGCAATTAAATTCACGGGAGATGTCACAAGGATGTTAAAAGGCATAAGATGCCAAGGAAAAACTCTGACCTCCCTAAGGAAAAATCTTACTGTGATCCATAGAATCAGGGGAATTTGGAGAGCAATCTGCTCACATTAAATGATACACCTATGTGTCTGATTCCCATTCCCCATGTACAGCAACACAAGTTATGCTAACTATACATGTACATTTCCTAAGATTTTGCTAGGGTTGAGGTCGATTTTTAAATTAAAATGTGGGGGGTTTTTAATTTATACTTCATGACAGTTGGTAATGGAGAAAATATTGTCTAACATTTGCAAGCAAACGTGGTAAACTTTAAAAGTAAAAAAAAAAAAGAAATTAATTGGTATTGGAAAAAAACTGATGTTAAAAGCCAACACATAACAGCATATGAGGAAACAACCAGATGAAAAAAAAAATATATATATAATTAATTATGTGGGACCTAAGAACTATATATACATACCACAAGTCTGTCTGGCCAAGGACTGTAAGGTCCACAACAGAGCTAATGTCGCAGACATTTCTTCCCAGAAATCCTTTCTTTTGGATTTCTGTGTCTTCTGGAGGCCAGAGGCCTCGGAAGACAAGGTAAACAATTATTATCAGCTGCTGGGGAATGTAATGGGATGCACCTTGATTGGCTCATTTTCTTTGTTTATAATTAAGGGCCAATCACAAAGTGTAAGCCAGGGACTCAGTCCTTGGACACAACTTTGTTGTGGATTCTTTTCTATCTGTTCTTAGCTAGCCTAGCTGCTCTGCAAACCTCTCTCTATATTCTTATTAGTATAGTCCTAATGTATTATATAATATCTTAATAAATCAAGCCTTCTGATCAAGATACAAGATTCACCGTCTCTCTCTCACCAGCTGCGACCCACTCAGGCATGGTAATAAGCTAATAAATTCCTTGCAGCTTTATAGATTCAAATTCTTAAATTATGTTTCTCTTCATCCATTTCCATAAACAGGATTAGAAACCTACAACACCTTTCTGAAAATTACCCAATGGTTAGAAGACTTTATGTGTCCTCTCCTTCATGGAATTCTGGAGGCCATTAAGGCCAGTTTTGCATTGCAGTGTCTTGTAGTTGTGGTTGTTAAATCAACCGACTTCTACCAAATTGCATATTTCCATGAAGCTGTAAGAATATGGATGGATTCAAGAATTGCACCAGTAAATCCGATTTGAGTGAAATCAGTTGAAACATTAAGACCTTCTATTAGTTTGGTGTCATCAGTTTTCCTCTTTTTGCTGTCAAACGCCTGCACACACCTTTTAAAAATTTTGAGAAGGAAGTCTAAGTAAAAATTGTTAAAAAAAAATCAGTGTTGTCTTCTATGTGGTCAAGGACTTGAAGAGATGAAAAGGTTAAAAAAATTATTTCTTAATAATTTTGAGTTTGTTTTTTGTTTCAAGATTCTTTCTTGGTTAGAACCAAAACTAGAGAGATGAAACTGCCCTTGACCTTATCCTTAACAACCATTAATAATTACTAATTTCAAAACCAAATCCACCATAAATATGCCTCAAATATTGTACACTGAATTGGAGAGCATGCTTTAAAGATATTCAGAAATGTGAGATGCCTAAGTGAAAAAATAAATTAATAGACAATTTTCTCAACTGGTTTTAATACTTTATTTTTTCCAGAATTTCTCTTCTCTAGAACTAGCAGGATTTAATCATTGTGAAAGTAGCTGCGTCTGCATCCAACTGCATTGCAAAAGTCTTGCATGCTCACATAGATAATAGTATCAGTGCAATTCTTATGACATTATGCCAGTAACCAGAAATATGGGGATAAAATTAATTCTTTATAAAAAGAATAAAAGGAGAGGCTGTGTTTGTGCCATTTGAGGGTTTGTTCATCAGGTTCTTTCACACTAATTACAATTATGCTTTTTAGTTCAAAAATATTTTTCTATGGAAGTGCTGATTGTTGTTATCTGTAAAGATAAATGGACAAGCAGAAATAGAACTACTACAGATAGAGATGAAAAAAGCTTTTTTTATTGCCTTACATGAAATGATAAGTATATTGATGAGGTTCCGTATTAGCAAATTTTGAAAAATGAAATTTGCTACTGAGCTTTGGCACTGTATAGGTAGCTGTATTTAGAAATTAGAAATAGATTCAGTTATCTAAATACAGTCTAATTTATTTAGCTCTGTTATTTCAGCTGTGCTTATTCACTACACCAGAGGAACATCTAAAACTGTACTGGCCTTCATGGCCACTCAACAATCTTGGACTACAGGGGAGTTTTGCAGGATTGAGACAAAACAATGAAAGAGAGAAGAGAGCAGGGTGGCTACTCTACCTTTCTGTTTGAGTGCAGTATCAGTGAGGCATTGAGGACACCATTGTCATCATGCAAAAGAGATGTGTTAAATTTAAT
The DNA here is from genome assembly GCF_027579445.1 of Ammospiza nelsoni. Taxonomy (NCBI): domain Eukaryota; kingdom Metazoa; phylum Chordata; class Aves; order Passeriformes; family Passerellidae; genus Ammospiza; species Ammospiza nelsoni. The sequence goes on along the minus strand of NC_080634.1, from coordinate 75,574,318 downwards.
ATCAGGAAATACTCCCTTGCCTACAAGGGTCTACATGCCTCAGCACATCCAGCCTGTCTTCCACCTGGCTCTTGGGATTTGATGGGTTTCCTGTGGGTCCTGTAAAATACCTGCTAGTGCCATACAAACGCTTCAGATATCATAAGGGTCAGAAAAAACTGTAAGTGATTTAGTCAGCTTATGATGGCAAGAAAGATTAAGCAATATGAAATTACTAAGTTTATGCTTTTGATTCTGTCTGTTCCTAAGACAACGAGATTCATTTGCCTGAGCAGCAGGACCTGGAGTTTTCCTGGGCTATCCCACCTGTCTTCCAACAGTGTCTCCAAAAAACCACAAGTTTGCTGTCATTCTGAACCATATCTGCCAGACTGTCCAGATGTTTGGATATCCTAAGACATAGCAGATGGCACTAAATGTCTGCATGTAGCAAACAAATTGAATTTCTGTTCAGTTAAATCAGTGGATGAGGCCTCAATGTCATCTGAGACATCCCCATTACCTTGAAGTGACTGTAAATCACACACAGGACTTGGAAGAAACCCACATCTTTTTTCAGATCAACATCTGAATATCAGCCAGGAATATCCTAAGGGCTCCTAGAAGGCATCAAATACCTGTGTTTAGATGACTGAATTAGTAATTGAGTGTAGGGAGCTAATCAGCCAAATGAGATACATACATTTTATCATCTGCAAGTTCTGTAGACTTCACTGACTGTGTCTAATAGAAACTCTGTATAGTTGTGCATACATAGTACATTGGCAAGGTTAGGTAGGGGCGGCTGCAGGGATGGTCTCTATAAAGACAAAGGCTGCCTGAACCCAGCTAAATTCAGCTTTCTGCAGCAGAGCAACACACCTGAGCCCATCGGCCAAGCTGATTGCCTTGAGGAGAATTTATTGTCGGGAAAGGCAAAACACTGTGGAGGCATTGAGGAATGAAACTTGGAAAAAAGTGTGAGGAGCAACCCAGTGAGCACCAAAGTAAGAGAGGGAGAGGAAGGAGGTGCTCCAGATTCCAGAACATTCTCTTCAGATCATGGAGATGTCCACATCAGAGCAGCTATTTATACTGCAGCTTGTAGAAATTGTAGACTGTAGCAGGTAGACATTTTGTGAAGGACCTGCCACCTTTTGAGAGCTCATTGTCCTGACACAGAGAGCAGCCTGTGGAGATGAGCAAATAGTTCACTGTAGCCAGTGGAGACTACCACATCAGAGTAGATACCATGACTGTGGCCTATGGAGGACGCATGCTGAAACAAATTTATTCTGAAGGAATGTAGAAGCAAATTTATTCTGAAGGAATGTAGGTAGGACATGTAGGTGACACACAATGGAGTCAGAAAAATGTGGGGAGCAGGAAGGAGCTGCAGAGAGGAACATTTAGGTGCTGACAGTAACCACCTGTTTCCCACCCTGCCAGTCACACTTGTGGCAAGGATGCAGGGAGTAAAGGACTGTAGTTGAGAAAAATGAATGGCTTGTGGAGGAAGGTGTTTTAGTTTCTGTCTTTGTTCCTCAACTTCCACATGTATTTTAATTGGCAGCACATTAAATTAATTTTCCCCAATTTGAGTCTATTTTGCCTGCGACAATAATTTGTAAGTGATCTCCCTGTCTGTGTCTCAAGCAATCATTTTTTTCCTCTTGTTTCTCCTCTTGTCATGTTGAAGATAGGGAATGAGAGAGAGCAGATGGGTGGGTGTGGTGGTTTAATCCCAGCTGGCAGCTAAACACCCTTCAACTTCTCACTCACACCCCTACAATCTCCTCCGGCTCCTGGAAGGGAGGAGAATTGGTGAACCTCATGGGTTCACATAAGAACATCATCATCATCATCTCATATTCTTTTTATTATACATTGTAACAAACACTATACACATAACATTAATGGGATGAAGAATTAATATATAATATATAAATATATTGTATCAAAAGACATACTGTTTTAATTTTTGTTTAATAACCATTAATATATTAAAATATTTATAATTATAATAGTTATATTTCAATTTCATAAATATAATTATTAATAACAAATACTATCATAATAAATTAATTTATGATGATGAGGAGGAGGAGGACAAGGAGAGAAAGTAACAAAACCCTAGAGAAGTAAGTAATGCACAGTCCAGTTCTCACCACTTCCTAATCAATGTCCAGTCTGTCCCTGAGCAGTGATCAGCCTTGCCTGGCCAGCTTCCTCCAGTTTATAAACTGGGAATTTCTGTAGTTCTATAGACACCATATCCATAAATATACAGATATTTTATAGTAAGGCTCAGCCCTTTGGCCAGTTTGGGTCAGCTGTCCTGGCTGTGCTCCCTCATGAGCGTTTGTGCACCTCAATACTGGCAGAGCATAGAACACTGAAAAATCTTTGACTGAGGGCAACCACTACTTAGCAACCCCCAAAACATCAGGGTGTCATCAACATTGTTCTCATACTAAATCCAAAAAGCACAGTGCTTTACCAGCTACTAAGAAGAGAATTAACTATGCCCCAGATGAAAACAGGAAAGTAGGGGTCTGACAGCCAGCTGAGATCAGCGTTCTAATCTTGAAAATTTTTATCCAACTATCTTGGGTATTAGAGTATCTCAGATTCCAAGAGAATGGATATTACACTTTGAAGATGTCAAATAATATCTTTAGTAATTAAATACCTGTTTTGCTACACATCATGAAGTGATTAGAATCTCCAAATAAGTCTTGCTGTATAAAATGCTGCTAAAGAATTCTAGTTAGATCAAAAGATTAAATGCAAATGTGAATACCATGATTGCATGATCAGAGGAAATTAATTTTAAACTCTGCAAGAAAAGTAAAAAGGTAAGTTCTTGTTTTCATTCCACTTACTTAGAAGAGAAAGAAGGTACTGGAGATATAAACCTCTTTTTATCATGGGATATAGTGCAGAGGTAAGCATGCCAGAATATACTACTCTAATATACCTGGGCTGCCACAAAAGGGAAATGTTATTTTAGGACACTCTCTCTGCTTCTGACTTTCAGAGCAGGTTCAAAAAGCAAAATGTCTATCTGTTTATAAAGTTTCAGGAGGACTTTGATGAACTTCCCTCTTAAAGTTAAATTTTGGTCTATCATTACATAAAACCAGAATACTAATTGGCTGTTTTTTCAGTTTATCTCCCATCTTTTGCCAATACCATCTGTATAAAAATCCCAGATTAGAGAATTACTAAATCATTTACTCATAGGGACATTTCCTTTCTAATCCAACAAACTAGAAAGTGATTTATGCTATCTATCTATCTATCTATCTATCTATCTATCTATCTATCTATCTATCATCTATCAATCTAATCTATCTATCATTTCAGTTATACATGTGAAAAGCAGCCATGATTTCTGTTGCATAAGCTTATTTTTTAAAGTTACTTGGAGATGTGAATAGTTGAAAAGTATAATTTATGTCTCACATTGTTTGAAAAAAATCTATATACATTTGTGAAGAGAGGATAGGCATCCTGGAAAAGAAATAATCCAGTCAGACTTTGTCTGACTAGGATGTTGAATTGTTGTTTTTCACCAGATGAATATCAGCCTACAGTGAGCTTCCTGTAGCAAAATTGTCAGGTATGTCATTTTCCTATTAAAAAGATAAATACTAAGCAATGGAAAGCAAAGGCATTATTTGAGTACTGTATGTCCATATTTTAAGAAAGATGTAAAAGATTAACCAGGGTTGAAAGGGCCTAAAAATAGGAGCATTATCTACTTATTAAAATTGAAGAAGAAGATTGAAAAAATATATAATGTACACTATAAATATAATATATAGAATAGACACAGGACCTATTTATAATAAATAGGATAGACATTTGTACAAGGAGGGTCATGTTGAAGGTGGAAGGATCTTTTTTAATTATCAGGGAAAGCATTATAAAATCTAATAGCCTCCAGCTGAAATAAGCAGAACTTTTACTAGAAATAAAACGTAAACCTTTAATAACAAAATAAATTATTGCATGGAAATTTTCCCACAATTTACAGTCTTTAAAATAATAATGTCAATCTTTTTGATATACTTTAGTTTAATAACAAATTACTAGATGGGTTAGAAAGATATGGAATTAGTATAACCTCTTGTTTGAAAATCCTCCACTTTGCCCCCTCCTGAATATATTCAACACCTACTGAAATCACTGCCATTGAGTTTAGTCTCACCTGTCTTACCTCCAGTACAAATAACCATTTTACATTTTACAATGCAATTAGAAAGTGTTTGTGCAAGAACAATCCTATGGAAAGATTAAAAAATATTTTTTTCATGATCCAACAATTCTCTGAAATTACTACTTCTTCAGCCTATTTGTTCTTTATCCTCTGGTTTTCCTCTAATAAGAATCCAAACAGCTGTATGTTATCTGACAATTTTTTCAGGTTCATTCCACTGATTTTTAGGAGTTTTTTAATTTTGAAAAAAAAATTCACTTCATTCCATAGAAGTTAGATTAAACTGTTTTCTCAACACATTGTTTGCTGACTTAAGTATGCTGGCTTTGAAGTGCATCCGCTGGACATAAAGCAGTGAAATAGAGATGGATGTGGCACACTACATCATAGATCTGTGGCTGAGAACCTGCTTCAGGTCCAGATCTGCTTCAGGTTGTATAAACAGGAAAAACAGCTACTGTGAGAGTAATTGACAGTCTTATGCTCAGTAGTGACAGTAGAAGCCCTAAGCCCAGCATTTTTACCCAGAGTTAGAAAGTAATATCATCTGTACATCATGCACTAAATTTACTTTTTTATGTTCTTCCTTAACTTTAGAAAGCCATAGAAATAATACCTTGCTAAAAGATATGAAGCAGTTATTATTTTGAAGACTAGATCTCTGAAAATATAATGGAGTATTTTATGCCTCACATTTTCAAACTTTCTACTGCCGTCATCAAAGCAATAAACAGGTTTACTTAAAATCTGAGATTATACTGATCCCAGGCCTTGGATTCCCAAATAGCAGCTGTAGTCCCACATATAGCACTGCAACTCCTATAAATTAATCTTTCTGTTGTAGATAATTGCAATATAGACACTCAAAAAAATAATCTGCATTTAATGAAACTGTCGGGCACATTTTTAGATCAGTGACCATTCTGCCTCTTCTATTACTTTTCTAAAATAATACAATTAAAATATGTCTGAAGGGCTAGACCAAGAACCAGTCCCAGGCTCCCTCATGATGGGATGTATCCCAAGAGCAATGCACGCTAGCATCTAGTTATGCTAACACACAACAGGATACTCACTGAAGGGAAATCCTGACAGCACAAAAAGGACTGCTGAACTGTACACCAGGAACACATTGCAAAATTTTTTTTTCCATTTGGATACAGTTTTTGGCAGCAATATCATGTAATCTCTTGAGAGTGCTGACGAAATAGCAACAAAATTTTTAATACAGAATTTACTAGAACCTAATTTGAATTCAGAAGCTGTGAATAAAGTGGAAAAAAAAGCTTCAAGGTCAAACAGTAAAGCCTGTTGGCATCCATACTGCATAAGATTTATGTTTGAATGGTCAAGCTGGAGAGGCCCAATTAAGCCAAGTAGGCAGTCAAGCTCCAGAGCTTCTTGTTATTCTTTTCATGCAGTGGTATGGATGGAGCAATAGTACCTGTAGTTCAGTTCAAGCTATCCTGAAAATTCAAAGAACAGATAAGATGGAATTATGTTCAAAAAGAGACTTTCTGTCAGGAAAGAAAGATGTCAGCGTAGTTCAGTAAAAACTGGATCAATGTTACTTCTGCTACTGAGTGTATATCCCGAGGCAAAGTAATTACCTTCTCTAGGTATTAGTATGCCAATCATAATGAGGGTTAGAAGTTACTTTACAGAGATTTCTAGGAATTTTTTTTAGATTAACACAAGGACACCGCTGTATGAATGAGAAGTCCTGATAGTTGCTACTACAACATGTCACACCTTTTCACTTTTCTATTAGAATGAGTAAATAAATTCTTTGTCTTTTTGTGACTTAACAGCATCCAAAACTCGGTCTCAAGTAAATTTTACTTTAAAATTGAGCTAAACAGAAACATGAGCCTGATGCAAGTTCATTCATGAAGGAGTAGGCTCTTAGGGTGGCTTTAACTTGTCTTCTGTGAATATCTGCATTCAGCCATAACATGTCCTGGTTGACTGTGTAATTCAGTTACATTAAACTGCAGAGTAATCCTAATCAAATTTCTACTCACTGCAGACAATTTTTTTTGGAGACCACTGCTTGCTATGTCAAACCAAAGTCTCCTATCTGGAAAGAATATCCAAAAAATGTTGAAAGTTTGTAATAAATTAATAGGAAAAATTCAAGAAACTTTTTTTTTAATGTTTAATAGAATTAATCCTACTTTCAGTAAACATACAGGGGAAAGGATGGAGTCTAATGTATTGAACTAAGGCACTGAAATTACTTTTAAATTTTTTGTCTTGGTTGCAGAGAGGGGGAGGAAGTTTAGTGCTGTGTGGTGTAACCAGGTTGTCATTCTACACTACCCAGATCATCACTGCAGGTGTTGTTTTGTGCTCTTAGTAAATTGACATCTCAACCCATAGTCACTGCTTTTGGTCTCTCCCTTACCATAAGGTATGGCTTATTTGGAGTTTAATTTCCTGCTGGTGTTAAAACCAGTACAATTTTAGGTTCCCTTTTTCCCCCACTGAAGAAGTTTCAGATATGATCAAAGGGTAGAGGGCAGTTGTCTTTGAATATTTTCTGCGGAAGATTCATTTTAGCTAAGTCTAAGCAAATAACTATAGTCCTACTGTTTTGGTTTTTGGGGTTTTTTAAAGGTATCTATCTCCAGTGAATATACAGCACTACATTGGGATACCAGTGAAAATGGCAGTGGCTTGCTACTATTCTATCACTTACTCAGCAACCTACAACATCAGAAAAAGCTGAAGAAGAGTGTTTCCAGCTCCTGCCCTAAGAACTACTCTGCTGACAATACAAAAACTTGCAAATGCCAAGCATTCATAGCTAATCAGCTACTTTGTCACCAGTTACATCACAAGCTGCTACTGAAAACACAAAATTCATAACAGTAGATCTAAAAAAAAAAAAAGAAAATTATATTTGTGCTGATATTAAAATGGAATAAAAACAGACAAGTTCTTAAAAAAATACATGAAAACACAGTAATATTGATGGTAACCTGATATCTGCAACAAAATGAAATTTTGTGATTTTACTAGCAACTAAAATCTAGAGTGAGCATAGAGTAAATACATTTAGAAAAAATAGACGTGTTTCAAGAAAATAAAAAGTTGAAAACAAAAAATGTTAGAACATTAACTGCGCTAGAGAAAACTTGCAAAAATGCTTTAAGAAAATTTTGTTTAAATCTATTTTGTTATGGGAATCAGAGGGGGTATCTCCAAAGAACATTCACTCTGGATAGCAGTAGTAAAAAAGGAGCAGAAGCCCTGGAATGGAGTCCAGATGAACAGAAAACAATGCTTCTCATTGCCAATTACAGGAATCATTTTGGGAACGTGACTTGACAAGTATATTTCTGCAATCTGTAAGAATATAGAGACCTGCCAGAGCAGTAAAGCAGACTCCATATTTCTTCACTTTTTAAACCATTCAATTGTGGAAAGAGTTGTTCCCACCCTGCTGCATTGTGTGTAACATTAAGTCTGGTTCACACTGTTATCTATATATGCCACTTATGCTGTTGTAGTCTAAATAAATAATATTTTGCTGAGGAGGAGAAAAGATTTAGAGAACTGTTACAGTAAATACATGTAAACAAGAATCTAATTTATTTTGAGAAGAAAGAATAATTGGGAAAATTTCAACACAATGAAACAAATAGGTAGGAAAACTCAAGTAGCTGGGACACAGGGCTGCCTGTACCCAACACTAAGGTTTGTTTTCTGCTGCATCAAAAGAAAAGGCTTCCTGAGCTGCACCTCCTGAATTTCTCTGGGAATTTGGTGAGGATGTGAGTACATTCAGTCAGGATGTGAATATATGAAAATGATACACTTTTTTCCTCAGATCTGGTACCTATACATCATTGAGTTAAAAGCAATTTGCTATGTTATGTATCAGCTCATGTTATGTTAAATTAGTACTCAAGTGCTGCCTGAAAAAAGATTTGTCAATCTCTTTCCCTGAGTGATCACCATTCTGTGCTAATCAGTCATCATTTTTTTGAGGACAGTCTTTGTTCACTAAAAGGTGTCTGATATCATTTAAGTCAGTGAAAGAGACTGTTTTCAAACATTTTTCTTCTTAAATTTATGTTAAAATTTCTATTTCCTAAAATATAAATCCAACACAATGTATCATAGTCAGAAATCTCAGCTAACTACTGAGAGAAGCCCTGTCTTCATCAGCTCTATATTAATTTTTTATATGGCTAAAGGTCTTTTGAATGTCAGCTTCTAAATATGGCACTGCCGTTTTAAATCACTGCATGTCTTTTGCTAATTAAATGTATTACCAATGTTACGGTGGAAACGCAGCTTCCAAATCCTGCTAGTTCCATTTTTTGTCTTTTTCAGATCACTGATGTTTACAGGTGTGATCATGCAAAGTTAAACCCTTCATTACTAGTTCTTTGCATAGAAAATGAAATGCATTATAAGCCAACACTCAATAAGGATTGTCTCAGCTTCTTTTAAGAAGGTTATAATGTTTTTAAATAATGCTTTAGTCTAGTGTTCTCTATTTGCATACTGATTTTTAAGTTGCACATATACAGCTTACTCACACTGCTCCTGTTATTAAAACAGACTCAGATTCAGACTTGGTAAAACTTACTTTAAGCTGACTTCTTTTCAATCTGATTTTAGTACTGTATTGTTAACCATGCTTAGTCAATCTAACAGAACACATTTTTTTACACTTCTTTTTTTCAGAATTTTACACTTCTGTTTTTCCAGCATAACACTAAGTTTCTTTCCTGTGTCCTTAGTGGAATTAAGTAATTGCAGCTTTGTATTCCAGACGGCATTCAGAATCATATAAGTGTATTAGAGTCAGTTTGTGGAAGCCATTTTGCAACACATGAATGAGAATAAGGTGATTTGGAATAGATAGCATGATTTACTAACATGCACAACATGCCTGATTGCCTTCTGTGATGAAGTGACTTGTTCTTTGCATTAGGGAAGAGCAGCAGGATTTTTCTACCTTATTTTCTGAAGGCTTTTGTGGGCTCATGGGCTCCCACAACATTCTTGCATCCAGTTTGAATCATCCGGATGAGTAGAAAACTGTCTATATCAAGTTCAAAGGATAGAGGCTACTGGGGCTGGTCAAAAATGGAGTTCCTTGGTAATCTATAGTGGCATCTATCCCCTTTAGTTCCTGTTTATGAAGAGGATGGAGGAGAAGACAGATGGCACCATCATCAGATTTGTAGTTGATGACAGCCTGGAAGTGCAGCTGATACAGGACTGCCATCCAGAGGGAACCAGACAAACAAAAGGACCCTGGGAACATTGTGAAAATCAACAAGAATAAAGGCACATGGACAACATTTCTGTGATTTTCAGACTGAGAACTTGATGTCTGAGACTCATCTCTGCATTAAAGTACTTGGGGGCTCCTGGGGACAACAGGCTCAAAGAAGGTCAGCAGTGTGTCCTGAAGCAACGACAGCTAGCAGCATCGGGTGGTGTTTAAACAAGAGCACAGCCCGGTGATCAGTGATCATCCCCTTCTTGTCAGCCCTCATTAGACTACATTTGTATCCAGTTCTAGGGTTTAGAGCACATGAAAGACACTGATAAACTGGGCAGCTCCAGAGAGGCCGCTAGGACGGTCAGAACTGGAGCACTTCGTGACGAGAGTTTGAGATGGGTTTGTTCTGCCAGAGGAAGAGATGGCTTTGGGGGCAGCCAAAATCCACATAGCACATATGGACATATTTTGTAGTAATGGAACTTCATCTTGATGAGCCAGAAAGGGGAATAGGATAAGGCTGTTGGAGCTGTTAGTGTTTGTGCGTCAGCCTGTGGGCAGTGAGGACAGTAAAGCGGTTTCAGTGAGCTGTACTATGCTGATAAGATGATGGGAGTCCAGTCGAGGGAATTGTTTTTGCCCATTCTTGGACTTAAATATTAGAGACATTCCAGAAATCCACTTCTGTAAACCAACTTCCAGAAAAAGCTCACCTCACGTAGATTAAAGCTGCATCAAGTCAAGCTGTCCTTGTGCTACTCTTTCCTAAACAACTTTTTGTAATATCTGTGTTTGCAAGCACCAATACCAGAAAAAAGCCAGACAAAAGCCATTGAGGCCTCTCCATCACTCTGTTCTGCAGCTGTACAGTGAGACTCCAGGTGGGGTCTCACCAGAGCTGAGCAAAGGGGCAGAATCCCTTCCCTTGCCCTGCTGGCCACGCTGTTTTTGATGCAGCCCAGAACAAAATTGGTTTGCTGGCTCATGTCCAGCCTCTCATCCACCAGCACTCTCAAGTCCTACTCAGCAGGGCTTTTCTAGATCTGCTCACTCCCCAGCCTTTTTTGATCTTGGGGATTGCTCTGACCTAGGCGCAGCACCTTGCACTTGGTCTTGTTAAACCTCATAAGATTCCCATGTGCCCACTTCTTGAGCTTGTACCCTGTCGCTCTGGGTGGCATCCTGCCCATCAGGTGATCTTATCTGTTGATATGAAATTCACAACATCCAGAATAAAAAAGAAATAGTTCAAAGTACTTATGTGTTGTTTCTCACATTTATCCAGCACTCAGTGACTGAGTAAACAGTCTGGTGACATAACTGATTGAACCAAAACTTGCGAAATAATGGAAATATTTTGGAGGTGACTGGCAAAGACCGAAAAAAACCATCTAGAACACAATTCTACTAAACTTCAATTCAAGCTGATGCTGGTCTTTGGTTAGTTAGGCACATATTCTCTTTGAGAACTTACTGTAAAAATGCATATACTTCCATCCTTATTTTAGTTTAGATCTTTCTAGTATAGCAATACTTGATAATATCAAGATATGATAATATCAAGATATGATAATATGTGCATTTAAAATGGTAAGTTAAGGTGAAATAGGCATGTCTAATCCTGAATTCTTTCAAAAGATTATATTAAATTAAAAATGCTATAAACAATAGCTTTGCAGAACAAGGATTATGATTTTAAGATGCCAGAACTACTTTTCTTTTTCACCTTTGATTTTACTTACAAATTTCTGTACTTTCTTTATATAGCACTAATAATAATAACCACTTATCTATGCAGATATCACATCAATACATGCACTAAAATCAGCCCTTCACATTTATTTTTTCTGTTTAAATTCAGCTCAATAGTTATAGAACTCAAAGCATGAAAAGAGGTGCAATTTTAGGTCTGTCTTTCTGATAAAGCAAGAATGTTCTCTAGCATATATTTTTTAGAACTTTTTAAAATACTTAGCATTACAGTAAATTTAATTTTTGTCAAAGGTATAAATCTTTGAGCTTCTTTGAAAGACTAGTCACTGTTTAATTTATCACCCTCTCCCAGACTTTTAATCTGAGCTCTTGTGAAACTGATTTAATCTTTGATTATGACTTGTGTAGAGTAGCCCTACATCTCATACAGAAGTCAAACACAGTTCCTGTGGTGAGGCTATGTTGTGTTCCTGCCAGAGGGATTGTAACGACTCCTGCCCCTGCAGCCTACAGAAAGAAAGCACTTAAGCAACCTAAATTGCCAAATGAACTGCACCTTTTATTTGCTCTTAGCTGAGAACAAAATAATTTCAATGACTATGCAGATTGCTTCTGTTTAAATTCCCAGGCTCACCAGTATAAGAAAAACATACACACACACACACCCTATCACCACCACCACCACCATCACTAAAAAATCCCAAATAAAAAAAAGGGGCAGTTGAGCCTCATTTCTTACATAGGCCTGAAGTCCACCAACATAACCATTCCACGATGGAGGAGCAGCAGCTCTAGGGGTTTGGTTTTATGTTTGTTTTATGGAATGTTTTCAGGAGGTGTTCATCTCTTCATGATTCTAAGAATGATTCTTAGATTCTAAGATTCTAAGAACATTTGCCTCCTGACTCTTTATCACATAAAAATGTGGCATGCAAAACATTTATGATGTTTTCTCTTCTGCTACAATGTCATCCCTTTATTTAACTCACGCTTTGAATTTTTGCCTTTGAAATTGTTTTCAAAAGCTAAATTAACTTGCTTAAACTCAGATGTTTAGCTCTATTTGAGATATCTTTGAACATATTGTTTGTTTTGCAGTGGATAGTTCATAGGAGCAGAAAACCTATGAGTAGCCAGTCGCAGGTACCCAAGATCATCCTAAATACTGTTAAAGACATATGCTTATGACATTTAATGCAGTCACTGTAGAAATCTTAACCAGAAGGAATCAGTTAAAAATCTCTTTCTTCTTTTAATTTAATTGGTAGAACAAAAAGGCTGTTTTGGACCGTGGTTAATCTCATCTATCTGTAGGTAACTGAAATCAAATCATTTGTTCAATCCCTTTAGAAGTCACTTTTCTTCCATTGGTCGTAAAGGAGTTTGAATAATCATTGTATTGACATTGTGCCTTTCTTAAATTTGTAGAGAAGATTCTCACACAAAACGTTTTATTGAATGTGGCTTTCAAGGTTTGCTTACTTCCATCATCTTCCAGAAGTCCTTCCAGTACTAATTCATGACCAGCAATATGCACCCCTGTTTGAAAATCTAGGTGAAAATTTAGCTTTGAATTTTTAAATACCTGTTTAGAAGAATATCATTGCAATCGATCTGATTCCTGATTTTCTGTGCAGAAGCAGATTTGTGCAATTTCTGGAAGCCAAACATATATGTCTTTTTGTGGTCTGTCAGCACCCTACTACAGTAACCTTACATGTACTGGTAGTCAAATTAGACCATCTGACAAATCCAAAATAGATGCATGAATTGTATTTCATTAAGTGTTTCTAAGTTAGACTAATCAACAAGGTAATTAAAATTAGGTGGCAGGAATCCACTGACAATTTGTTACAAAATTCTGTTAAGAAAATTGATTTCTGTAGTTAAAAGGAAATAGGACCCTGAAAATATGTGCTTTGCTAGGGCCTGGGTTTTTCTGTGTGTTTTTGCCAATCATCAGTTTTATCCCACCCAAGAAATCACTTACTGAAGTTTCTTAAACATGGTGCATCAGATACACCAAAAAACTACAAATACATAGAGCCTGTTTCTTAGACACAGTTTGCTTTTCCCGTATATCAGCAGTACATTCCAAAGATTTTTCACCATATTAATTTACCATCAAAGCTGCAGAGTGTTTAAGACAATGAATAAGACATTAAAGTTACTGCTCAGAGTATTCTGCTAAGATTTCCTGCCTGTCCATAGACCTCAACCTTTAGAATCATCTTTCCCTTTTTTTTAATCTTAAAATTCCAAATCATTTTACTTTAAGAATACTTTATCTTCAAATATAATTTGTGTAATAGTTTATGTGAAGAAATGGCAGAGGTCCAAATATTAATCCCTCTAGCACACTGCCAAAAACTCTCATGGCTCAGAAAGATGGAATGAGATTTAGCCTTTTCAATCTATTTGGATTCTGTCATAGGTATGCTTAACTATTTGTAAAGGAAAATCATCCTGTTTTCTGATGCAATTAATTCTGCTGAAAACAAATATGATTTTGTAACACTGATTGTTGTTCTTGTAAATACAAAGATTGTACACCTTGAAAACTTTCATATTATTTCCTTCCTGTTTAAATAAAATTAAGTGTATCTTTCAAATTAAATAAAATTACTCAGCAATACTATTGGCATTTTTATAACAAACTGATATATAGTTTCAGTATCTTTTATGATACATCTCAAGTGTATCCATAGATGATGTTTTAGGTGTCCCTTCCATCTTTTTTTTCCAGTAAGTCAGTTAATGTGTTAAGTTAAACAAAACTACGTTTTTTAAATTTGATTTTAAGATTTTACCTAGAAATGCTGTCTGGCTTTGATCAATGTAAGTTCTTTGCTGTAAGCTTCCATTATGAAAATAATGTAAAAACAATGTTTTACTGGTTATGTGGACATTACAGTTCTTAAAAGAATCTTTTGTACTTTGCAGAACTATTGAATAATGCATGTTTGTATAGCCATATAGCAGAGAAATGAGCTAGTTAATTTTCTCCCATGAAAAATACTTTCCCTTTTTTTCAATCAACATAGAAAAGCAGTAGTTTAGACCTTTACAAAAAATCTCTTTTAATGCATCTTTTTTTAAAACACAGAAATTACTAACTCCATTCTTCACTTCTCCAGCCTGGAATTAACACTTGGAGGGAACAAAAAATTACCCCTGGTCTGTGTAATTGGTGTAAAGTGGTGTAGAGGTGCAGTTGAGGTCATTTTGCTTCCAATCAAATAGTTAGCTATTGGATTGAATAATACATATTTAACTCCTTTGTAAAATCTCTTAGTGGGATATTTATTTGATGTATAGGAAAACACGGGAGTAATTATTCAGAGAGATTAAGTGATTTTGCATGTTAAATAAACAAATCAATTCACTTCAGTATTTGAATAATATAAATTTAAAACATTTAAAGAAAACGTTTTCCTCAGATTTTGGATAACTCATGCAGTAAATCAGTTGAAAGCAAACAAACAAACCCAAAAATGGTCTAAATGCACAGTGTATCCTGACCATTGTGAGTTGCTTAGCTGATGAAATATTGCTGCAGTTGACATGAAGCTGGTAGCCAGCTTTCTCTGAGCTTTGTGGCGCTCTTATGAAGTGATGAAGAATAATGACTTGAAGTGATACTTTAAAACCTGATTATACCCTTTTAACTCTTCAATATGTAAGTATGTAACATTTTGGTCAGGTTCATTTTTCGGACTTGGCAAGTGAAATTTGTTTTAATGAAAATGAAGGGAAAAGGTTGCATCTGCTCCAAGATGAAAATCTAGCAGTACTGTAAATAGCTTGTTGTTGTTGTTTTAACATATTAAAGGATATGGAAATTTTTCCCATGCTGAGCAAAAGAACTCAGGGTGCTGCAGATGTGGCTTCTGTGAGATGACACCAGTAGCTGTTCCCATGTCAGACAGAGACAGAGGCACTTTCAGATGGCTCCAAGACGGATCTGCCACTGGGCAAAGCTGAGCTCACCAGTGACATATGTGGCACTTCTGTGATAACATATTTAAGAAAGGGTAAAACCTGCTGTGCAATAGAAGACAGAAGAGAAGAATGAGGAAATATAAAAGAAACCCCCTGCAGGTACCCAGGCCAGAGAAAAAAATTGGAGTAGGTACCCCAAAGGAAGAGCCAAGGCTGAACAGTAATCCTTGGAAATTGCCATGGTGAGACAAATTTCCACACTGCAGCTCATGAGGATCCCATGCCAGAACACATCCATGTGCCCTGAAAGAAGCTGCAGCCCACTGAGAGCCCAAGCAAGAGAATAATGTTAGTAATTTACAATAAAAACAATTTCCCTACATCAAGTTGGTTTTACATATAATAATAATTGGGGAATAATCTCCCTGTCATTATCTGAACCATAAGATTTCCATTGTATTTTCTTATATTCAGCTGAGGAGGTGAGTGATAGGATAGCTTTGTTGGCATCTTGCCTCCAGGTAGGCTCAACCCGCCCCAAAATTCTTTGTAAGGAACCCATTTAATATTTGCCTCTCAATACTCACTACCAATAGACCAAAATTCTAACTTTAATTGGATGGCTTACTGATGATTGAAATTGAGTTGAAGAACAGCTTTAATGTATTCTTTGAAAATTGCATTAACACTACAATGGTGATCTCTTATTTAGAAACACTTCTGTCTAATAATCTAAAATTTAAAAAAAATCCTGCCAAACACAGGAAGTCTTGTTCATAGACAAAAAAAGTCTGCTGACATTTCAGAGACGTCACTACAGACAAAATACAAACTGCTGGTGTCACAGGCATGCTTAAGGAAGATGGTGGAATTGTGCAAATGTTGCACAGCAATACTGACAAACTGTTGCTAAGGGATGCTTGTTGGCACTGTTTGAGACTCTTGTGCAAGAGAGCAAGGCAGTTAATTGTGCTTTATGCAAGCTTGTGCTAAGAATTTTATTTATTTTTATTCCATATTTTTGATTAGAATTTTAACCATTATGTCATCTAGATTAATAGTAAATATTCTATTTTGTTCAGAAAAAAATTGGTGTGAGAAGTAAAGATTTGTAAAAAAATGTATTATGGGAAAAGACCGATTAAAATGGGATACAGAATTAGATCATAGTTCTATTGACTGCACAGTTCAAAGGGATGCTTTTAGATCAGTTTGCAAAATGAAAGTTTGCACATGTAAACAATGTCACTCTGTTTCTTTGCTATTCAGATTTATTACAGTTCATAAGCCTAAAATTAAATTAAACCAAATGTAGACTACTGCAAACTCAGGACAGCTTAATGTGACTTTACTTTTCTTTTCTGGAAAAGGCCATAAATTTGCTTTTTCTGTAGTTCTCACTTCTTGTGTAATGAGAAATAATGCAGTACTTTGTTGTAAGGTTTTGTTTAATTCTTGACTTCAAAAATCTTGACTTGTTTTAACATTGGTTTTGAACTGTCAATATAACAGATTCCCCAGATTCTTTTGTTGATAAAAGTCCAAGGATCATTTCTGCAATCAAAAGTGGAGAAAGACAGATGAACCAATACAAAATTATCATACAATGTAACAATTACTTCTGGAAGTATGAGATGTTTTTAAATAATTTTTGAGGTCTTCATATATAATAATGACCAAAACAACGTTATGCATTTTTTTTTTCACTTTGCGTTAGAATAACACAGGATGGAAAAATAGCTAATTTTGTTTCACAGTGGTGACAGAATGGCAAAAATGTCTCTTTTCTGGTTCTGTGTTACATACACCCTATGATTCCCAATGGGCTGCCTTGGAGCAAGTAAGTGGCAAATAAATAGAGAACAGCTGAGGCAGCAATAACTTATTTATTACAAAAATGACTGAGGGCACCTCAAGTTGTGCAGCAGTGTGCTCCCAACACATTAAAAGGCCAGGGTCTGATTCAGCAAGACATATCATGGACACATTTGTAAGCATGGCTTTGATTGTTTAACCGAGTCAAGGTCATACACTTAAGGGTTGAGACCTTCAGATGGATGGTGTCTAATTGAGATGCACTCAACTATACAGTGTTTCTTGCTTAAAGCAGACTGGTAGGTTGACAAAATAAGATCAAGAGAGAGCAATGTTTTAGTATTATTATAATTCTGTATTACTGTAGTACAGGGTTTGGCTAAACCAGAAAGCTCCAGCCATTACTGAATCTCTTTAAACTCTCTCTCCTGAAAGAAGAAGGGCTTTTACTCTGCAATGAACAGCAAAGTGGCAAAGGTACATGTCTGTGAGGGTGGCTTCTTCTCCAGGATAATTGAAGCTTCCAGGAGATTTCTTCGCTTGAGTGACTTTGGACCACCCAAAAAATGGATTTATGAGTAATGACTACTAGTCTAAGATTACTCTGAAACAGATTATTTTAAGGATTAATCATTAAAAGATGATTAACAGAAAATGGGATTAACATTCCCTCAGATTCCTCAAACTGCCTTTTTTGTAGGCATATCACTCGTATTGTACTTTACAGGATAAGAACTCCAGTCTGATGTTTTGCATCCATGTACATACCTCCCTTAGAGCAGCATGGGAGAAAGCACTGAATAAATCATCAGACAGGCTGAGCAAGAGTTTAAAATCAGCTCCCATAGCCCTTGGGAATCCATGGGACAGTGGAAAACATTAATTTTTAACTGTTCCAGTGTATATCAACAACAGAATTTTTACTGAATTCTTTCCTACTACTTCTGTGTTCCAGTCATATACAAGATGAAATGTATGCTTTTTCTCAGCAGTTATAGCATTTGGAATTTATTATGTTTACCTTAAAACACATAAGGCTACCCATTTTGTCCTTATCATTCTTTTAGCTCCCTCTGTCTGTAACAGAGATGAAACATAGCTGGGTCTTCCCATGCTGCCTTACCCCCCACAAACACCCTCTCCCTTGGGATTGTCTCTGGTGTGATTTGTCCTAAGATAAGAACACGAGGTGGAAATTTCAGGAGGAACTGGCTGGATGCTCACATCATGAATGCATTCCAGAGATAGGTTAGCTGTGATGATTTCAATTCAATTTGGTACACACTGGCCTGCAAAAGGGTGTAAGACACTACTGGAGACTGGGCCAACCAGGCAAATTGGTCTCCAGAGGTGGCAGGCAGCTTCCATCTGAGCAGATTGCCTCCTGCCCTGACAGAGATGCTTGCAGGGTATATCCGGCCCAAAAATGGGGAATACTCACTTTTGGACATGTGAGTAAAAGCACTAAGATTTGGTCACATGCAGAGATAAAATCCTAAAGTAGCCAGGGAGGTGCTTTGCTGCTTTGTAACTGTGAATTCTGTGAAGCTGAAGACTGAAAAGCTGTATTTTTCTAGTGAAACCTGCTTATATTATGTACTGTATTAGCAGTATTTAGATATTTTATTGCAAAAGATCTAATCATAATCATCCACATAAATAGAGCCATATATCTTGGACCTGACTGAGAGTTTTAGCTCTGCTACACTTTACTGGGTATGAAAAGGACATTTGCTGGAGATATTTTCTTTCTACTTATCTGTGAAAGAAGACTGGCCTGAGCTAAAAAGCATGTTTCTATGAATTCGGTGCTACACACTTTAATTTTGGTGATTACTTAGTGACATTTTCCTCTGTGATCTCAGAACACCAGTATCAGCTCAGTGTGTTAAATTGTACATGAAAGTCTTCATTCCATACCTGGATGTATGACAGTTTTCTTTCTGGTGATATTAAGCAACTTGGATATATTTATGGCATCATGAAGAAGACAAATTGTAAGGGTTGAAGACTCTGAAAATCCAAATGACTAACTTGCAATCCATAACAATCTACTTGGGACATTACTTCCAAGTCTAATATATATATTAAGAAGATAAATTGAGAAATGGAGCTCAGATCCATAATTTTTGGAAACTTCAAAAATATACATAAATGCTTTATATACAATATATTTTCTTTTTATATGCAAAAGTTTCTATTTTTATCACATTTTATACAAGAGTAGAAATATTTAATAAAAATTAGTGAAGATATTAAGTGCTATTTAATCATGACCTTATGTTGGCGTGGCTAAGGCAACAAGGTGCTAATAAAATGATCTAAATAAGAGGATATATACACAACTAACAGTTTTAATGATCCTTAACATCTGGAGAGAAAATATGTGCATCTTCATTGGAGGGTGGTCTATTGATCAAGTTTATCCTGATCAAAACTGCAGATCTAAATAGAAAACACTGACTAAATTTTCCAAGCTGACTGAGAAAGAAATATTTCATAGGAGAATTATCTATTAATCAATTAATAATTTGTTTTACTTATTTATTTAAGTCTTTCTGCTAAATTACAGTAGTTCTTTCCTAGACTTTTGGTTCTGTGGCTGTTAACCAAAGTGTTAACGTGTATTCATCACATAAATACAGGGAAAAGTATCAGGTACCTTTTCCAGCCTATCCATCAATGGTCTAATATAATCTTTATTTGAAACTTACAAAAAGTAAGTCTGCAATAATCAGGCAAAGAAGTACTTCCCAAAGGCCCCTTTTCTCTGGGTGAAATTAATTCTACACATCGTACCAAGGTCTTACTTAATTCCTGAAACAAGACCTAAATTGGACAATTGTGTAAATTAGGATTGGATCTGATTAACTAAAGATTACTGAGTTACCTCATTGTTATCTTTTAAGATATGCTCTCTTTCCCTTTTGGGCTTGCATTTGTTCATGTAAAAGCATAAATGAGGGCAGGTTAGTTTGTTTATTTGTTTTACAATAAAAAAACGCAAGCAATAGCAATAGTATTGGAATTACACCATCACCTAAATTGAATTTAGGTTTCTCAGCTTCTAAAACCTATGATTGTTGTTGGTGCTAATACTGTGCACTCATTTAAAGTCCCATATAAATCAAAGTTTTTATAAATTTTAAAGCAGAAGTTACTGATCGTCTCTTGATTTTTTTATTGTCTTATCTGTCCTCCATCTCACGTTTTATCCTTGAAGCTATCTAGGGCAGGAATTGCTTTATACAGCTCCTAACACGAATGGTGGTGTGATCTATGCTTTGAGGTGCAAGTGAGATGAAGATGCAGCTCTGTTGTGTTGATAGTTGGGAGACAGTGAGGAAAGAATTTCCTGTATTTTCCCCTCATATTTCTGAATTTATGATAATCTCTAGGTATGATTGAACTATAAAGAGACATATTGCCACTCTAGAGATCTTATGAATTCAAGGCACCATAGGACCCCTTTTCCCAGAAGCTGAGGGTGAAATGGATCCTTAAATCAGATTTTTTCATATGTATTCCTCTGTTTTATATTTTTCCCCAAGAAAGGTTGATACAGATTACTCTTTCCTCCCCAATGGGATTATTTAAATGCCTTCCCATATGTGTAATATATTATGTTCTAGAGCCATCAATTAAATATTTCTACAGCCTATTCACTCACATTTAAATTGCCTTTGTCTTACTGGCCTAAAATACATAAGCTAGCCATATTTACAGGCTATTATTTTCATTTTACTATATATTCTATGGGAGATTTCTGAATAAGATATTTGAATGTACAAACATGATTTAAAAGTATGTTCAATTTTGAGTTTGCAAGTGTTGTTTACTTTTTGACATATAGCCTGTGGAAAATACAGTCCTAAAGACAAAATGGATAGCTGCTGAATCAGAAAGCCACATTTTTCTTTCAGTCTCTTTGTTTTTTCTGTATCACAAACTCAAATTTCTTTTTTAAATCATCTATCCTTTAGTTTATGTTGGAAAGGTTATTATTATTATCTAATAAGGAAAATCTCATGGATTAAAAAAAAAACAAATCAGGATAATAAATCAAGAAAATAATAGCTGTGCTGAATAGCATCTGAGTATAATATACTGAGGACCTTCAAAAGCCTTTGCACATCTCATTTTTCTTTCTCAGAGTGGATATGTAATATATTTTCTGTGAATATCTGGCTTTTTTTCCATAAGAGTTTAATTTTATTTGGAAGCTTGGCTTAGTTTTCCCCGGTTGGCCTTCAGAGTTTTTAGCTGGTTTAGCAATCTCATATGTCACATCTCTCCTGTAAGGAAAGCCTAAAAATTGGGGTTTTTCAGACTGGAGAAGTCTTATTGTTACATCTCATTGTTAACTATAGCACGTAAGCCTAGTGTGGGTTTTACATAAGCCTATTGGAGAGGGCTAGTTGTTTTAGGATGGAAATACATTCTAGGTTCATGTTAATGACACTAATGTAGGTAAGGCAACAGACCTCTACATAGAGCTCCCTATTTTTGTTTTGGTTTGATACATAATATCTTATCAGTGGCATGTTAAAACAATTCTTTGTACTCTACCAAACGTATTCTTTCTTATTCATGGACATTCTTATTTTCTACCTAATTCAATACTATCACTGCTATTAAATTCCAGTGTTTAGTTCTTAGCATCTTATTTTTAGCCAAATGGAAGTAACAATAAAAAAATATCTCCACCTTTATCTTGGGCATTAGATGTTTACCCATTTCTTCATTTTCCTATAGGAAAATAAAATCGTAATTACAGGAATACTACACTAAGTTAATTTAAAACAATAAAAACTTAAAACAGTGGGAGAAGGAAAATAAAGAGCCTGTTTGTCAGCATGCTGAATTAAGATTTGAGTAAATTAAAACAGAATGTTAGGAAATGAAGATCAGTTAAGCATATTATAGCATTAAACAATAAAATAATTAATGTGTGCTTGAAACACATAGCAATGACAGAACTTCATGAAACAGAAAAGATTTCCTTGAATTTAGGTTGCATTTAATGAAATTTTGGAAATCAAGAGAAGAATTACAATAATTAAAAAAAAAGAAGATAAATTATTTTAGGTGCTATGAGACCATTAGATCTGTTTCTTGACATTTAAATTGATCAGACTACAACTGGTCAGGAAGTTGGACTTGAGAGTAATTTTTGGTTCCTTTCAACCAAAATAGTTCTGTTCTATTCTATTCTATTCTATTCTGCTTGGTGGGGGGGGGGGGGGGGGGGGGGGAGTTCTTAAAACAGTTCTTAAAATCCCCAGGAGTTCCTTTCAGAACATATAAACTGACTATTTTAAAATAATTTCAATGCCAATCAGCAACTTTCTGCAATTATATCTCAGCACTAGTTTTTTTTTTTTGGGTTTTTTTTCTGGGTTAGAGACATTATGGTTCTCTTTTGAGGAAATAATTAAAGTTGAACAGAGTTGAGGGGGTTTATCAGATTATTAAAGCACTATTTTTTATCAGAAAATAGGTGTTTTAGGGAACAATGTGAGAAATATGGGTTTTAGAAATGTTTTAGTAATAGAAGATACTAGAAGTAAGTATTAGAAATCTATTAGAATAATATAAGTAAATCTAATAATAGAAATTGCTATTGCTTCATCATTTCCCTATGACATGATGAAAAGAGATACAGTCTAATTCTTCTCTCCTAGAGAACTGGCTCAGTGCTTCACAGCAGCTATTCCTGATTTATACAGATATCAATAAATTATGAATCAAGTCATGACACAAAATAATGTGTGAAATAGTTGGGACAAGATATTTGCAACACTGTATTCTTACAAAAATGAAAGGCAGCGTTCCCTAGAGAAACTAAATACATGTGGTAATTTTGGAAGTTTGGTCAGAAAAGAAGGATGCTATAATTTAAATTTTTCCCTCGATTTAGGAGCCTTATGGCAGCAGGGCTATTGTTTCTGATGATTGATATCACACACACGTCAGACAGAAGTAGCATGATAGTTATGGATCTATTCTCTTGTTCACATGCTGATATTAGAAACTGCAGGGGAAAAAAGAGAAAATACAATGTGTCATTTTCCTCCTTGACCAGACTTAAAAGTCTGTGAAACAGCCTGAGACCTGACAATGGTGTTAAGATACATTTCTTCTTCTTTTTCTTTTTATACGTATTCAATTACTATCCAAATACTGTTTCCAAAATTTCACAGTGTCATAGCTTCTAATTTCCATGGAAAGGATCAGTCAAACACTTTCTAATCTTATGTCAAAGAAGGATATCAAATTCATAATGGAAACTGATGACACTTGACATAAGCCTGTATTCAACATAAGTGAAATTGCAATTATTTTAATAAGTTTTGAAGAATATTCACATACTTTTCTAGTATCTCTCCCTCCTCTGTGAAAAAGCCCTTTTCTTTACAACTGTAATTTCAAGACTCTTTTATAAATATCCATATTTTGCAAGAGAAAGGTTGTGTCTTGACATAAGTCTTGCATTAAAAAGCCCTTTACCTGGTAGCTACACTTGTAAGTAAAGAGAACGATAAAAAATTCGGTGAAACGGTAGCACCAACAGAACACCTGACAGAAGTCACATTCATCTCACACTTTTAGATGGATAATTCCATATTTTAAAATTTTCATGCATTACCGAGGCAAATATTAATTGATTCAACCAACATCTTGACTGTGCATTCATCCTCAAAGAGGTAGATTGGAAAATGATTAATTCCCTGGAAGATTACAGAACGTAGCAACTCTGCTTTCTAGCTCCCAAGGAACAAGCCTTACATTTAGATGGTTATAAAAGTTGCTGGAAGTCAGTCTGTGTGACTAAACTATGTGTGAGTAATAAAAATGTTTAAAAGACTAACTAACAGCCCAAAGCAAAACAAAAATGAAAGACAAACTAAAAAACCCACCAAAACAAAACAAGAAAAAAGACACCCCTCCCACCTTAAATTCTGACTACTTTTCAGACGGAAATAATATGTAAGAATAATGACATAGATGGGAGGATTCTGAGATAGCTGTAGAAGAAACAGAATTTGGCCTTTAATACCAGTAAATATTATATATGCATTATTGACTTGAGTCTAAAATAATGATTCCTACAGTCTTCAGCAGGCATATTTCCATTTCACTGGAAAAGATTACATAAGAACTGATCACAAAATTGTAAGAATTAGAGGTTATTAAGCTATGACTAAATTAATCTCTCCCAGTCACTGCAAAATAATTCTATACTCTTCTCTAGAAAAATCTTTCCAATGCTTCCTACTCTTTTTAGAAAATAATGACATGTTTCTGGTTCTGATAACCACACTTCCACTGTCAAGCACAAAATTACTAGAATACATATGATATTTACATCAGGTTGTTAAAACTATGTTCATTCCTCTTAATGTTCACAATGGTTTTAATTAGAGTATTTTTTCTTAATGAGAAGTTCTGTTTTCTCTTTTCTGCTAAAAAATCGGTGCAGCAACTTCAGAGATATTTCTACTGCCATAGTAATTTAGCATTTCAAGTCTTCCTGATGTATTGTCTTGCTACTTTGAGTCTGTTTTATTTACCTTTTTTTCTTTTTGTAAATCAAGATTATCAGGGCAGCCAGTCATTTCTTGCTATTCAATTTACCAATGCTTTTAGCATAATTAAATTACTACTTGATTTATATGTGCTTTGAACATTAGACAATCAAGTGCTCTGGAAAGTAAACTGATATCACTGATTTAAAGGTGGAATTTTGTTTAGATAAAACCATCAATAGTACTGGAAATGGCTCAGCAAGTTGCACAGGGGGACATCTTAAATGTCAGCATTCTGAAATTAGATATAAGAAACTATCTGAAATAGTCATGCCATATCAAAGTGAAATGTTTCACAGTGTTCCCTTATTGCCCAGAAGTTTCTCAAGAAAGACCATAAATATTTTAAGGCATCATTTTGGATGAGGTAGATTAAATGTACATCAGATGATGGTATTTGATAGCAGCACCAAGGCACATTGTTACAGAGAGTTTATCAACAGAATGATCTACTGAAAAATCAAAAGTTCAATCAAATATTTCTGATTATTATACACACTTCAAAATAGCTCCTTATTTAGTTGAGATAAACATGCTACCGTTCATCAAAGATGTACTTCAAATATAGTTTAAAATATTCAGACTTTTTCCTCTAATAACTTCATGATTTTAGCAGTCTTTCCACATGACAGTGTCCAGAGTTGTAGAAATAAGGAATAATTTTCTTAAAAAGCTGGACTGTAGTATTTTTGGACAGCTGGTGTGGTTCTTTTGTATTTTTTGGGGGGTTTTTTTTGTTTTTTTTTTGTTTAGTTTTGTTTTGGTTTTGTTGTTTGTTTGCTTTTTTGTTTTGTTTTTTGGGTTTTTTGTTGTTTTTTAAAAAACATTACTAGATTGTATGAAACATCAGAAATAGCACACCATTTTTTCGTTTTGTTTTGGGAATGTGGGTATGTTTGTGCATGCATGTGTGTGCAAGTGTGGGAGAAAAGTGGGAGAAAGATGTGACAAGTTGTATCACCAGGGGGCTTTTTCTTCTCCAATCTCCATAGTGACTGACAGCTAGTTATTTCAACAGATCCAAAGGAGCACTGGTCTTCACAAGTTTAATATATCTCACACATCAGGGGAGGCATTTTACTGTGCGTATGGCAGCTCTGACAATTCCTTGAGATACTATTCTGCTGAGAACAGACCACTTTTAATGCATGCAACGCCAGACAAAAATAGCTCTGTAGCCCAGTTTTTAATATACGTGATTCTTAGACAACAAAAATAATCCCCAATATATTGGCTACTCTGTGAAAACCAGATTGTGACTTCCACAAGTGTTTTCTTGGTTTAAAATTGAAAACTTAGAAAGAAAAATCACTTCTCATTTATTGACTGAAGATTTTTGTTACTGAAAAAAACACACCTTGAACTTTTTGTGTGCTACTTAGAGTTACTCAGAGCTGTTACAGTCCTGAAGTCTCTAAGAATGCTGTCTTTATTTATATTCACATCTATATGCTATTCTGTGATTTGAATAAAAGCAATTAAATTTAAAAAAGAAACTAATAATTCTTCTCCTGAAAGAAATTTAAGACAACTTAAACTGACAACTTAAATTTAAGACAACTTTAACTTTCATGCCTTTACTTGAAAGTTAAATGTTCAGGTTCAATTAAAAAAAATAATTTTATTTGCAGAATGAATCTACTGAGAACAGTCTACTTAATATGATTTTATGCACTGAACTACTCTAGTTTAAAGTAAGAAGGAAGTGAACTCATGCATTAAGTTTAGACCATCACTATATGAAGTGAATTATCTCATAAAGACTCAAATAAAGTCATTCTAGATTTATGACTGAGCAGATCACACAGATCTGAACAAAGAATTTACACTGTGATTAGTATAAAGAACACTTCTCATTTACAATGAAATACAGTGAATAAAATCTGTAATCACAAAACCCCACACAGCTCATGGTACACAGATATGAAAGTTTCAGAATATAATAGGAATTTACAAACCACTTTTACTTCAGAGCAGCTTCATTTCTAACTATACATTGCCTACAGTACCACTACTTAGAACACTGGGAAAGCCTGAGTCACTATAGGCCTGCAATTTTAATAGGATCAGATTTTCTTTTCATTTTGCAATGGCTGACTTGCAAAGGGACTGTGAATAAGAATGTTTTAGGACAGCCAGGAAAAAAAGCAAACTGCTATATTCATCTAAGAGAGAAAGAACATATTTTCTGATGCTTTTTTAGAACCTCTATTCAGAACAATTCAGCATTCATTAATCCATGCAATGCAACATGCCCAACTGACAGAGAAGAACAGAAAGCTCAAGCTATATGTGATCTGTCAATCAAACATAAACTTTAGAGTTGAGAGGAAAATTACTTTCTTAATTAAAACTAATTAGGTAGTCAAATCCATAAATAAAGCAGCTTTTATAAAGGAAATAACCTCATAATTGTAAAGAAAAAAATCCAATGTAATGATAATGAAAATTTGGAGGAGTGGTACAATTTGAAATACTTTGAAACACATATGCAATTCCTGTTACAGATGGAAAGCTTTATAATCATCAAAAGTGTCATAGAAAGATGCAATATGCAGTGAAGCCTTGATGTTCTATTAATCTCAGAAAAGATGTAGAAGAGTATTTTTCAGCATACTGTTAACACTTTCTAGTAACGATCGGAATTTTAATACCACATTTTCCAAATGCCCTGAATCATCCTGCTAGTTAGGTCAGTTTTCCTACATAAGCTGCAGTATGTGTAATATTAGAAGATGGATACAAATCTCTGGGTGTAATTGCATATACAGTTTTTGTTTGTTTATGTAAACTTTGACATCTGAAATTGTACATAATTTGTATATACAAAAGTTGGCATATAGGTTGTATAACCAAAAATATGAGCACAAAATTGTCAACACTTTTTTTTTTTCATCCAAATTATCATCCATATGCCTGATATATTTTCCTTTTATCTTCCTCCAGGCTTCAGGCTAAATTTGGTTCTGCTTGGCAGATACCAATAAATGTGTGAAAGCAATAGAAATATTGTGTAATAACGACGAGAGAACAAAGCTATTGAAATAGCTATCTAGAGCATTCTTCCAGAGAATAAAGGATCCTTAATTAGCAACTATCAGGATATTGCTTTGCTAGAGATCATATATTTTGTCTTTAAATGCAGGTCATCATGGAATAATTTTGACATTCAGTGCTAAAATATCTTAATAGATGCATTTATGTTAAAAAAACCCAAAACCAAACTAAATCAAAAAGCTTTTCTTAAAAGACGGATCTGACCCTGGCAGAATGAAAAGCACAGAAATCCCTTCACATTTGACTGCAACTAAAAATACTAAAATTACTTGCATTTCCTCAGCATGATAATGCAGGTATTGTTTTCTAAAGAATCTGTAGTAGTGAAATCATTATGATGAAGCATCATCTCTGGTATTTAATTACTAATATGTGCTTAGATGAGGCAAACCTCTGAGAAAATATTACTCCTCACAATGGTATTATTATTATTATTATATGGCTGTTGGGGTTTGGGGTCATTCTACATTATATGCAGCTATGCTGAAAAAAGGCCCCTCAGAATCTGAACTCCATTATGCTTTGAAATTTTATGTCTGCTGCACATGACCTCTGGGTCTGTTGTTTTGAACTATGTTTTATGCTAAATAAGTGACAATAGACCCAGTTAGGTTTCTCAGATGTAGAACACAAACTTAATTTAAAGGTATTTTTTCACTACTCTGAAGTGCCTAACCTGAAGAAGCAGACTAATGCACCCTAGACACATCCTTTGCACAACCTTTTACTCAGTCTGATCTAAATCAGGAGCAGACACAAACACCAGCTGAGTTCACCAGTGTAAGACAAGTGGAGAAATCAAGGCCACAGCTTGCATACCAATCTGCACAGGAAATCATTATGCAAATCATTTGTAGATTACACAACCTGGACATTAAGGGGTTTTTAGCATAAGAAGTTTAGGCCACTAGACTATTTTGTTACAATCCTAGAAGACAAAACCTATACATGGGTGGTTTTTTTGATTGTGCGTATATATACATATATACACACATATATATATATATACACACATATATATATATTCATATATATATGTACAGACAGAAGTTAAAACATACTCATGGCTAATCACATTTTGATTTAAGTAAAACAAGTTACTATAGTTACAGGAGTTACACATACAGGACTAACACTTTGTTTAAGAAGAATAGTCAGTGCTACTGCTAATTCAGTTTGCTCTTGGTTACGTCCATCCTCTAATCCATCCTTGGAAACCACTGTGCCTAAACTTAATAATCATATAGTTTATAATTGTACTAAGTTGAAGATATCTCTAATGTCACTAGGCATACAATTATAAATGCATTTCCCATTTCAGCCATTTTGGTAGATCTTCAGCATGTCTGCTTGCCGTCGCTCTTTAATCCTACCTGAAGTGTTTTCTTAAGCATGAGAGCTTCTCCTTGCTGCTGTGATGCCCAGTCCCAGCTAATCTTTAACTGAGGGCAAAGGAGTGGGCAACAAGCAGCAGAACCCTTGTGATTCAGTGCATGCCACGATGAAAGGTACCTGGTGTAGCAAACCTTCTTTGAGAGGGAGGAGGATAGACAGCAGGGAGAGAAGGATAGAAGGAAATGCCATCTCAGGCTTCTGAAACCTTGAAAGAAATGAACACCCTGCTGATGTCTTTAATAGTTCATAACAACAGCTGTCTTCCACTTGTGAATGTTTCCTGTGATGTGGCGCCTCCTCATATGACATTCTTCAGCTCCAGCTACCTCTTGTATTGCTTCACGCCTCACTGCACCACAGGAGGCATCATATTGCAAAAAATTCTTCTCCTGTGAAGTGCCTGAGCACCACAGGAATAGTTTTTCTCTGTCAGAATGAAAAGAGTCTTCATTGCATATCGCAGGTTTGGGATTTTTTTGGTTGCTTGTTTTTTCCTTTGTTTTGTTTGTTTGTTTTTGCCCAAAAATATACCAGTAATGATGAAAACTATCTGACATTAGTAAACATAAACTAACACTGTAACAGAAATCTGTTAAATTGCCACATATACTATGGTGGCACTTTGATGCATAATTTAGATCTAATGTGCTTTCAAGTACCTGAGACTTTTATATACATATATGAGCATACATAGATATCATGTGCACCAATGATGCTGTTTAAATGAAAATGAAAAGTATAAATATATGTGTCTTTAATTATAAAGTTATCTATATATGACATTAGCTGATGTTTCTAATGCTGGGTTTAATACTTCAAATACAAATATTATCAATCTAAAGACAGTCTTTGGATTACTCTGTTAAGTATCTCACCGCATTTCAGAGGTATTTTTTGATATTTGCTTTCTTTACTGTTCTTTGAAGGATAACGTACAAAGTGTTAGACAGAAATACATAAACCAATTTTATGATCTCAAAAGCTCCAGTGACTACTGAGTAGATATTTTTCCCATTTGATCAAGCAATCAAAAATTGAAAGTTCAGTCCTACAAATGCTTAGACATATGAAGAATTTTACATCCATAAGTAGCTCCCGGTGATATTATTAAATTTCTGGAAGTTAAATTTTTCAGAGCATGCAAATATAAATATGAGCGATATATTAACTATTAAAAGCATTCTTTTTGCTATAAATATGCTCTTTTATTATACTTTCTATTTGACAATAACCCATGTAAAAACATTCTATTAAAAACACTACTTAGCCTTTTCTGAGTATGGCGTTTTAAAGATTTGTTAAAACAAATCTTAAAGGATTATTTAATTATTAATTATAGAAATTATTTTGAACTCTCAAAAACATGATGCATTGGAAAACAAAAATCCATTGCTATAGGTTGCAATTGTGCACAAAAATGTGTATTTTATAATCCTTTATAATTACTCTGCTATATTAATTAAATTATAGATTATAAAGCAGGGCATTCTGTAAGGTAGCATTCAGCTGTTTCTAGCAGTCTAGATAAACCATTTATTTATGACAGAATTTGTCAGGTATTTTTTTGTTTTTTGTTTGTTTTCAAGATTGGTGATACATGTTCAAATTTTGAGGTTTTTTGACAAACACTTTAGTAAAACTAGATCAGTTTAATGGCTTTCTTTTTATTTTAGTCAAACTCATGTTTTGTTTGTCAGGAAGACTTTTATTTAAGAAATTCTAAAAGATATTTGAAAAATAGTACTTTCCCAGGAAGTTGATGTGGGTTTATTTTTATATTGAGCATGTCCAGAAAAGAAAAAAAAAAAAAAGAAGAAAAAAAAGAGGTATATTCACCTCACTTTCTAATACAAAGTTGATATTTCCTATATTGGTTACAGATATGCCAATGAAAACATGTTTAATGGAAATTGATGAAAAGTATTGTAGCACCCAGTAAAGTCTTACAAAATATTTATTAGTGAAGAAATACAATACAAAAGATTTTAAAGGTCAGATCCTACAATGCTTTGCTGAGCAAGGTGGAAGTCAGAAAAAAATGCAGAATCTGACACTAGCTAATTTACTTCTGCAATGAGATGGATGTGTGAGCTCTGTATTGCATCATTCATTTAGGTCCAGATACTTAACAGCATAGAACTTAACCATAAATTTTCTTTTTAGTAACTGTCATCTAGCCCTTTACTTATTTTATATACATGTATTAAATAATTTGAAGTTTCCAGAAGACACTGAAAACTCCTTTGCTTAGCAAAAGTGCACAGGTTTCTTTGGGTGTTTGGCCTGCCTAAGGACTGCAAGAACAGGCCTTAGGGAAGATCTAACAGGAAACCTATTAAGTGACCATGAGATCACACACTAATCCTACCCTTAGGATAAAATCTAATCCTATCTTTTGACTGAAGTGCTAAATTCCTCCTGCCCTGTCATCAGCACTTGCATAATTACTTCTTTCTTGGTTTTGTAAATGTCTAAGGACTGTGCAGTATCAAGCTTAATATATCAATAGCTCCAAGTCCAGGCACCAGATTTCACATCCTTAACTATTTCATTGGCTTTTTTCTTACAGGCATCAATGACTCATTCTTTGTGAAGATGGCTTAACCCCTAATTTAACTCACTATGTCAAATTATTGTACTGTAACCTATGATTATGACATAATAATGACTTAATTAGAAGTATTAAATATGTAATACTTTTATTGAAAACGCATACAAAGGAAAACAAAACTAATTGGCTATTAACTTCAGTGGTTCCTTTCCATATCTGTCTGTAGCTTTCTGAAATTGTTCTGCTATTTTTTTTTAAATTATGTCAAATTCTCATTGGAGATGATGTGAGATTTCTAGCCAGAAAGGTAAGTAAGAAAACATGGCACTTGCTCACTCCGCATAGATTTAATAATTTGCATATTTCAAGGTTCTAACTGTTAGAAAAGTTTGTAAAATTCTGTGTTTCTAGTTGAAGATGACATTTAGATCTACTGTTGAATTACATTCCAACAGTGCCTTCTTCCATGTATTCAATACTTGGAAGCCACATATATGTAACAGAAACATACAATATACTGTTCTTTCTTTGGAAACCTCTTTTACGAAATACCTTATAAACTCCTTGTTCGGGGATGATCAAGGCTACACTAAATATTTTATGCAGGTACAGCATTCAGCTTTGGCTTTGTGGGTTTTGTTTAGTTTTGCGGCCTTTTTGGTGCCTGTTGTTTGGATTTTTTGTTGGGTTTTTTTCGCTTTTTTTTGGTTGTTGTTTTAATAAGTTAAATATATTATCCAAATGAGTGATAACAGAGAATTTCTGTCTGGTTATAAGGGCAAAGAAATCATCTTCTTTGATTTCGCTGGCAGATTCAGTAAATATTTACTGCTTAAGACTAGAAGGATTCAGTAAGAACAGATTTGAATTTATTTAGCCCTGTAGCCTCAAACCTTTTTTTTTTTTAATGTACAGCATGTACATTTATCAGATTCAGAGACTTCAGCAGCTACATATTCTACTAGATAATTTCTGATGGTTAGTTATTCTTTGAGCTGCTTATTTTTCAGTCCCATCTGAAAGTCTATAACTAGAGACATACAAAACAGTCCAAGAGCTATTTTTCCCTCTTTGTGAAATACCAATAATATTTAAAATGTTAAATAATATAATTATTTTCTCATTCATCAATATAAATGATTGAGAAAAAAGTGCTGAATGAAAAACAATTCAAACCTTTCCATAGTATTACGAATACCTGCATTAGTTCTCATGCTTTGGGTTTTTTTTTTGGATCAATGTATGCTCTTTAATGTTTTGTAACTGAAAAAATTTATATGAAAGGTCCCTATTTTAAAAATAAATAAAAATATCAAAATATGTGGTATAATGCTTAATTTCAATTGGAATTTCAGGTATGCAAACAACAAATCCTGTCCTCCACTTATTACAGCAATCAGCTCAGTATATAAATTGAACAAACATGGAAACATACAGAAAATACTGATAGTAATATCAGGCTTTCTCAGGTAGAAATTAAAAACTAATCAGGAAAAAGATAAAATAACTGTAGAAGATTACTCATATGATTATGTTATATTTTTCTGATTTTTTTTTTAATTATTGCACCAAATACATG
The DNA here is from genome assembly GCF_027579445.1 of Ammospiza nelsoni. Classification (NCBI taxonomy): domain Eukaryota; kingdom Metazoa; phylum Chordata; class Aves; order Passeriformes; family Passerellidae; genus Ammospiza; species Ammospiza nelsoni. Next base: position 75,541,225 of record NC_080634.1, on the reverse strand, counting down.
CACATCTGAGCTCCCAAATATGTGTATGCAATATATTAATAATGAAAGCAATATCAGTGATTAGATTTACTGGAACTAATGTTCAGATCTTAAGAAAAAAACCAGAAAAATCTGTTTGGCTGAAGACTCAAACAGAAATCTTTACCAAATTCAGTATTATTAACACTAACATTAATTTGGACCACGTACCCCTTTAAAATCATATTTTCTTTTTCAAATTTGCAATCTGTATATGATAATATTCACTTCCTGTCTTAAACCACTGGGAGTATTGCTGTGTAAGTTGAACAGTTACACATTTCAGTGGCAGAAGTGGTGTTTGAATGCAGCTTTTATTAGCTTCCCAAGTGCCCAGTGCTGTTCCCATTGGCAGTGCTCCCATTGACTTCAATCAGGGCAGGAACGGGCCCTAATTTTGTAAGGCACTTTAGGATCCTTTGGGAAGGAAGGTGTTAGAAGAATACAAGCCATAATTATCAAATAGTTGTCAACAAAGTACTCTCACAAGTATCTCCCATGTTCACAGAACATCGTATTTTAATTTCATGTTTCAGTTTGCTGTAGCAATTTTTATTCTGCTACTGGATTATTATTTGTCCAGGCTCTTGCGACACCATCATTTCCAAATGTGTCATGAGAATTTTGATGTCTGTGTAACAGGGAAAAAAAAAGAAAAGCTAACAAAAGTGATTATTCTAAGATTAGATAAAATAAGATAGACCAAAATACCTGTCTCTCCTCTGACTGTGCTGTCCTAACTACAGCTAAAACATCCTTTCTGTATAAGAATCTGACATCCAGGGTTGAAAGGCTGTATGTATCTAAAAGGATGCTTACAAGTTTCAGTTTTAGCAATATGCTCAATATTAAATACTCTATGTTCTGTGTGTTATTATTTTGCATCTCTTCATTTAGACAGTTAAATTGAAATCCTTGATTTAACTTCTGGTAACAAAAAATACTCGTTTTAAGAGTCTCTGCCCTGAGAATAATTGCTTTCTTCTCAGTATTAATAAACAATTTTGAAAATATTAATATTTTCAATATTTAAAATGCAGAGATAAATATAAATTTATCATATTCTCAAATCATGAACTCACTAAAATGAGGTCCTTTTTAATCACTGTGGTCATTCAACTTGTTTTAACATGGAGAGGTCCAAGGCCTCTTAGTAATTATTCATTCACCTCCTAAAAATCCTGTGAGTCCCAAAAATAGATATGACCTGATTTTTTCTGAGCTAAATGAAAACAACAACAACAACAATAAAAACAACTATTCCTGTTGATGTGTTTGAATGACAGCTATTTAACATCTCTATAATTCATTCAAATCCTGCAATCGCTATTAAAATTTAAAAAAACCCACCCTGTCTTAGAGGACAAGACAAAATGAAGACATTCAGAACCTACAGCTACTTATATTCTATATATAGATTGACATTTAAAATGTCTGATAAAATAATAAAAATCATTAACCCTCCTAGTACCTTTCTGCCATTAGGCTTAAACATTATTATCAGCAACTTTTTCAAGCCAGCAACATTCAACTGAAAGCAAAAAGCAAGCATTTCAGAAACCGAACTCGTTTTACCTTTGAAGGTCCTCAGGCCTTTTCAAACATATCAAAATGCTCTCTGATACACACACCTAACTGTGTATTTTCTACACGAGTAAATCCAGAAAAGACCTTTTCATAGGAAGAAAATACTTTTGTAGCAGTAATCATAATCCTAACATGTTCAGAAACACTTCTTTCTCCATTGCACAAACCAGAACTCAGATTAAGCATCGGCATAAGTTTGTGTATGTCAGACATATATTCAAATTCCAAATTTCAAACACAAAAGTATGTAACCAAAAATTTCTGACAGAACCCAATGGGACAACTCACATAAATAAAATTTTCAAATGTGGAAGTAGTCAGAGAATCAAAATTTACTTTGGAAATTTTGTCTTTGTTGCTGTGTTAAATGATTTTGTTTGGGTTGTGAAGTAATACTGAGTTTTGATTAAGTGAACATTTGTGAGGCCTTACATTGACACACAGACTTTGAGATAAGGGTACCTAAGTCTAAGACAAACATAAAATAGAACAGTTTCACTAAGTAACTGTGAATTGAAGTTACATAGTATTGATCAGACCAAAGATGGGAATTTTTTGGTATTTCACCATAGATGATTATATAGAGCAGTAATTCTCAAACTTTTAAACAGCAAATGAGGCAAAAATAACACACAATTTAACATTAAAGAAAAATAAATCTGAGTTATTTGGACAATTGCTCATAAAATAAAGATAGACTGATGAGATGGGAGTTTTCTTCCTCCAAAATTAAAGCTCTGATCCTAACTAAATCTAACAAAAACTTCTTAGTAATCCAAGAAGTCTTAAGAAATATTTAATTACAGATAACACTTGGTATATAAAATATACTGAAAATTATAGAACACATTCATTGTATACAATTATGCATGGATAAAAATATTACCCATCATAAACACATTCAATTATATCTCTAAAAACTGGTGAATTTAGAATCATTATCTTAACTACTTCTCATATTTTAGAAAAAACTTTTTGCAAGAGAGTAGTAACTTTATTCTTTAGGAAAAAGTATTCTTAAGGAAGAATTAATGGATATGTTAGTACAATATGCATTAGTAGACTCTTACCATTAAAAATTTATTAAGTAATATATTGCACGATAAAACTAATAGATTCTACTGTTCAACATGATAATATGGCACATTGCCACTTACTTGTTGGAAGTTATTACTTGTCAGGCCAAAAAGTTAAAAATAAACATTTCAAACCAATCAGAAATTGTCAATAAGAAGATGAAGTTCACTTTATGACTTAAATCACTCTGCTGGAAAGCTTCATTATATAAGCACTGCCTAATTACAGGACAAATCCTGTCTTTGAGATAAGGTGCATTTAAAAAAAATAACTGAAAACAAGGAAACAAAAAAATCCCTAAACAAACAAACAAAAATCTGAACAGGGTGGTGACCCAGACACACACATACATAAAAATGCATGTTTATACAGGCATGTATTTGTGTTACAACTTTACACTAATGATGCTATAGGTAGAATTTTTTTTTTCAAAATTCCTACCTAAAACATAATTTTCTTTGACAACCATGAGGATTTTGCTTAAGGTGTTACACCTGCAACAAAAAAACTACAAAACCAAACACACTTCATCACTGCCTCACAATGTAAGAATGGAGAGAGGAGAAACGTAGACCATGTGATTCTCCTTAGAAAATCAATAGCTATTTAGAAGAGTACAATATTTTTCTTTAAAAGAAATAAACACACTGAAGAACAATAGCTTAGATCCCTTTGCACACAACCGAGCTCTGTACTTAAAATAAAATGCAGCTTTCAAAGCAAAGGCAGGCAGTTTGATTCATTAATGTGTAGGGAAAAAAGAATGACGGGGAAACATAAAACTAAAACAAAAAATACGCAACTGTTACCGCTCTTTCAAAGAGTTAGAATGTTTTTAAACCTTAATGTTATAAACTTGAAGAACCCATCAATATAAAATATTTAAAATAATTTCCACCACCAGCATTGACTACATTGCATGATATGTTTGGATGCATGTAAGGAAAAAAAATCCACCCTTAAAAGACCAAGCATCATTTAATCACTATAAACATGAAAACAACCTTAGGATAAAGCCAAAGCTGTTACTGATAGAGATGATATAACCAGCTGAGATTTGAAACACCTTTGTAGTGGGGATTTCTTCTGCATGGTAGGCCAATAAACAGTCTCTAACAGGAAAAGAAAAAACATACAGAGTAAAGACATGACATGCTTCTAAAAGAGTAAAATCAATGGAAGAATTTTCACTCACTTCAAAACCATCAAATATACTGATTAGGCAATTTTTCCTTTGATGCACTTTTCATCATCACTAAAAGAAGATATTTATACTTGGGAATAAATGATTCAGCATATTATTCATTCTTTGAAAGTGATTCAAGTTCTTTGATGTTAGTGTAGGCATTTCTTACAAATTTGAAAACAGAAAAATGTACATATTCTCGAATTTTGAGCTTAATTTGAAGAATATTGTAATCTAGACATTTTGGTTTGTTATAAATTACCAGATGCCATCTAACCAGATGTGCAGCGCTGTACACAACTACAAATAAACTCATGTAACCACATCATTACATCACTTACAGAGTTGCATGTATGGCTTCCAATAAAAATATGAGAAAACTACTTAAAAGTGGATAATTAATAAATATTAGATAAACTTAATGACATATTCAATTCAACTTAGCAAACTGCCAACCTGAAAATGCTCTTAAAGTGTTTAATTTTCCATATTTTAAAAATGAATTTGCAATGATAAAATTGTATCATTGCTGAAGAGTACCAACGCTGAGAACGACCCTGTTATAATTTTCAGCAGAAAGCAACTGCCAGTGGGACGAACAGCTTTAGTATAGCTGTAACTAAAAGACTGATTAGCTCACCTAAGTTCAGCATTTAGAAAGTGAACAAATCTTTGTCATTACTTGTAATAATTAATTGCATGATTAAATACCATTATGAATTCAGTATTTTAAAACTAAATTCAGATATCCAAAAGAAAGACCTTCCTGAGAACTCTTGCCTTTGTCAAAAATACATTTGTTATGTGCCTGTTTATCCATTTGACTGGACATATTAATTGCTATAGTAGTAAAGTTACAGAAAGTCAATTTCAGGCCAGTTTTGCCATGTGATATTATGCCAAATGTAAAAGGTAGAGGCTTAAAATACTGGGATATTAATGCCTCTCAATCCACATTCAGACACCTGAAAACAGGATTTGAGCCCAACTTTTGTTCCTAGCAACTGCAACCCAAAATTTGTATTACTGTATTAGAAAAGTTGAAGCATTGTATGTCTGGACTGATTTTCTGGTGATTACATGGATATAGCATTTATCTTCTACATATGCTCTATGAAGAACTTTTCTTTCATTCCAAGCCTAAAAGCTCTCACTACTTACATGGAAATATTCTTACATCACAGTAAAGACAATTTTAATTAAAGAAATAAAGGTAGATATAAGTGTAGATGTACATATATATGTATATATGCATACTTATATATATATGTACACATACACTTTGATATACATATGTATATATACACATATATGTTGTTTTTTTAAAGTACAGATGGTAAAAAAATACAAATACTGAAAATAATACAAATATTAAAAATAATAATCTAGTTGGCAATTAAACACTGTTTTCAGAAATTCATAAATTGGACTAGACTTTTACCTTTCAAGTTTGAAAAATTTAACTCAGCGCTTTTGCTCTGAGCATTTTTGAATAAAGTTGATATGAAGTCTGACAAAAGCAATCTCATACCTTTTCCCCTTCCTCAAATATGAACATAAACTTTTTGCCACAGAAATGGTACAAAATTACAAAACCTGTTAATAATCTTATGCTCAAAAAATCAGATATACTGTTGAAATCATGAGAAAAAAATATTTTATTACATTAAATATTGAACTACACAATTATTATTTCAATGTTTTGTCTTATCCCAGTCTGGACATTTTTGGAAGATCACCCAGAACCATGTCTTGATATACAAATAGTAATCTTGCGTCCAGCCAGGAAAAAAAAAATCATTTATGTTTGACATGGTCGAAAGTTTTCTGCAAAATTTAAAAATACTGTAAACATAAGCTTGCAAAATTGCAGCAAAAGTAGCTGCATCTTCCATGGCAGAAACACCACAAAGGGAACAATTTTTATCAATAGGTATTTAATCTAATTCCAGGTTTTGGGATCAAGTCCACAGAATTAAATAGAGATATATTGTCTGTTCATGTGGTTCTTCATTCTGAAGAGCCACATGTTTATCTGTGGATGTAAATTGTACTTCCCATGTAATCAGGACAATATGAGTCCAAGAGAAAGTTTACAGTGCCATATCACTGAACACATCAGTGTCAGTTAATTTGTCAGCAGACTGGAAATAGATGCGATTCATTTTAGAGATACATAGCAGAACTACTAATGTTTGTAATTACTGTACTCAAATTTTTACTGTACAAAACAAAAATACTAAGAGAATAGCTTATTTCAATGACAAAAAGCCAGACTTACAAGAGCAAGGTAAATATTTTGCAAGATCTTCAAGTCAATGGAATCCAGTTGTGTACTTACACAACTAGAAGCAAAATGTGGCCCATTAGCTGTAAGTTAAATAGTTAATTTGATAACCATTTAATTACAGACTTCATTGCACTTTATTTCTTTGTATATTCAATTAGCTAGATGCCTCTTGTTCCTAGGACCTAAATATGCATTTTTCTCTGCCCCATCTCTGTTCTGTTCAGTTTTAAGAATAAACAATTATTCTAAAGTGTAACAGTGCTTAGCATTTCTGGAGTGTCATCATACTGCTAGAAATTCTGAAATGTAGCTGAATAATGAACAGGAAAAAAATAAATTGCAAAAACTTGTAATATTAGGATACTATTTATACATCAATGGAAAAAAAAACAAATATGTAAGACAGTATTGCTGGACTGTAAGGAGATCTGTGTGCTCTCTTTTCAGCAAAACACATTGCAAAGCTTCTTAGAAGGGTTGGGAAAAACAAATAGTGTGGCTGCCCCATTCAGACTGCTGCTATCCTGCCCACTTCTCTCATAGGAACGCCTCACTCATCTCCTCCTCCATCCTCTTGTCATTCCTTAGCTTGTGGTCCTGCATTTTCCAGGGTAAGTGGATGCTGCAGAAGAGAGGTGCAAGTTCCCTACAATCAAATAATCAATAGAAATGTGACGGCTGTTTGAAGGCTGACAGCTATGGCATTGTGTCTGCCATTCACTTCCTCTTCTCTCCCCATTTTTATTGTTTAATGCCAGTAGTGCCAACAGCATTCTCAGTTCTGCATAAGACAGCAAAAGACTTCAGCCTCCTTCCCTGGTTTGGAGACGCTGTAATTCAGTATGCCACTCTGTAACCTAATGAAAGGCTATTCAGGTTCCCTGGAGACACTGAGCAATATAAAGAACCTGCCCTCTAAAAATGAAGGAGTTCTTGTTTACCCTGTCCTTCAGGATGTAGTGCCTTAATGGACTCGGCCCCCTGAGAGGGAACCATATGCATTAAACAGACTCTTAAGTTTCTGTAAGAAACAACATGCTGGTCAGACATTTTAGCTCCAGCTAAACAGAGATCTAAACAACCTACAAAACCAGGACTCTGCCTTCATTTTTTTTCTAACAACCACAATTAGCTATTCTTGCCTTTCCAGATATATCTTCTACATTGTTTTTACCACAGGTCATAAGCTCATTTTTATGCTTTTTACCAATTTTTAAAAATTACTTTAATAACTAAAAATAACTAAATTATTATGTGATAAAAGGTACCACTGTATCTGAATTCCTCTAAGAAATAACTATAGCTTTATAAAAAAGTTAAAACATAGGAAAACATTAAGAAATTAAATATTACAGTAGGCAGAATCAACTGAAGATGTTTTCACAACCTTAAGTGACCATTAAAATACTGGATGGTAAAGATATATGTATTAAAAATAAAGGTGTGAGAATGTGGGCTTTAGAATTACTAAAGTGGAAGCTGCATTTTTGTCAGACTTTAAACTGATGAGAGGACTGACATAACATCTGGTGTTTCAAACTGTGTGTAGGAATGTCTAGAAATTCCAGGCTCTATCTTCTGGGATTAACCACTTTAAATTCAGCTAATTTTGTTACAGACGAGAGTAAAATATGAAAAAGGGAAGGGAAGGGAAGGGAAGGGAAGGGAAGGGAAGGGAAGGGAAGGGAAGGGAAGGGAAGGGAAGGGAAGGGAAGGGAAGGGAAGGGAAGGGAAGGGAAGGGAAGGGAAGGGAAGGGAAGGGAAGGGAAGGGAAGGGAAGGGAAGGGAAGGGAAGGGAAGGGAAGGGAAGGGAAGGGAAGGGAAGGGAAGGGAAGGGAAGGGAAGGGAAGGGAAGGGAAGGGAAGGGAAGGGAAGGGAAGGGAAGGGAAGGGAAGGGAAGGGAAGGGCAGGTCTCACTCATGTTTTGCTTCCAGTAATTACATTGAGAAACCAGGATTTTTTTCCCTTTTTTTTTTTTTTTTTTTTGCTGTTGTTGCTGTTCATCACAGAATTTCATGCATTTAGGAACTTTTGAAGTAAAATGTGAGACCACATGAGTGATTCAGTAAGCTCAACATTACTTGTCAAAACACAAAAAAAAAAAGAAAAAAAAAAGAGGAGAATATCACTTTAATAACTGACCTAAACCAGTCTTATAGCAAACCTAAAATAATATTCAGAATTCTCAAAATAGGGTGGATTTTTTTCAAACAAATTATTTTATCTCTTATTCTCTTTTTGAATCAGAGGGACATCTCCCTTTGCCAATTTCTATTCCCATCTACTTTTTCTTACAATAATTATCCACAGATGATATATCATTTTAGCCATTGAGTGGGAACTCCTACTTCCATTGAAGTCCTCATTCACAAACAGCCCTTTCAGATATGTCTCAGGATGATTACTGACTAAAGAATATTATTTTTCATTCTGTATTGTTTTTCAAGGATTTATCTTCAGGAATGCACTTTATGTAGGCAATTGATGTAATTTAATCTTTTTCTCCAGTAACACAAGTGATAACATGTTTTTTTTCTGCTGAAGGTGAGTTGTCAAAAAGATTTAGATTAATTGTTCTGGTTGTAGAGTAGGCCATTAGAAAAATCCTTCATTAGCAGGTATCAAATGCACGTAGAACACATGAAGCAGCAGTAGTACCGACCTCAGAAATGGCAGTGTTAGAATGCAAACACAGAATGTCAAGGGATTTCTTTCAGCTATTTCTTACAAATCCAAGCAATTCCTGCTCATTTACTCATTTGCAGATGCTGCCTCTTTGTGGCAGAATGCCACGCAAAATGTACCTTTCACACTAAGGACCTCATCCTATGCTTGTACTGACACCTATGCAAACTCATAAACATGAGTTTAGAACCACACAGGAAAGATATATATACACACATGAACTGACACAAAGTTTGCAGGAGCTTCTCCGTCAATCCTCTCTGAACTAGCCTTTCTCTGGCAAAGTCAGCGAGGCTGAAAATTCTCTTACTTATACCCATTTAACAACAGCATGCCTCTACTGAGCTTAAATGGAAGAAGAACCAGGCCACTGGTTTCAGCAATAGTTATAAAGACAGCAATTCAAACTTAGGGCTCCAAAACTGCACCTCAGGCAGCCACACACACATCTCTCACTGGTGTCAATGGGAAGTCTGCAGGATGGAGAGCAGTGAACAGAATAGCCATTTGTTATGTCTCTTGTGACAAAAGAACACTCCTCAGCTCTGCATTTCAAACTGAAATAACACTCCACTTACTAAACTGTCCAAGCTAAATACAGTCATGCTTGTTTTTTGATTTTTTTTTTTTTTTGCTTTTGCTCGGTGTGGGTGGCATTGAGGGAAGAACACACGCCAAGAAAACATTTTTCTTGAATTCCAACAGACCAGTTATACAGCTTTGTTTTTGTAGAAAGTGACAGATTGTACATGGGTAGGAAATTCAGAATAGAACAGAGCCCTTTAGCAATAAAAGATGTACTAGTGAGCAACTCTGGAAACAATATTAAATATAATAACCAAATGAAGAAAGAAAAGACATGTGAAATATCACTTACCCTGTTCCATATATTAAAGAACACCTCAGTAAGGAAACAAAATACAAATATAAAACTATCCTGTTCAATATGTTGTTGAAACATATACCCCTGTGTTGCTTTCTGACCCATGTTATATATGCTGGTAATCACCACATGTCGTGTTTCGAAAACAGAGAACACATTATGTTTTGCCTAGAACATCAGATCTTTCTGACGAGCCTTAATTGCTAGTAAGGAGAACCCAATGTACAAACAGATTATTTTGGCCAGAAATTTTAAAGTTCAGATACTCATTACTTCAGGATCTTACATTTGAAATATTTACCAAGTGTTTATTCAGAAACTATTAAAAAATCACATGTGCTGGGATACATATGAGACATCAATTGTCCCATCTTACAGTGATGCTGTGTTTATGAATATCCTTGCCATTGCCTGCTGCCCAAAGGGGTAAAGACATTTTATAGAGATGTGTACAGTCCATCATTTGGTCTTTCAGGATACCAGTAAACATGTGGATCTGTACAAGTGCAATTGTAATCGACTAAACAATCATAAACTGGCTACAACAGTTGCAAAATCATTATATTTTGGTTAACTAATACAAATTTTTTTTAAAAAAAGAAAAAAATGAAACCGACAAATCAAAAATGAACCTTTTTTTGCTGATAAAATGAATGCCTTCTACATGTCCCTCACTAGTTTGCCCAACCAGACTCCTGAGCAGGAGGTTGCTAAAAGACACATTTTTTCAATAGAGAAACATGATATTTTTCCTATTGTGATCAGATTTTATGTCTCCGATTGTCTATTAAGATTTGGTCATAACTGGCATTATCTATAGAGATTTCAAAGGTCCTTCTGATACTATATCAGATTTGGGAAAAAAGCTCTCACTGTAGTGCAATACTTTAAAGCAATCCACAACCTTTGGACCCCATCCTAAAAAAAAAAAAAAAAAAAAAAAAAAGGAAAGAAAGAAACACTCAAACATTCCAGTATTTTTACTTGTAAGAAGAATTCTGCATCCTCTTTCCTAATTTTTGGGCTTTTGACAAACTTTGCCCAATGAGTGAGTCTCCAGAACTACACGCATTGGTAAAGTTGTCCATGTGCTTAAGTGCCTGCAGGATGAAGGCCTAAGCTGGGACTTCTTTCACAAACAGAGATACTCAAGTGAGTTAAAAATTTTCAAGATTAGGCCCTAAAATAGTGAAGGAAAGAGAAATGCTAATGTGCATATAAAAATAGGTGCTACAATAAAATATTTTTTTATATTTCATCAATAAGTTATTTTCACTAACCAGTTATGGATCATATATCTCTGCACTCTTTAATGATTTGTCCACATCTACAGTGATCCCTTTAAAGATCATAATATATATTTTTTTTTTAATTCAAAAGTCCAGAAAGTATACAAACACATCCTTAAAAAAAGGAAACCTTGTATTAAAGTCGGGGTGTGCTAATCTCTCCATAAAAGCCATTTAGACTCACCCATGGCTAAAAGGGGAAAATGTGCGCTGTACTCTTCAACCAGAGAGAAAATTAAACTAAAGAATGTCTGTAAAAAAAAAAAAAAAAAAAAAAAGGGAAAAAAAAAAAAAAAAAGCACGACCTGAATCCTGAATGTGACCTGACAAGAAACCATGAAACCTCCTGCCACCTTCCCCAAACACACATGGACACCCGCACAATGCCAGTGCTGTGCCCATTTTACACAATAGGCATTCTCCGACTTCCAAATGCAGTAACAGAAAAGAAAAACCAAAACCAAACCAAACTGAACAGCACACCCTTTCAGAATCATTCCCCGAAGCTGAAAAGTCCTGTGCCAAGGCACTTCACCCTACAATAAAATGAATTAAAGGGGGAAAAAGAGGCAGGGGGGGCGAGGTGTGTGTGTGTAGGGAGGTCAGCATTTACGTTTCTTTGTTTTGCGTGTGGTTGTTAAATACAAATACTCTAGAGAAGGAGCTGCTGAGACTGGCGAGGGGACGGGGGGCGGGGGGGCTGTTTCTCAGAACTGGCTGAATGTGGTCTGTTTTTCCAGCACTTCGAGGTAGTCCGGCTCTGCGTTTAGTTTTGCTTTTAGCTCCAGATACTCGTTCCTGTTGGGCTCTACAAAGACAGTACTCGGGGGGCTGTAGAGCACCGTCTCCCGGAGCCTGGCGTCCCCCGGCCCCGGGTGCAAGTACTGGTGGGCACGCCTAAGGTCATAGTTGGGCGAGTACGTGTAGGCGGCGGGGAGCTTGGGGTAGTCGGGGAGGGTGGAGCCGGGGGTGCCCAGCGTGGAGGGGGAGTGTTTGTCGGGCTCCAAAATGCCCCTGTAAAAGCGGTCGGCGTCTTGCACCGGCGAGAGCAGCTCCTCCCGCGGCTCGATGGTGCTCACGCTGTACGCGGGGCTGCGCGCCGGCGCATCCTCCCCGCCGGGCGCCGCGGGCGGCGGGGGCGGCGGCGCGCCCCCCCCGGGCGGCAGCGGGTGGCTGCTGTAGGTGACCTTGAGCTCGTGAAGGTCTTTGTAATCCTCGCCCGAGTTGCCCTCCCGGGAGCGGTAGATGGGGTTCTTGCACATGTGGCCCAGCGGGTGCGGGATGTACTCGTAGACGTGGCCGGCAGGGGTCTTCACCTTGGGCAGCGCCGCGCCCCCACCGCCGCCGCCGCCGCCGCCGCGGTGGGGCGGGTGCTGCTGGAGGTGCGGGTGGTGGTGGTGGCCGCCGCCGCTGTAGACGCTGTACTGCATGTTGAAGGAGCTCACGTCGGAGTTGTTGGCGCTGGCGTGGTCGCCCTGGCCCTTCTTGCGCCGCTTCATGACCAGGACGAAGAGCCCCGCCGCCACGAAGACGGACATGATGAAGACGAGCAGCAGGCTGAGGATCAGCACCGAGAGCGGCACCGAGGAGCTGCCGCCGCCGGCGCCGCCCGCGGGCGCGGAGCCGCCCGCCGCCGCCGCCGTGCCATTGAGGCGCACGGTTGAGGAGGAGGGGGTGGTCCTGGCCGGCAGCTGGCCCGGGGACGGCGTGGGCGTGGAGACGACGATGTCCGAGTAGTCGGGGCACAGCAGCTCCGCCCGGACGGCCCGCATGTCGCTCTGGGCAAACTTCTTAGGGGACTCGCAGATCACCTGGTCCACCAGGACGCCGGTGTTGAGCTGTTCCAGCCACAGCTTCATGCCCACCACGTCGCAGGTGCAGTCCCAGGGGTTCTCGTGCAGGTCGATCTGCAGCAGGGATTTCAGCTGGTCCAGCACCCCGCTCACCGGCAGGTAGGAGAAGTGGTTGCTCCGCAGGCTCAGCCTGTAGAGAGACAGACCAGAAAAAATGTTCCCTGGCAAAGACCTCAGCAGATTGTTGTTCAAAAACAAGAGCTGAAGGTTGGGGACGGATTCAAAGGTGCCTGCCTCTATCTCCCTGATGACGTTGTACTGCAGGAAGAGGTACTGCAGGCTTTGCAGCCCATAGAACAGCTCTGGGCTCAGCCGCTCGATCCGGTTCCCGTTCAGGTACAGCCTTCGCAAGTTAGTTAAATCCCCAAAAGCCCGGTCCTGAATGACCGAGATCCGATTATTGCCCAGATGCAGCAAATCCAGCCCAGTGGCATCCACAAAATCTGCCCTGCGTACCAGCGCAATGTAGTTTTCCGTCAGATACATCTTCTTGGGATTATAGGGTTTGGGCTGCAGTTCAGAAATGCTCTCAATCTTCCTCTCCTGACAATTGACATTGAGGCCCAGGTCAGAAATCTGCAAGTTGCAAGTGCAGGCAGTGGGGCACTCCAAAGGCACCGGGGATTTGGTCTGGTAGGCAATGCTGGGGCCATAGTTGCTGTATCCCAGGTCTTTCGAGGGCAGGCGGGAAGTGGGGCGCACCCTTGTCTTGTTGGGTTGGCGGGTCCCTTTGGGGGGCTTCAGGGGAGATTTGTAAACAGCTGAAGAAGAAGTGGCCACAGAGTTGACCGAAGCCGGGGTAGTGTGGAAATACCCTGTAGTGCTCAGTGGTGTCTGAGGTCTCATTTCATAATCAGAGATGAGCCTCCTGGGGCAAAGCTCCTGCTTAGAGACTTCATCCAAGTCTCGACCATGTAAGCGGAAAGGGGTCTCGCAAACCACATCTCCCACCAGCGCGGAGTATGAGATGCTGTCCAGCCAATCCTTTAGAGCAATCAACTCACAAGAGCAATTCCAGGGGTTCTCCTCCAGCTGCAGCTCCACCACTTTATCCATGTGCTGCAGGAGGCCCACATAGGGCAGCAGCTTCAGCCGGTTACCCCTCAGGTCCAGGTGAGTTAAGGGCACAAAACGGAAAAGGTTGTTGGGCAAACTGGAGAGGAGGTTATCATTGAGAATCAGCACCTGCAACAGATGCAGTTTGCTGAAGGCATTGGGTTCAATGACACTAATGTAATTATAATCGACCTGTAGGTATTCCAAACTCTCTAGCCCAAGGAAAGTGTCATCCCGTAAAAGTTCCAACTTGTTATTGTTCAAGTGCAGCCTCCTTAAACCTCTCAGACCATGAAAGGCCCCAGTTTCGATGTCTTGTATGTCATTGCTCCCCAGATGCAAAATCGAAGCCCCCGTGTAATTGACAAACTGGTTTGGGTACAGCCTATTCAGAAGGTTCCCAGACAACAAGAGGTGGTAAACAGGGAACCTCGGTGGACTGATCTCAAAAAGGCTGATGATCCCTCTGTTTTCACAGCTCACTGTTAAGATGCTGTCCTTCTCCTCACAAGGACACGCATTATCACAGATTTCCCCATAATACTCGATGCTTTCTGCCCAGGAAAGGACTAGTGATGTTAAAGCAAATGCGATCGTCTGCAGCATCCAGATATGCATTTTTTTGTTGAGGTCCTGTTCCAAAGTTACTGTAGAGCAGCAAGCATACATTTTATTTCCTGTAGGGATAAGGAGAAAAAAAAAAGTAGCATAATAGGGTAGCCCCATAACATTTGAAATGGAAACAAAGTTTACATGTGTCTTCAGTAGGGTAGAGAATGGACTGTTCACCAACCAAAAAAAAAACCCCTCCTGTCACTTCTAATTCCCACACATTAGGAAACTGGATGACATGCCTTGATTAAAGGGTTGATAGGCAACTCCTTGTGAGTCAAATGCCTGCGGTGTCTAAAAAGGTGAGGTCACAGCAGGAATTGCTCTGGTTCTGTTAGTGTGGGGTGAATTTCAATGCTTCTTTGGATTTCCTTTTCACACCCAGCCCCATAAATATACATAAAATGGCTGTCAGTTCAGTTTCACGTTTCTAATTTAAGAGAAAAGAAACACCATTTTACGAGGTTTCCCACCTCCCCTATTACCCAGCTCCCTCTTCCCTTCAGAACCTCCCTGCTGAACCAGTGCACCAAGGTCTTCCCCTCCTTTTACCTTGATTTTAAACTGGTGATGGAAATACCATGGTAGGAATCCAAAGAAAAAATGCTCAGTGCTGAAAATGGCATCTTAATTCAACAGAGGGAACACTGACACATTCTCCACATCACACATTTTTTAAAACTCTTTTATGCTGGTCGTTTTTTTCCCTAGCTATACATTTACAAAGCACACACCCACCCACACAGACATGCACACATGCTCACACACACACACACATGCACACACGCTCGCACCCCCAGATGACTTTTGTGCAGAATTCTTCTGTACTGAGATTAAATACATTAACCTCCTACTTCAGTGCACTTAACAGCTCTCTTCAATTACGGAAATTGTGCATCTTTACAAAAGCAAGTAATATTAATTGATATGTGATCCCCTCCCAAGTTATACACAATGTAACAGAGCTCATTTCAAGCAGAAGTCTCCTGTTTTCTCTCACACACACACACATACATACTCTCAAAAGAAATGTTTTAACCACTCACCCAAAATTTGTGAAAAATGTAAAACATGCAGGTCATCTTCGGAGTCTCATCCATATCTGACATAGCGCTTATTCCCAATGTTCTGCAAAACTAGCCTGGTAGAAGTGGAGAGATCTAAATAGGTCTCATGAAAATATCTCATTGCCAACACTCCAAACATCAGAGTTACTGATTATAAGCAGCGATGGCTGTCAGTGCTCTTCATCCTTTAGGGAAGAAGACACCCAGGCTGATTAAAAGCCAAGGAGGGTAGAAGGGAAACCCTACCATTGCCCTACGTCAGTAATTTAATGTCCGAATTCCACCTAGCTGGAAACAAATCCTTTCCTTTTTTGCTGTCTTTCTGACTCCTCGTGGCTTTCTTCTACTTCTATTAGTCTAAAAGCAATATGAATAGGGAAAATAAATGCATTATGTGTGTCGGTAGGGGAAGACTAAAAAATCATCAGGTTTAAATGCTGGGATCTTGGACCAGGCTTGCATTTTCTATCGTCCACCTCAGAGCTCCAATCCTCATGACACAACTCTGGTTTGGAGGAACGCATCCTAAAAAACGAGAAGTCTCAGTACTGCAAGACATCTCCTGTGGCATCAGGTTCAAGGCTGCAAAACTAGCACTTGCAGCAAAGGCAATCATGCAGCAAGAAATCGGAAGTCTCCGTGAATCTCTCTAATTCTGACCAGACGTCAACTGGATTGGAATTACTCAAAGCAAAAAGGCTTCACTGCATAAAGGCAGCAGAAATCTTACTCAAAGGCATGTATCTAGCATATTTTTTTCTCAGCTCGATCAGATCCATTCATCCATTAGCCAACAGTTCTTCGGAGAAGAAGAAAAAAAACCCCACAATGACAACGTATTGAAAACCTGCCCGGTAGTGTTAAACTCCCAGGCATTTTAAAACTTTAATTCAATTACGGTTAGCAAAAGAGGCAAATACAATTTTCCCTCCCTCTCCCTTTCCCCTTTCTCTGACAAAAAAAAAAAAAAAAAAAAAAGAAAAAAGGCGGGGGATGGGAGGTAAAGAAAATAAAGTTGTAGCTGGCTATATGCAAGGTTGCAATCCCGCCCTGGAAACCCCTCTGTGATGACTGTGTGCTGCTGTTCGCCAGCTCCCTACAGAGGTTCAGATTGGGGGGGGCAGGCAGGGGGTGGGGGCGACGGGGGGGAGGGGAGAAGAGGAAAGGGGTTGCATCGGGATTTTTCTTGCGTGTGTGTGTGTGGTTTTTTTTTTTTTTTTTCTCCCCGAAGAGTTCAACCCTTAGATTACCGCACTGCATATCCGGCTGGAAGCAGCTTTCAGTACCGCCGACAGCAGCAGCGAGCGAGCGAGCAGCTCCAGCCGGACACTGCCGCCCAACTGAGCAGCACCCCGAGTTGGGAGAAATGGCTTTGGCGGAAGGGGGGCGAGCGGCGGGGGACTGGGGGTGGAAAGCAACAGCAAGGGAAGACCCGGCGGGGAAGGGGCGGATGGGGGGAGGATCGACGAGGAAAGGAAGGGAGGAAGAAAGGAGGGAAAGAGAGCGAGAGAAAAGTCAAGCCCGGTACTTACTTCGCCCGAAATCTCCAGGGCCCAAGCATGGTGGCAGCCCATGAAGATGCCGACCCGCTGCGCGGGCGCTGCGCGGAGCCGCCGGGGCGGCGGAGGCGAGGATGGCAGCGCCGGGGAGCTCGGTGCGGAGCGCGCACGGGCACCCCCCGCACGCAGGCGGCGCCGAGGCACAGCGCGCGCTCAGGGGCGCGCACACGCGGCCACACGCGCCGCACACTCACCCTCACACACACGCGCGCGCGCGCGCGCGCGCCCGGGGAGCCGCGGGGGCGCGCCCGCCGCGCACGCGCGGCTCGGCGGCGCGCGCCCGCACGGCGGGAGCGGGGGCGGCCGGCGGAGCGCCGCGCTGTGCCCGCGCCGCCGAGCGCAGCGGGGAGGCGGAGGGAGGGCAGCGAGGGCGGGGCGGCGGCGCCGAGCGGGAGCGGAGGGGGGCGGGAGCGCAGGGGCCGCGGCGAGGGCCGCGCTGCCGGGCGGGTGTCGCCGGGTGACGGCGCGGCGGCGGCGGCAGCAGCCGGCCCCGTGGGGCGTCGCGCAGCCGGCCCGCACCGGCGCCCAGCGCACGGGCACACGCAGGCACACACATGCCGATACGAGCGCGGCGCGCCCGCCCCGCCACTCCTCCGCCCCACGCACGCCGGGGCTGCGCTCGCACTTTCGCCAGCACGGGCCAACTTTCCCCCGCTCCTGCACCGCTCTGGACGCCGCTCCCCCTGTCCGCACCCCTCGGGCGGACGTCCGCGGCCGCCCCGTCCTCTCCCGCAGCGCTCGCTGGCCGCGGCCGGGCGGCACGGAGCGGAGCCGCGGGGAGGGGGGCGGCGGGAGCCGCTGGCGCGGCGGTCGCCACTGCTGCTGCTCGCTGTGCGGAGCCTGTGCAGCGTTCGCGGGGACCGCGGGGAATTGGGCAGTCGCGGGGAAACAAAGTGTCGGGTTTTGCTACGCGCATTCTCCGACATCGGGGACGCGGGCGTGTGTCGGAGCCGTTCAGCTTCACTTTTCTCCTCTGCCCACCCCAGAGGCGGGTCGCGGAGGGAGCCGGGGCACGGATGCACCAGCGGCATCTAAAAGACTCCGGCCACCCCCCATGCCCGCCGGGCCGCTCCCGCGGCAGCGCCGGGGCCCGCGGAGCCGGCCGCGCTGCCGGGCGCTCCGGGCGCGGTGCGGCGCCTCCCGCCGCCGCCAGGTGGCAGCGCAGGGCGGCGGATGGGCCCGGGGGGCGCAGCGCGGCGGGAGCGGCCGCGGCGGGGAGCGGAGGCGGCGCCGCGGGGAGCGCGTTCCCTTCGTTCCCTTCGTTCCCGCGGGATGACCGCCGTTATTGGGTGTGCATGCGGGGCCACGGCCGGTTTTTTTGGGGCCAAGGCTGGCTGTCGCTCTGGGGATGCTTTTTTTTATCTTTGGAAAAATTGCGTTTTTGGCTGATCTTAAAAAAAAAAAGAAGAAAGATAATAATTAGAAGGCGGTATAATTGCGTACGTGCAAAGATGTGCATGTGTTCGCATTTGCGTATTAATTGCTGCTGTGTGCTGTCTGGATTGTAGTGCATAAATCTAGTAGTACATACTACATAAATGTATTAATTCAAATGGTGTTATGCACACAGGAACACATGGAGTTCACCCCATGTGTACCGCACAGAGGTTGGAATCCAGCTTTAACTCAAAGGTAATGCTAGATGTGTGTGTCCCTCTGTTTTTCCTGTTCTAGTGTGAGCATTGAGCAATACTCTGTCTGTGGTATGTGATTTCTGCACATCTGTATCTTCAGCAGACCTCTGTTAACTCAAATCTTAACATCCCAACATGCTAAACCCAAAAATGATTGCTAAAAAATAGCCATTTTTGTAATGCTCAGCCGTCCCTAAAAGGCATATTCATCTTCTCTGCAAACATAAAAGGAGTGTGACTCAAATCTTGTTTCCCTAGGTCTGAAATAAGTAAGATCTGTTTTTTTGGATGGAAGACAGATTCCTTACATGAACCAGGTAATTTTCCTGGCCTTGTAGAAGCTCTTGGAAATCTTCTCAGTGGGACAAAATACTTATCTTCTTAAAGTATCACTGAGTTTACTGTTTTGATGCAAACCCAGTCAATTCAGTGGATGGTTTTAAATGGTTTTAGATTGTGTTCCAAGGTGCTAGTTTCAGTCAGGAAAAAATACCAAACCACACCCCATACAGGTGTGTAGGTGTTTTTTTTCCACCTACATAGGCTCTTTTAAGCTTTCTAATATGCAACATGGAATTTATGATAGTAGAACAAAAAAAGAAATCACAGATACTGAACAGATCATGAGATGTCCTACAGGAATTTCTTATAGCCTCACTATTTTTGAAAAATACCTTTCTTTTGAATTAGTAATTTTGTATTTTGAATATATGCGATTCTATGCATATATGCTTGCATTTTTTAGGCCTGTCATATTTATAGCATCTGTCTGTGATTCTCTAAGCTATTTTTCTCTCTGACACACAAAATTAGACACACATAAAAACTTTTTTACTCATAACAGAGAAAGATATTTTACATAACCTTGTCGGGTAGGGTGAGCTTAACTCCCTCCTGAAACTGTTTTGGAGAAGTTGACATTTCATAACTCTGAAATCATGTTAAAAGCTATCAGGTTAAAGTCAACATTGTAGATATATTTCAGTTTAATTTTTCTGATTCTGTACTAGTGAGATATTAAAAAGCATAATCAGTAGAAAGTCTGATTTAATCAAATCTTACTTTCAAGTTTTTACACTGCTAGATGGTTTTAATAGCATGTAGGAGATTTAAATAGTTATTAGTGTAGAACTATCATGCTGTTGTTCCATTCATTCTTATTCTTAGTCCAAAAGTATTTCTGGCAGTGAAAAGTTATATCTGAATATTTGAACTAGAACTGTCATTTTAAACCAAAGCAAAAACATCAAACAGTAAATAATACTAAATTTGTGATTTTTTTTAAATTGTAGTATTGCCTCTTGCTAATTTATTTTTCATCTACCTTTCATTAAACTGAGAAATCCTGAACTCCTTTAAACTGAAATACTCAGAAAGTTGGAAATAACTAATATAATCATCATATTATATAACTAATATATAATATATAACTAATAACTAATGTAATCATTATATTATGGAGTACAAGTAGAGAGACCTGAGTGAGAATGGAGCCAGAGTAAAGATAGTTCAGCAAAGGCATATGAGGCATACATGCATTAAATATGCAACTTTCAAGTGTTCATGTCTACCTTCTTTCTATAGTGCTTCAATTTAAAACATTGGCAGGAGCAGTTGATCAAGCATGTGGAACCAGACATGGGAAACCAGGAATTTGGAGGTTCCAAACTTGTTGAATGAAATATATTGGAACAGAAGAATAGACACTCTTTATGAAAGACAAAGTGTTGAAATAATTTCATGGTCATGCAATAAACACGGTAAGGAGTGAAAATAAAAATGTTAGAAAATAAAAAAGTGCAATAAAAATGTTAAATTTGAGGGTGAAGATGAGGTAGTGTCCACTTGAAAAAAAATTATTGAGTAAAGGATAGGAAAAATACTAGGGATGCTATCTATTATGAATCTGCTGGTCCAGATTGGAGCTGGAAAACAATGCCTACAAATATGGGGAGGGGGGAAATAAAGCTAAGGCTGAGATTGTGTGATCATGCAGATTTGTGTTATTTCTTATGGGCAAGCATCAGCAGAAAGTTCTACCAGTGTTGCTGGGGATGACATGAATTTGATCATGATAGAGGATAGCTTCTTTTATGGAACAGATATTGAGCAAGCAAGACACAAGGATAAATTAGATTAAATTGTAGTAAATTATAGGATCTGCAGGATAAACTAATGATAGAAAAAAAAGAATGGTTTTGAGCTTTTCTACTTCATGTGAAATATCAAGACCAAAGAATGTGAAGGATCTGTTACTGCAGTCCAGTGTTTCAGAAAGGCAAACTCAGAAATAAAAAACTTTAGTGAGTACTGGAAGAAGAATTCAGAAAAGAAAAATGCTACTTTATGTAAAAAAGAGAGCAGATATTATTGAATTTTTTACAGTGGAGAAGAAGGGGTGAAACAAAATAGTCCACCTAAACTGGAATGAAAAAGAATTCCCAAAAGGTAGAAGCCTTAAGCAAGTTATTAAGCGTAAGCACAAAACCTAAAGAGAATGAAAAAGAGATACTGATTAGCAAGAAGAGATCTGCATCAATAATTAGAAGGCATAAAACCAAACTGAGAATGGTCAGAAACCTTGTTGAACCAAAACTTGCATAGAAACCTGAAACAGAATAAAAACTTGTTAAGCAATGTAAATAAAATGAGAACTTAAGAAGTGGGATGGTTGTTAAAGGATGGGGTGGACATTAACAATAAAGTAGGCCCGGACCAAATAGGTGCCAGAAAAGTTGCCTCTGTTTCTGGTAAGAAGAGATGTAAGTTTTGTTGTCTAGTGTGAGTGGGAATAGGGTAAGAGAAATCCTCAGTGTATCGTGGAACAAGCATTTGGTCCAGCAGTTTTATGTCTTAGAATAGGATCGGCTGTTTTGTAATACACATAGCACTGATTTGAAGGTGTATGGTAAGTGTGTCTGGACAGAAATTTTAGACAAAATAAGAGGTCTTTCTGAGAAACAGATGTGTTGAGATACATATATATATGTGCAAATATATATATATATATATATATATATATATATATATATATATACATACCGTGTAAATATTTTAAAATTTTAGTGTTATTTTCTATATTCTAACATGTCAGTATTTCTAAATTCAATTCATGTCTGTCTGTATATTGCTTTTCTTTTGGTCTTGACTGATAGAAATAGTGTGAAATTTAATAATGCATTCTACAAACTCATGAATTAAGACTTTTACTATAAACTGGGAAAATCCAAGTCTGTAAAAAATTTCAGAAATTTAAAGCTAGTAGTCAATCAGGAAGGGGTTAGAGGTTGCTATTATAAATTAAGTACTTCTATAAAGGGAAAAGAAAAATGTTATTTTATGATGTATTAGGCAGAATGTCATAATAGGTAAGAAGGCGTTATTAGTATTGTAAAGGATGTGCTTTTTCATGAGTTCCTGGTGTATTATGTGTGGTTCTAGTCATATATTCAAAGAAGATACTAAAATGAAGTCTAAAGATCAGGAAGAAACTATGGTAATTGGGGCATGGAAAATGTGTCTACAGAACAGAGATTAAAAAAAAAAAAAAAGGAATACATAGCCAAATAGATATTGAAAGGACATATGAGTCCTTACAAATTCATTTTTAGTTAAATGCTAAAAAAAAACCCCAAAAAACTAAACAAAACAGAATGTATTTGAACTGAAGAGGGATATTGACATGCCATCAAATGCATATGTGTTGATTTTAAAACCTAGCAAAGGGAAGAAGTTTCCAGACTGTCTGAGACTGGAAAGGTCTTCCAAATAGGTAATCAGGCCAACAAAGTGTTTTTTTTTTTAAATAGAACTTGAAAATAAAAAACTTTGTAATTGAATGGGACAGTTCGTGTTAGAAAAGGTACATTTGTGGCAAGTTGGAAAGGAAAGGGCTTTTTGAAGTAGTTGGAATATGTTTTTTCTACACTTACACTGTATCTCTTCTCTGCCTGAGGGCTTACTGCAGGCTCTCAGGTCAGGTAGGATGTTTTCTCCCTTTATTGTATAATTTAGGTTCTGAGTTATGTTAATTTCTTTCTTTCTTTTGTTCTGCTTTGTATAGAGGACATGTATCTCCTGGAACATTGTGCAAAGAAGTTCTCACATATTTCCTCCTGTTGAGGGGGTCTCCACAGACCATTGGCAGTGCCCTTTTTTCTCTTCTTCCTCCCTTTTTTCTTTTTCCCCAAGGAAGATTTGAGGTTTGGCTTTTGTTCTTTACTGCAAATTAAAGAATTAAAGGTTTTGAGTCAGTGGGTAGTACCATCTGGACCAAAAGTTCTGTAGATCTGGTTTTTTTTTCAACTAAATATTAAGTGTATTGTAACTCTCAATTGTGAGAATGTAGAAATGTAGGTAGTCCTTTTCAGCAATATGCTTCTGTTACTACTTGTGAAAATTAAATTCAACTCAGTTCCATTACCTCAAAAATACTAGCTAAATTTTCAGCGTTTTCAGTAGGACATGGCATGGATTAAGTGGCATACTGCAAAAAAATCTCTCTGAAATTTCCTAAACTATTCTGTCACTATAAAATTGCTCTGACTTTTCATTTCTCTTATCTCCTTGCTATACTTAGGATTATCAAATAATTACAATTATTTCTTGTCAAATATGTCTAATGTAAGGTACCTAATCTATCCATAATAACTGAAATAAAGGATTTTGTTTTCTTCTGGATATGAGCACTTCCTCTGGGATAGCTTCTTAGTTTTTCTGGTGGAAGTTGTAGAGTAGGAAAAGAGGTTTATTAATATCCTTGCATAGAGGGGTAACCTTAAGATATAAATCTATTAGGCTATTATTTTCTTTATGCTTTGATTTTCTTACACTAAGAAAAACATATTTACCAGGAGGAACTCAGAGAAATATCAGATGTTTTCTGCCTTAATGGTTAAAACACTCAAGAGAAGGAGCAGGCTTAAAATTTCTACACCACATTAGTTAGCAAAAATTCAAACATGATTAGTATACTCTCCCTCAAACACAGAGCCTGACCTGTCCCACCCTTGTTCACTCTGGAGAAGTTGAGCATCCCATGAGAATTTCTAATGATCTGTTCCTCACAAGCGGCAAAACCAGGGGAAATCAGAAATTGAAAATCGGGGATTATGTGGAAATTAGACTTCCAAGTGAATCAGTAGTATTAATATTATTCCTGATGTCTTTGAAAAAGATTGCTGCAAGACATACAGCAAGAAATGTTGATCCTTGAGGCACATGAATGTGCCCAGCAAGAACTTCATCAGTCTTAATGGTTTCTGAATACTGGATCTAGGCTCTGTAAATGATAGGTAAGACTACATATATATAAATATATGTACTTATATATATATGTGTGTGTGTATGTAAAGTTCATCCTGCATAACTTTAGGGGTATAGCTTAGCTTTATGTTTTGCCATTTAAATAATTTTTGAACCTATTTGAACGTACACTAATTAATGCAATAAAAAGATAAATCCTTAATCTTTTTAAAGAAAACATTGCTACTCCTATGCATTTCTACATATGTTTTGACACATATTTACAAAATATAAACATAGAATGTGTCAGTTTTGCATATTTATGTACATACGTTCACAGACAGATTTTGCCAGCTTTGTCCTTACTTAAAATAAATATGAAAAATTATTTTTAAAGTGATATACAAAAATCAATCTTTTATTTTATGATTCTACCCAAGAGGCACTATAACTGATTTATTAAAGGAAAATGAGGAATTTTTTTTTTGTATTTTTCAATAATAGACTCACTCACTGGAGCATGAAAAAAAGGTGCAAAAGCCTTAGAGTGAACTGAATTTGCATGTTTTGGCTGCTCGGCGTGACCTGCGTTTCATGCCACTGGTGGCTCCTCCAGGTCTTCCTGGAGGGGAGTTTTCATCAGTTTCTGACACTAGGTGTCCCTGTATGTGTGCGGGAAAATCCTGATGGAGACATTTATTGAAGGAGGAGTAGAAATTGAGCGGGAGGAGTAGAAAAGATAGTAAACTTCCTTCATGATTTCGACTTCTGTTTGATAACTGTCTTGCATGTTACTGAAGAGAAAATACGAGTGGATTCCTGATTGAGCAATTATATTTCAGAACAAACTTTTTTAAAAAGAAAAATGGAAAATAATGGATAAGGCTCTTAGATATTATATAGTCTTTTTGATATTATGTAGCCTTTTTGATACTATGTATTTATATTGATATTTTATATATATATATATATATATATATATATAAATCAGGAAAAGTTTTCTGAAAACATTTCAGTCTGGTTTATGTTTGGTAAATTTATTATAATTTAAAAATTATTCATACCATTTGGTATAAAAAAAGGATTTTCATGTAGTAAACACAATTAATTATGTATGTCAAGAGTGATGAAAAAACGTGTACTGTGATTAGCTTCTCTAGAACATCTTGATAAATGGGGTGTTTCAAGAATTAAGAGCCTTTGATGGATTGTACAACCCTCTAACCCTTACAATTAATGTTTAAATAGATCACTAGTAATGGAAAAGAATGTGTTTAGACCCCAATTCTTTTCATAATCAAGTGGCTATTAAATGTTATGCAAACATTTTTCCAGTGGGACTGTTGTTTAATCAAAGTCAGAAGCTATTATGACATGAAAGCTTTTAAAATTATTATTATTACCTGATAATAATAATAACAAAAAACCCAATAAAAGTAAGAACTAAAAGAGATGTTTTCTTTCAGTAATAATAAATAAGATACTTGAACAGACACCTCAGAGTATTAAATAATCATTTTCTCTGACATCAAAAGGCTGCATGTACAATGAGAGCAGGATTATACTGATATTGTCCAGAAAACAGGGTTGTTGAGTAGTGTGTTCTCTTTTTCAAAATACAGACTTTTACTTAAAAGACAAGCAAGCAAACAAACAAGCTTTCATCCTTCTCAATACCATTTAAAACATTACTAGAGAAAAGCTACTTTTCTGAACCCATAATTCTGAGTTTACTTCTCTTGAACTTGTAGAGAACTATAGCTCTTTTTTGGAGATGTCAGCACTGTTAAACACTTTACTTCTGGACTTCTGTATCACACATAGTCTAAGAATTTGGAATTATGGAAAGAGGTTTTATTTTAAAGGTATTTACTGTCAGCATACTTTTGTTTGAATGTCTCTACTGGTTTTAAGGGAGTGATGATTTGAGCTCATAGTCTTCTAATGCAAGAGTGAGAGTGTTGCAAGTCCACTGCACTGAAAACTTGTGCATTGGTGAATACATTAATTAATCATTATTCCTCATTAACCTTGTGTACTTCAGCACCAATACAGTAATCTGGTATTTGTTTTGGATTTCCACTTGTCTATTTTAAATTAAGTTAAATTTAAGCATATCTCCTCAGTTCACAAGACTGAGTTTTCACAGACCAAAAAAGCTATGAGACGAATTTATTAAAAAAATTAAAAGCTGTGTTTAAAGATACTGTGGTGGGTTTCCATAGTCTTCATACCACAGGCTGGGATTAGGCTACTATGAGTATCTATTGCTTACAATGTTTTTACTGTGGGCAATGGAAGGAGAAGAACTGGTGCTTTATCAATCAATGTGAAGAAATACATGAGATTTGTTAGCAAGGGATATTAAACATTATTGTGGGCAAGTGGAAAACACAAATAAGAGTCTGTGTTTTATAATCACTAAAATAACTGAGTAATACAAGTGTTTTATTAGTTCCCCAGTGAAGCTATGGGTTTCAGTGAAAAATGGTAGTGATATATGTCATAAAACTTCAATATTGTGTATAGTCCATATATAAAGCATAAAGATATCTTGCAAGACACTAAAGATACATTATATTGAATAAAAAGAAAACAAAGTTGTCATAACTATATGATATACCTTAGTTAAGAATATCGAAATGCCCTGCAAGCATTGTTTATATGATGAAAGCTATACAAGTTATAATACACCAAGAACCTTCTCACACCTTTTGGTAAAGATCAGTGTAGAGTTAGGATCTTCAGAGGAAAAAATTCTGAAGAGCAGTTTATCTCTGCACAGAGAAGGTGTGAAAGTTATGTCTTAATGTAATTTCAGCTCTAGATTTCTGTACATATCCCTGTGGAATGTAAACATCCTACAAAGCTTAAGTAGAAAGCCACATGGGGTTTACTATGTTTGTTTCTCTTACGGTGGTACCCAGCAGCTGCAAATGGCATTCTCCACTAGACATATCTGATCAGGTAGCATCAATCCACAGTGCTGCTCTATAACCTGTGACTTAGAGAAAATAATTTGGAGTGAGAATGTCAGTCTTATTGACATCCAGTGGTAACTGAATAGTGGGAAATTGCTTAACTGTACTTGGGTGCCTGTAAATTTGAGGTCACGGTAGAAAAAGCAGATCAAAGAGAGTTGAAAGGGAATATTATCCCCAGTCTTTATTTCAGGAATGGAAGGAAAATTAGATCTGTTAACTGAAATGTTGCATATGGAATGTCTAATACCTTATTAAATTTATTAATTTCTCAGAGCTCCCTTTCCTATATCTCATCCAGAATATGAATCAGACTCCTAATATAAGAAAATGTTGGAAATATTTTGTCCTTTTATGTCTTCCTTCAGTCTTTTTTTTTGTTTTGTTTAATGCAAATTTATTGCTGAAAATTGTGGCAACAAAGAATTTTAGTAAATAAGAGTATCATGCCTAAATTATGACATCTGCCTTGCCTAGGATGAGCTTTAGTATTTGAAGTCTATATAAGTTCTTCTGAAAGCTTCAAGATTTGTTAAGAAGCTGTCTGCATTTACACAATGTTATCTACTTCTGAAATGCATCTATGCAGTGCTAAATGAAATAAATTTAATAATTCCTTCCAATTGAACAATTTCCCAACTATTGTAGGAAAAGCAAGAAATATTTTCATAGTTTTATAAAATGAAATTTACTTTTTAAAGGCAGATGAGCACCATGTTTTGAAATAGTTTTACTAGGCAACCATGCATGGTGTCTAAATCAGAGTAAATTCATCTTAAATACTGTTCTATGGATAGTGATGTGAGATGGGCAACTCTCAAGGATTATTCTCACTACCTGAAGTCTTCCGTAAAATACATGTCCCTCTCTACCAATCGAGGGGATGTAATGCATTTAGCTTAGCTCCTGTTGCCTAAAGTCAAGTGGGCTTAATACATACTTGGTGAATGTTCAGTCAATGTATAAAACTGGCGATACCTGAATATAATTGTAAAGAGATAAAAACGTATTTAAACTTTGTGTCATCTGTAGTCTTACTGACATAGATAGGGCTTTATGGGAAATACAGTCCTGCTAATCATGAACTGGATAATATTTCAAAATTCAGACTTGCATTAGCAAATTTCTTTCAAAAACTTAATATTACAGAAAAAAAACCCCTTAAGTTCTCTTTCAAAAACTATTTTGTTTTGTTGCTAGCAAGTGCTCATGAAAGTTTCTGTACAACCAAGTTTAGTTTATCTAGTTATATCTGTAATAATATATATTTCCTGTTTGTTTTTCTGTTAGATTTACATGACTGAATACATGGTTCATTGAACAGCTTTCAGGATTGATGTGATAGCAGACCTTTGTGTCAGAAAGGGGTTTTTCTCTGTATCTTTTTTTGCTGTTGTACATTGATTAAAATCCCATGTAGATGCTGTAATAAGAAATCAATTTCCTTGCTTTTTGCTTACATTTTCTTATAAAAGAAATTCCTGTTTATTCAACAAATTGCATTTAATTAAATGAGCAGATTAAGTTTGTATTTTATTTCTTTCATTACATATTCCTTTGTTCTTAATAATATTTTTAGCCTTCATTTTTTTTGTTTGCATACACTTTATGGAGCCCAGTGGTTGACCTTCACACCCAAGATGAAATGGAATAAGTGTCTTTGTTATGCTGAAGGCAAAGTATAAAAAACATATAGGAAAATGTTGTCATCCCTTGCCTATTAAATTTGCAGATGTGACAGGATATTCAGAACAATAACTGCATGTGATTTATCAGTAGTGACTGCTGACTGCCACAGTTTAATTTGCTACACCAACACCCAAAATGCTACTGTAAAACATAAACCTTTTGTTTTGCATTCCTCCCTTTGACAGAAACTGATTTAATTGACTAGTGTGTCCCATGTGTTATCTTCATTCCAAATTCCTTGCTGGAAAAATATAGTGCAATTGTGAAAAACTTTCTGACCCTTCTAAATATGACAAGTATAGAATCTCTAGCCATTTAACATATACTTCTGCTTTCAGCATACTTTCCCAAATAAAGACTGTATTTCTGAATATCAAATGTATTACTTATGTAGAGTAAAAAGTAACAAATCTTCTCACTTTGCAGAAAAAACCCCACCTATTATCCAAATTACTTTATCATTATTTAATATATAATTTTATCTTTCTTTTTTGCAAGTAAGAATAAGATCTGCATGCCAGAAATATACCTTTATATATATGATATATATATTATACCCTTATATATTCTTATATAGTATAATATAATATATATATATTGTACTATATAAAAAATATCTCTGATAATGCCATACAATTTTTCTTCATCCTTTGCACACCTGAAAAACTTACTTATTGCCTTGAATACTTGCCTTGAATACTCTTCCACTAAAGATAGGATTCTTTCAATTGTTTTCATTAATGAAGCTGTTAATTAAAGCTGCTGGTTTACAGACTGCCAAAGCTTTAAAGAGTTTGCTTGAAGATCCAACATGTATGTTAGATAAATTAGCACCTGAGAAAATGCATCATGTGTTGTTTATTGTTGTCATTGTCATTTATTCCCTCTTTTTTTTTACATAACTTCCAGTAGAAGTTTGTTGACAACAAGAGATTCAGAAGTTAGAGCATTAGTGAACTCATAGATTAAATAATATCCTGAGATAAACTTGTGGATAAGTTCAGGGGCTTGCATGCTTAAAGGGGGCTGAAGTGGACTTAGGATATCTGGGAACGTGAATGAAGACAATTCCACTCAGAAGAGCCTTCTGTGACACCTAATCCTGAAGAGGCAAGAAACTGCTCCAGTGGGAGATGAGCTGTTCTCACTGGAAAGATTCAAGCACAGCAAATAGGTACTGGAACATAATTTAAAGGAGGTTTTTCTGCTCGAGGCTGTCCCTGTGCTTAATGGTAAACAGGTGTTAAAAGCCTCCTTAAGATCTGAATCATCCTCTCAAGAAAGCTATTTCTTTCAGTTGACTATGTCCCTCTATCCCTCAGGGAAAGTAAGTCTCTAAAATAATGTACAGGCTCATTTAGGGGCTGAAAGCTAGATGGGAAAGAGTCAGGTTCAGGAATCTATTTTTGGCTATGCCAGCACTCACTAAAAATGAGTAAGCTTCCATGTTGCTAACCTCAGTTCTGGAAATTAAAAGAAGCAGCTTACATGAAAGTTCTACACTATTATGTTATGTTCTTTAAAGGTTAGTAATAAAAAAAAAATAGAGTTTGAGACTGTGTCTGTGGGAAGTCTTTAATCATAAACCAGATGAATTAGCAACTCTGAGGGACAAAAGATTCTGACACAGAAAAAAATTATGTTTGACTGAGTCAATCTGCTAAAAGAAATTTTTTTCTTAACCCAAATAAATGTACTCCATGATATATTATCATTCAGAACAAGCCTGTTTAAGAGTAAATTAGGCTTACATTGCTCCTTCACATCTCCCCAAGAAAGTACAATGCATGTGAGAAATTCACATTTTGTTGCTGAGAAGTTATATGTCTTAAAAGCAGCTCTTGACTTGCAATCTCTTCATTGTTCTGCTGAGATTTTTCCCAGTGCTGTTTTTGACCTACTAACTTCTCTGCAGTCAATTCCTTTATGGAGCACGGAGAATCAGAAACAGTACCATGTCAAATATTTAACTCTAGCACGGGTGACGTACCATACGTCATGTGTTATCTAATATATACCACAGAAAGATCTCTTAAGAGATCTTTTCTTGTCATGTTCTTCAACATATATGGTCCAACCAGAAATTAATTGACAGGATGATGCTTATACCAATTCAGAGAGTGAGGAATTCCTCCTCCTGACAGCCTTAACATTATGATTCATTACACCTAACTTGTCCTGATCTCATTCCTTTACATCTTAACCAGATAATGGCACTTAACACTAATCTTGAGGAGGGTGGAAACACCTAATGTAAGGTTAGCCCTGTGCTTTTATCAGTTATAAAGCTGATTATTGAAAAGCGATTGAAAAAAACTGCTATAAAAAGGCACTGATTTTAATAATGGCCCAAAGCATATTGAGTCAAAATGCTTTAAATGAATATCAAGGAACTTTGGCCTGGAGCATTGTAGCTTTTTTCTTTTTACATTTTTTTTTTTTAATTCTAAAAGTATTCTGAAAACTGCTGACAGGAATTTTACTTTGTTTCTTCTTGTTATTCTGTTGTTGCTCCTTTGTAGATTGTGTCATTATTCTCTTTTCTTCGTAAAGCATCTAATAAGATTTGATTCTGTCATAAATCATATATTTATTTTATTGAATAAAACATAATTTCTATGCTTAAGTTAATATCTTGGAGTGTTGGTTTTTTTTGTTTTATTTTTGTTTTTCTCCAACTCTGTGCTTCTGAGTTCCTCTGTAATTTGTTACTAAATTACTGGTTTTACAACAGAGTATTTGGCTCATCTGTCACATATATCTCATTCAGGGAATGTTCTAGGAAAGGTGTGCCACTCACACTATTCTAGTTTGTTGGAAAATATGGTGAGACTACTCCTTTCATACAGAAGTTCAGTGTTAAGAAATTATGACCGAGGAACTTGATAACATGACTTTAACTGTCCCTTCAAATTGACAGGTTTCAAAATCACATTTATTCTTACTTAGGGAAAGAGTGCTTTCCCTAACTGTAGCAGGCTAGGCTTTTATATTCTATAAAGCCAATTACGGATCTAAACATTTAAAGTTTTTCCTCTCTTTTGTTTGGTTTTTTTCCATTTATAGTAGTCAGTTAACAATCTTTCAAATGATCTGAGCAGCCTTAACCCAGAATTCCACTCCAGGAAAGCCTTTTTTACTCTGAATGTTTACAGCATTCAATCCTTTTCAAACCTTAAACAAGAGCAGGGTTACTTTTTCAGGTATATGAATTAACAATATAAAAAGAGCTGTATGCATTTGTGAAGCTTGCCATAGTGTTACAAATGTTGGACAGATTCTTCACAGACTGACAACACTGATCAACAAGGTTGTAGTTTCCTTTGGTGACCTTGTTACCAAAGATGTGAAATTACCCAGTAAGTGAAGGTAAAGCTTGCAGTTATATCTTCAGGTTAAAAATAAATTTTTAAAGAACACAGAGTTTTCAAAGATCTTGAAAAGATAGTTTTGCAACCAAGAGGAAAATCCTCTTTGGTTCTATCAGAATAGAGAGGGTAGATATTATTTCCTTTCTTTCCACTCCACATGCCTATCTTACATTTTCAGTTGACAATAAGTGATCATAATTATCAGACTCTTGAATATTCTCATGTAAATAAGAACCAGTTCCAGAGACTCTGAAGATTAATGTGAGATGAACTTTGAGATCCAGATGAATTCTACTGTGTGGCATTATATATTTCCAGCTGATCACTTGTTATGCAAGCTGCTCACCATTAAAATGTCAGGATTTGTAAATGTACCAGACTATAATTGCCAAAACTTTTAACTGAATAAGACTTTAAGATTCTGCTTCACAGCATGGAATTTGCTACTTCTTTGGAATTAACTTTGTGATGAGGATAATTTAGATTTTTAAAATCACCCAGTAAATATGTACTGAGAAAAATCTGAATGCATTCTAAAATACCTACTGCACAGTGAAAAATACTAAAAATGGTATTTCCTTAATAAATTTTACTAAAACAGGACAATTTTAATTCTTAAATGCATTTTTTTCCTGGGGTATACCCTCCTATTATATTTCAATTTTGTCTGTGTTGAAGATATGAGGTCGTACCAATACAAGGGCAAACACAGACACTTGCCTTTGCTTTATATAGCCTATGGTCACATCATATTTCAAAGACAGTATTGCATCTGCTCCTCTCAAAGATTTTTGGGGTCAGCCTGACCCTTGAATAAGGTTCTTCTCTGCAGAAAATGGATAGCCTTGTGATAAGAGAAGAAGATGCTCGCACCATCAGCTCAAGACACACATCAAGAGGGTGTCTCTGCAGATGGCAGAGTGTGAAGGAAAGTCCTAGAGGTGTAACTCATCTATATGGATATATTTATATGTGTGCATGGGCATGTATAGGAGAGCATATAAATATATGTCTTCTAAGTATGTCTCTCCTAGATTGTATCTGCAAGCATAACTTCTGGGGGTGGGACAAGCCCTGCTGCACAGTACTAATGCATCATTCCTCATTCATCTGCCTTCTTTAAGAAACTGCACAAATAGAGAGGAAAAATGATCATACAGCTGCCGAGACACAGTGGCTGCATTTTTTCTTTGCCTACAAGCAGGGTGTGTGAATACAAGGGGAATTTCTCTACACCCCCTTGTGGATGCCATGGGACAGAGAGAGAGAAATGGCAAGCGTTTCTCACAGTGGCTTGTGAGAATTTTTAGGGAGTTGTGGGAATATGATAACTTGTTAAGTATAAACAATCTGCAGGTAGTGGTTTTCTACTTCATCTTTCTGTTCTTCTCAAGGACAGAGGAAGGGGTTTTTGTTAACTAGCCGATCAAATAGAATGTATCGTATCACTCTATAAAAACCACGCGGTTCTCTTGAATAAAGCCTTCTTTGCTCTTTCTACAATATTGCCTCTTGCCTGTTCCTGCGTCATTCTCAGTGCAAGAGTGACACTCCCCATTACTAATTTGACCCCAGAACAGTAAAGAACCTGTTCTTCTAGATGAGATTTTTGCACATGCTTGAAGTATGTCATTCCCATGGCAGGAAAAAATTAATCAAGAATATGATCAATAGGCTTCCTAAACTGAAAGGCTGTGGGGTTAAAAAAGGAAAATTCATGATAAAAGGCAATTTTAAAAATAACATTCCTTATCAAGAATACTGTTGAAATTTCACAAATTTTAATGGAAATTGAGGTAACAGTCATTGAAAAGATACTGTTGAAACAAATCCTGTTTCATCAGTATTGATCATGCTGTTAAAAAATTAATTTTTCTTTCTACCATCTTTCAACATTTAGTTATTTTTCTGATGGAGTGCTCGGGTGCTTGAAACCTAGGTTACCGTTTACATTAACTCAATAGCAGTCTGTTGTCACGTGTTTTGACTCTGCATTTCTATGGCACTCCTTCTGCCTACTGATGTTCCCTAGGTTTAAGTATACAGGAAGTGCAAAACAGACAACTTGCAATCCTGATATGGGGAAAGAAAAATAAAGCATCAGCAGATTTTACACACGTTTAGATGTGTCTAGTCTGCCATGCCGTCTCCTAGCATGCAATTGGAGCATTTTTCAGCCACACAAGAGTAGCTGTTTTGGAGATTTTCCAGAAGCTCCGCTTTGAGTCAAAGAGAGAAGTCTACATTTACAAAGAACCATTCACAGCTGTCAGAAGTTAGCTGTCTGTGGGACTCAAAGTACAGCTGCAGTTTTTCCAGAATACTGACAACTTCTGTGGCAACCAGAGTCTTTCACTAGTACTGGGATTTCTGAAGCTTTATCAGTAAAATTGTCAATGCCCTATGCTTGAATATTCCATTTCTGTGAGGTTTTTTTGCTTTTATTGTTTTGTATTCCACAACTTACTGAATTGTTTTTCTGAAGTTAGGGAACTATAAGATATGAACTTTTGAAATTATGTGCTTATCATCTCCAGGAGTTTAGAGTTTTAAGCTTCCAGAATGAACAGAAAGCATTAAAGTCTTTATTTTTGTTTTTCTGAAAAATGTACAATTGTATTTGTAGCCTTTATGAAGAGACAGCAGTAATATTTAAACTAAATAGGAGTCATGGGAATGTATCCTCCCAATTTTGCTACAGTCAGAAGTATATCCTCCTCTTTTTATTTCTGTAAGGATGCTATCTACAGCTCCATTTCTCCTGCAGATACCCTTAAGTGTTCTTCATTTTCAGTTCATATTGAATATTCAGAGAAACAAACATATTGTGATATAATGTAGTATAAAGTGCAAGTGCATTTCTCAGAAATGCAATAAACAGAAACAAAATGTTTGAGTCATACAACATTTTCTGAAACCTTTTTCTACTCCCCTTCTCTTTTTGCCTCCTTAAAAAGTTTGCAAAATTATAGCAAGGAAATGAAAAGCAATTGTGAACAGAAACCATACATTCTTATTTCTTCCATGAAGTACATAGTACACATTAGAGTAAGATAAAACAGTATAGAGCAAACACTAACATTTTTTTTAAATTATATAACAGAATTTAAACTTAAAGAATATTGTAAGTAGAAAACACAGAGGAAATAACCTACAACAAAGCCAGAGATTCAATCACAGATTTGACCTGGGTCAAGAATTAAAATCAGGATATAAATTATGGCATGCATTTTACATCTAAAAGAGCTTCAAAATTCTATTTTTGCTAAGTTTTTTGGGTTTTTTTAAATTATTTTCTTTTTCCTATGAGTAAACCTCATTGTTCTCAAGCTTTCATTTTATATCTGAAAATTTTAGATGTCTGTGCAGAGGGGGCTTATAAACCTAGCCAGGGAACCTTGCTCCAACTCTTTTTTTTTACTTTTTGTTACTTGGAAATAGCTGAAAGTGTTTGCCAATTCATCCAGGGAATCACTGTTAAAAGGAAGAAGGGGAGTAAAGAGGGGGAAAGGCATTTTAAGAATCATGTGTTTTTTTTTTTTATGTGTGTTATTCCTTACCCTGATCCACCTCACTTGGGTGTTCTGTATCACTTCTAACTTTATTACCTTATTGAGGCTGACCGTGTAGCGTAGGAATGTAAAAGACTCCTGAGGAGCTGCAGTGAAAATCTCTCTGAAAGGAGGGCTGGGTGTATCAGTCTGTCAAGCTGCTGTCCTGTATGCTGCACAGAAACTAACTGTTTTTCAGTGCAAGCATTTTTTATATCCAGTTTCTCTGAATACATTGATTTTATCTTTAAAATCTCCTGAATTTTTCTTTTAATTTCCAGGAAAAAAAAAAAAAGAAAAACCAACTATATTAATGGAAAATGAAATCACCTGTAAATGCATGCTGTCATTAATTTTGATCTTAAAGAAACGTTTTTTTTGAGATCATTTTTCTTCTGGGGTAATAAGCAGATGTCACAGGCCAGTGATTTCAAATGTCTCTGTGAGTCTGATGTGCAAGATTTCTTCAGGAAGAGTATCTTTTGGATTTGAATATGTTGCCATATTTTGAGTAGTGCTGCCTCGCTGTATTTAACTATGTATGCATCAGGATGTCACTCAGTGAAAATTACTTTCCCTCTGTGTTGCCATTCCTTGTTCATATCCTATAAAATATGTTTGGTTAGTTTATACTTTGACTATGTTTTTTCCTCTTCAATATTTTTTGAAGCCAAATCCAAATTGGCGTATTTTAGTTGCTCACCATTATCGAATCTCTCTAAACATTGTAACGTATATATAAATGGATGAAACAACCTCCATGATGTTTAAAGAAATATTCAAAAAGCACCGTTAAAAAAGACTATGGAAATAAGTATGCAAAGAGAATAAAAAAGATTTTTTATTTTATTTCAAAAGGTATCTTAGTAAGTATATTTTCTTCACATCCCTGAAAGATGGAGAGAAAATCTGTTGACAGATGTGTTCGTAGCTCTACCCTGCGGAGCCCAAGACAATCTTTAAACTAAATAGCACATTATTATTGTACTGCCATCATGTTGCCACAGGTTTCTAAGCAGCCTTGAGGCATTCAATTCCTAAGCCATTGGGAGCTCTTTATCTCATGAAATTTGACATGCCCATTTTGGATAGAAAATACTCAAATGGAGTCACCTTTCATCATCTCAGGACATGCAAGTTGTCAAAAGACTTGGCTATCAAGGGGGTTATGAAAAAGCAGATATTTTTAGTTGTTTGGATTCTGTATTTCACTTTGGCCACTGTTTATGCAATAAAAGTGAAATGCTAAGGAAAAAACCATAAATCTTTACATGTTATTGCTGTTTCTCTGTGAAACGCACCCTTGTAGTCTGTTTTCTAGCACAATAATAAACTATCATTCAGTTGTGGTTAGTAGCAGAAAACTTGATAGTGGAAACATTTTTTATTAATGTCTGATTAGTATAGGGAACATGTTATAATTTTTTAGTCTTTGAGCAATATTTTTATCAAGTTTCAAGAGTTAAATTTTATATGCATAAAGCAAAAATTTGGAGTTGAACTGTTAATACAGCCAAGACTTCTAGAATGGATATGATAACTGGGATGAGGGAGAGAATTAGAAGGACAAAAAGTGACAAAAACTCATCGGCCAAAACAAAAACAATTTAATGAGTGAAGGGAAACAAAACAAAGCAAAACAAATAACACAGAGGCAATTAATCACCACCTCCTCCTACCAGTCTGATGTCCAGCCAATTTCCAGTGTAATGCCTGTCTTCGAAAAACTATCCCTGCTTTAGATCTTTCCTCCTTTCTACTTTTCATTCCCTAGCATGGTGTTATATGGTATTGAGTGTTCCTTTCATCCATTTGAATGAACCTCATGGCTCTGTTGCCCACCCCTAGCCAATACCTGGAGGGATACAGAGAGTAAGAAACAGAGAAGATCTTAGTGCTGTGCAGGCACTGTTCAGCAGTTAAAACACAGGTGTGCTATCTCACCATTTAGATCACTAACCTGAAATGGCACCATGTGGGCTGCTGTGAAAAAGATTAACTCCATCCCAGTCAGACTCATTACAATACATCCATTTTTTTTTTTAACATCAAAGTTTAACTTCTTGAACTATTTTTGTAAAAGAGCTTATTGTAACTACTGTCAAGGACATGACACTATATTAGGTGTATTCTCCTGAGTTGATACTGTATGACAATTGTTCATTTCCTAACTCACAGTTCCACAGAACTTATTGTGGGAAAGCAGTCTGGATGTTAAGTTGTAAACTTTTAAGAAAATAAAATGCCAGGGAAAGAGTAAAAATCAGCTACATTGTTAAAAATCAGTTGTAAAAAAGTTTTAAATTATCTTCTTTTGAGAGCAGGGAGTCATAAAGTGTTTCACCAAAATTTGCATAAGATTTACCGAAGTGCAGGCATAATAAATGCATTCAGAGAATCATAATTAAGGACTGAAATTAGAAAATCAAAACATATACTCAGAAAGTTTTGTCTTTATTTCAGTATGCTCCTTTGGAAACTGGAAGATGGTGACTTAATTTATACAGTATGTTTTAGCAAGTATGTCCCTAAACAGATGAAAAAACATGTATGAATATATTAATATCTATATATAATGACACATATTTGAGCACCAGTATATCCCAAAATCACAGTATGGCTGAGGTTGGCAGGAGCCTGAAGAGGTCACCTTGTCTAGCTCCTCTGCTCAAGCAGGGTACCTAGAATAGATAGTCCAAGAACACGTTCAGATGGCTTTTGAAAATGTCCACGAGTGGAGACTCCACAACCTCTCTGGGCAACATACCTGTGCCTATAGTATGCATCTATAATTCTGCTACAAATTTGAATCAAATAAAAGACTGGGAGCTCTGGAAAACAGCCAAACAAAAGATTATAACTTGTTTTTAAGTGTAAAATACCTGATTATCTCCACTGGATATAGTGTAATATACATATATTATGTCTTCAATTTTTTATGTCAGTAGGAGGTTGTTTCATCAAATGCTATTTAAATAATTTTGAGACAGTAAAAATAATACAAAATTGGGAATATTTTTACTCACCTAATGTTTGAATATATGTATTGACAATGTCTTGTCTTTTCAGGGCTACCTACAATATTGTGTAATATTTCCACTAATCTTTTTTTTAACCAGTCACAAAGCAACTTTTATATCCCTTTTCTCTTTCTGAAGATAAATATTAAGACTGATTTACACCTTTTCTTTTGTAATAATACAAGGATACTGCTTAATTAAAAATTTTTGTAAGTTTACTGGTTATGATCTTGAAAAGCATTTATGAGGACATTTACTTATCTCCTACTGATCTAATTTTCAGGTCATCTGTTAGGATGGGACTAAAGATTAAAATGAATAAATGGTATTTTTCCATTGTGAAATTTAGGCTGATTTTAGAGGTTAGGGGTTTATTCACTGAAAGTAATTTTTAGAAATATTTTATCAGAGTCCACTATTCTCATTCCAATTTTAGTTTTCACATGGAAAGACTTTATTGAGTTACTGATGATGTTAAAATCACAGAAACATAGACTCATAAAGTAGGTTAAGTTAAAAGGGACCTTTGGAGGTCATTTCTTTCAACTCACCACTCAAAACACAGGGCCAGCTTCTATCAGATCTTATCAGTATTTTTGCAAATGTTGCTCTCAACACAATTATCAAGGGAGTAACTGAGAGTTTATTTATATCTATGAAGGAATTTCTGTTGACTCGACTTTCAATTAGCCTGGAGTCATTGATAAGAAATGTCTTTTGAGTTTCTTTAAAAAGCAGCTTGTACTAGTTTTGAATAATTGAGAATTTTATATGAGTGGGCTGAATTGGCTGGACACCAGGTGCAAACCAGAGCTGCTCTATCAGTCCTCATCCTCATCAGGACAAGGGAAGAAAAAATATAACAAAAGGCTCATGGGTTGAGTTAGGGACAGGGAGACTTCTCTCATCACTCCCAACATGGGCAAAAGAGACTTGCTTAGGGAAAATTAATTTAATTGCTTATCAATCAAATCAGAGTAGGGGAATGATAAAGAAAACCAAACCTTAAAATGTATTCCTTCCACCTTCCCCTTCTTATTGTGTTCAATTTCACCTTTAAATTCTCTACCTCTTCTCCAGCTGCAGCTCAGGGGGATGGGGAGCAGAGGATTGCAGTTTGTTCATCCTGTGTTGTCTCTGCTGCTCCTTCCTCATCAATGTCTTCTGTTGCTGTGTTGTGCAGTCCCACTCACAGGAGACAGTCCTTCACAAATGTCTCCCACATGTATCCTTCCCCTAAGCTACAGCTCCTCAGGAATGACTCTAGCATGCTCCTTTCCATAAGGTGCGGTTCTTCAGGACCAGACTGCTCCAGCATGGGCTCCCCACAGGGTTACATGTCCCACCAGGAGCCTGGTCCTCTATGGGCTTCCCATAGGATCACAGCCTCCTTCAGGCATGCACCTGCTTCAGCATGGGGTCCTTCAGACCCTGCAGGTTCCATGGAAACTCCATGGGTTACAGAGGGACCAGTGCTTTAGCAGGGTCTTCACTGCAGGCTGCTGGGGAATCCCTGCTCCAACATCTCCCCCACCTCTTTTTTTGCTGATTTGGTGTCTGCAGAGTTGCTTGTCTCATATATTCTCACTCCTCTCTCTGGCATCTGTTGAACAGCAGGTTTGCAGTTTTTTTCCCCCTTCATAACCATGTTATGACAGAGGTGCTACCATCATTGCTGACTGGCTTGGCTTTGGACAGTGACAAGTCTATCTTGGAGATTGCTGGCACTTGCTTTATCTGACATGGGGTACAATATGCAGAGGGGCTTTGGGACAAATATATTTCTTAGCCTGTAATGCACCACTTCTGTAAGAGCCAGTTCTATCTTCTCTGGAAATACCTGTACCAGAACTGTAATTAAGTTGAATGAAAGAGGCTTTTATTTCCAGCACTCCCCTTTCTGCTCTGTGACAAAAATGTCATTTGTTTTAGGTTTGTTTAGACAACAGAAAATTGCTTTTCCTGTCTCATGAAGTTCCTGCAATAATTCTCCGATTCTCCAATCTCCAATTGTGTGAATTCACTTACTGATAGAGAAGGTGATAAAGAAGAACAGACAGTTCTTAAATGTTGTTCACTTTATCGTAAAATACATTAGATAAGGTGGTAACACCCTATTTTCCAATGAAAAGAAAACATTCCTCTTTGTATTAACAAGAAATGTAACCAAGGTGGACCATATCACAAAGCCTACATATATACTGAAGACACATACATTTCACTGAGACGATTCTTATCCAAAGAATGGAGTCCCCATTTTCCTGTCTATTTATTTTTCTGAAGAATGTCAGGTTTGTGGTCAAGGACACTGCTGCATTGTAACACCTCTAGGTTCTTTGAATTCTCCATGTTGTAGCAGTGTTATTGACCCTTCTCTTTCAGTCTCTTTGTCTTCTTGTTGACAATAGGTTTAGTACATCAAGCTTTAGCCACATTTTTGCACTTCTTGTAAAATACATTTAAAGGGGAATATCAAGCTATTCCAGGTTCTCTGTTCTTCAATGAGTTCTGAAAAAAAGGGGTAAAAGTTGCATGTGCTATTTCTTCTTTATTTTTTACTGTGTAAAACCTTTTTCTCTGTTGTAACAATATAAGTAAATGTTTTCCTTTGCTTGTGAATATGAAAAGCTTTAGGAAATTGCTTATATTGCTTACATTTTGGATTCTACTCTTTATTTAACTGCTTTATGTGTTTATTCTTTTGGGAAGGGTATTTATATTATCTGATAATATAATATAAAATCTATCTAATAGATACTAGTTTAAAAATTGTCTTTGTTAAAGAAGAAAAACCCAAAGTTTTTATGTCCCTAGTTCTCTACAATACTTTATTTCTACGTGACCAATACTTGAAAAAGAACAAAATTATGTCTTTTGGCCTACTGACTTATAAAGTTAGCTTGATTTGTGAGAAAGAAAAAACATAACCTCCATCTTAATGATGGAATCCCATTCTTTCAGAAGTTACAGACTGTAAAATGAACCACTACAATGAGTAACCTATATTGACTAAGACAATATAAACTAACAGTATAGTTAGCAATTTTTTTTAAAAAATAACATAATATAAATGAATAGTAACTATTTTATAAATAATTAAATAGTAAAATTCAAACCCTGAACAATTGTTATTCCATTCTTCAGCCTTAGTAGTTCTTTACTTGGTTCTATTGCTTTGAAATTGTTTCATGTAGGAAGGGAAAATGCCTACTATATATATATATCAGCATTTGGCCTTATATTTAAAGCGTGTCCTGAGATTTATTTTACCATGTATATATAGAATGTGTTGTGTATGGTTTGCCAATGCTATTTGCCTTGGTGTGTCTTATCTTGACACGATATTGCATGGTTTGTTTATTTCAGGAACACTGTAAAATATCTAGGCTGTTCTTTCTTTTTATTCTGAAATCCTTATATAACATCATTCTGATCTACCTTCTTTAACATTTGGTGTGTTGGTAGCACTTATATTATTCTTAAGCTGTGTTAGTAAGGAACATCCTAAAACAAATTTAGCATTTTTAACATCTACTGAATTCATTCTAGTGCCAATACTGAAGCTTTTCCCCATTTGAAGGGCTATTTAAATAAAATACAAACAAAACCTTGGCAGTCTTAAAAGGCATATCTGTGTGTAGAGTACTGTAGGAATATTTGCTCTCATTTGTAGTCATATATAATTTCAATCAGAGAATTGGCATAAGTTATAGTAGCAGAAGTACTTTGAACAAAAATTGCTGTGTTCATAATCAAATAGGTCATCCAAAAAAATTAGCTCAACCATATAGTTATTCCATTAAAAGCACATGAATTATTGGAGGTCAAATCTTTATAGACATAAGAAAATCTGTAGAGGCAGTTGCCAAAAGTTCTTAAGCACTGGAAAGTTGTAGTGAGTTTACACCAATAGACAGCTAATGCTGCTTACCCACTGTGCCACAGTAGGACTGGGCAAGAACTGGAAGGGTTAAAATGATAGTTATGGATAATGTAACATGGACTATTTTTTGTTGGTATTTGGCAGTAGGGACAGATCTTGAAGTGCAGAGTGTAAGCAAAGTTCCTTCACTGTTGATGTCTTTAAAATGGAGAATGAAGTAGTTCACAATGTAAAGAGTTTTAAATAATGATAGTAATAGTAATTGTAAGAAGAGCAACAGCAATGGGTGGTAACATGTAATATGTAGCCTAGATGAAATCCAGCTGGATATTGAGAACAAACAAGCAAGTAATGAAAAAAGCCCTGACACCAAAACCAAGCCAAATAAAACAGCAAAGTTGATACAGCAATTTTGGTTCAAAATTAAATATCTCCATGAATAAAAATATTTTTGTGATATTTTGTGACATTTTATGTAATATATAAGAAGAAAGCAATAAATTTGTGTTTTTCTAGATATCACTAGACAATGATGACATGTTTTCATACAACCATTTTTGAAGAATAAAATAAAACATTTAAGAACAGTGCACATGAGAATACTATTAAAAAGATTGCTGCTGTAATTAGAGAAGATTCTGAGAATAAGGAAAATCAAATACCTGAAATAGAATTGCAAATATTTTCGAGTTGTAATTGATCTTGTATATCTGTAGAATCAAAATTCTTGATTAATGGCAAACTGCAAAAATGTCAGGATCATAGAAAACAATATTCTTTGCTAAGTAAGATAACAGTCCCTCTTTGTTGCCATGGCAAACACTGGCACTCACCATTATACCCTTCTGTATTATCACCCTCTAACTAGAGTGCTCCTTTCAGGACCTGCATCTGAGACTTTTTTTGATGGAGTCTGCTGCCTTGTACATTGGATAGTGCCATTGCAAGAGGTACAGCTGATAAAGGCTGAAACCAGAATGGAATGATTTCCTTTCCCTAGCTGAACAAGTGCTTAGCCAGGAATTGGTTTAGC
This sequence comes from Ammospiza nelsoni, assembly GCF_027579445.1. Classification (NCBI taxonomy): domain Eukaryota; kingdom Metazoa; phylum Chordata; class Aves; order Passeriformes; family Passerellidae; genus Ammospiza; species Ammospiza nelsoni. Next base: position 75,497,657 of record NC_080634.1, on the reverse strand, counting down.
TGAGAAAAAGCAAGTCAGATTTATCTGTAGTTTAGTGCTATATTAGGACAAGAGGGTCTCAGATTCTTGTCTTTGGACATGTTTTTTTGGTCTTTCATTTAGCCTCACAGGGAAACTGCACAAAATAACATTTTATGAAATGACCAGAACTCTGTGGCTTTTACAGGGCCACAGGCTTTGCCTTTTACAGGGCCAAGACAAAATGTTAACTAGTCTGATTTCAACCTGAATGTTCGAAGAATCTTTTTTACCATGTATGAAAAACAATGTAAACAAACATGTGTACCCATATGAAAAATAAATCACTGCAGTCTAGGAAAAAATTCTGCTAACATTGTTCAGTTTGTACATAAAGGGCTCTAAAATATGCTATTGGAAATAGACTTTTTTTTTTTCTGATCCTACTGTGTCAACAGTGCTGCTTGGTAAACAGAAGTTTTAATTAAGAATTAAATGTAGGTTGAGCCTGAGGGAAAATATAATTTAAAAATGATTATATCTTTTCTAGGTTAGTTAAAGAATAATTGGGAAATTCCTTTATGATTCTGTACTTTAGGTAATTATTTATTTCACAAAAAATCAGTGCCAACTGCTCCAGTACATGTGCTTGGTGCTATTTGGCAACCATCCATCCTGCTTTCATAGTGATAGAGTTCTGAAATTTTGATCCAGCATCACCAGTGCTTCTTGTAGATTGAAGTATACCCTAGTAAATTGAAATCTCACAGATGTGAGACTATTTTTAAGCCACTGAAAGCTGTTTTAACCTCTATACCTCTATCTAAACTCTAAACCCACTATAAATTTTATGTGTATAGTAATGTCTCTTACATTCTTTATAAATTAAAGCTTTTGAAGGTATATATTAACCAGTGATTCTTATCTCCCTCTGTGCTTTCTGAAGGAATTTAATTTTTCCAGAATTAAGCTCAGGAACTTCACAGTAATATCTAATTACTCTGAATCTGTTTCTTTCTATTATGTTTTTTTTCCTTTTTTTTCCTGAATTATAAGATTAAAATGATGCATCTACTACCTCAAAACAATTTATATTTAATTCCAGTAGTTTAAATGTGAAACACATACTAAAAGCTCAAAGATATTTAGTATTGCATCTTTTTTTCTTCACAATTACCTTATTTAGAAACTATGTTTGAAAAATAATTCTACATGAAACTTATGATCATGATTGATCCAAATCAGAAAAAAAAAAAAAAAAAGATAATGTAGGCAGCTTTTCTTAATACCAACAATAATTTTGTACACTATACCTCACTGAAAGAGAAATGGTTTATTATTTGAGGAGCTTGCATGATTCACATTAATTTTATTGACATGTGGCACTCTGATGGGAAGATGTAACTGGTTTATGTTATATAAGCATGCAGGAAGGATCAGCAACAGGTGAAGAATCGACTGCAGCTCCCACTCCATTTTTCCCTGTGCCATTGGGGGTAAGAAATAGACAATTGATAATAAAATTAAGCCTAAGAACAGGGAGGAGGGTGTTTGCAGATTTGAGTTTATTTCATTAGCGTACTCTGATTTTGTTGGCAATAAATTAAACTCATTTTCCCAAGCTGAGTCAGTTTTGCCCATTACAGTATTTAATGAGTGATCTTTTCCAGTTCTTATCTTGACCCACAAACTTTTCAGTATCTTCTCTCTTCCCTGTCCAGCTCAGAATAGAAGTGATAGCACAGTTTTGGTGGGCACCTAGCATCAAGCCAAGGTCAAACCACCAGACTTCCCAATTTGTCTTCTTGGATAGTTCCATCCTGTAGTGAAATTGTGAAGATGTAGGCTAAAATAAATTATTATATATGACAAGAATTTGTGAGGTTCCCTCCTCTTTTTTTTCCTATTTTGGGAAAGTTACCCTTAGATTTATGGGTTCTATTGAAATAATCAATAAAATGATGCAGCAAAAGATGAAAATATGTCCTAGATGTGGCACTCCATGACCACCCATATATCCTCTTAATTTTCAACGTGATTTATAGTATGCAAAGAATTCAAGACAGAGTCAAAAGGCAATTGATCAATACCACCAATAGTTACATGACCTAATTAAAGTACGTCAAAGAACACAGAAATCTGAACCAAGAGAATAATTCCTAATACTTTGTTAATCAAGTCTTTCACAAAATTTAAAGAATTTACCCTGTAGGCATTTTAATCTGCAGAAACTGATCAAATTAATGGGATAGCCTGAAATTACTTCTGAACAACTAATTTATATTTAAAAATTGCAATCTGCCAAGTATATTAGGTAGTGCAGACTCTGTTCCTTCATTTTTCAACTCAGCTAACAAGTTGGCGACAGATACATTGTGATCTCAAAATCCTATTCACTGGGTTTGTATGTGGTTCTACAAACTCTTCCTATCAGTCTTTATTTACCTAGCATCAACATTTTCTATTCCTTTTTGTGCTCTGTATTGTTAGTGAAGTTGCTTTGTTAAAATATTCAAAGCAAGTGAAAAAAATACATTGAAAATATGGTTAGAATTAATTAATTACTTTTTACATGCACAGTTTCACTCTTTCTCATTGTACTTCTTTTTACTGAATGTATTTTATTTCATATGGTCATGTATCATAAATATGAAGGCATTCAGCTGTCTTCAGGCAACATAATGAAATTTCTCTGAAATAAAATCTCCATCTAATTATAAATAGGTATTCTCAAAAATCCTTTTGTTTTAATAGAGCCTATCAGAGATTTTCACATACCAGATATGATGCCAGATAATTTCTCTATTTTTTAATTACATTCTACATTTTGGCCTAGTGCCTAATCTGAGCTCTTTATGGTCTCTTCTCAGAATTAGCATGTGCCAAACACTGATTGCTTCACAGTCACTTGTGTCTGTCTTTCATTTCCTCTCAGATTTTAGAAAAGGATCCACATTTCAATGTCATCTCTGAAACTAAGACATATCCATGTCATTCAGCTTACTGGGTTTGTAGCATTTCATAGTCTTTTAAGATGTTTAGCATTAAAATTAAATATATATGTTCTTAGAACTGTGTATAATGTAGAAATAGTAGAATGAAGAGCTGTGTGTGAGATTGATGGAGGAAATTTTAGCCTTCACATTATCCTCTCACATTCAACTTTCCTGCTGCAGCACTGATGCTACTCATGCTCTCTGAGCAGCAGCTCAGCTGCTAACTCATGCCTTGATTTTGTGCAGTTCAATTAATTAAATATTTATTTGAAAGGCTCTGTGCTATCTGAGACAACTACATGGCACTTGCATGTGTGAGATCTGCTAGACAGGAAGAACTATTCCTCAAGTGCAGATACCTTTGTAAGGCAAACGAAATACAGTTTTTGTCAAAGATGTTTCATGTGTCTGAAAGTCAGGGACAAGAAAGAAATAGAGAGGAAATTTGTTTCCCTATTTAAAAGCAAAAAAAAAACACCAACCAACCATCGAGGAATCCTCGGTTGTTGTCCTAGTGTTTTTTCAAAGTTTTCAAAGAAAAGAGGAGGCAGACTGATGGGTGAAGTGTTATGAAGAAAAGGAGTTTCAGCTGTCCTGCCACTCCCTATTTACATCACAGACACCTTTTCCTTGACTTGTAAGTTGAAGCATAAACAACCTTGTTTTAGTAATGAAATAGAGAATTAAATATATGGCACAAACAAATTACTGTTCAGTGTAGTTGCACCAGCTATTGAAAATGCATAAGTTTTTTGTTGTTTTTTTTTTTTTCCATGATGCCATTTTGTAGTTTTGGTGGAAGTAGTCACACAAAATTAGATTTGCAATACTCAGTGGCAAGAGTATCTACCAGAGTTGTGAGACATTGCTCATTGATCTATAAATTATACCTTCCTTTCCACTGAAGAATGCTGTAGCTGTGGTTTGTGGAGAGAAAATTTCCATGTAAGGTCCCTTTACAAATCCCTCATTAGTCAGACTATTGGGCTGCTCTCATAGAAGAGCTCAGACGTTCTCTCTTTCCATTATGCAAATCTCAGAGGAGTTTTACAGAAACTACTCTGCATGAAGACTTCATTTCCAAGTTGTATTTTGAACCATTTTTTTCTCAGTCTCTTGGCTACTTTGCAGCTGTTCTTTTAGCAGCTGCCTAACCAGAATTCACCAGAGTTTCAAATTATATTTTCTGTAGAATTCCAATAGTGCAAGTATATTAAAAAACCCTAAATAAGTGTTATATCACCACAGTACCTATAGAGATTAAAAATAAGCACAAAGACTTGGAGCCCAAGAAAGATAATAACAGATTATGGCATAGGGAACAAATAAATAGATCTTTCATAAGGCATCCATTTTTAAATATTTCAACTTGTTATATAATTTAAAATTTACAATATAAAACTTCTGTCTCAAACAAATCCTAGAAAAAAAGTTTAAATAAAAGGAGAATAAGAAAATTTTAGTGCAAATCCTGGAATAATGTCACATATTACAAATCAGGCTATAGACATTCATTCTGATACATATTGTTATTACAATTTAGTGATGTGGTGAGTTTGCAAACATAATTTCATGACTGTAAATATAATGTCATTATGTAATTTAGTATATGGTAAATGTAATTTACTAATTTAGATATGTACCATAATTTATCCAGCATTAAATGAGCAATGATACTGGATTATAATGACAGAAATTAGAAGAAACAAGGAAAAAAGGACATGCTATTGATTAATGAACCCCAGATAGTCAGCAGTGAAGAAACAGAGACTAGGAAAACAGCACATCTGTTTGACCTCTTGGATCTTCAGAAATTGATACGAAATAATAATAAGAAAGAGAGAAAAGATGTTGGAACACAGCTATTTATGAATTTTATGGATTTGCAGTTGTATTTAAAATGCTTCTCTCATGATGTTCTTGTTCATTTGTTATGATGCAATCTAGATCCACAGAGTATATCCAGCCATACTAAAATTTGGCAGTTATAAGAAAACAATAGATTTTAAATTAATTGGTGTTCTGAGCAATAAAATCAAACAAATAAAAAAGGAATAACCATGATTTTAGGAAGAGCAAAGATCTAAAGTTTAGAAGGGATTCATGTTTCCTCAAAGGGATATAATGTCCTATCAGTCTTCTGTTCAGAAAGATTAGTTCAATTACATTACCCTATGCCAGGGACAGGGTAAATAAAATTTCATAAAAATATTATTCTTCCTTCCTTTCACCTACTGCACTTAACAAAGGCAATAATATCTAATTTACAAAGTTCAGTCAAACTCACCTTTGTTATTGGATGGTATTTATTGTGTCTCTCCATGGCTCCGGTGCCTGTACAAATGTCACTGATTCCCTAGGGTTGTGGAGTGGTTCAGATCATGGACCACATTTTATTGAAATCCTTGCTGGGTAGGAAATAACTTTTTGAATTCGCAACCTCATTTTAATAGCAGCTAAACATTCAGTAATGTTAGTTTATGGTGGGATTGCCTTGAAAGAGAAGTAACTTAAAAATTGAGTCATGGAAGTTCCATGAGCCTAAGCTGACATAGCGCAGCTTTGCACCTGCACTAATCACTGTAAACCCTGTCAATCCATTGATTATTTGCAATAGAGATTTATTAATATCTAAAGAGTACATTCACCAGTTAGGCAGCTATACTTTTCTAACTTGAAGTCATCATAAATTGAAATTTCTAATGTTGAATAATTTTAAAAAATCGTACACACACCTTTTGACATAATTTGTTTGCAAAAAGTCACTTTGAATGGACTAAGCTGTGAACCAGCTTTTTAGATGAAACTATATGACCTATTCTCTGCTAATGTCATTGGATCTGCCTATTTTATATATCTCCTCTCTTCTGTGCATTTATCGATAATAGAGTGCATAAAATACAATTATATTGGAATGTTGCCTGTTAAAATGAGAGCAGGTTTGAACTCCAATAAGATATTTAATTCTTAGAATTATTGGGCTCTGTCTTATCAAATTACCTATCTCCTTTCTTTCATCCATCCTAAACTACACCCCCCTCAAAAAATGAGAAAGCCCAGATAACCTAAAAATATTTAATATAAAACAACTGTATTTTGCACTAATTTCATCACAGAACTAAGATTTTTTTTAAATTTTCCAAATACAACATTTAAAGATACCATATTCAAATGTTTAAGTGCTAAAGCTGTGCAAGATATGGCAAAGATAACAAGATGTTTCAAGTACACTAGACAGCAATATAAGCAATTGCTCTAATATAGTTCTGTAGCCAAAGATAGCCTCTCTGTGTATCTAATGAGACTTTAATTAGCTTCATAATCAAGCCTTGTTTTTGATGAAGCTTGTAATATGAATTGAACAGCATGATATTTTTGAAAGAATATGCATAATTTAATTTAATAATATTCTTTATTAGAGGAATAGTAGTCAAAAGTGCATCAGTAACTGGAAAATTCTGTTCTGTGATATTTGAATTTCTTTAATTCAATTGGCATAAATTAATACATGCCATGTTACTAGCAGCTTTAAATAAAAGATCTGGCTGTTACAGCTGTCACCTAACTGCACAGACCACCTTATGAGACAGAAGATAGCCTTGCCTTTACTACTCTACAGGTACTAAGCTATTCTACATTTTTGATCAGTCCTACTATCCTATTAACTAAGGATGAAGTTGCTTATTTCTTAACTTGGCTTTTAAAAGGAATTCAAAGGTTCATGCTGCATATTCACTCTGTAGGAAAAAAAGCTTTTCCACTGAGAGGTTTCTAAGATTGCTCAGGAAGTGAAATGACACGAGTTTTCTTCTCCATTGATTATAAAGGAAGGACATATGTGTTATTGCTGTATTTTCAGAAGGTAGAAGAATTAAAGTAATGTACCATCTGTGGTTAATTCTATTTGGGATAACAGTTTCAAGGGAAAAATCATAGCTTCTAATTCAAAACATCATAAGCATCCTGGGTAACCCCAAATGACTGTGGGGCTGGGTAGTACAAATGTTTTTTAAGGCTGGGACACTCAAGGCAGAGTCTCTGTTTCCTCTTGGCTCTTGCCATTTCCCTTTCATTCTGCAGGGAGAGAATGCTGAACCAGTGTTAATAAGAGGCTCCCTTTTGTCTTTGGTTTTTCGGTTGGGCTTTTTTGGGTTTTTTTATATTTTTTAGTTGGTTACCTTGGGCAGGTTTTTCCTAGAGGTTGCGTTTTGCAGTCCTGGACTGCTACACAGCAAATTCCACGAGGCCATGTTTACAGCCACTCCATATGGTATTCCCATCCATATTCCGTATGGTATTCCCATCCATATTCCGTATGGTATTCCCATCCATACTCCATGTGGTATTCCCATCCCGCCAGCAGCACCCAGAGGCACAGGAAAGGCACAAAGTCCAAATCATCCCAGCTGGCTGCCTGCTGCTTCTGCTAGCAGCAAGATGAGGTCCGCCCATGCATTTCAGCTGTTTAGTGAATTTCAGCCCCTGGAATGTGCCAGCTGCCTTCACCATCCGAGCTACCGCTGCTGGAGGGGTCAGAGGGAAGAAGGCTTCCACCGTCTTTATTTCCCCACACACAGCTGTCTCAGCAGGTGCCATCTTGGGTGAGGAGTTTGTCTTCCATTTGAGTTTCTCTTGGTTCTTTTTAACTTGTGATTATTACTGTTACTTTCCTTTCCTGATGCTATTTCAGGGATTTTTAGTAAAGTATTAATCTTTTCACTTACATCCACTCGGGGTTTTTTTTCTCATTTTTGATGTAAAGGGATTGATTAAAACTAAAGGGGAAGTACTCATTTTGGAGTTTCCACCCCTTAAATTGTCTTAAACCAAGCAAATAAAGAATAGATTTTGTGAAATTTTTACACTACTATCTTTTAGAAAATCAACAAAACCTTTAATTCTAGGCACCTAGTCATCTATAGGGGTTCTTTTTGCTCTCCTTGCCTCTGTTTGAGACTTTGAAAGTACAAGTTTGTTTTACTATGGTTACAAGAATAGTTTAGTTCAACTATTCTTTGCTGCAGCAAAGGGGTAGTTATTAATGTGATTACACCAGCTTTAGTTTCCTGTACCCTCTGCAGTCCCCTCCACTCCTCTGGCAGACTTTGCACCCTTAGACATTCCTACATACTTTCATGCTTTGTTCCACAATATGCAATGTGGATACTCCTTGTCCTCTAAGAATCATTTTTCTGAGCTGTTATACATCTGTGGGTTATTCCAGGCACAGAACTACAGAAAAAGATAAAGAAAGAAAGTAGAAAAAAAGGAAGAAAGGAAGAGTATTAAAACTGAGATTTCAGAGTAACCAGAAGATCCCCAGAGGAGATTAAGAAATTTCTTTGTCTACTATTCAAAAGAAAATTAAAATAATTGTTTTCATATATTTTTTCTCTATCAAATGACGGAACTTGTAAACAACTCACTGTTTTCTGTTACATCTCAGAAAAATTAATTCTTTTGATAATAGAAAGGGGATCAGAATATACAGTTTTAAACTCTTCAGCAGATAATGAAATAATAACAGCGAGTAATAGTGGATTCCAAAATATTAGAGATAGAGAGACCTTCCCCTTTAAACCTTCAGGCCATTTAAACCTATTTTATTCTTAAACAACAAGCCATAGCTTTTATGTTTTGTCTCCTGTGTTTATAAAATACAAAAATATGTTACATATTTATATAATATTGTATGTGTGTGAACACTATATGTAACTCTCTATGTAGAATATAACTGGCAATAATAACATAGTAACCTTAACATATTTGACAGCACTTCTTTCCTATATATTCACATTTACACTTAAAAACAGTGCTGGGAAAAAGTGACAGTTCATTGTAAATACCTTAACCTGCAATTTTAACACAGAGCTGGCTGCTAATAGCACCAGTTCTGTCTCCATCCATGTTCTTCTTGACCTCCTACTCATTCCTTCTGTGAAGCAGGAAATGAGAAAAAAAGGGGATGCAGTCTGTGCTCAAAGTCTATGGCAATCCATGACAGCTCCAGCAACAATTGTTACTGTGCAGAAGATTTGTTAGAAACTTTTTGGAACAGAGTATGTACATATGGCTGCCTTAGAGAGAATTTATGAGACAGTAATTTGTCAATTTCTGTAGAATCTTCCTGAGTACATGATCATCTGTGGAACAGAAAGGAGGAAGGTTATTGAGGTAATAGATATACAAGGACCTTATTTAAATTCTTCTCTGTTGTCAGACTTCCAATATAAAGTTTTATGGTCCAGCTGTCAAACAAAAGCACTTCTATAGACCATTATTCCAAATGCAAATCATCCTATGTAACTGTTTCTGTGAAAACTTCCACTTACAGTGCAGGCCTGCTGGTTCAGTGGGACCGTGACTTCACTTGAGAAGTCTTCTTGTACAGACAACATGAGGTCTGCATGGGGAGGATGCCCAAAGACAACTAGCCTTAAGGAGAATTCCAGAAGCAGTATTGAGAAAGACAACATCGCTCTTTTCCTTGTTGAAAGAGCAGGGAATGAAAGTGCAGAAGCAGTACTATCCTCAAAATGGATTGAATAAAGCACTGAGCATCAACCTTTTGAAAGGCAAAATTTGTGCTCTGAAAATTTAAGGACAGCTATAGCTTTGACAAATAATAATTGTGTTGGAAGAATGAGTTTCTGCCAGGTCTGATCTGAAAATGAATGGAAGAGTTTTCAAAAAGACCCAAGGCCAATAGGAATGTTACGCATGAACATTAATAATTAACAGCATTTCCGAGGGAAGAATGGAATATCATGAGTTCCAGAATCACAGAATCATAGAGTGGTTGATGTTGGAAAGGACCTCTGGAGATAATAATTTCCAACCCTATGAAGCAGAGCCACTTACAACCAGTTGCGCAGGACCATGTCTATAATGCTTTTGGATATCTCCAAAAATGGAGAGTCCACAATCTCTCTGACAACCTGCACTAGTTAGTGTTCAGTCACCCTAAAAGTAAAAAAGTGTTTCCTGATGTTCAGAGGGAACCTCTTCCATTTCGGTTTATTCCCATTACCAGTGATCCTGTTATTAACCATCAGACACTGGCTCCATCTTTGGGATCAGTACAGTTTAATACCTTTATCACCAGTATGGATGGGATAGACACTGGGATCTATGCATCCTCAGCAAGTTTGCAGATGACATCAAGTTGATTTGTGTCAGTGACACACCTGAGGGAAAGAATACCATCCAGGGAGATCTGGATAAGCTTGTAAAGTTGGCTTATGTGAACCTCATGAGGCCCAGCAACACCAAGTGCAAGGTCCTGCACCTGGGTCTGGGCAATCCCTGATATCAATAGAGTGCAGGGGAGGAAGGGATTCAGAGCAGTCCTGTGGAGAAAGACTTGAGGATACCTGTGGGTGAAAAGCTGGACATGAGCCAGTAATGTGTGTCTTCATCTCAAAAAGTCAACCATATTGTGGACTGCAGCAAAGGAAGCCTGGCCAAGATATCAGGGCAGGTGATCCTGCCCCTCTATGTCTCTCCCTGAGACCTCACCTGGAGTACTGCATCCAGCTCTGGAGCCCTCAGTACAAGCAAGACATGAACCTTTTGGAGCAGGGGCAGGGGAGAGACACAAAAATAATCAGAGAGATGGAAAATGTCTCCTATGAAGAAAGACTGAGTTGGGGTTATTCTTAACTGGATCCTGGATCCAGAAGAGAAGACTCTGCAATGACCTTGCTGTGGCCTTTCGATGCTTGAAGGGGGCTTCAAGTGGAAAGAGTGGGACAGATTTTTAATGGCACCTGTAGCCAAGACAAAGGATAATGATTTTAAACTAAATAGGAATAGACATGAGGATGAATGTCTTTACAATGAGCGTGGTGAGTCACTGAAACAGGCTGACAAGAGAGACAGTAGATGTCCTGTCCCTGGAAACATTAAACATCAGGTTGGGTGGAGCTCTGAGCTACCCGATCTAGTTGAAGGTGTCCCTGCTCATTACAGTGTATTTGAACTAGCTGACCTTCAAAATTCCTTCCAACCAAAACTAATCTATGATTCCCTGATCTTCTTTGCAACCTCCCTTTAGGTATTTGTATACATTCATTGATGAAATCTCCCTGAAGCTTTCCTTTTCTAGGCTGAAGAGTCTCAGCTCTTTCAGCCTTTCTTCACTTTCTTCACAATCTTTGTGGCCCTTAGTTGGACTCATTTGGGTATGTCCGTGTCTGCCTTGATCTGAGGAGCTCAGACCTGGAGACAGTACTCTAGGCATGGTCTCAGCTATCTGCTTCATAAATATAAGATATTTCAGGAAAAAGTTTTGTGTTTATAACAGAGTTTTAGGTCTAGATAAGAATAATAATAAAAAAAAAGGTAAAATGAAAAGAAGACTTGGGTTGTTGCAACTCTCTTAGTGATACATAAGATCTCTAGAAAAATCATTTTTAGTCATGCAGTACCTCTGGTGTTAAACATCAGAAAGAGTTGATCTGCTGAGAAAAATGTTATCACTTAATGGGTGAAGAGGAAACAAAAACCCCCAGGAATTAATTTGGCATAGGAAATTAAAAGTGTGAAAAATCACAGAGAAACCTTCCTAAGCAGCTGCATGCTCCTCAGCTGTTAAAAGTTGAGTACCGCTTCCCTAAATGAAACTCAAGAATGATCTCCTTTGAATGGCTTCACTTATCATCAATTTCAGTCAGTACAAAAAGTCTGTAACCTCATCAAAAATGTGATACTCTTATTAATGGACAAATACACTACTCCAGATGATTGATTTTTCAAATATCCTCTACTCTTCTCAAAGGCAAACCAGCAATACGATACTCACAGATGCAGACCAGCTGATTAGTTTATGGGCTTATTAGTTAGAAGTGAGATTAAATTATTATTTTCAAAGAATTGCACTTGCTACTAAGTGGTATGTCTAGTAAAATACCTTAAGTTCTTGAATACTGCACTGATTTGTGGATTCTACCGGAAAAGCTAAGAGGAATGCTCTGCATTTAAGTCATTTTGCAAAGAACTGTAAAGGGGAAACAAGGAAATTATTAATGCTAAATTCAGAGTTTCTCACTGAGGCAAACTTGCATTACAACAATCAGGAGTTTTGCCTACTCCCACCCCAAACTAGTGGGGCATGTGACCTTTTCTGTCTTTTCTTTCCACACAGTACCTGTGTAAGAATATTCCTACTAGATTCAGAAAACATTTTATTTCTACTTAAAAAATAAAAAATCTGAACAAAAAAATCAGGATGTGCTTGAAGCCTGGAGCAGCTGAGCTACATGGTGCAAAGCTGTCATTTCCTACACTTCTACCATTCACATTTCAAGTGATCTGTATGCTGAGGCAACTGTTCTAAGCAAATGATATTGATTCAGCTGCAAGGATGACATGAAAACATCCAGATGGCATGCATGCTTTACATTATAAACATTGGATAAATCATAACTTAAATATTCAGAAAGGTGGTCACAGTATCTTCTATGTCAGTAAATAGGAAAAAATAGATTGGCAATGAGTTTTCAAAATAGTCATATTCCTTCCTTGTTTGAGAGACATGGGTGTGCATGGTCTGTAATTAAGATTTGAAATCTGTTCAGGTTCAGCTGAACTAATTATTGCCCCTTTCTGAATCTAATGTTATTGAAATTAAATAAGAAGGAATTGGGAGGGGATTTTTTTAATCAGCTGTCATGCACATCTCCTGAACAAAGATCCTATGTAATGAATGGACTGAAAGTAATTTAGAAAGAAATTCTCTGAGGAGGAATTCTTTTATCATCTACAATTCATGGTAGTAAAAGGGATGTATTATCTCATGCTACCTACCCATCCAGTAATTACATTCAAAGGACACTGAAGACTTGTCGTTCTGTGCAAAAGTCAAAACTTTTAAGTTCATTCAATTGCAAAACCTGACATTTTGGAGAAGGCAGGGGAAACAGCCTGAAAATAAGTAGTTTGTAAAGAAACTGATGCTTAAGAATAAACTCCTATAGCAGGAAAACAACACTGGATGCTAGCAACTAAGGAAAAATAAGTAATCCACCACAATTCTTGAGGTGTGAGAACTGCAAAGAAATAAAAAAAAGCTAAATGTGTCTCAATGAACATTCAATGTCTATTGAATAGTGATGGTGATATTTTAATGACAAAATTTGGTTATTGGGCACTCCAGTTAGTGACAGTATAACCCATGCCTTTTTGTAAGCCAAATATCTTCTTAAGGCAAGAATTTTTAGACTTGAATGGAACACTTAAAAATATTCTTCTGCAAACTCTATTTTATTAATTGTCATTAAAATTATTAATAATCATTTGTTTCCAGAGATTATTCAGTAATTTAAGATTAGTTTCAATACAAAAATAATATATTGCAGTAGACAGACTTTTATAGTTAAATTTTCCATCAATCTTGTGAAATGGAACAATTTCTTATTTTTGACAACCATTTGACTAAGGAGATTACTGTAACTATGTAACTACTTTTAAGTGCATAGCTTAAAAGTTCAAATAAATTATTTATTTCCTCAAACACTCAATGCATTTTGAAGCAATATTTATTATGCACAGTATTAGGACGACAGTTTAAGAAGTTTTACTCATTTTGGATAAGCAGATTATTAGAATAAAATTTGATGGGATCTTTTGTGTCTACATGGAGCATAATCCAAAAGGATGTTCTGTCATAAGAGTTTTTACCCTTCCTGGTTTCATGTTTGAAAAATACTATTATAACAAACACTTGAGAGCAGAAAGATAAAATCATAGAATGGTTAAAGTTGGGAAAAAGCCTTACTCAGTACACAAAGATCGTTGAGTCCAGCCTTTAACATCCCACTGCCATGTTTGCCACTAAACCATGCACCCAGGTGACAACAGAACTAAACAGTAGCATTCAAAATTTGAAACCCTCCTCTCTTCCCAAGCCTCCCAAAATATACATCTATGCTAAATCTGGCTAACAAACTTTGGAGCTAATTGTTCATTAATGAGTCACTGATAGGTATGATGAGTCACTGATAGATGAAAAAACCTGAATGCTCAAACAAGACATGGGAAGATGTTGCAGTGGTGATCTTGTTTCCTTCTTCAACAGAGAGAGTATCCTTCATTGCTAGCGTGGGTAGCAGTACAGATCTACCTTCTCCTTGGCTGCAGTCTAATTTTATGCACCTAGACTAGATATTGAATAACAGGTCTTTTAATTTTGTCCTCTTCTTCTCAGTGTCCCTCACAATATTTTGTTATATCTGGCCAAAGAATGAAGATTACAAGAGTGTTTATAGAATCAAGGACAAATAGGGCATTTCGTGGTTTGCCTTCTCCTTGGAGTAACATTAGCTGATAAAAATGAATTGTTAAAAAATTCATAATTTTTACATTTTCTTAGTAACATCACTGGAATTTTCCTGCTGTTGGAATTAAAATCTGCATTACATTAAGTGTTCAGATCAAATTATTTTACCTGGAGAAACAGATTTTCTTACCTGTGGCTATAATCCATGGATTTACCTATTACAAAAGTGTAATGAAGGATTATAAATGCATCAGCATTCTTCAGCTGAAGAGTGAAGGAATCTCGTGGGTGGAAGGAAGCTTACTTTTTTTTTAACTCAGGAGAAGTAAATAATGGTACTATTCCATAAAAACAGTATCTCCTATTGGAAGAAATAATGAATACTCTTTTTACTGTAGTAGAAAAAATGGTATATCATAGTAAAAAAATAAGAAAAGAAAATAAATCCAAGTGAAATAAATATTTGGAAACATTGAGTAGTAATAATTTATTCACTGTAAAGACAACATTAACGAACTTTACTGGATACTTTTATATTGCAATATTTCCATGTATTTTCTGTAGTGGAATTACATGCCATTCATATTTTAGATAAATCTTGATAAACTGAGAATAAAAAGAAAAATAATGATGCTAGCTGCAATATCTTATTTTCAGATTAATTTTGCAGTAACTACTCTCAGTAGTAATTCTGGAGTTCCAAAGTCTTTCAGTGTTTCAACATTTTGTCCTTTTTTTTGTGATTTAATGCCTCAGTCATCCCATGCGATAGGAAAATCTTTTAAAAAAGATGCAAAAAACAACTTTCTGTATCAAAATGACAAAATAAATGCTATTTCTAAGAAAGATTTTTTTATTGTCATGATGACTTACATAGATTGTCTCTGCCCTTTACTCTCAGGACAGTTTTGATAGAAAACTTGCAACTGCCCCAGGTTTTGTCTTTTCCACCCAGCAAGACTCATTTCCTTACTCCTACAATGAGTAGGAATTTCTCATTAGATTAACAAGTTTCTCAACCAAATTATAAAAAGGTTCAGCTGAAGCTCCCAAATCTGCTAATTTCAGATTGAATTGATTTTTATTATATTTTAAAATCATATTTTGATAGTTCTTTTTGAAAGTCATAAATCAAGGTTACCTCAACAGCTCATTCTACAGTATGAAGCTAAGATTTATATTTGAAATTCAGTATTAGACTACAGAGAACAGGCAATACTTCTAATTATGTTATAATTATATGGCATATAAATGTTAATATATATGTATATATTAATACTTTCTAATTGGATTACAAGATCTGAATTATTTATTAACTATACTAAAAGAGCTTATTCCAAAGTACATTAGTACCCAAAGCAACCTCAGCATGACAGTCTCTACTGAAGGAAGGAGAATGTAGGCAAATAAAAAAAAAATTACTTTTGAAAAGAAATACAGTGGGAATTCTGGAGCTTTTTCTTTGTCTTTCCTTGTCCTTATTTCTGCAAAGAGGACCAAATCTTTCATTTATTAAAAAAAAAAATCCCTTTATTACTATATTTGTGGTAATTATACAGATTTTATTTAGACCAATTTTAACTAGCATGACTCAGAATTAAGGAAAGATTCTACACTTACGAAGCTTGACCATCATTTGACCCTGACAATAGCCATAGATTTAAATTGCCATGTTTTCTTTATTTCTGTCAGAACCACAGAAGGAGAATAATGATAACTTTGCTACTTGTATTACAGAAATGTTGACCATGTTCAGCAAGTTCTTTTTACAGCATCTTTAAATATAGGGCTTTGATACAAGGCAGGAAGAGATTCTGTGCAATTCAATCGGGTTATGTGAAACACACTGCATTTTACAGAAGCAGTTCCAGATCACGTATTAAATAAAACATAAATTCCTTTCAGAACTATTATTTTTTCTTGAGAGAAGGAGATATTTATTTAATGTTCTTACTGTTCATACCTCAAAAATCTGACTTCAGAGGAAAGAAAGCTAAACATAGTGTTTTGATGCTATCTTTGAAAACAAAATTTTCGGGGGTCAGATCTACTCTGAGCTTTTTAATTTTCCCCGACACAAAACCTTCATATAGATGGAAATAACGGCATTGCAATCCACTTCAGTCAGCAGTCTAAACAGCAGGATTTGCACTTTTCTGCCAGCAGTGGATGCCTTTGAGTTTCATTAACTTCCCATGAGCTTCTGTGCAGAATTAATGGATTAGGAATTCATCCTCAAAAGCCTAAACTGTTCTGTCTAGGCTGTTTTCTTTCCTTGTACTATATTGCCCGAGTTATGATAACCAGAAATCCCTGATCCATAGTTTCCTCCATGTAATCAGCTGTCAGGCTACTTGATTTAGAAATACTGGACTCATGATTTCTTTTCTGCTGTTTTTTTACCACCTCCTTGGCCTGCTATAGCTCATATCTGTAAATCTCATGGTCTCATTATAAGCCCCATCTTTTCCTGTGCATCTTTAGAGGCTGGATGAAATACATTAAGGTGATTGCCCTGTTCTGGTGGGCACCCATTGAGAGAGGCAGGTTAATCCAGTATGTGGCAAAGGTATGGATAATCTCATTTATGTCAGGGGTATGAGGGATTAGAATCCTTTGGATTGTATTATTTTAATTAAAAAGAAATAATAAGCCACACATCATGTTAGATGAAGCCTAACAATTCTGTTAGCAAGCGCCAACCAGCCAAGACATTGTTATGCAAAGGATAAAATGTAGTGGCTTCAATAATTTTTTCTACATGCATAGTGGGATAATCTAAATATTGGCAAATTTTTTAGGCATATTTGTTTCTCAAATAATAATAATAATAATTAAAAATTCAAATAAATATCTTTTTTATGATAATTAGAGTTATCATAAAAAGTTTTGAAGTTCACAGTTTTCATTCTTCAAGAGCAATGTGTAATGAAAGATAGGCCTTTGTATTATTTGAATATTCAAAGCCAAAATATGAACTTCATTAAAATTACAGCTTCCCATTGCAGCTCTAATGGGCTGCTAACAGTTTTCATGGCATTTATTTGAATTAAAATAATTTTAAACAATAATAAACTTTATGATGAATCTAATCTATTATCAGAAATATGGAGTAGGTGATTCTACACTTACCTGAAAAAGTATTAAAATCAAATGGATTTCAATAGAATAGAATGGAATGGAATGGAATAGAATAGAATAGAATAGAATAGAATAGAATAGAATAGAATAGAATAGAATAGAATAGAATAGAATAGAAGTATTTCAGTTGAAAGGAACTTACAATTGTCATCTTGTCCAGCTACTGAACACTTCAGAGGTAACCAGAATTTAGAGCGTATTATTAAGGGAATTGTCCAAATACCTCTCAAACAATGACAGATTTGGGGCATCTACCACCCCTTTAGGCAGCCTGTTGCGGAGTTTGACTATCCTCTTGGTAAAGGAATGCTTTTAATATTCAGTCTGAACCTCCCCTGATGCAGCTTTGAGCCATTCCTAGATTTCTTATCACTGGATTCCATGGAGAAGAGATTAACACCTGCAATTCCACTTCCTACACTCAGTGTCCTTTTCTCCAAGCTAGACAAAGCCAGAGTTCACAGGTGCTCCGCCCTGGACCTGTCTTCCTTCCCTTTCACCAGCTTTCTTGTCCTGGTCTGGACATATTCAAGTGCAGTAAATGCATCCAGAGGAGTGCTATTTATGTGATATACTGTTTAAGTTATAGTTTAAATGGTTTCATGGATATCTTTAAAATCACTGCAAAAATAATTTTCTTGCCAGTTGTGCCAAAGCATATTTAGCAGATCAGATAAACCAGCAAAAAAAAAAAAAAAGTATATGGCATGCTGATTCATTTTTGGAACAAAAACCTTGTTCCAAACTACATTGTTGTTGGTTCTTAGCTGAAAAATGTCTATCAGAGCAGCATATTATCTATATGATTCCTAAAACAGGATTTAGTGCAACACTTTCTTCCTCATTTATTAAAGAAGCTAAAACACTTTTTCTCCCTAAACTCAATTCTAATGCAAAGTAGTATGTAGGCTTTTAACTTGTAAAATCCATGTACATTGCTTTTCATGAAACTTGCTTTCCTCTGTATAGACAATATAATTTCAAAAAACTGAGATGACAAAGCTATGGATTTCTCTCGGCCTTTCATTTCCTATTTGAATTTTCTATTGTATGTTAGCTTTTTAAAAAAATGAACAAGATCTAGCCATTGATCTATTCTTTTGAAAACAAGGCTATTGATTTATGTACTTGAATTGGAGCAAAATATTATCATTCTACCTCTTTACTCAGACATTGAGATAAGAATGGAAATAACTGTAGAACTTTTAAGAAAGCCTGAGAGTTGTCATTCAATTCCTCTGTCCTTGTGAGATTTTTTATTTAAAAGTCCCAATTTTTTGGGACCCTTTATTTTGAGCCCCATAAGAAGAACATTATATACTCCCTCAGCTAGCTCAAATGCTGCAATTAGCAATACAAATGGTTTCCTAAATTCTGTTGATGTCACTGCTGTGCTTGTCCTCATTTATAATTGGTTTCATGGTTCAGATCTGAAATACTTTTCTTTGATGTTTTCACAAGTGGGAAGAATTATGTACCTTTTTTGTGCTTATCTCAACAGAAGGTAAACAATTTTAATAGCCTGTTGGATTGCTAATTAGAGCTAATTGTGCCTTGATTGACCTATCTTGACAGAAGCACCTTACAATACTTGCTTTCTTCACAAAGTGAGGATTTGTTTGCATGAGAAACTTGTGTATGCTCAACCTTACAGGTAGACTTGTTTGGCTGTGATCATCTGAATTTGTTAATTTATATTTCATTGCTTCTTATCAGCTTGTGGCAAAACTCAACCTCATTATTTGTGCACTGCAACATGTGAGTTCTTATTCTGTCATTGTCTACAAAAGTGGAAACTAGCACAGACAAAATCTTTATTGAATAAAAGTCTGAACCCCATGGATAAACTTTTCTCTGCACAAACACAAAAAAAAAAAGAAAAGGAGAGAAGGGAACTGTGAATTCCCAAAATCTTAATGGTAGTATAGATGTTCCATGCAAATTACTAAGATGTAATGATGGACTTCGGATTTCTGTAATTGCCTTTTTGAATAAAAGAGTGGTGGGTCTGCCCCCTGCCAATATATGAAGGAATTATATATTTACAGAGCTTTTGACTCCTTTTGGCTGATAAAAGATATTCAGAATTTAGAAAATTATGTGTCTTCTACTTACAAGAAATAATCAATTGGAATTAGCCTCTGTGTGAGGTCAGTATTATCCTGAGCCTCCCAGAAAATGCTTAAAGGCCTAGGAAGTGTTCATCTTTTTGTAATCTAATTTAGAAAATTAATTTCAAAAACAAGTGCTTTGTAGTAGCTGTTTTGATACAAATTATAAAAATATTATTTTTTCTCAATATGGCCTCCTACAGAAATGTCTAAAATCAGAGTGAATCCTGTAAGGAATTGTTGTGAGGGAGTGTTTGAGATTGCTTAAAAAGCCTGTTACTCACTCGTAGCAGGCTTCTGACGGTGAGCAGTGGGGTTCTTGTCTATTAGGTACAATTGTACAAGAATTCATTCTTGTGTGATGAATGAGTCAAATGCAGAACATGTTTCCAGTTTTAAGGCAATTATCAGTTTGAAAAACAGCCAAAAGAGAGCTTATTCAAAGTGTTTATGCCTCACTGTGCTGCACAGTTTTGTTCTTTGGCCTGATGACTGGAAAAGAAAACTTGTATATTTCGTTATTAGTAAATTTAGTAAGTTAGCCCTTCTGAAATTTCATGCATAGGAAGCATTTTTTTTCCTGTTCTAGGAGGATAGAAAGACCCATGCAAATTTTTGCCATAGTGCTTCTGCTACAGCACTTTCATCAGAAAAATTATCTAAAAATGATATGAGCCATTATCTGTTCCAGCAAATGACTACTCTGTAGCACAGAAACTACAAATAATCTTGTTTTGAGGCTTTGATGAGAGAGCAAAAATAAAAATACAGAAGACAGCTGGACTATTCCAAAGCCTTAAGAAATTTCAATAATTGCTACATTATACTATTAGTCTTAGAGACATCACTAGCTATGCTATATCTCCATGCCAAAATTTAAAAAGTGAGCCTGTATTTCCAAATTCTTTAAAAGTAATCACAATGTCAATAGTAAACTGCAAAAGCTTCTTATCACTGCATTACCCAGAAATGAGTGACTAATTAAAAAGGCTGAATTGTCTTAAGAATGACCACTTGTGGGCTGCTATTATGCAATATCATATTCTGAATCTTGAAACAATATAGTTTGGAAATCTATTTCTGTATTCAATCTTCATGTCAGCTGTTCTTCTGGCACTTCCATGGACATTAGCAATTTATGATTAAGAGAGAAGGAAATATGTGGAAGTAAATAAGAATCTTATATTCAAAAAACAAAGCAGTAATAGAATATTCCCACTTATCTTGGATGTATTTCTAGATAGATTAGGTAGATAGATAGATAGATAGATAGATAGATAGATAGATAGATAGATAGATAGATAGATAGTTTCAGGTTCTATACACTTCAAAACATTTCAAAAGGGTGTTTAGAAAGAACCATTGTGAGAATAAAGCATGTGGTAACATTCTATTTTTGAACTGTTTATAGAGTAGAGTACAGAAAAAAAGCCATAATGGAAGCATTTACATGTTCACTGTTGATTTGCATGTGTGTATGCGTGACCAGAATATAGATATACAAGAATTTGTATAGTGAAATGAATGCATAGTGCATAATATAATATAATATAATATAATATAATATAATATAATATAATATAATATAATATAATATTTCGTTTCCTGCTATAAAAAGAATAACGTTAAAACTTTTATAGAAAGGATTCTTAAGGCTTTTTAAGTAAACCTGAAAGTTAACTTCACCAAGCTTTTTTTAAAAGAATGTTCTGTCCTGTGGGTTTTATGTGAAGATGCAGAAGCAATCTCAATTGACTTTTCTATTGCTTTTATTCCTGTTGCCTTGACATCCTTTATTAGCTGTTTTTGGTATTATACATGCCCCATGTTAGATGAAGGGATTTTCTGAAATGATTATTTTCTCTAAGTTAACAAAAAAAAAAAAAAAGGAAAAAGGAAAAAAGACCATTTGCTTTTATTTCAAATAGAAAGCAAAAGTGGCAAAGGAGTCATAGCTCTGTTCTTATGTCACCAGAACTTTTAAGGACAGCTCTTTGAAGAAGGGAGGGAGGAAGGAAGGGAAGGAGGGAAGGGGGAAGAAGGGAGGGAACATGAGGAGGGAGGAAGGGAGGGAGCATGAGGAGGATAATGAGAAATGCTATAACTAATCACAAAAGAATTTTCTGTTACAAATTAATAAATATGATTAAATCAAAATGAAAAATGAAAATAATTTTGGTTTATTTAAAGGACATAAAAAGTAATTACCTAGACTGCCAATTGTATTTTGTATATAATTCCTTCCCAAACTATACTACAAAAAATGACTACTTTTTAAAAGGACAATAAATATTCCAATGCATTATGAGAATAAACACTCATAAGCTGAAACCTGAAAGATGATCAAGTAGGCTCCAAGAGTATCAAATATAATAATTAGTTAAATGCTAAAGGAAAAATATTTTTGGTGTGACATACCCTGAAACTTGTTAAAATAGGTAAGGACTATTGAGTTATATCTATGCCATAACTTTCTAGTTTCATGAGGACATCTGATTTTAAATTGACTGTAGAAAATCAGTTCAGATGCCTTAATATTGGCATCTAATGAAATTTAGGATAACCTGGGGTATCTTGCTTGCCACCTGCCCATTCAGAAATATTCAGTTAGGTCTTGTGCATTATATGTATGTCCTAGGGCGCAGCAAATACAATTGGGCCCTCTGTTTAGGTAATTAAACCCTAGATTTTGAAAGGCCCACACTTCCTTAGGCACTTGAAGTGAGATTCAATCTCCCAGCTCATTAATCTTAGCTAGATTTCTTCTTCCACATTCTAGTCAGCTCGCAGAAGCACTTCCAAACAATTGCTGAAGTAGATGAATCCCTAAGAGAAGTGCAACGCCAGATGCCAGAATGTCTCCACTGATCATACAGGTATCCCAAATAGGTGGCTCAGAATATTGGTAGGACTCAACTATCTCCTAATTTTAGATATCTACATGCACATTCAGCATTTTGATTCTCATTTAGTCACTGGATTTCCAGTCATTAGGACTTCATTCCGTTGCTCAAGTTTATATATCTACTGTGTGAAGAGGTCTCTTGGACATGCTCTGGCAATTATTTCAGTCCTTTTCAAAAGCTTTGATTAGTTAGAATATTTCACATGGGGCAAGAGTCCTACCTGCGAACAATTCATTGAGTCTGAGTATTTGGATTCTACGAAGCTACTCAGTTACCGTAAGTCTGTAATTTACTTGCCTAAACTTACTCCCCCTTAGAAGACCTACAATATCTGAGACAGCCTCATAGGACGCATGAGACACAAAACAGATAGAACTCCATCCTTCTGACATGACAGTGGAAGACCACCCAGGATATGGTAGGACATCTCAACTTGCAGTAGATATTTATCTTTAGGCAAAGGAATCCCATCCTAGCTGACTAACATTAGCTGAGAAGACTTTAATTATTATTTAAATTTAACTTTAATTCTGTGTTTGGATAGGATTGTATTGGCTAGGATATCTGTAGTAGACAAACTAAGTGAAATCAGCTGAGTCTCCGATAATAAAATACATTTGTTCAGCACAGATCTTTGTTTCTTTCACCATGGATTGGTCTGCACACAAACTACTAAACTGTTTCCAGAGCAAGGGATGTTTATGAAAAATATCTGTTGAAAATGGCCCTTAGTTTATGATAAGTTTCATAAAATCATATGAAGATCTTAAGTTGCAAGGACTATTAAGGGTCTTCTAGCCTAGTCCTGGCTTATCACAGGACTACCTAAAAAAAAAAAATCTTATGGCTAAGGGCATTGTTGGCTAAGGGCTTCTCGGGCTCTGACATTCTCTTTACCATGACAAACCTCTTCCCTGGGAAGCCTGTTGTAGTGATGACCACCCTTTTAGGGAGGAATCTTTTCTTAATGTCAAATCTGAACTTCCTCTGAGACAGCTTCATTCCATTTCTTTGTGTCCTATCACCAATGACCAAAGAAAGCAGATCAGCACATTACTCTCCAGGGCCCTCCTTCAAGAAACTGTAGCCTGTGATGAGGTCAGCTCTCAACCTTCTCTTCCCAAAGCTGAACAAGCCAAGTGACATTACCTGCTGCTCATAATTCTTTCCTTTGAGGCCTTTCAACACCTTGATCATTTTCCTCTGGGCGTGCTCTAACACTTTGATGTCCTTCTTGTATTGTGGTGCCCAAAACTGCACACAGCACTTGAGGTGAGGCCACACCAGTGCCGAGTACATCGGCACAGCAGCTCTTTGTCCAGCTTGTGATGGACCCGATGCACTCAGGACATAGCTGTCCATTGTCCTATGAGACATAGGGGACCCAAAAAATGTATGTATTTTATTCCATATTTTCTGTACATCATCTGCAACCTGTTGTAGTGTCTCTTTAAGACTCAGCAACCTGGGAAAATAAACAGGAGGGTTTCACCCTGGTTCAAGGAAAGGAGGAGCCTTGGGGTCACCTCATGTGGGGTCACATCTATGCCATGCTCAGCAGAACCATTTCTTCCCCCCAGCAGCACAGCAGTGACTCAGAATGGCAGCACAAGCACCAACTGCATTTATATAAATACTGTTGCTCACATCACATATTATCCAAATTTTTCATAGAATACTACCTTTGCTGACCATAAGATAAATCATTTCAATGTGAATCATTTCAATGCATGCGTTATGAAAAGCAATATATTAGATAATGCCATTTACAGAGCTGTGGAAATACTGAGAAGTGTAATGACTTCCAAATGTTTTGTGTATATATAAACTAGTTCAGATTGCTTAATGTTTAGAATTTGCCAGGATCTAAGTCACATGAAAAACAGTGATAGAGGATTTAAATAAATCAAGGGAAATTGTGCCAAGTCATAGGGAGGGGAGCACCTAGCACCTCAAAAATATCCACCAACAACTGTCCCTCCCAAATCCCAACATAAAACCCAAGTATGTTTTAGTACCACCAAATGAATTGCAAGACACTTTGGTGAATGGTATAGATAAATGCTAAAGCTTTCTCCAAATCAGAAATATTATCCTGAGCATGAAATGCATGATGTTATGAAGTAGCATGGCATTTGCTACATTTTGAGAGGATTAGTTAATAGAGATGCTTATGCTGAATTAGTGGATTAAGGACATTTTCTTTTTTCACACTAAATGCAAACTTAATTCAGTCTAATGATGGTCAGAGGCAGCTTCCTGATAGCTTCCTTTCTTTCAGTGAAAGATGATCATGATGTTCATTACTAAAATGTCCTCACATACAGCCGCCTGTGCTGCATTGCAATAGAAATCACTAGAGGCTACAATGTTTTAAATAACAACCTATAGCAGGAAAAGAAATCCTGTGAGTTTACTGAAAAAAATATTTTACTTGTATGAATCACCACCTCAGTGGAGAAGTATATTTGTAAGATCATTCATCACTGAAGTGCACCTGGCAAACTCACTACTTCATAAGAAATATATGAGAGAAAGGATTGTCAAAATTTAAATCTTAAAAATATAATATAATAAAATATATATATACCAAAAGAATAAATCAGTAAGATCTCAGTTAGGATAATACAGTATGCTTCTTGCACTGCCAGATTTTATGCAAATTAATTTCCTGTATCCTAATATTAGCCTTACTATTTTGGGCATGACTTTTGGGTAAATGTGCTAAAGTATTCTGGGAAAGATTGATAGCTGTTTTGTTCTATATGGTGTATATGGTAAATAATTATACCAAAAAGCAGACTGTAAAATTTATTGAAAATAATGCATTCCAGATTTAAAATGTAACATTGTTTTCTGAAATTTACAAAGAAATTTAACAAATTCTTTGTGTTTTAATTTGACTTCATGAAAATAACAACCATATTGATATCTTAAAGATCTAGAAACAAAACAACACACTTTCAAGACAATATTAGTATAGGAAGAAATATAAAAGATGATCTTCCATTGGAGGCCTCCAAAGGCGGATATGGAAAAATGCCCACCCCACATAGGGCAAATACAGTTTTATAAGTTTAGCAAATTAGCATAACTGACAAGAATTTCCAATTAGAAGCAGAAGCAATAAGGCAGTTACTCCCTTGCTTCATCCTCTTCTGGGACTCCCCTTTCTTGCTACTTGCTATAATGGCTGTACTTTCTTTATGAGAAAGTGTGTCACAGACATTTTTTCATAGAAATCCTTTCTTTGGGATTTGTTCATCTTCTGGGAAGCTGAGGCCCCAGAAAGAGAATGTAAACAATGATTATCAGCTGCTGTGAAATGTAGCAGGTTGCCCCAGTGGTTGGCTCATATTCCATGTGTACAATTAAGGGCCAATCACAGGGCAAGCTCTCTGGAACACAGTGACAGAGAACTCTCTTGTTTTTAGATTCTATTCTGTTCTTAGCTTAGCAAGCCTCTGCAACCTCTCTCTTTATTCTTTTTAGTATAGTTATAATGTATTACATATCATATATCAATAAATCCAGCCTTCTGATCATGAATCAAGATTCTTGTCCATCTCTATCACCCTGAGGAGACCCTCATCAGGTCGCTGTAATAAAAGTGTCTTGAGAAGCTGTTTTAACCTTAGTTCCCAGAAGCAGCAAGATGGGATAGGAGCCTTTTGGTATGTGCTTTGTCTTTCTGTCTATCAGGGTAGGAAAAATACTGGAGTTAGCTAGGAACTATATAACTGCACAACAATAGTCTACAGAGCTACAAATATATGCAGCAAAAATAATTTTAGCATCAATATGTGTACTAGAGTAGAGAAAAGCAGCCAGTTTGTACATATTATTTGATTCAATAAAGAGTAAAACCAACCCCTGAAATAATTTTCTGGAAGATGGTTTGATAACCTTATATGTCAAACCATTTCTTTAACCTAATCAAAATTCCTGTTTAAGATAAGCCAAAAAGTTTTGATCATTGATTCCTTCAATAAGGAAATTGGGTTTTCTTTGTAGATTGACATTCTTTGTGAAAATAACTAACTGGCCACACTACAAAAATGACAAGTGTCATTAGGGATTTGTGAGTAGTTTGATTTAATGCTGAACTATGATGTTAGACAGCTATTCTGACTGTACTTCAGAAATGTTGGTTTTAAGGCATACCAATTAAAATTATTCTGTCAAGTCTATTCCCAAACTCCTCAGTTCCCCTTTCTTGGCTTAAAATGTTCAGATTTTTGCTGGCTTCCAAGCAGGTGACAGATTAAGGATCTTGTTTTTACCCCCATATGCAAGTGTACTTTTTATCTCACCTGCCTAGTTAGAAGCAGGGGCAGGTGAGGGGAGGTATTGTTTTCCAGTGTCTCATAGTGCTTATTGCACTCTACCTGGAGCTATCTTGCACATCTACACCTGGAGACCCTTTCCTGCTCTTGGTGGAAAATGCATAGTTACATATCTACAAAAGACGTAGGAGAGATGGCAAAAGTGATTAAATCTGAGTGATTGCAGAATTAGGATACTGCAAAAGGTAACCCAGTTCTTAGTGTTTCCTTAGATTACTTTTTGGGGGGATTTTACCCCAGCATTTCCTGCAGTGCAATTATCTTTAACTGCTAAGAAGTTTTTGTCTTTCAAATTCTTCAAGATATACATCTCAGGACGCTCCCACATCTAATTTTATTTTTTAATCTCTGAGCTTCTATGGCCTTCCAAATGTTCTTAAGCAATTCTAAACGAAAGGCCTTTTTATCAGAGTGCTAACCAATGTCATTCCTTTAAAACAGATTGTCTTATCGCTATTAAAATTAATAAAATAATAAAAGACAATGCCTATACAGTTAGACATGAGAGCGTCCTATCAGTTCCTCTAATATAATGTATTTAACAAGACTGCATTTATTAAAATGGAAAAAAAATTATATACACACTTTTTTGTCTTCCAGATTATTTTGCAACGTTACAGGAAATATTCTTCATTCATTCAGCTGGTATCAGCAGGAAATCCAAGCATATTAATGAATAATTAATGGAAATGAAGCAGTTGGAACAGGTATACCATTAAAATCAATAATTGAAATTATTTATGGACCTCTAAATAGGAATGTATGGGTAATTTTGATAACACTGTCCCATTTGATACGCTAAATATATAGAATATGTGGCACTGCTTGTCTGAAAAAGGTATTAAATGATGGAAAGAGGAACAAAGTGTTGACTATATGTCTCAGACACTTTCAAAACTTCAGAGATCTAATCAAAATACACGGACTTACATTGAGACTTATGGATACATCTACTCAGTCAAACAAGCTTGAGCATTCATCCCTTATCATTGGCACTGATTGAACATTAATTTTCTTCCTGATTTCTTAGCTAACCACCCCTTCCCAAAATAACTATTTTAAGGATAAAGCATAATACATTAATGGGGAGTCCATGGTTGCCCTTGAAAGCAGAGGAAAATGGAAGCCCCTTCATTCTTTTCTGTCCTCCAATACTTAGGCTTTGCTCCCATAGGTCTTCAAAATGTTCTTCCTCAAGGTAAGGCCACACCCCATGGCACAGAGCAGTATTCATGCTGAATTTTGAACTAAAGAAGTGATGGTGATGTCTCTGTTGGACCTCCACACAAAGGTCTCAAATTCTTTTGAATACTCTGAGCTGAAAGTCACACTCAAACACAATGGCAATGTGTTCTTTGAGTACGTTACCACTGAGCACCAGGATTAGGCTCAGAAGCAAGCATTAAGGGTTTGGGAAAAAGCCAGCAAGCTGGTCCTAGAGTAGAGAGGAGCAAGCCAGATGGAGTCACCTTGCCCTGGAGCCATTTAGCTCCACAGATACAGCACTGCTATTGCTAATTACAAACCAAAGGCTCTGCACCAACTGGGTCAAGGCTCATCAGGCTGCATTGGAGCTCCCCTTGGCCTGCCCAGAGCATAGTTTTTAGCTTGTTTAAGTGTAATGACAATTTTCTGATGACCAATTACTTATTCACTCATTAATTTCACTTTGATCAGCTTTGTAAAATTTTGTGGCATAACCCCAATGTTTATAGTAATAGTAATGTACTGATGACTTATGTGGATGGAAATATTCACTGTTGACTTAAAAATGTAGTTTGGATGCAAAAAAGTCTGGTATGACAGAAAGGGCTTTGAGAAGGGAACCCTGGGATGCAGGGTAAGTAATGTTATGGGACAATAACAAAAAGGGCACAGGATTATACTGGAGACCCGAAGACTATAAACCATATATGAACCAAACAAACATGCACCAAATGAGGAACTACATAACAAATTCAGCAGCAGTAACAACAGAATAGCTGACCTTCCCATCTTGCCTCAAATATCCTCACTATAGAGATAGAGATATAATAGTCTTTTACAGTGGGAATTTTCCAGTATAACCTTTCTCATTTACTAAGAATAATTTTTATTTGCTTTATGCTCTATAACAGGTTGTAATGAGTAGTACCCTCCACAACTTACCTGCCTGTAAAAGCAAGCAGTAAATGTCAAAGATAACCATAGCCCTTTTTTGTAGCAGACAAAATGCATTTGTGTGAACGGTTTTCAAATACGAAAGTATTCAAACCTATTTGGTCCATGCAATTCAAATAACTCAGCACAAGGGATGAAGGAGGCATTTGTTATCTATGCTAGCCCTTTTTTAGGATACAGCCCGCTGAAATAAAATCACAATCAGAAAAATCACAGCACAGAAGAACACTGGTTTCAGAAAAGCGTTATGGCATCTTTCTATATTGGTATCATGAAGAACTGATCGATTTAGGTTTGAGAGAACTAACCAAAGAATTTTTTATTTACAGATGAATGTTTGGCAATAAACTATTAAAGAAACGTGGGATCAACAGGTGGTTAACTATTGTAGAGTGAGAAACCTTTTAGAAGCCAATTTATTATCCCCTATAAAATCTGTAAACAGATCATGAGCAGATCTGACAGCAGCTGACAGTAGATATACTACTACAGAAAATCCTAGTAGCATTTCTGGATAATAGCAGAGTCCATCAGAAAAAAAAAAACATTAAAAAAATAAGAAAATTATAACCGTCTATTTTTCAAATACCAGATCTGATGAAGGTTGTATAACTAAAGTGCTAGCAGCTGAGCCTTTCCGTTTCATCTGCAAAGTGCTTTCCAGGACCATTTCAAATCAGCAAAGGCTCCAGCATGACCTGATATGGCCAGATGTGAGCTTGAAGTCTAGTGCTTTGCACTAATAAAAATTATAATTATTTGCCAAATAAAGTTTAGGTGGCAGAAATACAATTGGAAATTACCAAGAAACAGAGAAATTAAAATGTACACAAAATGAATCCCATAGGTTTTACTCCACAGGCATATTGGACATAGCAAATTTCTAAGCTGGCATATATGGCTTAGATTGTATGGCTCATGTTGTGTAATATTCTAACTCTGATGAGAAGTGCTGAGGTTTGAATCTGAATCAGGCATTTTGTTACTGACTTCTAATTGCTAAAAGTTTGTTTTTTTTTTTTTTTTTAGGGCAGACCATACTTTCAAATAAAATAAAATAGATATTAACATCACACCATTGTTCAAATGTGCTGAAATTTTCAGATTGTTTCTGAAATATTTCAGCTTTTTTCCTGGTCTTGCCTAAAAAAATCTTTATTTGATTTACTTAGTTTCATAGTACAATGAGTGCAAATATGCATATTTCCCTTTTCATTATCAAACTAGTCTTAAGGTGGGATAATTTCCGTAAATTTTTGCTGTCTCAGCTTGACCTCTGTTGTCAGAGAGAGAAAGCACTGTAAAAGTGTGACTTGTCCCACTTTTCATAGCTATCAAGAGCTGAATTTGACATAGCACTCTATTTCAGTTTCCTGCTTGTGAAATATGAATAACAACACTTGCAAACTTTAAAGAATGTGTTAAATATAAATCAGTGGTTTATTGCCTGATCAGATATTGTACCTGATAGCCCTGGGAACAGTCCTTGTGATTCCCTTCTTACTGATTAACCAGTTTAAAAATCTGTGACAAGACTTAGCATTTTATCTTATAGCTATTCCTTGACTGTAATGAACTTTTATGTACCCCATTACCAGAAAAAGAGACATAAATTACATCAATTAGTGTGATATAAATCTATTGTTTATTAATTTTTAGTAACCTCTTATGGGTTAAAAAGGCATCAATTTCACATGTATGAATTTGTACCTATGCACTGAGTCAGATTGTATTGCACCTCACTTTAATTATCCTCTAAATGAATTTTGTACTAGCATTGAGATGAGACATCCGAATCTGTAACTCTCCAGATGTTCTTTTTTTCAGGAATTAAAGTAAAAAGCAGAATACCAACCCAAGAACCTGCACAACGAGTAAATTCACACTGTTTTTCTGCAACAATGGTAACAAAATGAAGAAACATAGGCAAAAAACCAGCCCCAGATATGTTGTTTGTTTCATAAAATCATAGGATGCATAGAATCATGGCATGTTCTACACTGGAAGGGACCTTTAAAGATAATCTAGTTCCAACCTCCAGTGCCATGGGCAAGAATTCTTCCCATGAAACCAGGTTGCTCCAAGTCACCTTCAAACTGACCTTAAATACTTCCAGGGACAGGGCACCCACTACCTCTCTGGGCAACCCATTCCAGTATCCAATTACCCTCACAGCAAAGAATTTTCTCCTAACACCTAATCTAAATCTACCCTCTTTCAGCCTAAAGCCATTACATCTTGTCCTGTCGCTAGATGTCCTTGTAAAAAGTCCCTCCCCAGCTTTCTCATAGGCCACTTTTAAGTACTGATTTGTGCTTAGTGAAGCCATGTTCCAAATCATCTCCTCATTTTCCATGTGTTTTAGCAGTTTCCTGGAGAATCTGCTCCATGATCTTGCTGGTCACAGAGATGACACTGACTGGAGTGTTCCTCAGGCCTTCCTTTTCCCTCTTCTAAGAACAAGGGTTATGTTTCCCCTTTTCTGCCACAGCTTCTCACACATGGTGGCTAGTGGCTTAGCCTCTTTGCAGGTTCCTGGCTTGTCTGCTGTTTCTCGGTAGTCCATCAAGTAGAATGACGGGCCAGGTTTGTCCTTGATTATCATTTGTAAACGCTAATTCGCCAGGGTTTATGTCTCTCCAAGTTCTGTCTCCCTCCGCTTCCTTATCCTTCCAATTGAAAAAAATAAACACCTTCACAACCTACATACCCTTCCCAGTTTGTGTGATTGATCAGGTTTGCTGTCTTCACCATCTACATTACTGCATATTGGTCAGGCTTCTCTCTGTATGTTCCTGTTTTGTGGCTCCTTTGACCAGGTACCCTTAGAGAAGCAGGCCCTCTCCTTACAGTTACTCCTTTAATAAGCACTTTGATGCAGGGTGCAGATACCTTCATATTGACCTGGTATAACTGGTGAGCGCCCACAAAAAGAGTGTTTCACATTCTCCATTTCCCCCATCTCCAAGTTTTTGATTCTGTTGTCTTTTGGCAACAGTCAACTCTTAGTTCAGGGGTGAAGAACTATTTCAATGTTCAGCTACACTTCTATTCCACTACAGCAGTGGGATAAGGAAGAGATTTCTAGGGAGATTTCTATCCCAAACCTAACCAAAGCTGTCTTCTGAGTTTTACATGACAGCAAAAACAAATCATCTTTTTGCTTGTACATTGTGTGTAAGACTATAGTGTTTTAACAGGTAAGAGAAGTCTTTGCTCTTCTGAATTACATGTATAGGAAAAATGTTTTAGAGAAAAAAAAGGAGGCAAAATAAATTCCGTTACTTCTTTTGAAGTGCTGGACATATAAACTTGAACATATATTTGTTATTCCGTTTCTGTCTTCAAATCTTAGTATTTTGATTTCAGAAAAAAAATAAGCTACACTTACAAACTAGTCAGTGGTATTAGAAAGTACTACTTTGCTTGTCTAAGAAATTATATGTTAATTTAACCTTTATTCAATGGTTTTCAAATGTACTGACTAAATGAAATTAGCTGTCAAATTATTTTCTGATATTTAATATGTCCTCAGCTACTTATGATTTTTTTCTGGTCCAGAGCTCCTGTCTATGAGTTATACCTATATAAACACAGAATTATTATAGAGTAAAAACATTACACAAATTTCTTGAAAATGGCTCCAGCTAAGGTGTGGGCCAACCAACTCTGTCATATTTAAAAGGTCACACATTCAATAGAGAAAACTCAAATAATAACAGGGTTTTTTCACCACTCAAGTTTGTAAAAGACATAGAATATTTGAGTCCTTTAGCAAGTAATTTCAACTCTAAGACAAAATGTTCTTAGGGCCAGTCTCTTACGGTAGGTCTCTTGCATAAAAGCTCTTGACTCTTTCTTCTCTAAAAAATTATTTAGAATACTTAAACCCATATATGTTGAGAAATCCTGTGGCAAGTTTTAAGATGACTTTAAGGTATGAATTCAATTACAAAAATATATTTCTGTCTATTCTGTTTGTTTGTGTCTCAACTACAGAAGCCTAATAGTGTCACCAGCCAGTGGTGAACACAGTAAATAATTCCTTACAGTTCTGTATCATCAACTTTTAGCTTAGCTTCAGTCCAGCATTTTAGATTTCTGGGCTAGGAGAGCACTGCAACCTTAGTTGTCTATTGAAAAGAATGGTTTTACCTCCTAAAATTACTTATGAAGGAAAAAAATTACTTCAGAGATTCAGCCTATGTTTAATATTTGGGATTTGGAATCAATCAAGCATGTTTCCTGGAGCAATGCCATTCAGGATTTAATTTGCTTTAAAGACTAAAGGCATAGGGCCAAACTATTTACTGAGGGCCAATTCATGCACATCCAGGCCTCCTAAATATCCATTCAATTGCATTACTCTCCCACTTCCTGGAATAGTTTAATCTTTTTTTGTAAGTGCAATGATGAAAGAGGTGCTGTGGCACAAAGAAGCACAAACGAGGGCCAGGATGAACAAGGTTTTGATACAGGGATAGGAAGAAAACCACATTTAAACAACATAATCCAGGCAGTTGCCAAGAAGAACTGGAACAGATTCAGTCAATGTCATAAAAACCAGAATTCAGAATGCATTTTTAATTTAAATTTATATACTAATTGCATTTAGTATGCAATTTAGACCACTAGTGTGTCCTAAAGAGCACTGAGCATCTTCAGTGTCCCTTTAAGAATAAACAGAAGTGTCCCAAATATATGAGTATTTCAGGACAGCAAACTGCCTTAATACAATATAAATAAAAAGAATGGAAACAACCCAACTGACATTCCCTTCAGAATGTTACTTTCTCATATTATATTTGCAGGCTAGGGAGGGAATCCTAAATCTTGACAAACAATAACTGTTGAGATGGATGGAAGATTCCCTTCCCTAAAGGCAGGGAAGCAAACAATGCACATGTAAAACATAAAGAAAACAATCATCCTGTCTCTCCACAGTTTGGAGCTCCTGCCCCAGAAATAGGACCTGCTGTTAAACAATGGGAATTCCTAACTACACAAGCTCTAACAGCTTGTTTTCTTTCATAAGGCTCAGCTTGTTTTCTTTATATCCTAGATAGCAGAGAAACACTAAATCTGGGATACTTTTCTATTGCCTGTTTGCATGAGAACTTAGTTATATGTAAAATACATGGACACTCATTGACTACAATGTCCATAATCACACATTTATGAATATTTAGTGCTCATTAGTAAATTCTCCATCTCTCTGGAGATTGGTTCCAAATGCTGTTTTCACACTGTCCGTCCCAGATAAATTAATCCCTTCCCAAGATGTTTCTAGCTTCCAGCTTTTTATAATTTTATTATGTCTCCTTTTGTTTGGGAAAGGAAATTAGTTAATTTTTCAAGCTTCCCTAATTAAGAACATAAAATATGAAATATTATTGTCTTAGAAAATGGCCCTTGTGGTCATTTCTACAATGATTGTTGGGTGTCTAACTTGTATTTAGGCGACTTAGCTCCTTCTGAAATCAGTAGCTGTTTAAGAAAAACTGTCTTCCACATTTCAAACTAAATGAGTCAAGAAAACATTTAAGAGCTTAACTCATAAACTGTAATTGACTTTTCAGGTTTGCTCTCAGGAAACAGTTTATTTTCTCCAAAAAAGGACATGGTTGCTGTGTGAACAACTGCTGGGGAAACCAATTTCACTATATGAGTTGAATTTTATAGGGTTTAGAGGGGAAAATGTGATCTTTTTAAACTAACCATCATGTGCCTATAACAGATGAATAATGGAGGTAAATTCTTTTTATTATTTCCTTATGGTTGTGAATCTGTTCAGTTAAGAATGACCTTCATTTGCTACTTTTGAAGAGATAACAGATGGAATCAGTAGAATAAGTCATATTCAGATATACATTTAAGTGGATAGACAGAAAATTGAATGCAATAAAAGATAGGAGAAAGCAAAATGATGGGGATAAATTATAAGATATTACAAGGTTCTGAAAGCTAGGAATCAGGAAAAGCTGGGATTAAAAGAAATGTGACATACATAAGAAGACAGGGAAGAGGAAAATATAAAAGACCGGGTTCAAAGTTTTTATTCATACTAATTTTCAGGTCTTGTGTTAGCAAATGTGGAGGTTTTCATCTGTTAAAACCCACAAAAATATCCTCTCACTTGACATTGTCCTTCTAAGTATCTGCATACTTAATTCTTGTTTACTAAAAATATTAATAAATAATATTCAGTAATATCGGATTAATGAACTTCTTAAATTATTCATAAATGACATGAAAAGAGAATTTTATTTTAATTCTTGGATCAGACCAGGTTTCTCTTCTTTGTGTAACTATCAAAATTCTCTCTTATTGAAACAAGTGTCCAAAGGTAATGTACTAAATCACAGATTTTTTTTTCTTTGCTTTGTAGTTGTATTCACCTTTTAGAAAATTGAAAAAAATTCATCTCTGTGGTGCTCCACCAGATATATTAGCATAATCAGTGATATGTTTCTTTAATGCTGTGTTCATATTGAAAAAACATGAACATGAACTTTGTGCTAATTAGACACATGAAAAATCCAGTGAGATGCAAAGTGTTAGACTTAATGGTACCTCAGATTACACATTTTAATCAAAACTGTGATGTTAATACATAATGCTAATGATACCACAGAAATTAATTCAAACAGATATATTGTAACATACTACTAGGCTTAAGTGCATTTCTCTTTAGAGGTTTCTAATCTACTGCCTAATTATCTAATTAGTAACAAGTATTTCTAATTTTTCAAACTTTTAATGAGAAATCTTGGCAGGCTGAATACTGTTTTCTTTTTTAGCAGGAAATATATAAAACATAATTGCTACTTATGAGCAACAATGTATCTTTATCAATTTATACCATGGTATGTCAGGGCAATATTTTAAAGCCTATACTTGGCTGTAAAAGACAATGAATCCATAACTTTTCTGTGGCGTCTAAAACTTCAGACGGTGCTAAGGAAAAGGTGCAGGCAGCCTCAGTATCTTTCTGAACATATTTTGATGCCATGCCAGCACTGAATAAAAATATTCATGCCCCGTCTATTCCTAGTGATCAGGAGTAACGAGGCTTGAGAAGATAAAATAAAACAATTTTAGCTTGTGGATTTTGTGCTTCCTACTCCAGTGCATCATGCACTCTGAATTGTGTGTGGTAATGAAAAGAGAATCATTACATGTTAATCTGGACCCATTTTTAAAATCTTTATCCATGCACATAGTGTCCCATCCTTTGAATAAATGGAACTGTTAATAAGTTCAGTAAGAAAGAGCCTTGTGACACAGGAAAGAAAACAGGTAAGCAAGCCTTTGAAGAAAATAAATTACTGTTATATATGTGATTCCCTTGTATATCTTACTGCAGAAGAAGTACAGTGGACAATTTGCATCAGTAAACAGAACAGTTTTGAAAAAACGTCTCTTTTGATTTCTCGGTAACTTCAGGATAAAATTCTGCTACTCTAAGGAAGCCACTACAGTAAGACACACACATTTATTATCACCACACACCTAGCCTAAGAATTGTTATCATTTTAGAATAGCTTTTTAGTTTACCAAACTTTGCAACAGACAACTTCTCTTTGAAGACTGAATTCCTGAAAAAACACAGGTCAGTCTTATCCTTCCTCCTAAACTGCTATTTCTGCCCACTCTTTCAAACTTGGTAACTCCACACTGTGTGCAAAGGGTTCTCTGATTTCCTCCCTGCACTTCAGCTTTTCTGGGAGTGATTTCAGTGTAACTGCTCATGCATCTGCAGAATCATGCTTCTCTTCAGTAACAAAGTATAGATCTGTCTCTCAATGTCCAGCTCAAAATGATCTTCTGGAAAAATTTCTTCTTTGAAGATTTTTCTCATCTTACTTAGTTATCTAAGAAAATGAATAGAATTCTCTATTTCCACAACTAAGCTGAATGAAACTCTGGGAAGAAGGCTTAGTTCATAGGAAGGGTAGTGAAAGTGTCTAATTTTTGTAAGTAATTTTTGCCAAAACAATTCTTACAAACTTTACAAAGACTTTGTACATACACTTTTTATGTTGCCATTCTTGCATCAAAATCTTCCTATAAACAAAATGAAACAAACAAGATATAAAAAGCAAATAATTCACTGTTAGTGGAATTAATAGTTTTCAGTCTTGTGGTCCCAATCACCTACTTAATAAAGTCTTAATAATAATGCATTTCAAGCCTGCATACAGTAAATACCTTCCCAGTAATTGACCCCTTTCTCTAATAAAAAAAAAAGACAAATTTTTCTATTTTGGTAGACCAAAGCCTTTTAGAATATGTTCATATTGTCTACCTGCAACTAAAAAAGAAGAACTGAAAAAAAGTTTAATAGTCCTCAAACTAAATCTTTGGTTCAAATTAGATATATTTTATATCTAGAAGCTGAATTCCCCCACTTATAATTGATATACCATGTATAAAACTATAGATGGCCTTACTATAGAAACTAAAGGAAATATTCAATATTTTTTCCTGATATTATTTTTTCATGCTTGAATGGTGTTTACATCTTCATACGCTGCAAACTCTTTGGTTTAAGTCCCTGTTTGATTGTGGAATCATTCTGCTTTTCATCCTAATTAATTTCTAAGCAAATCATGTTGTCATTTCTGGGTATGATGAAGAGGTCAGAGCACACTGGGATCTCACTTCTCCTGGATTTCAGAGATTTTTATTGTGGCGTCTTGCACAAATAAATTTGGAAGTAAATCACAAAGGCAATAATCCTAATCAGACAGCACTCTTCCAGAAAGTGCATTGCTCATGCTTCTTGATCAACACGGGGGTGCTGAACTCTGGTGTTTTGCTTTGGTTTTATTTAGATCCCTTTCTAGTGAGTGAATTACAGAGAACAGATAATGACACAAATAAGGTAGATTAGAGGGAAGGCATTTTTTTAATGCACTTAATAAATGACTCATAAAAATGCTAAACCACAGATGTCAAATTACTCTGACTGTACAATCTCAGATACTTTCCGGCAAAATTTTCCACTCAGTCAGTTCTCTATATTTCACAGTATTGTGCATAGTGCTGATGAAAACAAATCAAATACACCCCAAGTTTCCTTCTTTTTCCCTACAAAAGACCCTTAGAAGATCTGAAGCTAAATCCAAACCACTTTTTTTTAAAACTGGGAAAATATAGCTCAGATGATTTGCTTGTGGGACTAAGGGTTTTCACTGCTTTCAATATTATTTGCAAAATTTTCATATTTATGGTTTAAAATGGGCACCCTTGCCAGTGCTTTTTTCAAATATGTATACTTAAATATAATATTTTGAACACATAAATTAGATGTGAAAATATTGTAAATAAAACCATAATATTTTGAATGTTCAGAGATTTTGGCTTATGTAAACCAAGTCAATGGGATTATGGCAGTTAAAAGCATGAGAGAAAATGTTCAGAGAGACTTGACTTATCTTTTGTCCTTTGGTTCAGGGTCTGAGACACTTTTAACCATGGTGGCATGCAAGCAAACACATCGATAACAGTGCATATTATTCCCCCTCAGGATTGTGCAACTTCATTAATAATGTCAGCCAAAATTGTTTTCAGGGTCATGTTTCAGTTTCCCAATCTCCAAGACCAAACTACTATAAAAATATATGAAAATCCTATCTTGCTAGTTCATGAAAACTCAGAAGCTTATCATTTGTCAAAAAGTGATCTTTCTTTCTCAGGCTGTCTCTCTCTTTTATTAAATACAACTATTCATTCTCAACCCCAAGTGCTGCAGATCCATCTGCCTTTTTGACAAAACTGAAACTTCTGAGATTTTCAGAGTTTAGCTTCCGTGAGCATTTTCTTGTGCTTCAGCTATCTGAGGCATGGTGCTGTATTTTATAATGCAGATCCCAAACCCGCAAGCTCCTTGTAATTTTCTTTAATTTAAGAAAAACAAGTAATTTATTTAATTATAGCCTCATTAGGAAAGAAAAGAAAAAAAAAAAACCCAGATAATTCTTTAGTTCAAAAACTAGTTTTTAATTTATTTTTCTAAACAATGTTGCCAATAAAACATCAGTAAATCAAGAGTTCAGTACTGTACCAAAAAATAAAAGCACAGAATCGTAGGATCATTAGGGCTGAAAAAGACCTCTAAGATCATTGAGTTCAGTTTTTAGCTCAGCATCACAATGTTCCCCATTAAACCATGTATCCATGTGCTGCACCCCCAATCCTTTTGAACATTTCCAGGAATGGTGATTGCTGAACCACCTACAGCTGGCCTCAGCCATTAATGCAGCCTGCCCAGATCCCTCTGTAACACCTTCCTACCCTCCAGAAGGTCCTGTTGAACTTTACGTCATCTTCAAACTCTCTGAGGGTGCCCTTAGTTCCCTTACCCAGATCTATAAAGATATTAAACAGAGAATTGGCCCACAAACTGTGTCCTGGGAAGCACAATTTATGACCATCCACCAGCTGGATTTAACTCCATTTGCACCCATTCACAGAAAGAGTAAATTAAATTATAATATTGTTACAATTCAGGAAACCCTAGGAATGTTTTTATAAAATGCTTATTAAAATCTAAAGATATTGAAACTAAAAATAATTGATCAAAATAAGAAAAACTACCATTTTTTCCTCCATTTGGTTTGATGAAAGATTTGCATTTTCCAAAGAATATTACTAAAAATGCAGGATAGTAAAAATTTCTAGTTCAGTAAGCAATGTTACACTTCATTGAGTTCTCTGAAATAAGCCTACCTTTAATTTCCATGTATGTTTTTGGACAGAAAGAGTGACTTAGCATTTCTGGATTGGTTTAACAGCTTGTCTGTGTTTGTATGTCTAATTTAATTTCATTTCTCTGACCTATACATTTGCTTTAATTGCTTTATTTGCTGTGTGAAGCTAAGAAATAAAAAATCTTGGTAAGTCTTAGATTTGGCAGACTTAACTTTGTGATCCCAAGGAAGTCATCAAAATTCACTCACTTAAAAATTTGTTAAATGGAGCAATAAAAACAAAGTTTACCTATTTAAGGACTATTGGGTTTGCAGGGCCAGGTTTTGCTAGCAGTGGGACTACAGTGGTGCCTGCGAGAAGATGCCAGAAGCTTCCTTCACATCTGGTGGAACCAATGCCGGCTCCAGGACAGACCTGCTGCTGTCCAAGGCTGAGCCCATCAGAGATAATACCTGAAGTGTGTCCAGGGAAGAGAGAAGTGACAATATGTGAAGCGACAGACCTGCAGACACCAAGGTCAGTGCAGAGGAGGGGCAGGAGGCGCTGCAGGTGCCAGAGCTGAGGTTCCCCACAGCCCCTGGTGCAGCCCATGGTGAAGCAGCTGTGCTCCTGCAGCCCATGGAAGTTCACAGAGATGCAGATATCCACCCTCAGCCTGTGCCTGAGGACCCCTGCGCCAGAGCAGGTCGCTGCCCAAAAGAGGACTGTGACCCTGTGAGAAGCCCATGCTGTAGCAGGCTCCTGGAAGGGACCTGCAGACCTGTAGAGAGAGGAGCCCGTGGCAGAGAAGGTTTCCTGGTGAGACTTGTGACCCTTCTGGGGACCCTTTTGAGCAGGCTTTCTTTGAAGGACTGTAGCCCTTGGAAAGGGACCCACATTGGAGCAGTTTGTGAAAGAGCTGTAGCCTGTGGGAAGGATCCTATGCTGGAGCAGGGCAAGAACTCCTCTCCCTGAGCAGTAGTCAAAAAACCATGTGATGAACTGACAACCACTTCCCCATCTCCCAGTACTACTAGGGGAGAGGAGATAGATGCTGGGAAGGAGGGATGGGTTCAGGGAAGGTGTTTTTAATATTTGTTTCACTTCTCATTATCCTACTCTGTTTTTGACTGATAATAGATTCAATTGATATGCCCAAGTCAAGTCTGTTTAGCCTGTAATAGTAATTGATGAGTTATCTCTCCCTGTCTCAACTCATAAGCCTTTATATCTATTTTTTCTTCCCTGTCCAGTTGGGGAAGGGAATGATAGACAGCCTTGGGTGCATACCTGGCATCCAGCCAGGGTCAACCTACCACAGACAGTTTCATAAAGTATCTGTATAAGGGTTTGTGAAGTCATTCAACAGTAGGATGATGAATGATGTGTAAATAAGAAAAAAGTCCTTTTATAAATTAAACACCAGTTGAAAAGTATAAAATAAATAAAAGTTATGTTTAGTAATTCAGGGTGATTTCCAGCAGTGTTTTGTATGCTATTTCAATCAAAAAATTGAAATATCCCCTCAGAGCATGAGGGGATATACAACAAGGTATTAATTCTAAAGCTGTTCTGACTAATCTCATAGCTCCATTTCTTTTCTTCCTAATGTGCTCAGACTCTGAATGGCCAATCTTTCCTCCAAGCCATCAAAATCTCTAACTTCCCAAGTACTTGATTCATAACCTTTCAAGCATGTCCACTCTTCTCTGTTCCAAGTAGAGTCTTAGTTTTGCTACCACATTAAGCTCCCTTTCAACTCCCCAGCCCTCTGCATCCCATCCTCAACTACACAGTACCACTGTGCCACCCCATTTTCATACCCTGCCCTGAAGTTCCTGTGTTCATGAACCTCAACTTTCTTTCCCTCCAAATCCTGTATATTGCATAGTCCACTTCTTCACTTTCTACATAATTTAAAAATGAGTCATGGTCCCATAAATTCTGCCGTTGCTTTCCCACTGATCATGAAAATTTGCTTTTCATTTCCATTTTCCTTACTCCCTGCTTCACCAGTAACATAGACTTGGCTGCTGTAGGACGGATTTACCCTAACAAGGCATTCGCCAAAATTTAGTTGGATGCAAGCAACAGCACAGAAACTGAGATCCAAGAACAAAATGGGCAAAAGGACAGACTTTGCCCAAGAAACTGTTAGTTGTTCTTTTTCTTTTTTACTGACATGACTTAAAGAAGGGAGAAAATTGTAATTTTTTTCAGTTGGACAAATCTGAAGGTGATGGTACAGACTTGCAGAAGGATTTGAAAATGTTATATGAGTAGTATCTGCTGATGGAATTCAGTGTTGATAAGTGCAAGGTAATATGCCTGAGGGAAAATATGACAGAAAGTTAGCTGCTGCTTCTCGTGTAAGTGATCCTGAAGCTACTGTTGACAGTTCGCTGAAAATTTCAACTCAGTGTTCAGCATCAGAGAGATGAACAATATATTAAATAACTATATATACTTTAAATAATTAATAATGATAATTATATTATAAATATTATTACATATTAATTAACATATGGTTTGTAAGCAGTTTCAGTTCTTTCTGCAATTCTTATTACCTTTATTTTCATCAGTAAAAAAACTTTAAAAGAAAGAAGAGATTTTCTATCAAAATTATTTCCTACTTTGGGACGTGGGGAGGTTAGCATTTCAACTTATGAAAATGAGTTATGTCCGGGACACTTTGGTAGAGAGAGTTAAAATCATTAATTAATGGAACAAGTGGATAGTGATTATTTCTCATTATCCAAAAAATAACTAATACCTAATGAAATTATCCAGTACCTGATAACTCTTTTAAGCACAAGCATAAAAGCACTTTCGTGTATAATTAGCTATGATAATTTATAATAGAAATATGTCTTGGATACACGTTTAGCTTGGCAATATTTAGTCATAAGCTGGCTTTGGAATGATAACCCATGGAAGATTTATATAGTATATGCCCTATTTCCTATATCATTAAATTAAACATCTACCACTGAGTAGTGTCAGAAGAATTTGAAGAATTAAAAAATGCTCCAGAGTTTTGCAAGTTCTGCTGCTGCTCTCCCACTGATCACACAAAAGATACATTAGCTTAAAAAAAAATAAAATCCCAAAACCCAAAAAAAAACCCACACCCTTTCCCTCTCCCCTCCAGCCCCCAGGATTATTTATTTCTTTCCATTTAATGTTAAGAGCTTGGCATAATCCCACTCAAAAGATCAAATATAAGAAATAGCATAAGTTTGACCTGTAGACCTATGGAAATTAAGTTAATAACTTGGTGTGTATTTTTCACAGTGATTTGCAGATGGATTGATATGAAACATTTCTTTTTTCCTCCATTTTGTTATTTATTGCACAGTTGGTTTTACTAGCCCCAACTGGACCCAGGTTCCTAGCACAGTTATCTTTTCCAGGATCAGAATGTGCCATGAAATTTATTTCAAAGAAAGCAGCAAAATCATGCAAATCTTAGATGCTTGCCACAGCTCCCCCTACCAAAAGAAGAGAGAAATTCTAGGAGAGAATTTCAGCAAAGAGAAACTCCATCAAAAAAGGGAAAAAAACCCACCAAACCCTTACTGGTCCATAACTAGACCATTAACTGAAAGTCTCCTGGAAAGTACCAAGATAATATCAATTTTTTTTTTTAATTTAAGAAATAAGAAGATGAATTCCTGAAAAAGTATATGTTTTTGACACTACACAATTTTTTTCTAAAATTACAATGTAATTTACTTTTGAAACCATAAAATTATGATATGAATGGTAAAGTTCATATGT
Source organism: Ammospiza nelsoni (assembly GCF_027579445.1). Classification (NCBI taxonomy): domain Eukaryota; kingdom Metazoa; phylum Chordata; class Aves; order Passeriformes; family Passerellidae; genus Ammospiza; species Ammospiza nelsoni. The sequence goes on along the minus strand of NC_080634.1, from coordinate 75,454,286 downwards.
AAGCATGAAGCTGGTGTGAAACATCAAAGCCATAACACTATATTATGATGCACAAAAAGGCCAGAACAAAGGAGTAAATGTCAATTGATAAACCAGAGACAGAAACCGTGGCTTTGCATCAGGTTTGCAGATTTTTGGTTTCATAAGCAAAATACAGTTTCTATTAAAATGAGTGTCTTTCCAATTACATCAACAGACACTGAATTAAGCCTCAAGTCCAGAGGTTTTAAGTATATAATTTGTGATATACTTGTATATTTGTGACTTCTGTGACATAGTTTCACATCTAATCTATAAGTGTTACTCTTTAGGAATTTATGATGACATAAATAAAATTAATAGGTCTAAACACATATAAATATATTACAGATACAAATAAGCAAGAGGAATAATCCAGGTAAGAATCAGTAAGAATGCTGTATTATTATGTCAAATGAATATATATTTTTCACAGCTTATTATCACACCATTTTTGTATAACTGCTAGAATTTCTGAAGAAATCATAGAATTCAACAGAAATTTTCTAGAATTTATAAACAAATTGGCATTTTTGAAGGAAAGATCACTAGAAACATAAGCATATCCTCTAACTTTATATGTCAAAATAAAAATGTTTTCCTAGTCAATCTTTCTTTTTCTAGATGAAAATTAACCTTTTTCATGTAGTTTTTTCTCCTCTCCTAGATCTAAAGGATCAAATCAATATGAAATTTGTTAATTTAGGAAATTTCTACATTTAGGGAAAATTTGACTGTTAACAAAAAAAAAAAAAAAGAGGGGAAGAAAAATAGGAGAGCATGTGAAAGAGAGAGAAAGCAGGTCTTTGAATGAAATAAAATGGGTAAGTTTCAGAGATAACTAGTTTATGCCATGTGGCTGCTAAGAGTGCAGTGGGGATTTAGAGATTCAGGGGAAGAAGAGAAGGATGTGCAGTCAGGTTTAGTGAGCTATATAATCTACTTAAAGTTTGATTAGGAATTCTATTGTATCTGGACAGCAGGCAGACTGCCTCATAGACAAGAAGGAAAGCAATGGGTTCTTAAACTTTGATGTGGCAGCACTCCCATTGTTGTCTCTTTTATATTAATGACATGGAGGCAACCATGATAAGTCTAAATGGGGAGAGCCCTGATTGGCTTAAGTGAACTTCCAATCTATAAAGCCCCTATAGTCTCCCTGTCCGCTGGATTTCTATAGCAACAACTGAAAGGCAGCAGCACACTGATGAAAAAAGTAGCAAAACCCTCTCCTGCAGGTATAATTTGTTCTTATCTTAACTCCAGTTCTCTTTCAAAGATCACTCTTTTTCTGTTGGAGGATGTCAAATTCTGTTTGCTTCAGAGAGGGGAGTAAAACAGTCATGCCTACAGTCCTGACATAACATACACTCCAGAACACATATACAGACAAATGAGTATCTGTATTCGATGCATGCATTTTGTAAATACATCTTGTACCTTATTACTTGTTTATTGTAACGTCCTCAGACACTGGCCATTACCTATACCCACAGCATTAACCTATGACCTGTAACTGAGGTAAATTCAAAGGATTATTTTCCCAAATAATCATCTGGCTTTTCTATAAGTACTTGAGATTATGTGTTATGAAAATATTTTAGAATAATGTGATTCTAATGTAACTTCTACAAGAAGGTTATAAAAGAAAGATGTTTAAAGGAATATGTGAAATCTGTAAAATTTGGAACAAATTCAGTAATTCATATATTAGTGAATTTCTCTGTATTAACTCCACATAATAATCTCTACACTGTCTCAGATTGTTTTGTAATTATGCATACAACTACTGAAACATTTTTCTATTTATTTCACACTGTAGATACAGCTGCATTCCACAAGTTGCATTAAATGCTTATTTGCCATTAACATTGAAGATTATAAGTATGCTGTGCTTTAAACTTACTTCACATTATTACTCTGCAAATGATATATTACAATGTTGTCATCTTACTGCAGGGGTTCCATACTGCTGTCTCCTTACCACAAGAGTTTCATACCTTCTTGATGCTTTCTCGTGGGCACCTCCTCAGAGCACGGACTCTTTCTTCCTCACAAAGCAGCCAACTGACCCCAGTTCCCTTCTCACCCAGCCACCCCACTCTTTTATAGCACTCTGCTTCTCACTGGTTACAGCTCTGGCCTGCTAAAGTCAGGCCTGCTCCTAATCTTTGATAATTGGCCCAGCTGCAACTCCTTAGGGGTAAGATTACTGTCTACACTACCTTTATTTTGTTATATTCTATCCCCCTACATTACAAAATATTTACAAATATTTCTTTATTTTATAACATAAAATACATTTATGTTATATACTCTGTAAATAAAATAAAGAGAAGTTCAAGGTCATGGCCTAAACATAATTTTATTCTAACCCTGCATATGTAGTAACAATACCTATATTCATTCATGTCATCAACATCATAACAACCGATGCTGAAACATTTTAATACAAGAAAGAAGGTGCTATAATTATTTGACTTCCCAACAATTTCTATTTTTCCTGCAGCTTTTTACAATACTTTCATTTTTTCCCTCTAAAGTATATTTTATTCCGAGTGCACACAAGATGATTGCATCATTTATACCATAATGTGTTCTTGTTATCATCTGATTCAAACAGATTTTTACTTTCTGTATTTATGTCAGAGAGAGATGGTGGATTGACTGTGAAATCCTTGAAATGATGACCTGAATCTGACATAGATTTAAGTAGTTTTTGTAGTTTTTAACATAAATTTATATAAGTTTCCATTAAATCAAATTGCTTAAGAAATACAGGAACAGCATGTTTTACTCCTGCATAATATCCTATGTTCATCAAGCTTCTGTCTATCAGAAGAAATTTTTCTTGATTATGTTTAGGGACAGAACTTCAAAAATCAAGATAGATGCAGATGGAGGAGAGCTTTTGAGTTATTTTACTATACTTTATTGTTGATGGGTTTTATCCATTATATCCACTGGATATTTATTTCACTACTACAAATTTTTATTTTCCCTCCCTTCCAAATACCTGAAGAAATTACCAGTCAATTTTTTGCTGACTGCTGGGCACCACCAATTTTAGACTTGAGGTCCCAAATAAATTAGGTAGACAGTACAATAATCCAAAAATACATTTCAAGAGGAAAAACTGAATTGCTTCTTTAATTAATTATCATAAGTTTTAATGAGCATAAGATCTAGTTACTCTGAACTCTGCTCTACATTTCAGAGATGGTAAAGAAGGCTCCTAATTACAGCACATTTTTACTTCTTCCGCATATCTATATTCTGCTGCATGAATTCATTGAAAGAAGATGCAATTGACTTCAGACAGTATATAATATTTTCTTTCATTTCAGCAGACGTTCATAGCTATGGAAATTACAGACCAGAGAAGACAGAAAAGACATGATCAAAACATATCTTAAGCCCTGAGGTCTTCAGTGCTTTGGAAGTAACATAAATTCCTGTCTAGTCATGCTAAAATATATCAGCATAGAATTCCAGATCAGCTCTGTGTCTCAGAAAAGATATGATCTAATAGCTTTTATGGAACACTCTTCAATATTCATGTTCAGAGCAGCAAATCTATTTGCAGCATCATGGACACTTAAACACATAAAGAAAAATGGCACAAGGAGATAAAACTGAAATAATACTATTCCAAGTCATCAAAGAATCATTATGGGAAGAAAGGACAAACAGTTCAAATAGATAACTATGAGGCATAGCAGTGCACTTTTCCTTGCTGAATATTTGACCAGGGTGATTAGAAAAAGTGTGTCAGGGACAGGAGAGAGAATCTGGAGAAATCTCTGCAGTAGAAAATGTTTCCATTTGTGGTTGGGTTGACCTTGGCTGGACACCAAGTGCCCACCAAGCCACTTTATCAGCTGGAAAGGGGAGTGAAAATATGATGAAAGGCTTGAGATAAACACAGGGAGAGATAATTCAGCAAGTACCCCCACAGGCAAAATAGACTCCACTTGGAGAAATTAATCTAACCTATTGTCAATCAGAAGGCGAGTAGGATAATGAGAAACAAATCCAAATCTTAAACCACCTTCTTTGTACCCATCCCTTATACTTGGGCTCTGCCTGCCTTCCTGTTTCCACCTCTCTGGGTCACATTTACTGTTAAATAAAAGCCATACCATTGGCTTAGGCATATGGTCTTTTTTGCACCTTAATTGCGGCCGAGGCATCACTTATAATCGAATCAGAACTGTTTGTCATATCCATGAAGTCAGAGGACAGAATCAAGTGGTGCTTTTCAATCTGCAGCTATTGAATCAGTATTGCTTATATGAAAAACATAATTAAGTGCTAATTACAATTCTAAAGGAACAAAAAATATGTTAATCATGACACAGCAGAAATTGACATGCTGTAAGTCCCTAAATAGAAACATTATGTTTATAGCTTTCCTCAATGTGATATAGAAACAAAAGATGAATTACATAAAATACAGAATCAACAATTCTTGAAGAAAATGGGAGGCAAAAAACATTTTGGAAGTGATGAAATACAGTAAACTGAAACAACATGAGATTGAAACAGAAAAGGTTTGCTGTATTTTCTTTCCAGAAAGTAGAATTTGTGCAAATTAATTCCTTGTGTTCTCTTGGTATTAGAAGGATACATAGAACAAGATTAAGGCATAGTTAATTCATAGAAAAGCAGAAGAACTATAAGGAAAATGTCCTTTGTACATTTTGAGGTAATCATAGCAACACAAATCCCCAAACCAGCATGATATCTGATGGCATGTATTGGATGTGTCCTCCCTCTTCAGGGTGAGAAATTGTGAAGAGCAGCTGCAGTGATGCTGAGAATTATTTTAAAATTGCAGTCATTCAAAGGAAAATCACTAAGAGAATTCTCAGATTGTAAAGAAAATAGTTAATGATCATCACAGGATATATGGCTTACATAGGAAACTGGGAAGGCATTTATTTGGAGAATTCAGAATGACAGTGAGGAAGAAGCATCCATTAATTTGTGAAGTAATGGAATTTTTCATCTTATAGGGAGTTTAGATTATGTTACTTAAAGGACCTAACCTGCTTTAGCATGGGACAGTTGCTCTGGAGTTTATTCCAAATATCTTTGGAAGTCAACAAAACAATGCAAAGGACTATTAAAAAAAGAAATTTCATATTCTAGCTGCTCATGTTTCAAGGGTAAAGCATAGTTTTGTCTGTCTGCTTATGACAAATGGCAACAGGCTCATGGGAGCTTCCATTTTGTCTACAAGACATATTAAAGCAGAGTTAGTTTCATTTTAGGGTAGTTGTTGCAGTCTTTTCTGAGGAACTAATCAAACTGGTTCACATTGTTTTAAGTCTGCATATAATGGGATGGATGATATTTCTTTCACATGATGAAACAAGCTGACCTGGAGTGTGCTCCAGGATGAAGAGGAGTGAAAGCAGGTGCAATGGGAGGACATGGGTGCCAGACCCAAAGGAATTTGAAGCCTGTTGGAAATATCTTGGGGAACAATGCTAATACTTTCATAATAAAACAGAAAGAATTAAAGTGGAGATCTAACGGCAAGATATGTAATGGAAACAGTATTTACAGTCATTCAAATTAATTCCTGCATTTTGTTCTTTCAAATCACAAGAGACTGCAGGTTAGGCTAGTGATGAAATCTGAGTTCAGACAAATCTTAGTCCCTTCCACTTTCTCAGGGGACATCAAACAAAGGTTTCTGTGTACATTTTGGATAGAATAAGGAAAACTGAGCACTTTCTGGCCTTTAGCCAACCTCTGCTGGGTGTTAAATGTATTACAGTTGAGCTTGGAGGACAAGCAGCAGGACTCTGAGCATTCAAAGTAAAGCAAAAGGAGAAGGCTTCAGTTGTGCTCTCTTAAAGACCTTGGCCTGGGCTGCCCACATGACGGGTGAGAAGTCCTCTTATTCCTAACTTCTGCATAATGCTTTGAATTGAAGAGTGCAAGGAAGTGAGTGTAGAACATTTTACCTCTGATAAAGAAATCAATGAGCAATTTAATAAATGTTCTTCATGTGATGTGTCTGCCCCCTGGGGTTGTCACAGAATAGCTTTTTTGAGAAAGAAAAATGATAGATCTTACTGAACTTGGAAACCATACCAAAGATCTCTTTTTTCAAGTAATTCAGATAAAAAAGGCAAAGCACCATTGGTTGCTGCAATTTATCACTGATGAGTTTGTGTCTGGAAAAGGAAAAAGAAGTCCATGTAATATTGTTGAAATAAGTTAGTCCCTCAAAATCATAACACTGTTTTAAACATTAGAAAATGAATGTTACTCTCAAGGTTTAGGTATAGCAGTTTGGAATCATAAATATATTAACTTGTTGATGAAGCATTTTTCTGGAACTGTATTGGCCCATCCTGCCTCCTTCCTTTTCTAACATGATCTTTTCTCCAAATCACAGAAGTGTATTTTCCTCCTGCTAAGAAGCAAATGGAAAGTGAGGATATGAGAAGATAGAGCAGATTGCAGTCATCAGGCACAGGGCTTGCTCAGACAAGTGTACTGACCAGCCACACTTTCCAACCAGACACTTTTATACCCCATTCTGTTTCTTCCTCCTTTGCTTCCTTCTGTTCTCCCTTCTCAAGCATATTGCCTCATTAGTTGAAACAGTCCAAAGAGCAATCTGAACCCTCAGGTTCTCATCCTTACCATTTTCAAAGTCGTTGTTTGCTTGCAGTTTTGTGATCAAAAGATCAATTCACACACTTAAATTTGTGTGCCTGACAAATGTTTCCTGTCTTTTTCTCTAATTTGTTTTTTGTCAGATCTCCAAATGTTTTGTTTATCATATCCCTTTTCCTTGATGCCCCTTTTGAGAAGGTTGTGATCAGAAAATCTTACTGAAATAAACATTTCCATATTGAACATACCATTAATAATGAATTTGACTGGCTAGGTTTGGTTGTCCCTCCCTCATAACCTGACAATCAGGACTGTCTCTGTATGTTCTTGTGCATGGTTTTCCTACTTTCTCATTATCCATTTTAGCACTGAAAATATCCTTGGCCAGACACTCTTAAAAGAGCAGAGGCTTTCTCCTTCCCCTTGCCCATCCATAGTTCCACGTCATTTGTGGCCCTGCCTTTAGCAACATCTCTTCATCGCCCTTCTGCCAGTCCCCTTGTGATCCAAAGCTGGGTCTTGTAAGTACTCCTTGGTATTGTGTATATTTTCTAGCCTTGGTCAGTAATTTCTATTATGAAAAAACAGGTTATTTTGGTTCAACCCCAGCTGGAAGCCAAGCACCAAGCAGCTGCTCTCTCATTGCCCCCTAAGCAGCATGGAGAGAGAATAAGAATGTAAGTGAGATAAAGAAGCCAAATGAGTTGAGATAGAGAGACAGTTTAATAAGTAAATAAAAGAGCTGCACAGGCAAGCAAACCAAAACAAGGTATGAATTTGCTCATTCCCATCATCAGACTGTTGTTCACCCATCTCTAGGAAAGCAGGGCTCTGTCACACATAGCAGTTATTTGGGAAGATCAACACCATAACTCCAAACATTCCTCCTTCTTTTCACCAACTTGTTTTCCTGGGCATGACACCATGTTTAATTTTCATGACTGTGAAATATCATCACTCTTTTATACTTTTTAATAGCTGAATTTTATAGTTTAAAATATATTTTTATTTTTTTACTTTTCTCATTAACAAAGAAATTAAAAATAGGGAATATTACAGATTGTATTATTTACATATACATGTACATATAGAAATATACTATATATTTTGTCACATATAATGATCACATGATCATTTTTTCCAATATTTCTTACTTCTTTCTTGTAACTTATACTGGAGGATAACAAATTTTATCCAAACAACAAATTTTAATTAAGTCTTCTTTTCAAAAGCCATGCAAGAGTCACGCTGTAAGAGACACATTGAGTCTAGCTCTGCTCCTTGCAGCATTACCTAAAACTTAGCCATATAATTAACAGCCTTCTCCAGATGCTCCTTGAACTTTTGTTTTGCGGAGAAAAGAAAACCCCACAACTTTGTAAAAGTTGTAAAGTTGGTATGTTTATTACAGCGCTGGACGCATGCAGAGATTGCTCTCCTCAAAAAAGGCATGCCTGCCTCTGAGAACTTCAGATCTCCTTTTACCCCCTCTCAAATACATATGCATACAGTTTCACAATAGGTTCATACATATTCATTTTTATGGGTTTTGCGTGACTTTTACCACTAGTTCCTTTTATCAGAAAGAATTCCGAGGCCAGGCTGACTTGCCCTTACAGCAGTCCCTGTCTCTCTCTATCATCTTCTGTCTCCTCCCCTTTATCTCTGTCCTTCGCTGAAGTAACTTCACTGAGCTTCACTGAGCTTAGGCCTTGCAGTCTGGCTAAATAACTACGATTTCTAACCACAGACTCAACTCAAAAATGTACATTTCACCTAAATTAAAATGGATTTCTATCCTGCAAAACTTTCACTTTGCCTCACTTTGACCATCTTGATGTCACAACCTCTTTCCTGGGGAGGCTGTTCCAGTCACTGATCACCCTCTCAGCGAAGAAACTTTTCATTACATCCAATCTGAACTTCCCCATTGCAGCTTCCTTCCATTTCCTTCCCCAATGCACCTTCCTTTCATTTCCTCCTGTGCTGGTCACCAGAGAAAGATTAGCACCTCCCTCTCCACTTTCCCCCTTGAAGAAGATGTAGATTGCTATGAGGTACCCAAAACTGCCCACAGCACTTTACTCTGAAACTCAATTAGGTCAAATTCCGGGTCCTGCATTCAGGGAGGAATAACCCCATGCACCAGTTCAGGTTGGGGAAAGCATTTGTGGAAAGTCTGATGGAAAGGAACTCTGCAGAGAAGGACCTGGGGGTCTTGGAGAAAAACAAGTTGCCCTTGAGTCAGCAGTGTGCCAAGAAGGCCAAGAGAATCCTAGAGTGAATTAAGAAAAGCATTTCCATCTGTTTGAAGGCAGTGGTCCTGTTCCTCTACTTAGCCCTAGTCAGGCCACCCTGGAGTGCTGTGTCCAGTTCTGGGATCCTCAGTACCAGAGAGAGATGGAGCTCCTAGAATAGGTCCCATGGATAGCAACAAAGATAATCAACAGACTGAGCATCTGTCTTATGATAAAGGAGTGAGGGAGCTGGTCCTGTTCATCCTCAAGAAAGATGTCTGAGAGGAGGCTCACCAGTGTCTATCAGTATCTGAAGGGAGGGTGCCAAGGAGATGGAGCCAGGCTGTTCTTGGTGGTGCCAAGCACCAAGAAGACAGGAGATGATTGGCAGAAATTGACATACAGGAACTTCAATCTGAACATGATGAAGAACTTCATTACTGTGTGAGTGACCTTGCACTGGAACAGATTTTCCAGAGAGGCTGTGGAGTCTTCTTTTCCTGGAAATATTAAAGATTACCTGAATACAATCTTGTGCCATGTGCTCTAGGATGACCCTGCCTGAGAAGGGAGGTTGGGCCAGGTGGACCATGGTGGTCCCTTTCAGCCTGACCCATTCTGTGGTTCTGTGAGGGGAGGCCACACCAGTGTAGTGCAGGGCAGGACCATCACCTTGCCTCACTGGCTGGAGATTCTGTGTCTGATGCACCCCAGGACAGGTGGCCCTTTGGGCTGATGAGGAACCCTGCTGACACACCGCCAGCAAACCCACAGGTATCTCTCCATGGGGCTGTTCTCCAGCTGCTCGTTCCACAATTTTTATATATTTGTATGTATTTCCAGAGAATCAAGTATTTGTTGCAGCTGTATGTAGCTTATCTGTGAAACAGAATTCTGGAGGAGCTCAGATGATGAATCTAAAATCAAATGTACAATTAGAATATAATTGCTTCCAGTGCATTTAATCAGGGAGCTCATATCTCTCATATAGAAAATAAAGAACATGTGTAATAAAATTCCTAATATCAAATTTGAAAGATTAAAACCAAGCAGATTTCTCTTTCATTTTTTCTCCCCAAAGTTTCATATAATTTCAACTAGACAAATAAACTCTAGATGTATCAGTTTAATTACTATACTCATTATTCAGTGCAACTATATTATTCAATTAAATTGAAATTAAAACTAAATTGAAATTACAATCTGAATAAACTACTGCAGGAAGCTATAAGTCATATTGTATTTGTGCTACACTTCTGCAGCATTTCATTTAAAATTCACATGAAAATATAATTAAATCAGTATTAGTAACTTACTTTAGTTTTAGGTTAATCATATTTTAAAGGAAACCCAAGAAGAAACAGGAAAATCACAATTAAGTCAGCACTTTATTTGCAGGTCTAAAGGCAAGTCCTTAGAGTTGGGGTTTCTTCAAAGACTATGCTTTCCACGTGTCTTGCCTGTTATAATGAAAGTGAAGAAAGTAAGTAATGTATACAAGGACAAGTTTTAGATGTTTGTTGATGGTTTGGAATACCCTCATGTCTCATTACCAGATGATTGCAAAGCAAACTGCTCCTCAGTGTAATATCAAAATCTCATATAAAAAGATATCCAAATGGTTGTTGGGATGTCTTCAGCTTTATGGAATATAACGTCTGTTATTATTCCCTGTTAGGAGGGCTTATTTCTTGATTGTTAGCATTATAGGAAAATATTATTATACATATATGTGTGCATATATACATATATATATATAGTAACACATCAAATCTCCAGGTTTACATTTGACACAAGGCAGTGCACATCAGGCCATATATTTACACTGCGCATCTTATTTATAATCAGCCCAACATGCAGGTTATTTTACAGTTTATGAATCAAACATTAAATACATGTTTTGCTGGAAATTTTTTTGAAAATATTTATTTAAGCTAAATTAAGAAAAGGATTTATGATTATGTCTAAAACCAATTTTATTAGGGAAAGCTAACTTAAAATGTATGCTTAATATTTCAGGGTGAAAATTATAGAGTTTTTATGGGGTTGTAAGCTATTCCCATCAAGGCACAATCATCTCCAAAATGAATTTGTGTGGAGCAGCACATGCAACAATTGGAGTGGTACAGCTGTGAGGGAGTAATTTACTTGTTCTACCTCATACTGATTTAATATAACAAGAAAGATTCTGTGACTGCTCAAGTATACCTCCAGTGGTCTTCATGCATAGAGGTGATGAACAACCAATCTTCAAAACTAGTTTTGATATAACTTCTTTCAATGAAAACCTAATGTTTAACAAAATGCATTTAATTTATTAAATTGTAGTTTTTGTTTCAATTTCTGAGAAGAAAAAGAAGTTAGGTGTACTTTAAGCTGGCAAATTACTCTAACAGTTAATGTAATGAGATAAAGACTAATATACAACTTTTTTATGTTAGCAGAAAAAACAAACTGCTGAACTGATGGTCTTCTCTGGAGAACTGTTGTTTACCACATGCAAAAGTTCAATTTTCTTTTCATTTATGAGGCATTTTCTTAACATTCTGAGACATAAGAAGAAGCAGACAGCTCTTCAGAAACCTGGGACTATGGATTTATTGCCATGAACCCCAGAGTCTCTTTTAAGAAAATCCCACCATTTCTTTTTCATCTGATCATTTAAGTGATCTTTGATGACAATGCAGAGTATGCAAGAAAAAAAAATGTAGTGAAAACATAAAAAACCAGAGAGTATGCCAGATGGCATTTGTTATCAAAGCAAAACATGAATGCAAGAGAACAGCTACTGAAAGTTCATGATCTGTGTTTTTAAAAACACCTTACAATACTAAACCAGAACAGCATTGCTAACACCTTCCATTATTAATGAGCATGCAGCTCAGAAAAATTTTCTATTGTTGCTTTCAAATACAGATTTTTAAAAAAATGTCCAGCAGACACTTTTGAATTTAATATATGAAGGAGAACGTTTTTCTAGGGAGTTATATATGGGATGGATGTACTTATTCACAAGGAAAGGATGATCCTCTTAGCTACAAACATAACTTTAAGAAAGAGTTTCTTCTCTTACACACCATAATCATTTAAAGACAAATACATCTGAAACCCTCTGCCTCAAGCTTAAGTGCCTGATTTAATATTAAATCTACTCAGTCAAGACTTCCCCTGTCCCTACTGTTGGCAACCAATACTTTTTCTTTGTACTTGTATAGCAGCTGTTTTTCTGGTGACTGAGAGGAAAAAAGACCTTTTCTCTCAAAGCAGTTGTCAACATTTCATTGAGCCTTTGGTAACACAATTCTTACAACTGTTCTTGCAGTCGCTGGCAATTCTTAATGAATGACAGAAGAATTATTTAAATAAAACTGCTGAGTACTTCAGTTGAGTGTTAGAAAAACTCACAGTTACAGAAAACATTTGCTTGGAAAATAAGCCATCACTTTCCTCAAATCAATAATTATAATTAAATTACTATAAAATGACGCAGCCAGTCTTTCTCTTCCATCAGTTTGCTTACATTATGGAAAAAAAAAAGGTTACTTCTAAATTATAACAGATTAAGGAAATAACCTTTATATTTCTAATAATTTACATCTGTTAATATTCCAACAGTACAGTAAGTAAATTATACTGTATTGTATGACAATTACTTTTGCTGACATATCCTAGAGTGCCCTTTAGTACAAATATCAGTTTCTATGAGTTGTAAAGATTAAAATTGAAATAAAATTGAGAAAGCAAGTAGGATAGAGGACTACTTATGAAAGACTGTTATGGCAGCCCTGATTCCTTCAAATGTTGGGGTTTTTTTGTTATTGGCTCTGAACACCTTCTAGCAAAAATGATTACAGCAACCAGTTCTACTAGGCTTAATAAATTATATTTTTTTCTGGAGTAATGTCACAACTAATAAAATCAGTGGGACTACTAACATGCTAACTTAGCCTGTGGAGGTCAGGCAGAATCTTATCCATGAGATTCCATTAATTTTTTCTTTTGAACATCTGAACATTATTGGGTGTCATCCCATTTATTCAAGGTGTGACTGCAGTTGCATGCTTTCTATTTCAAAAAAATATGAGGTAAAAAACAAGTGAAAAATGAAAGTCTACAAATTCTATTTATTGATACAGTAATTTCTGTGTTATACTGGATTGATCTTTTGGCATCCGACTACTCTTGGTGAAGATAGTAAGATGATGCTATAACACAAATTTGTAAGTTTCTCTTATGTCTTTGCAGATCCTGCAGTAGAGAAGTTTGCTGAGTTTATTCTTCCTGCATAAAAAAAAAAAAAAAGAAAAGAAAAAGAAAATGTAAAATACAAATAAATGCATTTTAACTGTTATGGTCTGAATCAGGATTTTTTGACATTTTGACATTATAAATGGAGATAAGCTAAAAGTCATTTTCAAATAGGCATGGAATAGTGATCATACAGCCACAGCCACAGAATATCTGTTTACATACTTACTCTATCTATACTATTCCTAACTATAAATTACTGTGATTATGTTGGTTTTGCAACACATAAAACATTTATCTTACTGAAAATCCAGATTTCCTTTACTATGAGAGTGTTTCTGAATGTTGCTAGCATATCTTGCAAAAGCAATTGCCTGAAGACAAGTTGAATAAACACTCTCCTAATGGAAAACCCACATTTATAGTGCACTTGAAGAGTTAGGACAGGGAAAATATGATAAACTACCTCAGATGCTCTTCTTAGTGGATTTCTATCGGCAACTTTTTTTTTATGCATGAAAAATAATTTTTTAATCCCTCACTTGCAAAAATTTTATATTTTTTTATTTTTAGAGGATAAAGATATTATTAGAGACTAGTGTGCAAAGGTGAACATTATTTTAAAAATTATCTTCAGAAGTCAGATGAATATTGTTTAATGAAGTGGTTGAATAATTGGTTCATGAAAGAAATAAATGGTTGCAGTTTAAAAAAATACAACAAAAAATCTAAAGGAAAGGTGACAAACATAGAAGCCCTTATAGGCACAGAATAAATGCTGTACTGATGCTGCACATTTCCTTCTCTTTTGCTCCCACGCCCTAAGGGTAATATCCCAGGGGAGTCCAACTAACTAACTCCTGGGAAAGGTGGAATTTTGCATCCTAAAATTCAGGCTTCTGACTTTACTATTCACTTGACCCATATTCTTCATGATCAGTGTACGATCACTACAGCTCAGGCTGCCTCAAATGAGCAATACCTTCAAATTGAGAGGACTGATGTTATGTTCATAGTAGAAATGAGACCTGTGGTTGGCGTCCAAAAGAGGGTAATTACCGAGCCCCAGTTTCACAAGAAGTACATCTGGTCTGCCCAAAATTGGCTGCTGAGCCTGCACAACTGTGTCTGGTGTAGTTACCCCTGCTCTCTGACAGCTCTGTGTTCAACAGACCCATTACTATTCACGACGGTATCTTCTTATAAGCCTTCCCAAAAAGATAATAGAATATTCACTGCTTGTTATATTCTGAGACATTTCAGATTATTAAGATGGTAGTCTGCCTATCAACAGAGACAGACATTTGCAAGTAAAATCTTTCTACTTTATCCTACCCTATAGTTTGACCTTGGATGACATTTTATATTTTATATTTTCTTCAATATAAAATATGGGCATCATAGAGATACCTTCGATAATATTTATGAAGGCAGTTCTATTTTTTCTTACGTATTAATATAAAAATTATTCAAACGTCTCAGATATCTCCGAGTTCTGAAGAGTCATAAGTTTTATCTCTAAGTTTTTCAGAAGAAATCAGTCTTGATGCAATTATTTTATTTCAGTATTTCAAAATAAGAAACACTAATTTTTGTATATTTTAATATTAAAGCATTAATGTTGATAGAATTGCTTTTGAAAAAGAAGAACTGGATGAATAAAGTGGGAGAAAATGGTCTTTTATGTGATATTCCTGCAAGACACTTCCTTTGATGTACTCTCTGATAGCTAAGTTTAATATTATAGAGATAAAGAGAAGATATTAATATGGATATGTGTATATGGATCTGTGTTTACTTGCTGCATAATTTCAATAGGCTCACATATATGTGTCTTATAGTGAAGATATACTAGTATCACTGTATATCCAACCTTACCTTATGGAAGTAAGGAAGAATACCTATGGGAACTTTAGGGAAAAGTAGCTTTCTATGTGGTCACTGCAGAGAATCTCCACAAAAAAAGTCAGATATTTAATGCATTTTCTCTCTACTAACTTTATTGGGAGCTTAGGGCAACCCTGCTGCTTGTTTTAAGTGTCTTATTTTTATACTTAAATAGGTTGCACTGTACATATGGCAGATGGGTCAAGGCTATAAAAAATGTAAAAGAAGTAGTTTTGGCCACATCAGCTTTTCTGTGACAGCTCATTTTTGTGTAGGAAAAGAACCTTTTTCTTCTCCATGCCTTTTTCTCATCCTTTTCTTTTCTATACCCTTTGATTAAAGCCTTAATCAGTGAAGGCTCAACAATTCAGGAATTTCAGTTTTATACTGCTGCAAGGTCCTGAGGATTTAGAAAAGGCTTTTGATGGGAATCACTCATGCATATTTGTGACATTCTCCTAATTCCCAGACAAATCTGTCAGCAATGTGGGGTGTTTTTGAAAAGACAGTGAACATGGGATCGTTAATAATGGTAAACAGTAGAACATGTGAGAGTCATGGGAAATAGGTTATGGTTGTTATGATAATCACACTAACACAAAAATCTGTTGAAAATAAAGAACATATTAAAACAAACACACCTGCTCTCTTATCTATATTAGCTCAGGATAATGCAAGTAAATATAAGTTACATTTTCCTTACTGTGGCCATGTTATGACTTTGGCCTGGCAAAGCCAGAGCCCCCATGAGTACACCTTCTCCCCGGTGTCTGCTGTGAGATGTGGCCAGGAATAAGCAAAGCAGGCTCCAGCTTAAACATAAAGAAAAGCTTATTAACTAAGCTACACACAAACAATTACTAAACTACACACAAAAGAAAAAAAGAAAACACGAGGAAAATGAAAACCTCACAAAAAACACTCTCCCCCTCCTCCCCCCTAAATTCCCAATACAACACATCCTCCAAAATCACCAGTTCTGGGTCCAGCACCACCCTTTAGAATGCTCAAACTTTCAGTTCCTCAAGAGGAGAGGGAGTCCTTCCATGTGTCGTGGTGGCCTTTTCCGTCCTTGTTCCGGTGCTCTCACCACCGAACACGGATCAGGGCTGCTTCCAGGGTTGGCTTTTTAAGGATGCTTTGTCCAGTTCCAGAAAAGCACAGTATCTCACCTTTGGGACATCTGTCCCCCCCATATTTTATATACCCCCTGGGGCCGAGGGGTACCCACACTGAATCTTCTTTGGCTCTAGGACATTCTCCCCCTGGACTCAGTCTCTGTATCTCACGGAAACATGGCTCTGTCCATGGCTACACAAAAGAGTCCAGCATAAAATGCCACTCCATCTTCTCCATTCTTTCAACATCTCTCACTCTCTCTCTCTCTGGTCCAGACCTCCATCACTCGTTCATCTCCTTCGTCCTCCTCCACTCTTATCCCTTGTCTAGGAAGGGTTAATGTTATGTAAGGTTTTCATTGTCCAAAAAGGGTTAAAAACTCCTCCAGGCGGCTGGACTCCTGGCTGCACCCCCCCATCTCCTCAGCCGGGCTGCCTGCTGTCAGCACATGTTTACTGAGTTGCAAGATAACGACACAGGCTGCACTCTCTCTCTCTCTCTCTCTGTCTGTCTCCAAGCAGGGGTGGGGGGAATGGCTGCCCGATGTCTCTTGGGGCTCTTCCTCCACCCTTCCATCCTCCAAGGCCTCCTCCCCCCCATCTCTGTCCAGGCCCAGGCCTACCACATGGCTGCCCCTGCCCCGCCCAGCAGCAGCGGCTGGACGGGGGAAGGGAGATCTGACCTCCGTCCCTCCAAGTCCCAAGAGAGCCTCCCAGGCCCGAAGCTCTGCTTTTAACCCCTGGGTGATCTCGGAGGTGTGTCCTAAAACCCACTGGCTACACCTGGTGCCAATATCAAAATCCAAGCACCCATTGGTTTGACCACAACATCCCAGAATTCCCACTTCTTCCTGGTCAAACCACCACCGGCCATCTGTGTTCAGGAAAGATTTATCTCAGGAAAAGGTGGGAGAAATTTCTCCACGACCAAGTACCTTAGGGACATTTCTTACTTATAACAACATTTAATATTACACATGAGTTGCCAAGAGTTCTGACATTATTAAGCTGCTTAGGGAGTGTGTTGAATCAGTGGACTCTTTGACAGTCTTAGTTGAAATCACTTCCTCTTCACTTTTAAGTCTGTTTTGGCTTCTGGAAGTTTCCATAATAAAAGGAAGAAATAAAAGTTGATCAAAGGTAAGCATTCAAGGAAAGCTTTTCAAAAGCAGATAGTCTGTGTGAGCTTGTTCCTGTGTAAGGAACATTAGGCTGAGCTTGAAAACCTTTGAAAATGTCTACCTGTCTCAGAAACTATGATGTCTTCTAAGTAGTCAGTGTGATTATTTGCCCAAAGGATAACAAAGGCCACTGGCATGACATTATTAATATTCAAACTTAGGTGTTGGAATCTAGATGATGCTATAATAAAAATAATAAATAATGGAAATGGGGACGTAACTACAGATAGTGTGGTTATCTCTTTCTCCAACTTATCAATATGTTCCACTTCCACAAATATGGAAAGTAAAATGTTAATTCATTATTTAATCTAAATATCTGCCTTAAATGGCTGTCATTCCAACCAAGGCAGCACCACAGAAAAATTCTTGTTCTGAACAACATGAAAGCAGCAGGAAAAAGAGGGAAATCAGTGACAGGGGGCAAGTACATTCAAATTAATTGAGAGGGATAATTAAAAATATAGTTGGAAATGTATATAAATAGAAAAAATAACACTAGAAGAATACTACCAAAATTATAGTCTAATAACAGAACATCTTTGGGCTTTGAAAAGTATGAGATATATTCTGATATAATTACAACTCTGAGAGAGGCTTATGACTCTTAATGAACTCTCACGAGGAACAAGAAGAAACAAAATGGAGACCACAAAAAGGTACTTAACTCAGGATCCTTAAACTGATGTTATATTAAAATATAAAATATTGATTAAATATTAATGTAAATAATATAAATATTAATATGAATCCCTAAATGGGAAATAGATTACACTTCTGACCCTGTTCTTCAATGAAGGGAGGTTTTGTGTTGGGTTTTTTTTTTCCTGCAAGACTGTCAGGTAAGCAGGATCCTCTGAATTTATACACAGTGACATCATTATTCTCGGGAGAAAAGGTTTGACCTAAGCAAAGTAATGGATGTTATATGACCACATGAACTTTAAGGTAATTAAACCCCATTAGGGATTAGGTAAATGCTAAAATTTTCAGATGCTTGGCTGTAACTTTTCACTTGACTAGAGACTCAAGATATAGATTCACTGGAAGTTTTATGGCATCATTACCCAATAGAATGCTGAAAGTACATTTCAGCAGCCACAGTTTCTAGTGTAGATTTTACCCATAGCTATCAAAAAGATGCCACTGTGTCTACAGATCTAGCCTCTATGAACTTGTATTAAATAGTCATTGGATAACACATAAAACCAATATAGAGGCATAGATGAAAATATCATCTCATTCTGTCCAAGAATTGTCCTAGCCCCAGATTATAAAGGTTATAACTAGTCTTCTTCATTACTCTTTTCTAAAGCAATTAATCCTTAGGATTGTTATATAGTGAGGAACAGATGCATAGGAATACGTCAAAAAAGAATAACCTGAGAGAACACAGGTTTGTCAAAATCCTGAGAGAACACAGGTTTGACTTGCCTTACAGAAAAGAGGAGTATCCAATAT
The DNA here is from genome assembly GCF_027579445.1 of Ammospiza nelsoni. Taxonomy (NCBI): domain Eukaryota; kingdom Metazoa; phylum Chordata; class Aves; order Passeriformes; family Passerellidae; genus Ammospiza; species Ammospiza nelsoni. The sequence goes on along the minus strand of NC_080634.1, from coordinate 75,435,497 downwards.
CATAAATACATATTCAGTAAAATAAATAATTTTTTGTTTTTGTTACAGGTTGATTTCTTGTGTTTCATTTGATTTTTTTTTCTTTTTGAGGGGGTGGTGTGCTTTTTAACGGAATGAGGTAAACTAGCAGAACAATTTTGTGGTATTAATTATGGCCAAAGATATCAAGTAATTTTAAAGATTAAGATGAATAAATTCTGGATAGTAGGTTTTTAGTATATGTATTTCTGGTTTTGGAGAGTCTTGATGATCAGATTAGGGACATTTCTGATTATTGAGAGTCCCTTTCCTGCATGTTTAACTATGTCATAGAATCATTGCATGTTTAGGATTGGAAAGGACCTTGAAGATCATTTATTTCCAACCATCCCTTCCATGGGCAGGGGAAAACCTCCTCTAGATCAGGTTGCTCAAAACTCCATCTAACCTGGCCTTGTACATTTCCAGGGATGTGGGCATCCACAACTTCTCTAGGCAAGCTCTTCCAGTGCCTCATCACTCTCACAGTAAAGAATCTCTTGCTCAAATCCAATTTAAATCTACCCTTTTTCAGTTAAAAACCATTGCCCCTTGCCCTGCCATTATACACCCTGTTAAAATTTTTTACTCTTTCTTACAATCTTCCTCTATGGGAAGCCTTCATGTCCCTGGAGCCTTCTCCAGCTTAGACAATCTCAGCTGCCTGAACATATCTTCATATGAGAGGTGCTCCCATCATCTGACTATATTCGTGTCCCTCTACACTACAACAGGTTGTTATCCTTCTTATAAGCCCCCAAAGCTGGATGTGGTACTCCAGGTGGGGTGTCATGGGAGTGAAACCTGCTGGCTGCACTTCTTTTTATGCAGTGCATGATACAATCGTGTTCCTGGGCTGCAAGAGCATATTGTCACACACTACACACAGAATGTGACTGCAAGGCTTCTGGGAAAAATAGTCATGTTGGTACTGAATGCTGAAATATTTAGAAGTATGTCTATACATCTAAGTTGTGCTTCTGCCCATGAGATGTAATGGGTGTAGTGGATATGCTTGAAATTGGTTGAATGAGGATGAGCATAGTGAATTATTCACCGTAAGCAAAACAAAGTACTGAGATTATGAACATCCTGCAAATAACATTAAGGTTATATCTACAGTAGCAACATATTTTTCATAAAAAACATCCCTATTCTTCAGTGGGAATTGACTAGTAAATCAAAACCAACTTTATGAGGCCTCTGTATCCCCAGTGTTGGTTGCTTGCTTGCTTTTCCTTTAGAATAGATTTTTTTGATGGCTTAGACGGAACATCAGGCATGCTGTTTGAAGAGATATGGTAGATCAAGCACTTCTGCATTAGGCATTGGAGAGCATTTGAAGAGCACTGGAAGTATTTCCAATTCAGTTTTTTCTGCAGGAAGGATTAGGCTTTTTTGGGGCAAAAAAAAAAACTGTAGAAAAATAACAGTTTACGGTCATCAATTCTCTTTAAAACTGTGTCCAAAATATGACAATGATTGACATGGCATGATCAGGAAAATTTGTTCAAAAATATATTTATGTTCTAAACTACAATTTTAAGTAGATATGGCCTAAGGCAATGTATCTTTGATTAAAGTTTTACGCAATGAAGACAAGTGTTTTGGAGATGTTATTTTCTGAAATTCAGTTCAAAACTGTTATGAACTAATATGCTATGGAACTTGAATTCATTATTTTTTTCTAAGTCTTTCCCTAAGAACTGGCGTTTTTGTCTTTTTTCTTAAAAATGTATTTTATTATTCTATTTAAGCAATTAAAATTTCAAGTAATGAAGGTGCCAAATCCTAGGTATGATTTCTATATCCACTGATAAGCCTGTTCTTGCCTTTCATGGGACAAGATCAAGCTCAAAAATATACTACATCTGATAATGAAAAAAGGGTATGTGAACTAACCATAGCTATGTTAAAGTTTCCATGCCCAGAAATGATTAATTCAATCAATTAGTGTGTTAAAATTTTTCTTCATTATAGTAATGTATGATTCCAAGATATTTTTACTTGTAAACAAAATATTCCAATAGTTGACAGAAAGAAGATATTGAACCAAAAGACAGAGAAATTATGTTTGTATGTTCAGTGATTAACAGGGTGTAGGTCTTCACGTATTGATATAATTGTTATAAGATTAGGGAAAAAACCCTAATCTGAATTAATACATTTAAAAGTTAGAAAATCCTGGCAATTATTTATCCCTGCAAAAGAATTTTGTCAAGAATGTTATAGAATATTTATTTTATCTGTCTAAAATATTGCTTAGTAACTAAGGGTGTGTCTATGCAATATTTAAATGTTCTTCCTTTTTTTGTAGATGGAGAAAAGTGTTAATATTTTTTCTTATCCCAGAGGAAATTTTATCTCAATAAATAATGATTTGATGCCATACATATGCCAAGTACTGGTTAATCTGAATTCACTTTCAGTTTCTAATTAGACATCTGTTAAAGTCTGTAACAGGAAATCTAATAGAGTTGTGTTGTAATTTGTCAAAGAGATTAATGATTCACAGTGTTAAAGTGTCTGTAAATGGAGTTCTTATATGAGTCATTATATAAGTTGAAATTAAACTCTTTTGCTTTTATGGAAAATGTTTCCAACTCGTGTTATTACCAGCAATTATAACATCAAAACATCCCAAAAAGGAAAAAAAATAATTATAAAGCTATTTTTTTTGCCACCATTCTTTAATTGGAACACTTATGCTTAAAGTAACTGCCAAAATTAATGAAAACCATATTCTTTCTCTTTTTTCTTGTTACCATTTTGACATTCCAACATTTTAAATGAAAATATGCATAGAACTAGTAGCTGTACATTTTCCAAATTGATGGGAAAAATTATGAAATATCATTAATTACTTGGGTATTGCAGAATGCATTGCAAATAAAAATCTCATATATTGATCTTATTTATTCTAAGAATTCGAAGTGCAGGATGCATATTATATCCCATAGTCTTTTGCAGTTCTTCAGAAGTCAGCAAAAACTCAGTGTGTCAGTTAAGTATCACAGCTGAGTTAAGCAAGTTTTTTTTAATTGCCTTCAAATTTAAAGCATTTTTCAGTGTTTTCATTTGTGCCTTATTTTTCTTTGGGTTTTATATTTTAAGAGACATTCTGGAAGATAAGGGAAGAACATTTCCTTTGCCAAAATAAATAAGCAAGTAAATAAATAAATATATCTTATATGTCAAAGAAATTGCCATGGGTTTTTAGAGCCCAGTGACTTAACAATAAGTTATTGGGTGAAAAAAATGTTGACAATCTCTTTCCTCACTTTGCAGAGGAAGCCATTCATGTTCCATCATGTGAAATTCCCTTCACATGTCTTAGAAGGCAGATGGTATTCAAGATTTTCTCCTGATGCCCTCAAAAGTAATGTCTTTTTCTTACACTGTCTAGCTTTTATGTGGCAATACCTTGTACTACTTGCCAGGCAGATGGGTTGTGCAAAGTAATACATCTCTGCTTATAGTCCTCATGTACCTTTTTTAAATGTAGTGAACTTCAGAATTTGCAGAATTGCGTCTTTTTAAATTGCAGCAGCTCCTTATTAGCAAAACCACAGAACAATTTACAGTTGTTTCCAATTGTGAAAGGACATGGTGAATCAGAGAGAACACAATGTAAGAGGTCAAAATTCCATCTGCTTTGCTGGAACAAACTCAGCAGTATTCAGCATGAGAACAAGTTCCATTTCATATGGATTGTGCTTCAAAAGGTGCCATATTTAGAGTAGTTTATAAAAAATTATGGCCTTGTAAAGGTTCATATATGCTTTACAACATACTTGACTTAAAATAAACTAGAAAACATGATATTTTGAGGCAACAGATTTTTTTTTTAATGAAGACAAAAAACGTTACCAATTCAATGTCAAATAAAAGAGCCACGAACTTGTACTTTTATAATGCCAGGGAACAATTTAAATCCTGAAAAATCAACAAGAAATCTGAAAGCAGAATATGGAAATTATAATACTGCCACAGAAAAGTATAATTATGTTCAATACATAGAAAAAAATTGATATATAGTGAATTAAAACTCAACCCACAGAATAGTAATATATTTGAACTCTTAAATACATGGAATTTCATTTTGGAAACAAACATAGAAAATTATTCTCTTCAGTAGAATATTTCAAACATTAATTTATAGCCAAAAAAAGACTCCTAACGATCTTATTTTTAAATCTTTAAACTCGGGATCCAATACTACTGTGAACACCTCTCCTTTCTCACTAAGTTACATGATTAGCATGAAATGGATGTTGAGATGTTTTCTATACCATTACAAATTACTGGAGCTGAAGGAACTGAGATGTGAATTCCTCTCTTCATGTCTAATGTTTGTGTTAAATCTTGTTTTTTGTCTACTCATTCAACTAAATCATGCAATTTAAAATATTTTAAGCATTAAAAACAAAGAAAAAATCAAAATGCATTGCTTACAAATCAAAGCTAAATTGAAGCAGATAGTTGAAATAGTTGTGAGGAAATGAAGGACATTCCTGATTTTTGTACATTGTTAATAGATTTCTGGCATACTTGGTTATCCACAACTTTTTCTGTTATAACTGGACTCTCCTAGAAATATTATTATACTGCTTTTCTTTTTGTGCAATATTTGCTTCTCAAATGCTGTATTACAAGTAGTTAGGTACTCACAGACTTGAGCTTGTGTAACAGCTCAGAAATACTTAAGTCAAACCAATCTTAAAATAAAAGATATAACTGCATGAATGGACTTCATGTTAACCAAGGACAAGTCATCCAACTGAAAAGTTACACTTTAAAAGGGACTGTAAAACCTAATTGGATGTACTAGACTACCCGAAACTGTTACAGAATCACAGAATCACAGAATTTCTAGGTTGGAAGAGACCTTTAAGATCATCAAGTCCAACCCATGTTCTAACACCTCAACTAGATCATGGCACCAAGTGCCACATCCAGTCTTTTTTTAAACTCTTCGAGGGATGGTGACTCCACCACCTCCCTGGGTAGATGATTCCAGTATTTGACCACTCTTTCTGTAAAAAACTTTCTCCTTAATTCTAGCCTGTATCTCCCTTGGTGCAGCTTGAGACTGTGTCCTCTTGTTCTGTCTGTTGTTGCTCGGACAATTTCAGAATGCATTGCCAAGAGTCTCTGAAATGCAACTACAAAATGTAGAGGGCAAAGGGCAAAACTTGACTATCTGTCTGATGTGTTATATCACGGGAAAGTAGTCCCCTTTGATAACACTATATGGAAAATGTTGACAAAACTACAGGAAAGTGAAAAATGCCTAAGACTTATCCATCATGTTCTCAAAGACATATTTACCACTTCTATTTAGAAACTTGCAAATCAGCACTTTAGGTGCTGCAGGTGGGCCATGGTGAAGTACTAGTAATTTGCCATATCTTGTTCTTTTACAAAGACCTATTACACCTGTGTCTACACTGCCAAATTTTAATCTGAAGGGCTGATAGTAAATGAAATAACAGTTCCATTAAGACAGCTACAGAGCAAGCAGGAAAAGCATTGATCACTGCAGCCCAGTCTTCCCTTGACCTTTACATGCCCACCAGCCCCCTCTTGTTGGTGAGAATAAGATCCAGCATCTCTCCTCACTGGCACCTCTATCACTAGGAGTAGGAAGTTATCATCAACACACTCCGGGAACCCTCCGGATTACTTATGACCCACTGTGTTGTCCCTGCAACAGATACCAGTGTGATTGAATTGCCCTGCAAGTACCGCAAGTTCATGAATGTGGGGCTGCACCAATCTGTCTGTAGTGTGACTCGTACATTTGGTCTTCCTGGAGAGGCCATTTGTAGCATTCCCACTATAATGTCACCTGTGCCTGCTCTCCCTTTATTTCTGACCCATAAACTCTCAGTGCCTCATCAACCTTCAGGTGAACCTCCATGTTCTCCAGCTGCTCACTGACATGGAGGGCAACACCACCTGCTCAAATCCCCTGTCTTCAGGTCCTTCCTAAAGAACCTGTTCCCTTCCATTTGAACATTTTGGTCATAGGAAAGTGCATCTCCATGATGACAGTAAGATTCTAGCCCCACAGGCATGCGCATGGCTAGGCTCCCTTTATTTATTCCCCATGCTCCTTTGATGAAGCTGACTTCCATGAACCCTCAGCAGAGCAGGTTTCTCAAAGCAAGTCTCATCATCTAAGTAGCTGAACCCCTGACCATGGTACCAATCTTGTAGCCATTTGTTGATTCGCCGAATTTGACTGGCTCTTTCAAACCACTTCTCTTTGGCTGGGAGGCTTGTTAAAAAAACAATGTGTTTTCTGGAGTCCCTTACCACCTCTCTCAAGGCCCTGTAATCCTTTTCTAACCTAATTTTTTGCTCCTTAGGCTTTTAAACATTTTCCTGGCAGTGATTTTTATCTTGAATACTTGAAAAGCTATGATTATCAGAACAGCTATACTTCTGCCTTTGTTTTTAATTATTCTGAAAGGCTTTAGCTCACTTATGTTCCCACATAATTCCCAAATAATTCATTTTCATATTAAAATTAGCCATGGTCACACAGGTGTGCTGCATAAGGTGATTCTATGAATCACAGGTGGATAAAACTCCTTGGACAAGAGTGAAATGATGGAGCTCAATGTAAGCACCAAAATATAGGTCTCTAGTGTCATTTGAAGATGAGTAATTTTAGATTCATTCCTGGCCTCTTTCTACAGTAGAGATGTCTCATAAATCAAGTGTCACATCTCACAGTGGCATGGGAATGTCTAGGATGCTTTAGAGTGTTTCTGGAGGCCCTAGGCATATGTGTTTAGGCAATCCACTTGTGACCATGGTATCAGATGATTGCTGTAGTATTTGGCCAGACCACTGTTAAAAGGCCGTAATGAGTCTGTACTGGAAGATACTTGTGAAATGTAAATTTTGATTTATAGAAGGGTTTTAAATATGTACTTAGTGTTGCAGCCCTGGATTAGTTAGTTTAGAGGCCTGGGATGCATGTGTCCCACTGAAAAGAGATTCCAGGACAGAAAAACCTAAATCCTAAAACTCTTTTGTTCCTCTAGAAATTTTAGCATATGATGGGCCATATCTGAAATTCTCTATTTTAAGCTCAGTGAGCTTATCATGTGAGCTTATCTGTGAGAGTATCTGTGGCAATTTTGGACCCCTACTACTAGGCAGTAAGAAATCATTTGATATTGGGAAGCCCCCTAGAGGAATAATGGATCTGGAAGATTTAATGCCTACTTCCAAAGTAATTCCTTAGTTCTGGGAGGACATTTATTTGATTTGGTTTGAATGTAACATTTTCCACAAGTTTATAGTTTCCTTGCTTGAAAGAGACAGTCATTTATTCTATTATACTTTGCAAAATTGTTGAGACAGAAGTAACTGTGAAGAAGCAACTAAGTTTCCTTTATGTTGAGAGTAGCAGAGCTCGAACAGGCTGTCAAGGGGGGTCAGGAATTCTCCCTCTCTGGAAACATTCAAAACCCATCTGAATGCATTCCAGTGTAACCTGCTCTAGGGTTGACCTAGATGGTCTCCAGAGGTGCCTTCCAACTATTCTGCGATTCTGTAAATGATGTATTAATAACTAAATTTCAGTTTGATCTCCACTATGGGAGTAGGGTGGCACTGTGAGTAAGGTGGGAGATAATTTTTTGGTCAGAATCTTCAAGGTATCACCATCTAGAACCTCCAGAATGTCTGTATCTATCCAGAACTATCTTGTGTCTCTTAACATACACACTTAAGTGGGTGAGTATCAAACTTTTTTTTCCAAATAGACCCTAAACTTTTTGCAAGGTTAAAACTGAGTATTTATTTCATCCAGCGTGTTGAACAGGCTGAATTCCAAATCGAGGTGGTGGCATCAGTCGCTATGTTGTATCATCTTTGCTGTTAATAGGAACAGTTTGTTTGAGGCTAACTTGTTATCCTAGCCAAATTTATTTCCAGCAAGGCAGGATTATTAAGCTCCTTGTTATCCTAGCCAAATTTATTTCCAGCAAGGCAGGATTATTAAGCTCCTATACATCAAGTCCTACCCTGCCCATATCATGATTAACACTTCCAGTCAGAGACCTAACATTGTTAGCAGTCATTTAGTTCAAGGCAGGCAACAACAGAGCATGACACAAAATACCTGAGTCCTCATGGTCGGAGAATGACAAGAATCATATCTAGATGTTCATAAATCCCCTTTTTACACGTTTTCCTCAGATAATTGAAGCAGAATAGCTAACTAAGCCCTTTCCAAATTCTGCTAACAGAAATGAATCCCTTCTATACACACACACAGAGTAAAACAAGTACACTCAATCTCTTCTCCACATACATATAAATTAGATAGCTGGCTTAGTTTCTGCAGTTCCATTAACCTTTGTGAGTGTATTTTTCGTCACCAATTAATTCAAGAATGTAGTGGCTTGATCCTGACTGGCAGCTAAGCAGCACACAGCCATTCACTAACTTCTTTTGCTACCAACATCATGGGGAGAAAAAATAGGAAGAGCAAAAGACCCCTAAAGTTGTGGACAAGATAAAAATAGCTTAACAAATGGAGGAAAGATGAAGAAGAATGAAAGGAGAAATGCAAATGAAAGAAGTGGTGCAAACACAATTATTTGTCTCTTCCCACAGAAAACCAATGCCCAGTCAGTCCCTGCGCAATGGCCACCTACCCAAAACACTCCTCCCTTTGGGTTTTAGTGGCTGAAGATGGCTCTGTATGCAGTAGCCCTTTGTTCATTTGGGTCAGATGTCCTGGTTATGTCCCCTCACCTCTTCTTTTACTCCCCCATCTGTCTTGCTGGGATGGCAGCATGGGACGCACAGCAGGGCCTGCTGTGGTGTGACAGCTGCTCAGCAACAGCTTAACCACAGTTTGTTATCAAAATCATTCTGGTCACACAGCAAAGCATTGCACCTTAACAGATTGCTATGAAGAAAATTAGCTCCTACTCATCCAGAACCAGCACAAAGAAAAAAAGGTAGATGTGCAACTCTGTACAACTGACAGAAGCATCATGTTCCAATGTCCTGGTTCTCATGGGTGACCTAAAGAAATTTTGGGGGTGGGACTAAATCAATGTGTATAAATTCCTGATGGATTGGAGTAAAGAAGACAAATTCAAAGTCTTCTCAGAGGTATGCAGTGACAGGACAGTAGTAATTATTTAGTAACAGGAAATAGTAATAAATTTATCTATATGACATTCAGATAAAATGTAAAAGAAAAAGTCGTACTGGGATTAGTCTGAGAGTGGGCGGAATTTCTATCCTCTGAGCCAGTCAAAACCTTCCTGCACATGGTAGATGTCCAGCAACATAAACAACCTGACCTAGCTAAACCTTTTCTGATCAGAACATGATCTCCAGAGGTCCCTTTCAAGCTCAATAATTTTATGACTTTAATTAGCTCAATAGAGAGTCAAAAAAGATAAGAGTTTTAACCCCAAGAACAAATTTTCCTTGAAATTAATTACAATTTTCTTGTATCTGTTGTCTTCCCACTCCTTCTTGAGATTTCCACCTTCTCAGACAGGAATTCTTCAGTCCTTATACATCTATCCTTAGAAGATCCATACTTGTCCCCAGAAAAAGGAAAAGTGTGCAAAGGGTTTTATAAATATCTCTAGAGAAAAGGAACAATACCACTTAAAATATAACTATAAATATTTACTAATACAAAGCACACAAAAAGAAAAAAAAATACAGGCTGGTACTTCTTCCCTCTCCAAAAGATTTTGAATGGTAAAAACATTGAGATAAAGTGAGTGGGATTTCTCCATAGATTCTTGCAATTAAATTTAAGCAAATTTAGGATATCTGCCAATGGGAAGGTCCACAGGTTGAGTCAGGTGTTCAAACTCCTAGAAGCTAGCACAGCTGAGATAAGTATGTGAATGTATGCTGATATGGATCAGAAAACCACATTTAATTGTGAGCCTTCATATGTGCCTGTTAGGGATTCCTCAAAGTTAAATAAACATTCTTTTTGCCACTGGGTTCTGACTGCGATCCAAGCACACTTCTTTTTTCAGAGTCCTAGTCATGTCTCTGGGCCTTTCAATCATTATCACATTTTTATAGATGTTAACAGCAGGTCAACAAACTAACCAGCTAGCTGAATAACAAGTATGATTCTCTGCAGCCCGCAGGAATAACATTTTTACAGAATACATACAGACATATTCACAGATACAATGTGTGAGGCAGGTTCATGGGGTGTTGTCTGAAAGAAGGGAAGTGTCCTGTGATGCCTTATATGTTGGAATATGGGCAGAGTGGTTAAATAAGCTGTCCACTTGTTCAGAGGGAGCAAACAATTTTCATAATTGCTTTCTGATTTTCTCCTGAAGGAGGCTTTCTGGTTTATCAAAAATGAATGTACAGGAAGCAACTAGCATAGGCCTAGTGCAAAGGGGCTAGGGACCAGAGATCCAGGGTGAAACACAGAGCCAACAACAGACCAGATCAACAATATAAACATGACGAAAGTCACAGCACATCAGCAGGACATGTCGGGTGGAGGGGGGGTTTGGCATGTCAGGGAGGGTAGGGTACAGCAGTGGGGGCATGGCTCAGCAATTTGCAGGGCAGTTTGCCCAGTCAGGGTGAGCAGGAAGGGCTCTTTCCAAAAGGACCCAGTAAAGGCAGATAAACAGACTCAGTATTGGTGCAGAAGAGCACAAAAGGATCCTTTCAGTCCCAATTTCATTAGTGCACTAGTATAAGCCTCCTCAGTCATGGTGCTGACACATACTGTGGAGCTCATTCCCCTGCAGCTGCTGCAGTCACTGCCCAACCATGCCAGAGGCCTCCAACCACACTGCTCTGCTGATGGCAGACAGAGCTCTCCAGGCCACAGCTTGCCAGAAGTGCCTGGTGCCTCTCTGTGAGGCTTGGGCAGAAAATACAGCTCTTTTGCTGTAGCTGTACTGTGGTTGAGGAGCTGTGTCACCAGGCAAGAGAGTTCCTTTTCTGGTAAAGTAGTTTTACATTGTTTGTGTACCTGCTCCCATAATTCTGCTGGCTCCCATCAAAGACCCTTGACAGTGAGATGAAATATTCATGTGAAGGAGAAGGGAAGCTATGGAGTCACTCAGACACCCCACCACTGCTGAATGGACCGCTCAGCTGCAGGTAAGTAGATGAGGGCAACCAAGGGGTGTGCACAGGATACACAACACTGTCCAAGGGAGGTTGAGAAGAATATGACCATCATCAGAATTAAATATCTACCAGGAAATTACAGACACTTCAGAAGAGGTCAATCTTAAAAGAAAAATGAGGGAAGAGGGCTGTTTGTGACATGGGGAGAGACAGTGAAGAGGAAGCAGCTGCTACCATGGGGAGTCTGTCCCTGCCAAAAGTGTCCCTGGGGCACCCTGACCCCTGTCCAGACCATACAGGGCATGGGGCCATGGGGCACTGGGAGCAGCAGGCATCCAGAGGGAGGCTGGCAGAGTGGGGACAGCACATGGGACCCCCATCTCAGGGTATGGGACACCTCTCAAGTCACCTCACCAGAAAGTGCACCAGAAGTGGCAGTGATATGCAAAAATGGGGAAGGAGTGGTGGCAACTCCTACATCCAGGGGATGTGTGTGTCTATGTGTAGGTGCAAATACTTGGATTACCCCCATAAATCAGGTGTTTATTAGTATTTTTTATTTGAGCTATGACTAAGTTTTCTGTTACATTAAGGATATTGATTCTGAATATATAGCTAATGGATAGATAGTTACATATCATTAATAAATCAATAAACTGCTTCGATTGTCAGAATTTATCAAAACACATAGAGTCAATTAATTTTTATCAGGCATCCTTGCAGCTTTTGGAACTTGGTGAGGTTCTAAAATTTATGAATTCTCAGAAATAATCCCCACCCAGTTCAACACAGCTTTGAAAAGATCTGCTTTTGTTTCAAGCTTTGTAACTTTCCACCTTTCGTGTCAGGATATGGAAACTTAGTAGAAGGTACACACCCACCTTCTGCCTTGTTTTCCTGATCTCTCCAGAGAAGATCACAGTAGCTGGCTGTGAAATGCTTCTCTTAGACATACTTTGTATGGAGCAGTACGTCCATTGGCAAATTATATGCATCTCAAATACAGGTGCAGGCACAAAGGGGGTTTTTAACCTTGAGCCTGTGACTTCTACAATACTTAGGAAAGCTTAAAAAAAAAAGACAAATCTATAAGATTATTTGTTTTAAAGGACTGGAATGTCTGGAGAGAAGTATGTAACCATCTGAGTAATAATAGAAAAATAATTGTTTGTTGAAAAAGAACATACTCAAAAAGACAATAAAGGTGATGATGACTTTTCCCATCATACAACCTTTTATTGCAGTTACCTATATTCTAGTATATGGAGTTCTTTTTCAGCGTGATTGGACGAACAACAGTACAATAAGTGATTTACAGCATGATATGATTTTTCTGTAATGCAAGTTGGCACTTAAATTACATTGGTATCCAATGTAATGACTTTTAGGCACATCACACACACTATCCTAATGCAGTTTTCCCACTGTCTTCACCTGGCACATAGCACTTTCAAATACAAGGGGCAAAAAAGCAAGGTCTCACGTCAAGCGACAAATATATCCCCATGTTAAGACCTCAGATGTGTCTCAGAATTATTTCTTATTTCTTTTTCTCATCTAGGAATGAACGTACCATACCACCATTGGTTTTAGATGGAATAAATATCAAATATCTTTAAAAACAGTGGGGAAAAAACTCAAGTACTATCTAGCCAAGACTGCTGGATGTTTGCCAAACCTTTTAACTTTAAGGGGTAGGTTGCCTCATTCATTTTTTAATTGTCCTTTGGAGGTGCCAGTCACTTTATTTTGATTGAAATGGAAGTGTGACTAATAAGCTGCTGCCATGCTTTCCCATTTCATGTAGCTAAAGTGAGATGGAATCTAGGACAAGGATTTTAATTATACAAATTTACTACAGTAAACTAGAAACTTAAAAAAATTGATAAATCAATTAATTTTTACTTTCATTCTTTAATTGTACCTTAAGTGTTTTTATTTAGTGTTTTAATTAAAATATTTACATATTGAAATAGTAGACCTTTTAGAAGTTGTCATTGGGATTTGTTTTCAAATGCACAATGTTGTTCTTCTTTCTAGCAGTTAAAATGATCTAAATTTTTCTTAGCTACTTAGCACGATTGTATATAGCTTTAAATCCTGAGACCTGGCAATTTGTGTTGCTGAAGCAATAAGGTAATAATGAAATAAGTCACATTGTATTTTTATGTCATTACTTTCAAAGGATGAAGTCAGACAATTAGGGGGAAGAAATCTAAGCTAACTGAGCTCTTAGCGTGTTACTTTTCTAAGAGTTGTACTCATGAAACTGGTAATGACAATGAAAAATATCCACTATTTTCCCTTATAGTGGCTATGTGGAAAATGATCATCAGAGGATTAGGGATGACCTTTTATACCACTAAAAATGTATCTATTTGTTTATTTCTACCATATTTAGTTTATGCCACATGTAAAATTTTATCATCAAATGAAAACTCCTCTAGAGAGTGCAGAGCGGGCATATTAGAGTGAAACTAGTGAAGGGCTGAAGCACATGGGCTATGAGGAGAGTATGAGAGAACTGAGTTTGTTCAACCTACAGAAAACAAGATTCTAGGATGACCTATTAAATAGTCTACAACTATTTAGTGTTGGAGAGAGGAATAGAGTAAAAACCAGCCAAACTCTTTCAAATAAGCACAGTTGAAATACAAGAAGGAAATGACCCAAGTTGAATCACAGGACAATTCGATTGTATAAGGAAACAATTCTGCAGGTGCGTAGTCAAGTGCTCCTGAGGGTTTCCTAGAGAGGCTGTGGAGTATCCATCCTTGTAGATATTCAAAACTCAAATGTTTCAGGCCCTGAGCCATCTCAATGTCTGTGTCACTTTAGAGCAGGAGGTTGGCCCAGGGACCCAAAGAGGTCCCTTCCAACTGAGACTATCCTATGGTTCTGTGATCAGCTCTGCTTACCTGAATGCACTACTCACATGCAGCTTCCACAATGCTTTTACAAAGTGATATATAGCTTACCTATACATTATGTGTTATGTACTACAATTACCTCAAACCTATAAGTAGAAATAAGAGTAGCAGAGCAATCATAGTTTGGTTGCATATTCAGACTGAAATTTAAGATCTTCTTTTCATTCTCAAGTTCATGACCACCACACTTGACTAATTAGTATCTTCTCCACATAGAGAAAATGTAGGTGAAGTTGTTAGTCCTTTCAGATATTCAAAAAGATTTTTCTTCTCTGGTTTTGTTTTTTTTTTTTCTAATATAGTATTTCAAAACAATATCCCAACAGTCTTCCAGGGAGATTTAATCTTCATTTCAAAAATTAGCTAATAGTTTGACTGATACTGAAGTAAGCATTTTAAAGTTCAGTGTGAAGAAATATACTAAAGAAGGAGAAAAATCAGGGTGGTCTTGAATTTGCAATATATTTAGTAAACCTCTTTTTTTAAAGTGCAAATTATAAACCACTTGGGATTGGTTCTCATAAAATTTAAGCATTTTTACCTTATTGAATGAAATAATTCTATGTGCTTTAAGTCTGTTTTAATTACTCAATTCCTCCTAATTTTATTTAGTCATAGTCACTAGACATAAAAGGCAAAATGAGATTTAGACACAACTGTTGACATTTTGATTTTGTATTGTTTGGTTGTTTTGGTCGGTTTGTTGATTTTTATTTTTATTTTGTTCAGTTGCTTGACAGTATTGTATTAAAGAAAAAATTTCAAAGGCTTAGAAGGTCTGCTTCCATTTTCTCCTGGTGATTACACAGGAAAGGGACAGGACCAGCACTGCAGGACTGTGTCAGCTTCACTGGTCTGCACAAACCTGCACAAGCACTGGTGATGTTCCACCAAACCTACTACCTGAACTCTCCAGACTGTAACTCTTCACTTTGTCATCCCACAGAAGCCAATTCTGTATCTAACTTTGACAGGGAAAGAGGCAGATCCTGTGGTGTCCTAATTCTTTTCAGAATATTATTCACTAATTCTTATTCATCCTCTCAAATAGCAGTATTTGTTGATCTTCAGTTTTATTTGCCTTTTCTAAATTTCACTTAAAGCTTGCTTAATCATATCTCACAAGGTGGCCTTCATATTTCCTTTCATAAAAATAGCTAATAATTTTTCTGTTTTAAACATCTACTGAACACTGAGCTGATGTTTCCTTAGAACTATCTGTCATAACTAACACAAACTTTTTCAAAATGGAAGCGATCCATTTAAATGCCGTAAGTTCATGTGCAAAAGATGAATTTCCCCATATATCCATAGTTGTGTGTGCCTTTCATGAACTTTTCTTTGTTGTTACTCAGTCTAACAAGATCCCTCTTTCAATCCCAACAGTGGTTTTTTTTTTTTACTGTTCTGAAACCCTTCCAGGTCTTCATGTTTGTGCCAAACTACTTTTCCTTGGCCCTCAGTGCTCTTAACTACAGGCAAATCACTCTTCTTTCCCCTTCCTGCTCCTTGCATGTGAGTGATGAGACCACTGAGAAGAGATAATCTCACCCTTTTTCTTTCAGTTCCTGAATTTATCCAGAAGGTTGTCCCTCTTATCTTAAGTCTATAAGCATTACTCCACAAAATTCTTGAAATAATGTTTTATGGTAGACTAGGAGATACATTCTCAAAACTGTAAGAGCTGTTAGTACTGTCAAATGAAGCTTTCTAAAAAAGAATCATTATGAGATATATGACAGAATGTAAATATTCAAAGACTTTGCAAATCAAAATGGTTCTCTTTTTTGAAGAAGTTTGGAAGAAATCTGGGGAAACTCAGTTATACTTAGCTGCACTACAGCTGTCCTATGTTATGTATAATACAGATATAAATATATTGAAGTTTCCATGCAAAAGAAAGCTGGGGCTCTACTTTTTCTTCTTTAAACATATTATTGCTGTTAGTTAAAAATATTGCTGTACCAAGAGTGCCATAACTGCTTGAGGCCAAGCACCAAATAAAACATTACCAGACTATGAAAATTTTCAGAAATTGAATAATTTGCCTAATATTACCACATTATCTTCCTGTTGTATTTTCTGCCAGTACACAGCTTGTTTTCACAGAAGATGAAACAGAATATTATCACATGTTAAAAATCATAATTACAAATATAATTTGTCCAATGGAACTAACTAATTTTCTATTTGGTAGGAATAAGTCAGGCATTGTTAAGTCAGGAATTGCTTTTTTTTTTTTTCAAATAAGAAGAACTCTGGGGAGTTCTAGTTTTAATGTTATTCTTAATTAGTTTAATTTTGTTCTGAAAATAATAAAGAAATCATAAAAAGTAAAGCACTTATTCTTTAATATGTAAAAGCAGCTGTCTTCATGTTTTCTGTGGTATGCTTCACTCCCCAAAAAGAAAAGGATAAAGAATATTCTCTGCTTCTTCGCTGGTGAGTTTATTTTTTGCAAAGACTGTGAGAAAACATGATTTTTTCACATCTCAAGTAAATGCAGCCAGCCTCCCTCCCCTCCTTTCCACCTTTCCTCTTGGCTGTAGCTTTTCATGATCAGTCTTGGAATTCCTCCATCTGGAAGAACAAAATCACTAATTCATTATTCTTGCAGCAGTGAAAATGTAGTATTCCAAGAAATATGAATGACATATTTTTGTGAAACATATTTTGGTCTTGGCTCTAGGAAGATAGGGAAGTTAGATCTATTTTTCTTTATATTAGAAATGCCATGCCTTGAGTCTGGTTGTTTATTTATGGGTGTCTGTTTTTACCTGAGGGAAACCTTTCTCATCTTTGAGGTCATGACTGAAAAAGCTGAGAACAAGACTCACAGCTTAATCAAGTTTTTAATCATAATTAAATGAGACTTGTAGGTAAATGACAGTAAAATATTTAACACAAAGATAGAAAAGCAAAAGAGAGGGTTATTTGTTTGATTTAAGGTTTTAAAAATGTGCTTTTAAAGAGTTGTTTAAACCCTAAAGCCAGCTTAAACTCTTGCAAGTGCAAATAAACATCTGTGGACAGAACAAGACAGAGTCAAACCATTGTGTCAAGTGGCACTCTAAGTGTAAACAGAGTCCATTTACCCCTTTTGAGGAAAAAAAATCAAAAGGTTATATTCCCTATAGATTGACAGTTTCAAAATAAGCTACTACTTCTCATATACTGGTACTAATCTTGCAATAACACTAGGTTATTTACACTGCATAAGGTGAATCCTACTTTCTTAGTAGATAACCCATTTTGCAGAACAAGGAAGTCAAGTTATAATTTGTTTTTTTCTTTTTATGTTTTGTAGACTCAAAATTTTGAAGAAAAATGAGAAGAAATACTATCTCAGGGGCAAAGTGAAAAATGCTGGTGTTAGTTATAAGGTGCTTCTTGAAGGCTATCAGTATTATTAGTGGCTTTTTGGTCCATTAAAACAAATCTCTGGAGCTGCTTGGCTCTTTGTCAAATTAACACTATGATAATACCTATATCAACACTTCTTGTGAATTGAACATGTACAATATTAAATAATTAATAAGATTTGGAAGCCATAAAAGGTTTATATGTAGTAGTAGTTTATGTATTATTCCTTGGCATAAGAAAGAATTAAGAGTAAAAAACTCAAACAAACATGAGGACCATCACACACACAAAAGACTGAATTGCTCCATATTTCTGTCTAAGAGATTAGTGGCAGAGGAGACAGCAGATTTCAATCCTCTCTTACAGCAGTCATTTTCCACAGCCTCAAGAACAAATCGTTCTGCTCCTGCTCCTTTTATTAATCTTCTATTTCACTGACAATAACTGATTTAAAACAGTTGGGTGTTTTCTAGGAAGCTGAATACACACTTTTAACTTATTGAATATATGGTATAAGATAATGATGCTATAGCAAAAAAAATATGACTAAAGACTGTATCCTAACTGCATTGGTACAAAACAGCTGAAGAAATACTGGCAGGATTGAATCTGGGCTCTTCTATGTTTTGATTTTGCAACCATAACATTCTTTTAATAAAAATTATGCTGTAATTATTGAATATTTATTTTGAATTATGGAAGCATTTACTGATATAATAGAATATATTACTATCTTCTCTTGTACATTGTAATAATCTGCTAAAGAGGAAAATAACCATAAGTTTTCATGATTGTTGTTAAAGTATTACTAATGCAAAAAAAATGTTTTCCTGCAAGATACATTGCAAAGTCTAAACTTTAATCTACACATCAGTATAGTAAAAAGTTTCCAGAGGTACCCATTTGAAATTGATCATTTGATCATTTGAAGTTCTGCTAGCTTTGCTGTCTTCCGTTTCTGAATCAAAATACTATATGCTGTTACTTCAGTGCAATTTTATAAAGTGGTTGATATGTGGGGAGGAGAAGTAGTGATGTAAATTATCTCTCATATTTTAATAATTTCTAAAAATTTTTGTGGGGTATTTTTGTGTTTCTTGTGGTGTTTTTGTTTAGTTTTGTTGTTGCTTTTTGTTTTTATGTTTAATTTCTAGTGTTTACATTATGAAAAGAACATAAGTTTCTTAATCTTGTGTGACGGTGGTCACAAGGGTTTTGCAGGTGAAGAGAGAGGCGAGAATGTTGACCTCATGTTCAGAAGGCTTGATTTAATATTTTATGGTATATATACTACATTATAACTATACTAAAAGAAATAGAAGGAAAAGTTCTCAGAAGCTAGCTAAGCTAAGAATAGAAAAGAATGAATAACAAAGATCTGTGTCCCAGCAGAGAGCGAGAGCAGCTCTGCTGTGAGTAATTCCAAACATCCACAGGAGACCAATCACGGATCCACCTGTTGCATTCCACAGCAGCAGATAACCATTGTTTACACTTTGTTGCTGAAACTTCTCAGCTTCAGCAGGAAAAAATCCTAAGAAAGGATTTTAATGAAAAGATGTCCTTGACAATCTTGCTGGTGGTCCACTGAAGCGAGGATGTGGCCAAGCCAAGGCTACTCCAGGATAGGGGCCCAATTTCAGACTCAGTGTGTGGAAACAGGGTCAGACAGAGCAGAGGGGCCATGGGGATGGGATGGGGCCATGCTGGGATGTCAGCAAGTGGATGTGACCCCAATCCATTCAGATCCTTCCGTGGTTGGGCAAGGCAGAGCTGGGGTGGAGCTGCTGCAGAACTGCTGGAACAGACAGGCCTGGATGGCCTGACAACGGCCTGCCCATGGGCATTTTCAGTTTTTAAAAGCCACTAATAAGTAAGACATTAAAATTCAGTTATTGATTTATATTTAACAGATCCTTTCTTTGCTGCATGGGTCTCTTACCATGGGATGTGAGTCTCTTAGCCAAGGCATCTCCTCTGTAATTGATATTGATCTCACCACTGGGCTAGTACCTGAACTTTTAACTCTCCTGTTTGTTTTTTTTCCAACAGAACAAATGGGCACACACATGTCAGCTTCTCCTGGGTAAAGTTTTTCTGTCGCTTTGTTTCTTTCTCCCTAGGCTTGCAATCAGTTTGTTTCTTAACTTGTTTGATTTGATCTATTTCTGTTTATTGATTCTTCACAAGTGCATGCTTTTATGCTCTTCAGGATTACTCCAGAAGGACATTCACGCTGAGGCAGGAGAATGAGGTGCTTCCTCTTTGTCCTTGTTACCAATTTTCTATTTATATTACCATTTTATTTCCATGACATTCCTTGACAGGCTGTTACAGCTAATTGGTTTATTGTAACATTGAAAGACTTCAGTAATCATATATCATGATTTGTACACAGAAATCACTAGATTAATAGCTTTCATTTCAGACTGTACAGCATCCAAACTGTGAGTTATTAGCATAGATGATAGATTTGGAAATATCTTTCTAGTAATCTGTTCTAAGGGTTATGCCAATGCTTTACTGTGGCAAAAAGCACAAAAAATATTTTTATAAATACGTGAGCAACAAAAGGAGCGCTAAGGAGAATCTCCATCCTTCATTGCATGTGGGATAAAACATAGTGACAATGGAGAAGGTAATAAATGCCTTATTTGTTCTTTACAATAAGACCAATTGTTCCTGGGGTATCCAGCCTCCTGAGCTAGAAGACAGGGATGGAGAGCAGAATGAAACCCTCAAATACTCAAAAGTTTCTGAAAGAGAATATGCAGCAGTAAAAGGAAATTGATAATCTCAAAAATAATTTCAACTGACATAAAATAGTAAAATATACATCATCTTCTGCATCAGAAAAATGAAAGAATATAGGTTTTTATGAAAATATGTAAGACGTCCTTAAATGTAAATCTCAACACATCTAAGCCATAAAACTATACTCATGAACACTTAGTTCCAGAGCAAGCCGTTAACAGAAATTTTTTATTGTTTGTCATAAATTACATGTTTTAAGGACTTTGCTAAAATAAAGTTTCAAAATATTATGTACAAGGTTTCCACTAATCCAAAGCAAAATAGATGTTTATCCCCAGAGCTAAATATTTAGCATATAGATAAGTATTTGGGGAGATGAAAAGGTAAGCTCTATTTATGCTTGATTTCTTTCAAAGATATAATCTAACTCCAGGACCATGATACTGTTTAAAGGGAAGCAGATGTTATAAAAGGTAAAGTTGAGGTGGCTTTCTCCTTAGCTTGCAAAAAGTATAATAAAATGTTAAGGACATAATAAGAAAGGAAAACCATAACTGTATCCTTACACTTAAATAAAAAAAAATAATATTTTTCCAAAAAATCATATATGCATACTTAATATGTATGAAATTAATATAAGAACTTTAGGGTGAAAATTACATAGTTTTACATTAGGAGTAGGGCATTAATGTCTATTATATGAAAAAAATGCTTAAGGGTTTTAGTGAACAGAAAATATTAAAATAAGATAGATAATGGCAACAAATAATTCTAATATTAAAGAAACAACCCTTGCAAAAAACATATTTCTCTAATATTGGGTTTAATGAAATTAATGTCACATGAATTTTGCTTTTCCTAAAGAGAACATGAATACATTGTCAGAGTCCAAGTATTATTTGACCATGTTCTTTTAGATAGTTCACAAAGGGAATAACCCCAAATTTACTTATTTGAAAATACTTGATGCTTCACTGGATTTAGCAGAGTGATACAGCCATGCAGTGAAATCATAGCGTGAACACCTCATGGCAATTGCTCTATGCAGTTAGATCACAATCTAAACATGATTCCATGGCCAATCTCTACATGCGCTCTATCACATCAGCAGGCAGCCCCAGCCACTGGGAAGGAACACAGAGATTACAGAGATTTCAGCCTGTTGCTCTTTTCAAAATATATCTTGTTGGTCACTCATTTTTTTTATACTGTAGGTTTGGCTGAGATATGTATACACCTCTCCCATATTAGTCGTTCTCAATTAGGAAGATATTCACAGCTTCTCTTGAGTCACTTAGCAAAGGATGTTTACACAAAGAGCTGCTCCATCCAGATAATAAAGAGACAGCTGATTAATTTATTTAAAGTCTTCTGGCCGCTCTCTGATCCTTTTGTTCTTTCTTTACAACAGCTGGGTCACGCCCCATGTTCTACCCCTCTACACTTCACAAGTGCTTGTGCTCATCTCCTCCGTGCCTTCTTCCACGCTAGGGATTTTTCGATCAGTTGCACACTGGCTTGCACACACATATACATAAATGTTAAGAAAATACAATTTTGAAAAGATTTTGGTGGTATCAGATATTTATAGAATTAATTTGTGCTGTTGAAGAGTGTGAATCATGAAAGTATAAGACCAACACAATGAATTGGGCATTACAGTTATTGAGATGAGGAAAAATGTTGCTTTTAACTAGGTATAGGCAGACTGATGAATTTAAAATAGGAACTACATTATTTTAGTCATGTCAGATATTAAAGTTTATGAACTGTATAAATTAATGTGGTTGGAAATTATTCTGCTTTCCGTTCTGTCTCTCTAGATTATATGAAGTGATTAAAAAAATGCCTGAAATTTAATTACTTAGATTAATTCCTGGTTTGAGTACCCCATGTTATGCACCATAAATAGCTTGCTAAGTTTTATGTCATTTGAAACATTTTGTCATTCCAATACAACACTTCCAATACAACACTTTTTTTTTGTGATTCCTGTAGTCAAAATTTTCTGCAATTTTCTACATCTGCCTCCATAAAAGCAAGTTTTTCTATTCACTTCTGGTTAAAGGGAAATTAATTCCCTACTAAAAAACCAAGGAAGTTACACACATTACTGTAGTGTTGTAGATATCTCTGGGTTATCCAGATATCTCTGGTTTAATTTATTTAAATAAGATGTGAAGAGATTAGTCATCTAGACAGTTATGATAAGCTTTGCAGGATAATAGCAAGTAAAGAAAATGAAAGAGAAGGATATTGACTTTGACTGGGTGCCATGTGCCCACCAAGGCACTATATCACTTCCATTTATCAATATGAGAGGGGGAGAAAAATTAAAAAGCGCATGGGTCGAGAGAAGGGATCACTCACTAATTGCCATCACAAGGAAAATAGATTCCACTTGAATAAATTAATATGTTACTGCAATTAGTAACAAAGAAGGATATTGAGAAATAAAAGCCAAAGTACAAACAAATAAACCCCAACACATTAGCACATTAGAAATACATATTAAAGATTTATTTTTTAGTTAATAATTTTTACTATAACTCTGTTACTGTGGAGTGCACAAACACACCAGCCTGTGTGCCCTGCTGCATACCTTCCTGCTGGCCTCCTTCCTTCTCTTGAAATTCCTTCCTTCCTTCCTTCCTTCCTTGGTAAATCTATGTTATTTTATTCAGAATGCATTTATAGTGTATTAAATAGTCAAAGGTATTTTCTCTACCATAAGTTAATTCAAAATTTTGGATAGTTGTCTAACTGTAGGGAGAGGTAATTTATATTTCATGTTTTATTTTACATTATAATTTGAAACAGAATCAAATCGATAACTATTGCTAACTTGTGCGAAATGTAGTTTTAATTTACTGAACATTTTTATTAAATCCCAGCTGGTGTTTACCTTGTCTACAGTGAATGAAATACTTTAGTCAGTAAGGTCCCAAAGTTGAGTTAACCTAAGTTCCCTATGTAGTTATGGAGGGAGATAAAGAAAAAGGGAGAGAACAAACCTTCATGATTCCCAAGGTAAAGATCTTTCCATTTGAAATGTAACCTAGACTAAGATCCTAAACATAATCAAACTAAACCACCTAATAACAGGTGAGATTACACTAAAAATAAAGCAATTTAATTGATAGATTGTCTCTGATGTCCCAGTTTGTTCCAAATGTAGAATTCAGATTTTTTTAATGCTACTCACATTCGAAGAAATATCTGG
The DNA here is from genome assembly GCF_027579445.1 of Ammospiza nelsoni. NCBI lineage: Eukaryota > Metazoa > Chordata > Aves > Passeriformes > Passerellidae > Ammospiza > Ammospiza nelsoni. The sequence goes on along the minus strand of NC_080634.1, from coordinate 75,412,094 downwards.
GGAAAAGAATGCTTCATGCAACAATGTACTATCCATTATGGAAATGGAGATTATAATGCAAGATTATATCTTGACATTTGTAAAATATAATATTTACACTGAATATGAAGAATAATTACCTGTCCAAGACAATTGCTTGATGAAGGAGCAACTGCCTAAGGGGAAAACCTCAATACCTAGTTAAATCCAAATTATATTAAAAATTATATATTAAATGAAAAAATGATACTAAATGGTTAGCAAAGTCATAAATACCTGAAACGTCTCTCATTCACAACGTTTTGTCACATAATTCTGCTTCAGGGTTTGATAAATATCAATAAGTAGGAGGAAACATGGATTTGCTTCCTGAAAAAAATAGTTGTTCTTAACAATTCTTCTCAAGATTTTTGTAAGTAATGTAACTGTCGTCAACTGTAATGTAGGCAGATTGAAATACTGAAACACTGAATTACTGTGTACAGTTATGATACATTAAAATAATGTTACTGTGTCACTTAGCATATTAACTGTATCAGTAATTTGCATTTGAATATAATTCAAATCAAATCTCTGTCATGGTAACTGTCCTTCAGGTGGTTAAAGAGCATTATTATATAATGCTTTAGGTTCTTCTATGCAAGATTGAAGAATACCACCTCTCTCAGTTTCTGTTTTTATTTCGGTCCTCTAAGCTGCAGACCATCCTGGTAGCCTTCTCCAGTTCTCCACATTCTTTTTTATCAGGGCGAGCCCAAACTGGACACAATTTTCCAGGTGCAACCTCACCAGCACTGAGTAAAGAGGAATAACAATGTTCTTCATTTGCCTGATCATACTTCCCCTACTGTATCACAGAGGGGCAAGATTTTTAAAAAAAAATTAATATAAAAGCAAAATTATGGTTTCATATTCCCCTTTTTCTTTCCATCAAAACTGCTTTTCAGCCAGATGCTTCCCACATTCTCCTTTGTGCCTTTGCATTTCTGATCCTTGAACTCCTTCAAGTTTCTATTGGCCCAGTGCTAAAATCTCTCTGCTCCAAACTAAATGTCTTAATTTAAATTTCTAGTGTTAGGGTGGTTTCAATGACAAGTTGCTGTGTAGAGAATTCACAAATTCCTGATCTGAAATAACTTTCTTGATAATTTAGCAAAATAATATCCCTGACCCTACAACTAATGCTGCTCTTTGAACAGTCATGAGGAAGGGTATTTTTATAGGCATGAAAGCAGGACAAAGAAGACTTACAGGAATTACTGAGTAGAATTGAAGGGAAATGTGTCCTACAAAATCATGCTGGTCAGAAGTCTGTGAAGCAATTAGAATTTAAGACTCTGAATCATGCATGTCTGCAGACAAGGCCACTGATATTAAGTTTCAGTCTGATTTCATGTTTGTTATTATCACTGTCTTTGTCACTGCCTCTTTCATTGACCATTTTGATTTTTGTACAATTGCAAGTTATGGAAAGAGTCATTACTCTTTCTTGTATCCATAAAGAGCAAAAAAAAAAAAAAAAAGAAATAAATGCTGTTTATTTTCCTCAGGCATGCCTGTAAAATGAAAATCCTCACCTTGTAGTTCCCAGCTCATCTATCTCTTTAAAGCCATGAATTGACACATTTATTGACACATTTTGATAGTACTTGTATAGCAGATAGGTGTGAATATATTGCAAACATGACACACAGTAGTGTGTCCTGGGCATTTCCTCCTTAATCTCCCAGTAGTTATACTGGGTTAACCAACTTTCTTCATAGCCCCAGTATGCTGTTGTGCTTTGCATTTGTCGCAAAAATGAAGCTGATGATGTATCAATGTTTTATCTATTGCTGAAGTGTCCTTACACAGCATCAAGGACATTCTGCTTCTCACTCTGCCCTGCAGTGAGTATGCCAGGCTTGCTCAGGATGCTGGGGGGAGCCAGCGGGGACAGCTGACCGCTGCTGACCAGAGGGGTGCGTGTGCCACACCGTATGGACCATGCTCTGCTATAAACGCTCAGGAGGAAGTGATTCTGTTCATGGTTATGGGATTTGTGCCTGTTACACAAGATGAAACCCCCTTCCAAGTGGTGGCTGGACGTCTGCTGGCTGATAAGAAATAGTGAATTAATTCTCTCTCTGATTTGCTTGTGTGTGGAACTTTGCTTCACTTATTGAACTGTCTTTATCTCTATTTGTGAGTTTTCAGCTCATGCTCCCCTAGGGGAACCTTTACTCTAGCTAGGAAAGCAAGCGAGCAACTGGCTGGGGGCTTAGCCTCTGGCCAAGTGTTTCAGGATAACTTCTTTAATTTTTAAATGCATTTAATTAAGCATATTATAATAATGCATAAACTCCCCTGATACTACAGAATAGATAAAATACCTATTTCTAACAAATTTTGTTTGATGTAGAATTCAGTGGAAGTATTGCTGAAGAAGCTTTCTAGTAATTCTTGAAAATAGAGTTTAGTATATCCAATATAAAATGCAAGTGCTTTAGGGTATGTATTGCAGGGTTGAAATTAAGGCATTTATAAAATTATTATATTTCGTTTTAAGAGGTACTTAGATTCAGTTTCTGACTTACCTTCTTTTACTGAACATTGTCTATTTTCATCCCGCTTACTCATTACAGTCCCTTAACTGGTGTGCATGCTTTCTGTTTATAATTTCTTTTTCATGATTTAGTATATTTTATTTTTATGGCTCTTTTCTATCAATTCTATTTCCTACACATATTTTTAAATATGCATGTTTCTCACCATTAAACTTTCTCTGTGTCATTACCTCTGTATTTAAATCCTAACTACTACTAGTTAACAAAAATAATAGAGTCCAAAATAAACATTGGATCATCAATGAGGAGTAGAATCAAAAGTAAAATATGGAACCACTTAAGGTAATGAGAAAAGAACAAATTAGTTGTAATGATGTTATTAAATTTTGTTTCCATATTAATATGATATCAATAGTAAGGAATTATATAATACAGAGCAATTGTAGTGTCTACATATTGGATTATAGGATGGATTATGAGACATCATAGGGAAGGCCAAATGTCTTTTTTTTAAGCAGGACTCATGATTTCTTTCAGAGGGCAATTGTATTCCCATTGTTCCTCAGATGCACAGTGTAGTCAGTGTTGAAAGGTTAACATCCTATTGTCCCTAATGCTGAAACCAGAACTATTGTCTCAGAGAAACAATAAGTATTTGGCAAAGTTTTTAAAAGGACATGAACAGTAGCTCCTGTTGTTCCAACTGATAATGTAATATTTGCATATTTATTAGTTTCATTTGGAAATTGCACATTTGAGTTTGTGTGGATATTTCTCTTTTGTTTAGCACAAACAGGGAAAAAATTGCCATCTTTTCTCACTGAAATCCAGAGCTATTAGTTCCTAGCTCAAATAAAGCTGAAATTCTCATAATCTGAGACCATTATTTGGCCTACCCACTAGTTTCACCCCCTGCTTGCCCCGAGGAAATTAAATCATAACTTAATGAGATTCATATTGTACTCATTCACTGTGCCCAAAAGTAATTCTAAATAACTGAATTTTTTCTGTCACCCCAGTTCTTTTACACATCTCCTCCCTTAGGCTGCTCTGCTGATGCATTACCACGCCATCACAATTTGGAAGAAAGAAAGACACATAGACCACCAGCTGGTTGTGTTGATTTACAGGACCCGTCATGATTTGACAAGTCTATGCCGAATCCCAGTTTTTATCTGGTTCTCATGCATGATAAGTTAGCTTCTGTACACCTGTGAAACATAGTGTAGGTGTGTGTGGGCATGCAGAAGCGTACACACCTGTGCACACATCACAGAGTCACAGAATGGGTCAGGTCAGAAGGCACCACAGGGGATCATCTGGTCCAACCTCCCTGCTCCAGCAGGGTCATCATGGAGCACACTGCACAGGATTCTGTCCAGATGGTTCATGGATTTCTCCAGTGAAGGGACACTCTCCATCTCTGGACAAACTGTTCCAGTAGTCAGTAATTTGGAAGTTACTGGCTTTAGAGTGCTTAAAAGTAATGCAATAGCAAAATTCCCATACTCAATATTTCTACGAGGTTTTTTTTGTTTATTAGAAGTTATAATGAGAAAAAATAATGAGTAAAATGAACACAGCCACTCAGCTGTACAAAGAGAACTCCTGTAGACCTCATTACACTGCCTGCACTGAACAAATCAAACACACACAAATGCTAGCTGCCTTTTATTATACTCGTAAAGCGAAGTTTGGGCTCATAAAAACTGTAGCAGGCAACTTTATAAAAACATAACAGCCTGGGTTTAGTGGTTCCTTCACAGCTATCAAACAAAGCAGGTTTTTCTCTAAAAAAATACCCTAGCAGATACTTATGAAACAACTGTCTTTTTTTGGCATGGTGAAATGAGTATTTTCACTGTATATTGGTTCATAAAAGAGGGAGACTGTCCTCTCCTATCTACAGTTCAAAATCAAATGCAAAAGATCCCTATTAACTTGTTGGATGTAATCTAAGCATTAAAGATTATAGCTATGTAAATAATAGAGAAGTCATCTTTAGATGGATTCATTCAATTTCTGCTTAGACATTTTTGTACATTTTATTGTTCATTTTCTGGACAGTCCTATCTAAATACCCTGTCCTAACAAATATTTAAGGAATTAATATTTTCATTAAAAGTATTCATTTTTCATAAGGACATGGATAAGATGTCCTATTTTCTCATTTGATACTCATCATCCATTGGCTTATTTTTCCATTTAAGAGCTTGTTAGGCAATCACAAAAAAAGATAATGTTTCACCTAGATGAGCTCTCCTGCACTGAAATGAAAAATGGCAGTAAGGAATAAGCCCAGAAGTTTAAGAAAACTCACAGACTGCATTTTATTTCAGTTTTTCATGGGAACCATTCACAGCTAAGTAATACATATGTATAAATCTTTACTGGTTCATAAATAATCTGCTATCAGAAAAATACCTTGTTTGTGAAATAGTTTATAGGAAAAATATCTTGACAGTTTCCTGCTTTATTGTTCCTTAAGTCATGAAAAGCTGCAAAAGTTCACTGCCAGAATTCACTCTTCTTTTACCATAAAAAAATCTTATGTATTTCAGACGGATTTCATTAAAAATCAAAACAAAACCCTGAAAAAATTCCTAAGAAAACTCAAGTTAGTTTTAATTATAATCTGCAGTAAATTCTGACAAATTTATTTACAGTCAGATCTGTTAGACTTAAAGCTGGGTCATCAGCTTCTGTCATCACTTACAAAAGTATTCTTTCTCTAGAATAGAATTCTTCTGCGTCACCATTAGAAATTAAATAAGAAACTAGATTATGCAAATGTTAGAGATAAATTTTATCCTTCCATTTCTCATCTAAATGTAATGCCATGAGTTAGGCATTAGTACAGCATGAACAAAAGAAACAGAGCAATAACAGCATCAAAAGTTCTCTTTTGAGGGCTTTCTGCACCTTACTGTACTGAGCAATTTTAGAAAGAACCTCTGGTTATATCAAAGAATTTGGATTTCCAAAGGACTGAACTCCGTTAAAGGAATTCTCATCCCAGATGGTGGTATGAATTAGGTATGGCTGTTAAATAGATGAATCATCTTGCCTGGTTGTCATTTTCCAGAGGTTGGAAAGGCCTGAGGAACTTTTAGCACACACAACCAAAATACACAAGGTCTTTGCAAGTGTTATCCTTCTCCCACAATTTTCCATTCAAGGACTACCTTCAAAACTCTCAACTGTCAAACTGTCATCAACTTTAACACCTTAATGGATTTATGGAGCAGTTTTTGTAAAGCTAAACCAAAGTATTCAAACCCTGCACTTGGTCAGGAATTTTTTTCTGATTCTGAAATATGAGTATAACAGGACTGGTTGCTGATATTATTTAGGTATTTTCTACCCAAGAGAACCTCTGGCATTATAAATACGAGCCCCCCAGTAGTCATAACATCTGCTGTCTGAAGGAGTTGTCTGCTGGTTTCGTTGTATTACTTCACCCAAACATGCAAAATGAATCAATAATTTTTAAAATTGTTTTTATAAATCTATATTTAGCGAAACAACCTTCAGGCCCAGAGATTTGCCAGTAATTTCTGCCTTTTAATTTAGTCAATTTATCTGCCTTCAGATTTTGGTCTTTTGGGACATACTTCCTTAGCTTCCTGAGACTGCAGTCTGTTTCAAAAGCTTTGGCAAACTCAAGGTATATATTGCTCTTACAGCTCTCAGTTCATTCACAGAGGCACTCTGTTCATCTTCACTGGCATTCCGCTTGCTCAGGCATGATTTTGTCTTGGTAAATTCATGCAGATTGCTCCTGATGACCTTCTTGTTCTTTCCATGCTTGAAAGGCTATTCCAAGAGGACATGCTGCATGTCCTTTCCATAGCTCTTTGTTGCTTATAAGCATCCACCGTCCTTCTTGCCTTCCTGAAAGAAGGGGATTTATACCTTTAATCTCCAAGGGAGGGTCTCTCCTTGTCTCCAGAAGTTTTTATATGAAGGGAAGGAATGGAAGGGGAATGGAATGGGATGCAGTTCTGAAAACCCACTTAAGAATAGAATCAGTAGATGTTCCTACAGAAAGTTTTTTTCCTTCATAAAAGAAAAATATATAATGATGGCTATGAGAATTGTTGCTAGGATTTAGTGTCAGTCCTATACTAAAACAAGTATTTTTGTTCTACTGGATTTGCAAAGTTTAAAAAGAGAAATTATTTTGGTGAAGAGGTACAAACAGGTGTATAGGTTATGAGCTGGAACAAAAGAATAATTCTAATTATGCAGAATTACGATGGAAAAGTGTGAACCAGAACCAAGCTTCCACTTTAAAATGCAGACACTCAGTGAAACCTTTTAAAAATGGTAAGCAGAGCAGTAGGTTTCTCTGTGTTTTGCTTTACTGGTGCTGCTGTGACTAGGAAGGTTTTACATTCTTATGGAAAATTTTGAACTTCTTTGGCAAGAGATACAAGACAATATTAAAACGGGCCATTTGGTTCTTCATTGAGAAAATCACAAGGAAACTACTTCATCTAATAGTGCAGGTTATTTCTGTTCTAGGCTAAAAAAGTGTCTCCAGAGATGATTTAGAGAGATTGTAAAGGAATTTTGTCTATGGTCCATTACAATGAAATAAAAATTATATTAGTTTTAAATTGATAACATATTAAAATTAATGAAACAATGTGATGACATTGATTAAGATGATAAAGAGATTTATAGAAGCCTTTACACGTGGAATAAAGCTTTTCAAAGAGTAAGCATTAAAGTGAAAACTGAAAAAAGAACACTGAATAAAAAAAATCTTCAGAGCAATAACAATTTTAGTTCTCAAAGAGATTCAAGATGTAGTATAAAAAGGTAGGATAGTTTTCCTTATGTTTCTGTTAAGTGAAAAAGTAAAACAAGTACTGAAATTATTCAGAGAGAGCATGTAATTTTAATGAACCATTTTGCAGTTGTTCTTGGACAAAACCTGGGAATTTGGCAAAAATTACAAAAATTTTTTTTCCATCTCAGAAACTATTACTCAGAGGCAAATTCCATTTTGGTGGGATTTTTAAAACTACTTTGATGGCCTAATTAAAAAAAGTCAATGATGAACACAGACAGGTTAAAACTCAGTGTTTTGAAAAGGTTAATTACTTAATGAGTTTTTAGAAAGCCCACAATGAGACAGTGAAGGAAAATATCAATATGCCCATATTTTTCTAATATGAGGGAAGTATAGCAAGAAAACTGGGAGCAGCAATAGAATTTCTGTCAGATCTGTATTAAAAATCAAATAGCATTCATGTTTGAGTTAATGTAATTAGACCTTACTGTTGATTTCAATATTCTGTTCATTTTCAACTTGTGCAAGGCAGCTGTGAAAAACAGACCCAAAGGATTTCTGAAGCTGGACACAATTTCTGCCACTGTAGAAACTGAGCAAAATTTTATCTGCGATATTATTGAATTTCCGGATCAAAACAGTCATTCAGTTTTCTACTTTTATACAGAGGAGCAATATCAGTGGTTGTCAATCATCTATTTTAAAAATTAGTCATAATCCTTACCACAGCCAATTAATATCAGAAATTATTTAGGTTTATAATTTTAGAAAATAGAATATTTCCTTCCAGCACACACTCATTAATAGTAATATTGAAATAATGCCTGGATATATCAGTGTAGGATTGGTCCAATGTGCATGTGTGAAGGAAAGAGACAGAGACCATCCTCATGATTTAAACAGATGTGAAACTGAGAGGAAATACTATAAGGCAAAAAGTTATATGGGACCTCAGTATCCAAATGCAACTGATAATATACACTGTAGAAGATATTATTTAGTGCAGATTTTTAATATCAGGTCAAGTCTTTTCAATACTGCAGAGAAATATGGAATCAACTGTCCTCAGTGGTTAGTGGGCTGTGGTTGAACTGCTTTTTATTCTGTAGAAAATCTGCTGGGAAATCTTGAAATGAACACACAACAGTTAGAGTAAATAGAAATGAGAAAAGGAAGGCCAAGGTCTACTTAGAATTAAATCTGTCCAAGTGTGTCAAGAATAAAGAGAAGAGCATCTTTACTGTACAGGGAACCATGCTCTGGGACAGATTGCCCAGAGGGCCTGTGGAGTCTCCCTCACTGGAGGCACTCAAGGATCCTCTGGACCCAATCCTGCACCTTGTGCTCTAGGATGACCCTGCTTGGGCAGGGAGATTGGACCAGATGACCCACTGCTGTTCCTTCCAATCTTACCCATTCTGTGACTGTGAAATGCTTTGAAAAGCTCATCATTTATTCAAGATTGTACCAGGAAAACCTCATTCAAATAATTCCTCCAGAAGGTAAAGGTCCCTGTATAATACAGATGTGTTTCAATATTAAGTAAATCTGAACTGAGGATATTCAAGCTTATGTCTTGAAATATATCCTCAGAGATCAATTGCAGCCTCTCAGGGCTGCAGCTGCCAACTTGGATGAAAACCTAGTTGTATCTAGAACCAAAGATGAAGTAGTTGAAAAATACAAACCAGTGCTCAGATCCTTTGATATCAATATTAAGAATTTCTTTCATCATGAGAAAGAGAAATGGAAGAGAGCAAAGTTGTTTATTTAAAAAGTATTCTAAAACAACAAAAATAGTACCATTTACTTTTCTAGTCTGTTCTCCCTACCAGAAAGTTACTGTGTCAAGCATAATGTAGTGATTAGATATAATAAAATGGAATAGATGAACCTAATAATTATTAGAACTTGTTATTATTAATGACTCTGGTAATTATGGCCAAACTACTATTGGATTACTTATTTATTTGATTTGATAATAACAGAGCCTAAAAATTGCCTGGAATTTCGGGAGCACAGTCTTGCTGTTGAAAGACTGGTGACACTAATACTGCTTGAGTGGTCTGGGTTTCAAGGCTCTCCCAAGATGAGGAGTCCGACAGTTCTAAGAGCCTTTGCAGAGATCACTGAAGTTGCCTCAGAGAATTACGTTGGCTATCTGCTCTTCCTCTGTCATGTAAGATCTGGTGTAGCTCAGTGAAAAGGCAGCTCCCTAGAGCCAGCATTCCAGCAACAACTGCAGCAAGGGTTTTAGCCTGGAAGTCACTCTCTGACCCAGTGCATTCTGTGTAGATGCATTTACAACTTAAAGTGATATACAGGAGATCCACAAAGTGGGAAATGTTCAAAAGCCAGTATCAATGGTTTGTAAATCTTCTGTTGTATTTCTCCCCAGTTACTTGTTTGTGGTTGTCCTTGTTTTAATTTGATTTCTATCACCAATACATGATAGGTGACATTGTGATACAGTACTGCTGAAACCATTATTGACTCCTAATGAAAGAGTTATGAAAACAAAGAGCAATGAGAGTAAGTAGTAATTCCCTTTCCTTCCCGTCCATTTCCCCTTACCCTTCCTTTTCCTTTTTCCTAAAACAAAAAAAGGGAAATAGAAAATAGAATTTATCATTCTATAATTCTTTCCCCCTTTCCCTTTTCCTTTTATCTGTTTTAACAAGAGTTTATCCTTCTCTAGAAAGATGTAGTCCCTTTGCTATTATATAAGCTGTGGATGAATGATATTTGCTGTGCATTTATTTGGGGCTAAGAGAGTCTTGGTACAGCAAAGCTGAAAAAACCTAGCCAAAAACAAAGGCAGAATTGACTGTTGTCTACATATGCTTTTTCTTTTTATGTAGAATACTTATATAATATGTAGACATACAGAGATGTATATGCTATACATCTTTTATCTACATATATACAGACTACATATGTATGCAGAATGTGTATATAGGTCATCTAATACATAATGTGTACACTCAGTATGTATATGCTTTATATGTATGATACACAGTCTGCATCTATATTATCATATGGGAATACTAAAAATTATTTTGTCCTTAATATGTTAAATTGTCTAACTTTTAAAAGCATTAGACTGATTTTGTATCACTTCAGTGATTTTTTTTCTAATTCAGTGAGATTTAGTGAAGTTGCATGAATTTTAAATCAGCATGACAGAAGAAAGAACTCTTTATAGTGAAAGATTGTAATAAAGCAAGATTCTGTGTCAATTCATCTCCCAATTTACCTTTCATTTCTACATGTTATTCCTCTTTCTGTGTTTTTTCTTTATTTTTTAATCAGCCTTTTTTCATGTAATATATTTTATATCATCTTACAGTTCTGTATTATATATTTTTCATTGCACCAACAGCTTCCTTCAAATTAGTAATTTTATTAAAATTCTTTCTCATCTCAGCTGAAGCACACAAGACTTGCATTCTTTCTAGCAGAATCTCTTTTGGATGTGACCTTTTTATTCCAGCCTGTTTTCACTTTTGTGGTGAGTTGGCCTCAATTAACAATTAACACCCACCAGCTGCTGGCTCTCTCCTTGCCCCCAGAGGAAAATAGAAGGAAACTGTAAGAGCAGAAAATAAGAAAAAACCTTTCGGTTAGGATGAAGACAGTTTAAAAGAAAGAGGAAGGACAGAAAAAATTACCAAAAACCAATCAAGTGATGAAGAAGTGAGCACTTACCATCTCCTACCAGCAGAAGAATCGCTGGTCCCATACAGACTCACTGGGTGTTTCGGAAACTCTACACCCTGCTTTGATTGAGTAAAATGAGTTTGAGATTGAGTACAACCTAGCATGGATATTCCTTTGGTAGCTGAGGTCGGTGTCTTGCTGTGTCTGTTCCCAAAATCTTGCCCACCTCTAGCTGCCATGCTGGGGGGCAGCAGAGTGAGAAATAGAGGTGGTCTTGATGGTGTGCCAGCACTGCTCAGCCATCAATAAAACATTGTTGTGCTACTCAGACTGTTTTAGCCACAACAGAAAAACACGGTACAGGGTGCTATTAAGAAAAGCACTCCCATCCTAGCCAGATCCAGTGCAACTTTTATCTCTAAACTTGGGGAACGTATGGCGTCATAACATGCCGTATGTTATGTTATGACATAACATATTTTTTTGTGACATAACAATTTTTTTGTGACATGTCTCCGTGGCATTTTCCAGTAAGAATTCTGATTTATGAGACTTCTGATTTACTCTATTTTGATTCTACTAGAAGAAGAGTGTCTCTTGGTGTGTTCTATCTGTTTTGTTCCACTTCTTTTGGTAGAAATCATTATAGATCTAAACTTCACCCACTGGTTGTATTTCATTATTGTACCCTCCCTCCCTTCTCCTTTAACTCTTGGCTCCTCATCCAGAGAAATTTGGGGCTGTTGACTACAGCAACATTTCTGCCTCTCACACAGAAGTAGTGTGTGTTTGTATTGTATATCCTACTTCTCATAAGCTGTAACAGTGTTGTGTAATTTGTATTAGATGTCAGAAAGTGAAACTGATTAGCATAGAGAAGTTTATATATTGCACAAGAATAATAGCAGGAAGACACCAAAACTCCTTATTCTCAGTTGAGTGTCCCTACCCAATGTTATCTTTCATCTCCTCCTGTGACTTTATTTTTTTGAAGCTGTGTGACTGGACAAGAAAAAGTCTGAAAAAGATTCCCTGTCTTTTATCTGGACAAACATGTACCCTGATGAATCAAGAAATTCTCAAGGAAATTTGGAGCTACTTTTTTTAACTTATGAGGAAGAAACTGAAATTAACTTTGTTCCTCTTGAATGAGTCTTTCCTTTCTCAGAATGATTGTTGTGTTACTAAAAACGTACAATGCATAAATTTACAGAGTTCTTCTTCTCACATGAATTACAGCAACCTGAGAGTGGGCTGTAGGAGTGTTAGTCCTCTGTATAAAAGTGAATTTAATCTAAAGTCATCTGACTCAAATCTGTTCTTGAATTCAAGACAGACATTACAAGGTGTACTTACACTATTTTCATAACTCTTCAGTACTCAGAGCTATGAGAAATATACTATCTATACACCATCATGCTCTGATCTTAAATTGAGAGAAACTTCAACAAATTAATGCATTATTCCAAGGAACTGAAGAGAGGCACTGTAGTATGAAAGACTCTAAATTCTGTAATGCAAATTAGATAAAGGCAAGACAGATCTAAACGTGCCTCTGAAACAGACAGCAAGCTATTCTTTCCAGAATCTGCAGTGTATTTCTGTGTATTCTCATTGTTTTGATTACAAGAAACCAAAATAGTACACAGACATGGGCGACAGCTTGCAACATCTCCTGTCCTCTTCTCAGACATTGAAGGCTTTAATTTTGTTCTCTTTTGTTTTGTTTTACTATATTTTGTTTAGCAGTCCTTACCACAAAAGCGACATTCCTGCTTTCAATAGCAAAAGTTCTTTTTTGTCCTCACTTTTCCTTTAAAAATATTTATTAATAAGAAATCTCTTATTTTTTTGCTATTTTACCCAGAACCCTGCATTTTTCTATCGAATTAAGAGCCGTTAATCAACCAAACAAAATCTGTTAAATGATTGAGTTCTGAACAATCAAGGTTAAATCAACTTCAAAGGAAAGTAATTAACTAAAATATTGAAATGAAAGCAAACAAAACAAATAAAATTGCTGCAAACCTTAACCTCAAGAATTAATCCAGAAAAAATACAAAATACACTTCAGATTTTCAGTGTCAAGGATATAAGTTATGAAACTTGATATAAAAACTGATGCGAACTGTCTGGTTATAAAACAACATCCCATAAATAGAAAGTTTACAAAACAATGGAAGCAAATTAAAAAAAAAGTAAAAAAAGAGATTAAATGGCTGATGTATTTTGCTTTTCCCTTTTTGTTGGTTGTTCATTCCCTTGTATATTTCATTTATTTAGTATGAAACCTTGAGGAAAAAAGATAGAGAGAAGAAGAAAGAAACAAATTTCTTCTCTTTGGTGAACATTTCAGCATAAAATAATTTTACAAATAAGACAACATAACTGAAGTAATGCCCTAAGTGGAAATAAAAAGTTAAAATCTTTTTTTCAGAAGAAAAGACAATTTTTGTCAAGAATAACAGTTTCATGCGACTCTCAGCCCTTGTATATTCACAGCTGAAATGCATAATGTTTAGTTACTTCTTTAACCTTCATCTTCTATTCTTCAATATGTGTTTCACTGGAGCAAGGAGTGGAGTCTGCAGCAGAAATGTGCTGAAGCAGTTGTGGCATGTGGAGGTAACACCATGAGCTGCAGTGTGTCTGTTCAAACGGGGTCCAGGCTGCCTCAAGACAAGGGAAACCACAGCAGAAAATATTAATTGTCAAAATTTCACTATGCTACCCCAAAATTGAGCCAATCAGAGAAGCAATAAGGGCCCCTACCTAAACCTACCTCACAAAGGTGCTGGCAGCTATGAGGGGCTGAAGAGGCGTGCTTAGGAAAGGCATTCCATGAAGTCCCTAAAGGTACATTAGGGGAGGGTCTCGGGGAGGCTCGTGCCCATGCAGGGACACCCCTGAGGGCCACAGTCCATGGATGGCCCACACTGGGTAAGGGGCAACCATGAGGGATGGTGCCCTGGGTGACCCAGGCCAGGCAGGAGCACAAATGAGCTGAGCAGCAGAAATCTTTAAAGGCAGAGATAACGCCTGAACCTCCTAAGCCATTTAACACCTGGCTGGTGAACTGGACAGACTGAGTATAAGACATGGTGAAAATATGTAAAATTGCAAAAGGAGAGAAAAGGCAATATTTATTTCGATGCAGGTGTGTGTGTGTGTGTGTGTGTGTGTGTGTGCGTGTGTGTGTGAAAGTGTGTTGAAATATGCTTTTTTTTTTTTTGTTCTTGTTTTTCTCCTCCATACCTTAAAAAAAGAGATCAGCCGTTTGTATTGTGTGTCAACAAATTAAGATAGGTAAAATTCACACTTCTAGAGGTTTTTTATTGCCTGGGACATCAATATATAGGAAATTTACCCTAAAGTTTGTATGAAAATTGCATACTATTACACTAATGTACACCTCAGTTTACAAACTTTCTATTTTCACTTTATTCGCTTAGAGTAAATACAGACATATCTTAAAACTGTATTTTTGGAGTTACAAGTACAGAATTACACAGAATAACTATATCCCTGTATTTCTTTATTTGAGGTAAATGTTTAAATACATTACTTGTAGTAGGCTAGAAGGTAACAAACAGGCAAGAAAACTTCAATGCAGAATTTATGCTTACACACTTGGTTACTTAACTAATGGTCCTAGATAAGGAACAGTGTTTGATTATTCTTTCTAACAAACTGTGTCAGGATAAGGAAAACATTCTTTTAAGTTTTGCTGTGATGTAAGTCACTAAAAACCCTCTGAAATTTAGTGTGCTGCTATATAAAGCAGAGCCACTCATTGTCAGTCCATTCATTAACTAAAATGAATTAATAGATCATTAACAAGACATTACAGGACTGAACTCTTTAATAATTTTTTGTAATATTTAATCATATGCTATGAGATATTTATAAAGTATGTAATTTTATATATATTTTATAGAATTGTTGCTGTATTTTAAGACCACTGGTAACCAAGCACCATGCATTTGCTTGCTCATTTTCCTCTGATGGGATGAGGGAGAGAGCTAGAAGAATAAAAGTATGAAAACTCATGACTTAAGGTAAAGGCAGTGTAACAGGTAAAGCAGGAGCTGCAGGTGCAAGCAAAGCAAAAAAGGAATAAATTCACCAGTTTCAATGGTCAGGCAGGTGAAAGAAAAGCCAGGCTCCATCCCATGTAGCAGTGACTTGAGAAGACAAAGCACCTTTACTCAAATTGTGACCCTCTTCCTCCCTCTTCAGTTAGCTTTCGTTACTGAACATGATGCTGTATGGTACAGAATATGCCTTTAGTCACTGGGGGTCACCGGTCCTGGCTGTGTCCCCTCCCAACTTTTTGTGCACCTGCAGCCTATTCACTTGTGGGGTGATAGGAGAAGCAGAAAAGGCCTTGACTCTGTGTATTATACAATTTTATTATACAATTTTATTATACAATTTTTATAGTAAGTTTTACTTGGCATAAACAGAGCCTTCAGAATGAGAGATATTGGACATATTTTATTTATATTAACGCGGTCTTGTGTTGATCTGTGTGTAAAGAACTAGGCTATTTTCTTTAGAGTTATACTTATTGTTTTGTCCTCTCTTGGTATGACAACAGCAACAAGGTAACCTCAAGTTCAGACACAGCAGGAGCAGGCTGTCTTTACTGTTTTTCCTGCAGGGTGAAATATTCTTTTTACTGTTAGACCTTGTTTTTAACTGATAGTAGAGCATAGAAGAATAATCTTGCAGTAGTGTACTGATGTAAAAAAAAAAAGGTCCATTGCTATGTAACATATTCTATGGGGCTTTTTGCTGTGTAGCTCTTTTGTCAATGAAACTGCCAGTCAGTGTTTTAACCACTGTTTAAGACAGGCAGTAGTCTCTTTCAGCTAAGATACTTCCCACATGCTGTTATTAGTGGAATGTTGTTAAAGCGACTAGTATGTTAAACACGTCCATGAAAACCCAAAGCTGGTCTTAGTGAACTTTACACAGCATTAGAAAGAATAGCTCTGACCATGCATGGCTTTAGCTTTAGCCGTTCTCTCTTGATTTCTGCATTTGTTCTGCCTCTGTTATGAATCAAGCTTGCAGCTGGCACTGAAGAGCCAAGAACAGAGTAATTTTATGCTTCCTAATATATGCTTTTGATGATTAGATGATGGTTAACCTGAAAGTACATTAAGAAATTTCAGCATGATCCAGGAGATGTAAAAATAAATGAATTGACAGATTCAGAGATGAACTAGGTCTCATTTTCTTCCTTTTCAAATCCTCTGTCATTTTCAGGATTTATATCAGTTGCCACATTTCCTTGATTAGTAGAGCAAGCATTATTTAGCAATTCTTTAAAAATCTTCACTAAAAAGATATATTTTGTATTTTACCAGCTTATTAGTGAACCGCATAACACAATTTTAGAAAAGATTTTTAGTCATGGCATTCAATGGAAGGCAGACAATAGCCATCCATATGCCTTAAAAATCTGTCCCATTGTCCTTGTAAGATGTCGCTGCCATATGAGAAAAGAAAGGTATGTGTATAAATATGTATGTATTGCAAGCTGCTCCCTGAGAGCTTTGATGGCAATTAGTTAGATTGTGCTTTGGCAGTACCATGTAGCCTAAAGTTATTTTAGCCACATTTCAATCTGTCAGTAATCTAATCATTCAGTTCTACAAAACTTCTTTCCCTTTATTTGAAAAGCCTAAGTATTGAAACTTCATATTCTGTCTAATATTAAGGACACCTTTCCCCCCTCTCAGAAAAAGAGGTGTCAGTTTATTTAACTCACTTAGTGCTTTTCATCTGCATCCTAACTTTTATCCTGGTAATATGAGGCTCTGTGTTTTGTCATGTCTGAACACATAACTCTTAGGTGTATATAAATGTCCAAAAACCCATGTACATAATGGTAGATAAATGAATTTAATGATATTTCTGGATATCTTGAACAACAAAGAGAAACAAATCTAAGTTGAAACCTTTCCTGCTTCTTTTCTGAAAAAAAAAATTGTAAAAAATAAAACTCAGTATTTCCTTCTACACATAGTAGATCATCAATTGTGGAGAGTTTATTTCAAGCATGGCTTAAAGAAAAAGGCCATGAAGGCATACAGTGGAGAGAACAGTAAAAGGTAGTTGCAAAGCAGTTCCAAAAGCAGTTCCCAGGCTGATTTCTATAAACAATTAGGCTCTCTCATGCATCACTTTATAAACAATAAGGTTCTCAGGCAGTCTTCCCATAACAAGCAAAACACCCTCTCTGGGAAAAGATGGCACCCTGAGAACATATATGGAAGTTTCTTGAACCTTTCATATCACAGTGGGAACACTGGTTTTGTTTTTAATAAACAATTGTCGGTATTGTAAAACAAAAGGAGTGGTTAGAGTTTTCTCTGTTAGCCTATCGTGAACCTGGATTTTGGAATATGCATGAAGTTAATTAACACTGTTATTTAAAGTGACCGATCGATCAATAAATCGGAGTTCAATGCATTAAAGGATGGTCGTCTCCCCTTCACTTCAACAATCAATATTCAGATCACTGATACAGATAATTTTTTTAGATATGAAAAATAAAATTTTTTGTAGTAAGACTTGTGCATGCTACTTTCAAATATAAAAGGGGCTTTTTTGTTTGTGTCTAACAGTGAAGACAACTCTGAACAAGATCTCCTGATATATTTCAGTATATCAATATTGTCTATATTACATTTAAGTAAAACAAGATGTACTCAATTCTCTTCCTTTTACTTGATACTTTTCTTTAAATTTGAGATGCATTAGACCACAATTCTTTATGGATAAAAAATTAGGTCAGAAAATTCTTAACAGTGCTTTCCTTTAGCCTCTTTTTCTACTCATCTTCCCTGCTGAGGAAGATACTTTCACAGAAAACATCTTACCTCTGTGCAATTATTTCAGGAAAATATTACTGATGTAAGAGATTAAGTATGATTTACTACCTAATTGGTAATGCAGTCCTGTAAATATTGATTATGAGATTAGTACTATTCAGTTTTTTATTTCCTTAGCAGACTGATAGAAATTGCACTCAGGAAAACAGTGTATGATGCCCAGACTAGTGAGGTTAAAATTACTACTTAAAATGATGATGTCAGAAGTTTATAAAAGTTTTGGACAACTACCCCCAGATCAATAGGATTACACTCAATAAAGTATTTGAAAGGAGAAATCAAACACACAGCTACAAAATGAGGAGAAAATAGCTGGGCAGAGTTGTAGAGAAGAATGTGGAGTTTACAATGGATTAAAAAGTATTTTTGAAAAAAAAATCTAATTCTGAGACAGACTAACAAGATTGTTTTATGTCACTCAAAAAATAGTAATAGCAAATAGAAATAGTTGAAGAAAGGTGGATTTCTAGTATCTGATGTTGGTGAGACTGCAAATGTAGTAGTGTGTTTTATAAGGATGTAAAAGCAATCTTACCTTTTTTAAAGCAGTCTCTTTGTCTCCTTTCCTCCGCAATTTCCCTAATCAAGAAAATGTTCAGGAAGGAAGATGCCTTATTATGTTGACTTTTATGCACCAACTCTTAAGGAAGATATTAGAACTCTGGAGGAAAGGAAAAATAAAAGAAGTAGAAGTAGAATTGAGAAGAAAACAGAAAAACTGCCTTTTAAGAGAAGATCTAGGAAGTCTCAAAAATTTAGAAAATGTTGCAGCAAAACTGGTGAAGTAATTGTTTTCTTCAGCAATTTGGGTAATAGAAACATTATGGGGCAAGGGGAAAAAAGCAAGTATTTTCTAAATACAAGTTTCTGAAGTCTCCCCATCTGGAGGTTTTTAAGAATGGGTTGAACAAACAAAACAGAAGTGTTCTTATCCTCCCTCAACAGATGAGGGACTATCTTCCCCCAAGAAATTGTTTCCTCAAAGTACCTTCATATTTATGGCTACATGATTATGATGGCTCATATGATATGTCAGTTTACCTATGGGCTGCATATTTGATTATGAAAACAACCCTTAATAGTAAACTGTTTTATGTCTAACTGCCCTGTAATAATTTCCAAGAATTAAAAAGATGGAGTGAAATCTCATCTGATTTCAGAAGGGCTTGGGCCTTTTCATTGCCATTCAGGTAACTTTTATTTATCTTTTGTTTACAGGCAAAGAAATAATAAATTCTCCTATTGATTCAAAATTTTTCTATAGACTGATATTGACCTAGGATACATTAATTGTAGGACTGAATTTCTGAAAAGCACCTGCAGGTTTTAGGACTGCAAATTCCAGTGAAAATTAATATTCACTCAAGTTGTCCAAGAGCTTTTCCAATGAATAAATGTCTTTTAGGGATAAATAGCCAGGAGAGGTGAGGAGGAGAGGTAGGAAGACAGGTGTAGAGGAAGGCTTGCAATTAGGTACAACATGGTTGAGATCCTCTGGGTCTAGTTTAGGGGAAAAGCTAATAAAATAGATGCTGTTCCGGGAATCTACTGAAGGTCATCCATCCAGTAGGATGACATCAGTGTATTACTATATAAGGCATTAAGAGAAATCTCTAGATCAATTGCTCTTGGCCTTACAGATGACTGCAACTTCCTAGATCTTAACTTGGGACTATCATACATCATGCACAAACAGGTTCAGGAAATTGCCAAAGCATGTTGAAGAAAGATAATATTTTGATACAGGCACTAAGACAGCAAAACAGAAAAGAGGTAAAACCTGTTTGGCAGGCAGTCACTAGTGATGCACCTTAGGGCTCAGTTTTAGGGCCAGTTTTCTTCAATGTTTTTATCAATAACCTGGACACAGGAGTTTTGTGCACACAAAATAAGTTTGATGACGATACTAAGACAGGAGAAGCTGTTGATTCTGTGAAGGATAGAGAGGTCTTACAGAGAGATCATGATAGACCAGAGCATTGGACAATTACCTGTTGCATGAAATTTACATGGCAAGTACTGGATTCTGCACCTGAGAGTGTAATCCTGGATGAGTGCATAGACTGGGGGACAAGAGCCTGGAGTGCAGACCTGCAGAAAGGGATCTGGAGAGTTTGTTTGATGACCAGCTCAATATGAGTCAGCAATATGCCCTCAAGGCCAAAAGAGCCAACTCTATCTGGGAATTGTTTGGCACAGTGTAACTTACTGGTGGACAGGATTGTCCAGCTCTACCCAGCACTGGTGCATCCTCACCTCAAGCGCTGTGTGCAGTTTTGTCTTTCTAAATGCAAGAAGGATGTGAAAATATTAGAATGTGTGCAGAGGATGACAGCAAGGATGGTGAAAGGTCTAGAGGGCATGGCTTATGCAGAGTGGCTGGACATAGTATGTTTGTTCAGCTTTGAGGAGGCTGAAGGGTGATCTCATTGCTGTCTACAGCCTCCTCATGGGAGGAAGCAGAGAAGGAGGGGATGACCTCGTCTCTCTAGTGTCTGGTGATAGGACACAAGGGAATGCCTTACAGCTGCATCTCTAACAGTTCAGATTAAATATTAGGGAAGAGTTCATTGATCAAGCAGTGGAACAAGCTCCCCAGGAAAGCAGTCATGGCTCCAAGCCTGTTACAGCTCAAGAAGCATCTGGGGAATGCTCTTAGCTATATGATTTAGCTTTTAGCTTGCCCTGTCTGGAGTCAGGAGTTGAACTCAGTGAACCTTGTGGGTGCCTTTCAACACAGGATATTCTATAATTCTAAATAAGGTATCTCAGAATACTTTTATAGAAAAAAAGAGATGATTTCGTCTAGGGCATGATTCATCTCATTCTAAATTAGATTTGTACTAGATTTGTACATATGGCTATCCAAATTGTTTCTTAAAAGGACATGCACCTCCCCATTTGCTATGATAACATTATAAAATTCCAGACAGCTCCTTTAGGCATGCCTGAAGTTATGCTATTTGAACTGTGTCCTTAGTCACCTTAGTACTTCAACAATGCTAAAAACCTTCCAAAAGGAAAAATAAAGAAATGCAATACATCTAAAGTTCTAATCTCCTCTATTAAATTCAAGGAGTTTGTAATTTTCTTTTGGGAACAGGATTTGAAAATAATTTGTGCTATGACAATATTTTTTTTTAATCATCCATTCACTGCACTTAAAAGTTGTTAAAAGGTCTTTTCATAAACTATAATCACTTACATGGAAAAGCTCATTTAGTTAGTAGTTCACAATAAATGAGATAAAGGTAATGTTCTGAATTTAGGCTATAAATAGTGCAATGAATTTCATAAACATTTTCAGGAAATTGTATTAGAAACAGAGTAGGGCTAGAAATAGGCTAAAACAAACAAACAAACCTCTCTAGCCTCTTTTTTGTATTTTGTTTTTTACCATTTTATTGTCTTCTATTTATTATATATGGGAAGTGCATTCTATTGTCATTCTATTCTGCAACTGCCCGCATGATGTGACAATCTTTCCTGTTGATATGAATACAAATACATACACACAGATGCCTGGGGCATAACCTGCTAATTTTTTCCTTATTTAAAGAAATCTCCTTAATTGTCTATCACCAGCCATGTATGTTTTTCTCATTTTAAATGTACATCAGATATTGGTGAGAAAAAATCACCTTCCGTAAAAACAAACAGATCTAATATCATTCATTCAGACTCTGAATGAAATCCAGTGAAGCAAAAAAAACCCCAATAATGTTTCATTCATCTCCTAACTCTGAAAAAAATCTGGGTAATTTGAAAGGGAACAGTTTTCATCAATTAAACACACAAAAAAGAATCAGCACATTATTAATTATTAATATAAGCAAGATAAGCAAAAGAGAGCCCAGTGAGGGCCCTCTGCTGAATGGAGCAGAGGATCTAGTGATAAAAGCACAAGGAAAATGCTAAAGTATAGAATGGTTTTGTTATCTTAATCTTTACAGTGAGACTGGCTTTCAGGAGTCTCAGGACCCTAAAACATGAGGGAAAGTCTAAAGCAGATTCACACTCAGTAGAGGATGACCAAGCTGAGGAACATTTAAAAACACTGGATGCACACAGGTCCATGGGACTTGATGTGATAGGGCCACAAGTGCTGAGCAAGTTGCTCCATTTAATTGTAAGACAATTCTTAATTGTCTTTGAAAGGCCATGGCAAATGTGAGAGGTGTCTAAAGGATAGAAGAAAGCAATTTTCTCTAATTTGTTCCAGAAACCTTCTGCATAGAAGAGGTCTGTGTCCAGGTCAAGGGAACAGGCGCTCTCTCCTTCCTTTACAACCTTACAGTAGTTTTTCAGGTCCATTTAAATACAAGACACATTATGAAAGCAGTTTTTGCAAGTTTGCTTCTTGATTCCCACAGGAAAGATGATATGCACATATTGAAAGGGATTTCAGTGTTCATGAGCTGGGTCCCAACTCTTGGTGACTGAGTCGTGAAGAACAAACACACCTCCCCATCAGTCTGCGTCTAGGCCAGAGGGCCTTCATGCTAATAACATTTTTTCTAGCAACCTTCACTGGACTGAGAGAATGCCAGAAGTGATATTAAAAAAGTTTCTTCATATTTATAATCTACAGAATCATTGATTTCTGGAACAGAGTGAGACCAGGAGCAGATCTTGAATGTACAAAACATGGTTAAGGATATAAATAATTTTATGCCATCTTTTTACTCATTATCATTGTCTTGTAAAACGTATTTTAAAAGATAGAAAGATGAAGAAAATAAAAACTAAAAGTAAAAGCATTTAATACTAATTTTCCTTTAAATTTACCTTAAAAAGTAGAATAAATTAAGAAAACACTAAAATAGAATAAGCTGAACAGACAAAATTAATTTCAAAAGCATTTGGCGGGAGGTTATGTCAGAATTAATACTGATGGAACAATGTGTTTGTTAAAACAACTTCAATTTCACAGGAATTAGGGATAGGGAAGGGATTGTATTTTGTTTAAATTTATGAAGGTAACCTGGGCTACTACAGACCAGTGAGTCTGCACTTTGAATTGTGTGAGTCTGTAGAAATTGTAATACATAGTAAAGTAAGTTGAGACATAGGTAAAGTTATTTTATTAGATAAGATTGATAAAGATTTTTAAGGCAAAACTTCTTTCTACAAAGACTATTAAATATTTTTAGAGAAGTCAAGGAGCAGAAGGACAAGAATAAACTGATTTTATTAAATAGGTGTAATTTTTTTTTTTTGTTCTCAAAAAAATCATTAGTCAAAGGTGTTTAAATGATGTAATCAGCATCAGCTAATAGCTAGCTTTCATAGAATAACAATGTCTTAAAATATCACAGAATAGAAATAATTGGTCAATTTTCCTAGCAAAAAAAAAGCTGACATAAAATCTCCAAGATTATCTGTCTTGGGATCTGTACTTTTCACTGTAGTGAAATTTAGCCAGAAGAATGAAATAGAAGAATGAAATCTGAGCTGACTGTGAAGTCCTATAGGATGTTGTATAGAATATATTATTCTATTAATATATATTAAAACCTAAGTGGATTAATCTCACCAGAACTGAAGTGCAGTCAGCTCTGATCTAAGGCAGCTGTCAACACCCCTCTTGTACCTCCTGGAGAGAAAGTACATCTCTAGAATGGTCTTGTTCCACCTTAGTGCAGGTACTTATAATTAGTTGGTGTTTATATACCTGATATTAATTTCCCTCAACACAGAATTATATTTCCTGACTGTCAGATGTTTAGAAGTATTTGTGTCTGGTTTCCAACTAACAGCAAATCCATCACAGGCCCTTTGTCATGTCTTTCAGCACAGTGTGGATACTTCAGATAACCTAGGGTGTCTCAGATGGCACTAGATATTCAGGCTGAGGAAGCAGAAACACTGTGAAACTCTCCATTGACTAGAAAGGTAGATACTGACACCAGACACAGATTTTCATCTATGTTTGCAACTAGATAAACTGAATTCAAATGTGATCCACTGGGCAATCCAATCATAGACTCAGAACACCTGGGGTTGGAATGGACCTCTGGATGTCACCTAGTCCAACCCTCTGCTCAAATTCGGGCTGCCTTTGAAGTAATATATACTCCACTATTCAGAAATACATAAATATGCGTGGAAAAACTGAACAAAAAACCTTATCCAAGATTCTATTATATATTTATGATATAAGGCTTTAAATCCGACTTCAAGAGGCATGACACAAGACTGGATAATAATCTGGAATTGTAAGCATACCACTCTCTTGTCATCAAAGCACACTCAGAGTACAGAGAATTATTAGAAAGAGAATGAAGAACAAAACATAAACACTATAATGGCACTGAATAACTAAATTAGAAATGCAGTGGAAGTTCTTGCTTAAGGAGAAAAACAAGGCTATTATGTTTTCACTGTTGCAATGAGATGTCATAAGTAATATGATAGAATATTCTTTAAGCATTAAAATATAAATTATACTGACAGTATTTTAGGCTTTTCCAGATTACACCTGGTTGTTGAGTATCAGAATATATGTATGTATTTATTTAATATTTAAATACTAATTGATATAAAAACTGAGGAAAAGAAACTAAATTAAAAGATAGTGTTCTGCTCTGCATGTATTAGTCATAGGAAATTCCAAGAAGTCTGTTCCTTATCACTGTGAGTGGTCTCAGTGTGATAATACAATAAATTTAACAAGTACCTTTATTTGCTAGTGGTTGTTATTGATATAATTTATCCACAAGTTAAACAAAGGAAACACAAACTCCATACTTTTTTTTGAAAGCTGAATAATAAAGGAAAAATAAATCCAGCCACCGTTCTTCTAAATTAATGTGAATATTGTTAGAGGCAATGGAGAACTGGAGTACAAGAAGTGATGTGATGACAGTGTATGTTGTTGAAAGATACATCCACTACACTTTCAAAACTCATCTATACCACTACTCTGTTATAGATCAGCTTTTCAGAATGAAAAAAGAACATAGCAATATTAATGTTTATTTATGTATTTGGCAATATTTTAATCAATTTCCCATTTTTTTATTAGTGTTATTTGGTAAGAGATACCTGTAAAACACAGCTATTAACTAAATAAATCTGAGCAACATGAGGTCCTGAAAATATATCATTAAATGGAGGGAAAAAAAGGCAATTAACACAGCTGCAGCGGTTGTCATAGTGCAATAATGGCACAAAGGGAGCCTGAATTTTTATTCAGAACTGTGTAGTGGTAGAGGTATAACCATCTCCAACACAAGTTGGGGTAGATATTCCTACCACTGCAGAGACCCTCACCTAGACAGAACTGCTTTGATATCCTCTTCTCTGGCAGTGCCTGCTGTTCTGATTTGCCCTAGAAATGTCTCCCTCCAGGACCCAACGCTGTGTGAACCCTGCTCTGGTTGCTGTGCTGAGTTGCTGGAAGGGCAGCAGGAGGAGGTGAATGGGCTGTGCATTTGGAGATTCACAGGCTCTTCAAAGATCAGGCAGAGACAACAGCCCCAGACCTTGCTCCAAGAAGAGATAACTGGAGGCTACCTAAAGAAGGAACAGTGAACAGAGGTACCCAAAATGGAGGGGACTAGAAACTTGAGACCTCTGGAAAGAAATAACAAACACAGGTTGCTAGGTCTCAATACAAGAAAAGTTTTGTCTTAATGAGGGGGAGGAAACACAAGGCTGCTGAGAGAGTTTGTAGAATCTCCACCCTTGGAGACATTTGAACCTTAACTGGACAAAACAACATAGTCAAACGGAATTTGCTTTGAACTGAAGATTTTGCTAGGTGGCCTCTAGAGTCCCCTTTCCAACTTACATGGCTCTGTGATTCTGTGATTGCTTGAAGAAATTCTTGTTGCATAACCTCAGTACTAAATGTATTCATATTTTACTCTTCTTTATAATTTGCTTTGGTTCAATCTCACCGCTGTAGTGAACTGAAACTCATCTTTCTTTTGTCCCTTTCTTTCATCCTTTTTATTTTTTTTTTTTGAAATGGCACAAAATCTTTTTGCTGCTTACATTTACTTCTCAAGACTACCGTCAAAGTACTTTCCAAGAAATTCTCTGGTAAAATTGCAGGGCAGAAGCTTTCCCTTGTTAATATAGATTATGTTATTATAGCTTATGTTATTATAGCAGGGAATAAAATCTGAATATTTAGTTTATGTGAAACAGAATAAAAGACATGTTTATATAAGAGTTAGAATTCTGTCTTTCTTTATATTTTTGGAAAAAACCCTTAAATTTTAATCTCTGCCTTGTGGTCAAGTATTCTGCTATTTATTAGGAACGAGGAACTTGCACAAGTGAAGTTGTGTTTCTTCTTTAAAAGTACTTATTATAAAAGGAAATTTTTTTCTTAAGTGATACATAGTTCTGAATTTTAACAGTGGCTATTTTCTTAAAGTTTTCTTAAAGTTTTCTCAATATAGCTGAAACATTCTATATCAAGAATTTTGCCCTTGGTATCTACTTATGTATATCACGTAAAAGGATTTATAAAGTGTTTATTCAAATGCTTTGCTGTTATATTCAAGAGACGTGACATGATCCTTTTGTAACTTTGTATAAAGAGACTTAGTATCATTATTGTTTATTAATAAGTGGACAGATTTTTTTCAGCTATTTTTTTTAAATTTGTCATTTGAAGTAATCAAAGTTTAAAAATTAGTTTCAATGTACAGTTGGAGTATATGGTCATTTATTCATTTATTACACCAGATGTATTGATGCTCATATCTCTAAATCAAAATCAAGATTTTGATTTAGAGCTATGCAGTTTTTGATAATCTCTCAGTAAACAATTGCTGTTCTGCTAATGGTTGACTACAACTCAAAATTCTCTTTTCCCTGCAAAAAAGAGCTTTGAAGGCCACAGGCAACCCGAAGACAGCACTGTAACAACTAGAGAACTATACAATTGTATTTAAGGAAAAAAGAGAAAAGGCATTTCTCTTTAAAACGCATTTAGAATTCTCATAAAATCACTCATCAGATTCTCACAGAATGCTTATAAATATTAAATCAGTTGAAAGAAGGTGAGATCATTTTTGAAGACCCTAACCTGTTCATCATCAGTTTAACCCTTCAGTTAAGTTTTAAGCTGTTAAACATTCAATAGAACAAGAAGTGGAAGATGGGTTTCTTTCTGTGTAAGTTCTGAAAAGCCCATACAGAGTGGTGTGCTAGGTTAAGGTTTAATTAATACCATAATGAGAAGCTTTTAACAAATTACAGAAAAAAGGGAAAATATTTTCTCCAACATTACATGTCAAAATAAGTATTTACATACATAAGGAAACATCTATTAAATTAAAATGCACATCTTTTGCAATATTCATTGAACTGTAGAATGGTTTGCATTGGGAAGGACATTAATGATCCATTAGATCCGATCCCTTGCCATCAGCAGGGGCAGCTTCCGCTAGACCGCGTTGATCAAAGCCCTAACCAACACTTCCAGGGGTGGTCATCCATATCTCCCCTGGGCAATCTGTCCCAGTACCTCAGCAGTCTCACAGTAAAGAATTTGTTTTTCATGCCTGATCTAAACCCAGTTTATATATGATTTAAATTGCTAAATTGTTAAATTGTTTAAGTCCATTCTGGCACCTGCTTGCAAAATCAAAACCTGGGCATTTGTTCTAGTAACATACTGGTCAAAAGATTATACCACCCTGACATTTTCTTTTGCAACATGGAGTAAATTGATGCATGTAAAGAGGAGGACAGAGCTCTTGTCTGGTAATCCAGTCAAAATCCCAAACATACTAAAAACTCTAGCAATAGTTTCCTCAGGCCACAGCTGTTCCCAGGTATTTTTATGCAGTAGCTGAGGTTTCACCTCTCATTTGTTACATTGTGGGTTTGTTTTGTGAGCTGGGGTTTGGTTGTCTATTTCTTTGGATGATGTTCGTTTGCTTATTTTGAAGAAAATACTTATAATTGTCAAATCTTCCTTTTACTGCATAAACCTGAAATGAAGGTTGAAATTCTGACTAGAAATTCTTTAGTCCCTGAGTCTGCAATGTCTACCATCCAAATATGAAAAAGAGACATAAGCTTTAGAGCAGTTAGAACAAAAATATCAATGAGTTACACACCTCACTTTAGGAGTACAGCTGACAATGCACAGTTGGTAAATAAATTTTCATTGGTTGAAGAAGGAATTAAAATATGTGCCATTTCTCAACATCTAATGTATATAGAAACCTACACCAAGCAAAACAAAATAATGAAGGTGTGGTTAAAAGCAGAATTCTTTCTTTCACTGGTGTTTGATGCTTTATCTCAGGAGAAACATTTTTTACCTTTAAAGATAAAGGCATCTAGGCCAAAAGTACTTTGTCATTACTCCTTTTAGAACTGTCCTTAATTTGGCAGATATAAACATTCTATACTAAGTAGTTCAGTCCTCTTCAAATAATGTGAGACTAGACACCAATATACCATTATTCTATATTGTTATTCTAGGCTACTATTACCTATAGTTGTAGGTAACACTTTTATATTGAACTGTCAATTCTCTTGACACTGTGGCTATAGCTTTCCAAAATCTCACCTATCTTCTGTGTCCAAAAGGCCCAGACAGACTCTGGAACTCCTTTTTCCCACTTGTATTAATCCCAGCATCTTTGTTCTATGACAGAAGTTTTTGGAAAGTTTTATCCATTCTCTTGGTAGTCCTCAAAGGCTTCTGAAGTGCTCACATGTCTTTTTGAAATTCCATAATCATTGAGACATAAAAAGCTACTTTAGGACACAAAGCTGGATTGAATTAGAACACACCAAAATTGTGTCCACCCATAACCTACATTCCTCTTTCAAACCCAGAGCTAACAATATTTTCACCTTAAGAGTCTATCAGTCAAAGATTTGTTTTAGTTTCCTTCTAAAATTTAAAGAATAATTTATCTACTTATCTTAATCTGGTAGGAATCTTCAATACCGCAAATTTCTTAAAGAACCTTTCCAAGATCAACTGCATCAAGATGGTATCTTCCAAGTACCGTTACTGGAAAAAAAAATACAGCCAGCCAACCAACCAACCAAAAACCCCAGAAAAACCCTAAAACTCAACCAACCAACCAACCAACCAACAACCCCCAAAACCTCAACCCTCAGAGTTCAAGTAGTTCTCATTTGAAAATAGAACTACAAAACAGATAAACTCTATCTGGTATCACAGCATGCTGGCTAGGAGACTTTCCTAGTCATCAGTATACATGAATTTCAGCTTTTTGTTACTTTGAAAGAAATTTGATAATAAATTAATTTCTTTCAAAAAGCCCAAAATCTGTGAAAATGAATGTTTCTGGTATCTCCCCAGTGACATGTATCCGAATGTCAGTGGTATGGAGTGTTTTGCTTTTTTTTTTACTACCAGTATTTCTGCAGCAGCAGCAGAAATTATTCCAAATCTGAAGAAAAATAATTTCAGCCTTCTTTATTTGAATGTGGGAACATCACAGTCTTGTTGAAAATATGGATGAAGAATATGAAAGGTTAGAATCAAATATAGATGTATGCTTCTATTCTTGTTGGTTTTACTGTATTTCAACTTTTCATTTATTGTCTCTCAGCTTTATCAGAGATGAATTGTAAAGAAATGGGTACAAAGTGCTCTTTTCTCTGTTCAAAAATATCAATAACTTTACAAGTGACTTTTTAATGACCTCTAGCTCATTCTCTTTAGTAAGGCTTGATCTACACAGTTTCTGAATATAGACATGTCGAGGTAATTTAAAGTGTACCATCATTTATTTGCCACAGACAGGAAAAAGTTTGTACAGTCTTAACCAATACAATTTTTCTTTTGCTGAAGGAGTGGATGACTTTATACTTTGCAGGTTTTCCCAGAGGTTGGCAGTAGCCTTTTGAGGCACTATTTTGGAAATAAATCAATTTCCCCCCAAAATCCAAATCTTGTTTTGAGGGCATTACTTCCTTCAAGATCATATTTGATTTGTTTATAGAAATTTCTGGCCCGGTCTGCCCAGTGAATGGGGCTCAGTTTCTCGACTCAGACTAAACAATTTCAAACCCAACGCATTTTGACTGGAATTTGCAAAACAAACAAACAAAAAAAAAACTCCTCCCACCCCTATGGTGCATTTCATCATCCCACAGCTCTTACCTGTTGCTAAGGGTGGGAGGAGTAACAAAGTCTTCAACTCTGGATCTTGAAGACCTTCAGAGGCAACTGTATTAAGGAGACATTAGCTAGACAGCTCAGCGGACTGCCTAAATTTAGGTTGGGGCCACATTAGATTGAAACAACTGTAAAGAAAGAACACATGTTTTAAACACATATTGCAGTCCCAAAAGGCAGGTTTCCTGTACTCTGGTTCCTGAGTCATATGCATTGATCATTCAAAGTAAGCATGTATGTCAAGGAATTTGTCTCATATTAAGTCACAAAACAAAGGTGAGCTAATGGTAAATGGCTTCAGACATCAAGTTTCTATCTGTGATTTATCTTTGTCTCCTGCTTCCTTTGATGGAACATTATCACAACATGCCTATTATGACATAGTAATTTCTCTATGGAGAGGAGAAAACGCTGCTTGAAAATGGGATACATCTGTGTGACTGATCAGGAAGCTTCTACAGTGGAAGAAGGCATGGAGAAGGTGGGCCAAGGTGATGTGCTTGAGAAGTTCAGGGTAGGATACAAGGAGTGAGCACAGATATTGTAAAGAAAGGTGAACTTACCTGAACACTAAAGGGATCAGCAGGTGGCCATTGTGTTACTTACATGGCTGTATCAGTCAAGTGTATCAGCTGATTGTCTAAACGGCTTTCCCTAATCAAAAAAAGTGAATCTCTTCCTGATTTAGTCAAACCAGGTCAGACCAGCCTGGGCAAAGTGGCTCCCAATAACTGAGCAACTTTCCAAATGAGCATTGGAGAGAGAAGTAGCCTTGATCTGACTTCAGCCCGTGTAATGTCTCCCAGCAACTAGGAATGCCACAGCATTGTGGCTGTGAACATGCAAAGACCAGTAATAGGAATCGTGTTTGCGTTGTGACGCAACTGCACGCTGCAATTGCTGTATTGCGCTTGTCTTATGATATCAATACATTGCATTATGCTAAATCAAAATCTTTTGTAGTGTCAATTATCTTTAAGTAAATTTTATATTGAAACATTAAACCTCCCCCATGTGGAAAACCTAAATGAACCTGGTCAGAGAGTACTGGGCTGACAGGGTGATACCAATGCCAGGCCAGTGGATGAAGTGATATATCAGGAGAGACTAAATAGTTCTCAGTCTCTTGGTTGTCTTGAGATTTAGCAATCAAGGTTGTCTTGAGATTTCTTCTAAGATCAATATTTTCAGGGCTGTAAAGGATTTCTATAAATCAGATTACACCAACAGTCAGTTGGAGAACTGGGACTACAATATCCAATTTACTCCATATCTTTTACCAGTGTAAGGCTTGATTTAAACAAGCAAGGAGGTGTCAAACATAAAGAAAAGCTTTTACTTCCAGTGGCTGAGATTTGATAAGAGCAACTTATCATAGGACTCATTTCTGATCCCAGTATCTCTGGCCAAATGGTGAGATTAAAAAGAATGTTGGCATTCCAGAATAAACAGACTCCATGCCTACATGCAAATGAAAAGTGTGCTGGAAGCATGGAGTTCAAAGAAAGGGGACAATGAGGGTGATTTTATTTTTTCACATGACACTAAATGACAACTATTCCAGAGATCTAAAAGGCTCATGTTGAAAGGATAAAGGTGGAAAAAATACAAAACTCACAGACTTCAGAGTTTTGCGAAAATTATTGAGAAAGATAAACAAGTGATCTAATCAGATTTTGTAAACATAACTCTTTAGAATGATGTTTTCATTACAGCAAAAAGGGCATAACAAGGGCCAAGACAGACAAATGTAAGTTGAAAATAAGGGACAACTAGAACAGTTGCTCAGAAAGATTACATCCACTGATGCTGCTACACAAAACTGCTGGGAAAGGGATTAAACAGCTGACCAGCTGTGTCAAAACCACACCTCCTAGAACAAGGAAATTGTTATATGAAAGGCTCTAGATCTACTGCAATTCACCTCTGCATATTTGAGATTAAGTAGCACAGTCCTGAGAGTCTCCACTGTGTGACCTCTGGCCTGAAGAGACAGAAGAATTAAATTTCATTACCTATGTTTGTATGAAGTAACTGAATGAAATTCTATAATTTATTAAACACAGGAAGTAAGAGTAAATTATGGATTTTTTGTCATCATGACTTTATGCTTTTGGAAATGTATTGTGGAAATTCATGATAGAAATAAATACTTTCATGCAATAAAAGTAAGGTCTAAGTATATTTGTGTGTTTTTTTGGTTTTAGTAACTTTAAGTAGCTAATAATGACAAAAAATTCCAACAGAGACTTTTGCTTCTGTACAGTCTAAACCCTGTGCCATGGGCAGGGTCATCATTAACTTTATCAGATTGCTCAAAGACCAATCCAAACTGACTCTTAACACATCCAGTCGTGGGGTACCCACAACTTCTCTGGGCAACCTGTTCCACTGCCTTTAAAAAAAATTAAAATTTCTTCCTGATGCCCAATGTAAATTTACATACTTTCTATTTGCCAAGGCCTTGTCATTTCAGGCCTTGGCAAAAAGTTCTTTCCATCTTTTTTATAAGCCTCCTTTAACTATGGAAAGGCCACCATAAGTTCTGTCTGAACCCTTCTCTTCTCCAGGCAAAACCACCACAATTTTCTTAGCTTTTTCTCATAGAAGAAGTGTTCCAGGCCCCTGAGGATTTTTGTGACCATCCTCTGGACCAGCTCAAACAGGTCCCGGTCTTTCTTTTACAGGGAACTCCAGAGGGGGACACAGTACTACTCCAGGTGGGGTCTCCATAGCAGGATGCTCTGCCTAAGCAGGGATATAGCCTGCCCCACGGGCACTGCCATTCAGCACCGCCTCAATTCTGGGCTTTGGTTCTTTTTGTCAGCACCACACTTTGGAGCCACAGCTCAAAATGATGAGTGGGGGAAAGATGGCATTAAAGGATGGGTTACCCACAGCTGATGCCAACAGCTTTTCCACTGGAGAGAGTGAGGCAAACAGGTCCCCTTCTCAAGGGTGTATCACATTCCTGAAATCATGCTCCCCAGGGATGAGGTCAGCGGCATGGGACAACACCTCAGTTGTGCCACACTATGCTCTCTTGCTGCAACCAGGACACCAGGGTCTACTGTAGTTAGAGCTGAAGAATGCTGAGACCAGCTTGACTGACATATCAGGCTCACCATGAGGACGCTCAAGACAGATCTTCCCTGAACGACGCTGGCAGCGGCAAGGATGATGTGAAGGCCTTGATACAGAAATGAGTCAAAAGTGTAGAGCAGAAGAAACCAACAAGTTGGTAACACCTTTTTTCAGCACAAAGTCTATTTCGCTGAAGAAATCTGACAACACATTACCTAAATATATATATATATGACTGTCAATCAATCACTTTGTCCAGTAAAAGGCCAGTCCCACTTTTGCACAGTGAGGACTTCTAGTGTATCTTCCTAAGATGTGTGAGGATCCTTCCCTTGAATGGGAACATCCCTCAAGGTTACTCCTTGAGGCTGAGCAACAGATTTGCCCACAGTCATAGGTATGGGTGAGTAACACCAATCTCAACTTAATAATTGTTTTGTTAGCTTTAATGTAATTGCCTCAATATAATTGTTTAAATATAATTGCTTCAATATTGCTTCCAAAATAGTACACTACTCTAGCAGCTATAACTATCCATACTTTGTAGCAAATAATTCTGATTAAGCTATTTTTGTCTAATTATTGTCATCATTATAATCATTATACAATTTAAATAAATCCTTTGGTTTATTTATATAATTGTATTTGCTTTGTCATCCTTAATCCTGCAGGAAAAAAGCCCTATAAAGTTTCAATTACAGATATATAATTCTTTAGATGTAAGCAATTGACTAAGTCTGGGGTTAGGATTGGATCCAGCCCCACCTAGATTCCTCTCTGAGAAGGAGTTGAAAAGCAAGGGGGTCCTTTCTGTGCCCTGTGACTCAGTGGGAAGGCTTCTTTAATAAACTTTGTCTGAAGCTCCCATTCTACCTATGGCATTCTCATAGGAGCAGAAGAGGCAGAAAAACACCCCCTTGCACCTGCTGGCTACACTTCTTTTTATGCAGCCCAAGACAGAATTGAGTTTATGGCTGGGAGCAGACATGGCTGGCTCATGTCCAAAAGGCCCAGTGGAAATACAGATTTGTATTTTCCTTGGGCAGCAGAAAAAATGTATTACAGTTCTCAGTGTAATGGATTTTTCTTAAAAGAGTATTTTGGATGTGACAGGTTTCTGCTGGGTCATTTAGCCAATGCCTCTTCATTAGAGGAGGAAATATTTTATTATTTCTAAGCCAGGTCTCACACAGTGGTGTAAATTGGCTTCGAATCTTTCACTGAGGCTGATTGTACACCTGCCCTTGGCAATCTTTTCCAACATTCATCTGCTATAACTGAAGGATTTCCTTTCCTACGATACTATTCCCTTGTCAATGCTGATTTTCAGGCTGAAGTTTCAAACAAGTATTTTTTATCTTCAGCTCACTATCTCATCAAAATGAAAAGATTAATTATATAATATTTGAATGATCTTTAATAATTTAAAAAACCTGTTAGCCTACTTTTCTTTCTAAAAGTTTTTTGGTTCTGGGCTGGGTTCTTTTGATGACAAACTATTTATTTTCTTATAAAAAAAAAACCAGTTATTAAACTCTGCCTTAGTAAGCACCTAATTCAGATTAATGCAGCTACTCCCAAATAGGTCACTCAGGGGAGAAATTCAGACAACCAATAAAAGCTTTCAACTAAAGAACATTGTTCTTTACAAGAGCCAAAACTAAACTCAGCATTATATTGGTGCTTTATGAAAATTAAAAATGTTACTTTAGAAATATTGCCTAAAAGAGATTTCTTCCCAAACCACTATTTTTAGCAGGAAAGTGATTCCCTTCTGATTCCTGTGCCACTGCCCGTTCCCTTTAATAACATCCTTGTACATTTATTTTACAGAAAAAAAAGTTGTCATATAGCTAAATATTCTAGAAATGAAAGTGCTTTTTCTTCATGAGATGTTATTATCATCTATAAAGCACATTTGTTTTCTGTGGCTTAAAGTAAAACTTTCCCCTTTGCTAGCACAAGGGCTGTCTTCTGAGTAATTGGCTGCAGACATACTCTTTCATCACTGCCTAAATTTTTTACCTATGTTATTTTCTCTTCCATCAATCTCTAAATGTCAAAACTCAAATTGGTTACTGTCTCTACTGCTTTCAGACAAGATAGCTCAATTTAATCCTGTGTCCCTAGGAGGAGGAGAGATGCTTCTAGAACAGAAAGACAAATTAACAAGGGGGAAAAAAACCTAAAAAAGCTATCAATCCTTCAAGATAGAAACCACAGGATCTTAATATTCAGGACAAAAAGTCAGTAAGATCCTACTTCTCCATCTTTTTCTTCTGTACTTTATGATCTTAGAATATTCCAGCACATTAATGAAAGACAGCTGATGAGATGAGCAGACTTCCTTCCAGCAGGCGCTCTGATATTTCCAAACTTTTCTAAATAAGATCTGTGTAAAAGTAAATGGGGTACTTGCTTAATGCCTCAAAAATGAGGTTTTATGAGAAATAAGAATTTCAAACCTGATAGCTGACTATTATTTGCACTCCATGAATCTAAGCAGATTTTCTGTAATTATCACTGTTAGCTAGAATAAGTAATTTGCTTACCTATTATGATGAGTCTTTTTCATTGCAAGAAATCAAGGAAATTTTTTTGTATAGTTTTTAATCGATATTAACAGTTGCAGATATCAGCAGGATAACAAATGTCTAACTGTAGAAATACCAGGGTTTTTTTAAGAAGTTGTGTGGTGATAAATGTAGAGACTGTCTCAAGAAACACTGAAGGTGTAGACAAAAACAATCTGAGAACAAATCAGTGTTACACAAGTTATATAAGAGTAAAGTCCCTGTCATGTGAAAAGGGAGGATTTTCCTCAAACCCTTAGTATTTGATTAGTTTGTCAGCCCTTCAGGAAAGCCAAGACTCTTGCGCCCAACCAGTCTACAGCGTCCTGCTCCACCCTTGTTTAGTCCCTTTTAGAGTGTATTGTGCACAGGAGGTCAGGTATTCTGACCAGGGTCTGTCCATGGAGCAGCAACCATATTTTTCCCTGACTTCTGTATTGTTATCCTTTCACCCTCAATCACCTTCCTTCAGTCACACCGATCAGGTCTCATATTTGAGATAGGAATCTCCTGTGCTTTCTAATTTCTCTAATGTTTCCTTCAGAAATCATAGAAACAGAATCAAAAAGTGACTTTGATTGAAAGGGATCTTAAAAGTCTTCTAATGCTTAATCCCCTGCTGTGGGCAGGGACACCTTTTACTAGACCAGGTTGTTTAAAGCCTCATCCATGCTGGGCTCAAATATTTTTATGTTCACATGAAAGCAAAAAATATATTCAGAAAGGAATTTCTTCCTAACACCCAGGTAAATTTACCCTTTTTAAAACCATTGCCCCTTGTTTTGTCATTACTTCTCCTGCTAACTAGTCCCTCTCCAGCTTTCTTGTACCTCCCCTTCATGCACTGGAAGGCTGCTATAGGGTCTCCCTAGAGCCTTTTTTATCGAGGCTGAACAGACCCAAGTCTCTCATTCTGTTTGCATAACAGAGGTGCTGCAGCCCCAGCTGAAGCATCATCTTTGTGTCCACCCTATGGAATCACTGCAACAAGTCCATATCCTCCTCTAGAGGTGCCAAAACTGAACACAGCCCTCCAGGTGCTGTCTCCAGACAGCAGAGGAGGAGAATCAGCTCCTGACCTGCTGGCCACACTTCTTTGATGCAGCCCAGGATAGAGTTCCCTTTCCCTGCACATAGCCAGGTCATGCTGAGCTTTTGCTAACTCCCAAGTCCCTCTTCTTAGTGATGTGTTCAATGCATTCTCTGTCCAGCCTCTGAAATAAGGTAAACTTGCATGAATCATGGTTCAAACTTCAACATGAAGACTGCTTGATGCTTTTCACAGCATAATACCGTTTTGTGCTTCTCCGTCTTTTTATTAATTAAATCAAAGTTTTCTTTTTTAGTGTTCAATATCCATTTTTTCAGTGATGATTCAATTAAAAAGTAAATATTTTTATTCTTTATTTCATAAGTGAAATCATTATGTATTTTTCTGCTTCATATGGAATTATAGGTCAAATACCAATATTTAACAAAAAGTAGTGTAATAAGAAGCAAAAGTGCAAGAAAGGTTCTGCTTTCTCAGCGTTGACCATTCATAATTGAAGCATTATGCAAAGCATGTAACAGATGAAGAAATAAACAAGCCAAGAAAATCCAAACAAGAAAACTATCAGAATGACTTATTTTCCTGTGACTCTATGTGAAAAATGAGTCACAACTTCCTAAATATGTACTAAAATAAAATGCACACTGCTCTATGCAGAACAAATACTATTCAGAACATCTCTATTTGACATTGAAGGAAAAGAAATTCCTTTTCTACACAGATAATCTTTAACAAACTAAAGAAATCCAGAGCAGTAAATCTGGTCTCCATAGCTTTATCCAAATTTACTGAAAGATAAAGCAATCCAAAATATATAATTTTAAATATGTAAATTGACCTCCCTTTGAATAACATTAACAACATTAACGGTAAAGTGCTTGGAGAATTAGGATATGTATAGAATCTACTTCATATGGTTGGTATTTTATTAAATATTCAAATAGATGACCATTTGAAGGTTTCCACACCGAAATCAGAAATTTGGTTCTGAGTTGGAAAGAAAGACAGGTAGGAGAGCAGAAGTGATTACATCAATTTTAAGTCTCCCTTTTTCCACAGCCTTTTGACTTCCTGAAAGATTTTAGATACCTCTACAAACTCACACTGGGTACTTGATTTCTCACCTTCCATTAAAATTATAGGAAATACTAATGAACAGATAAACTGGTGAACTGATCCATGAACGGCGGTCACCAGTACCTTGTGCTTGTAGATAAACTCTAAGTGATAAATATACATCTGCTAAGGGTTTATGGATATGTGTCTGTATGTAAAGTTTGTCACTACAGAATAAATACAGAATCAATACAGAATCTGCTAAATACAAAAGTATATTTGGAAGTGGAGTACTCAGAGAGTTACACAGCACAGAAATTACTCAGCATTAGAAGGGCTCTGGGTGATAAAATTAAATTAGGACGTGTCACCACGATATTTTCCGAAAAATCCCTTCACCAGGATTTCTTCTCCTGGGAAGCTTCAGCTTCTGCCTGTTTTGCTGCTTTGGAATGGGATTTGGAGATTGTTTATCCAGCATGTGAATTGTTTTTAATTAGTGACCAATCACTGCCCAGCTGTGTCAGACTCTGAGAGTCAGTCACGAGGTTTCATTATCATTCTTATTAAGCTTTCTGATGTATCCTCTCTCTTTCTTTAGTATAGTTTTAGTATAGCATTCTTTAAATATAATATATATCAAAAATAATAAATCAGCCTTCTGAGAACATGGAGTCAGATTCTCATCTCTCACCTCATCCTGGGGACCTCACAAACACCACAAGGAAGGACTGTGATGAATTGAACTTCCTTTAGTTATGCACCCAAAGATTCTAATATATCTATATATATACGTATAGATATACATAATTTGTAAATCTATATTTGAGGTTATGGCTCTTGAACACTAAGCTGCTTTTGGCTTTTATTGTGACATAAGGACAATGTGAGCATTTTCCTGCATTTCCCCTTTTTAGCAAACCTCTCTTTAGTACCCTCTTCCCTTACTTTTTACTTTTGATAACCTCTGAAATGGTATCAGAATTTTACAGGTTTCTGTTTGCATCAGATTTGCCTTACTGAAGATGTAAATTATTTCAAAAAGAGCTAGTATCTGGTACAAGGCTCTGATGGTTCAGGCTACTGACAATGAAGAGTAACTACACAGTATGAATAGTGACTCAAGGAGAAATTTTAGTACAGTAAAAATATTTTTTAAATATCCTAAATATATGGTTACCTAAAGAATCTGTACATTATCTGATCTTCATTATTACTCCATTCACCCTAAAAATATTTCATGAACCACAGGTTCATGTTATAGTTAGAAGCAACCTAAGAAGAAGCAACTAATCTTCCTTTCCTTGGTATTGTCACCTGGATTATTCTGTTCCTTCAAGTTCTCACAATGTCTTATCTACATTCAATGGAATTGTGACTACTTTTTTAATGGGTTTTGGTCACACTACTCTAGTCCCACTGCCATGGTAGGTGAGTAAATATTAAAATTGCAAAATTAAAACCCAGAGGTGGAAGTGGTTTGTTTCTTTCAGTACTTTTTTCCTATTAAGTTGCCATAGTGCATGCCTGCACAGCTGTTTTTTTGTCATGCGCTTTTTTAATGTTATGCATTAAAAATTGAAAAGCTGGGAAAAAAAAGAAAATAGGAATCTAAATGAAGAATTTGGTTTGAGAAACAGAAAGCTGTTCTTTTTGGCTAACTTTGAGCGAAACACAATCTCAAAATGTGTTTACTAAAGTATCAGATTTACACTGTGTGATGAATGAGATGAATTTGACCTGCAGTTTAGGCTTGTCAGGGAACATCAGGATATTGAGAGACTGGGAAGTTTAACAGAGTCTTCATTTCCCCATGGATAACTAACCCTCATCCTATTTCTGGGTGGTAGTAGTTGTTGTTTCTGTATTTTGTGCAGTTGATTAATGAGTTTCAAATCCTGATCTCTACTATTTCTCTCCAACTCTTCCCAGATGGAGGCAGAAAACATGAGAAGAAAACTCTGTTGGGATGTGTAAATCACACAAAATATATAACAGAAGTGACAGAATTTATATAAGCATCTGGAATCTATCTCCAGCTGGATTATTTTGTAAGGAATGGTAGTACATGGAAGTCAAATAACAGCAAGAAAGCATTTCACTACAGATACTTTACAGGAATACACACAGTCATTAAAACTCAGAGCTAATAGAATCCTGAAATGGTAAAAATAACAACCTAGATCTCATCAATATAGATTTCAGATACCTGTTGTGGCTGATACATTTAATTTTAAATTTAAATTTTATCTGGATAACTTATTAGTTTTTGGGGGTTTTTTTACATAGTTCTTCACTATTAGTATCCATGAACATACCTATGAACTTATATAATATTTTCAACTAATTTTATTATTTTAGGCTCAGTGAAACTAATAAATATTAAAACAGTTGTCTTCCAGAGCATGAAAATGTTGTAATTGCATATACAAAAATTTCATTAACAGTTGCTGTAGTAATTATAATCGCTATCCAGGAAAAAAACAGATGCAATAGATTCAGATGAAGCCTTACTTCCAAAAGTGATATACATCATTCTATTTTGTGATATATATTTCTGCAGTTATAAATCAAATGTTGCTACATGATACCATATCTTCCTGATGAAAAAGCATTCTTTTGATCAATTCACTTCATATGTAAGAGTTAACACACTCCAAAATATTGTGAAAATATAGCACTTAATAAAGAACTTCATTTCACTGATCACCAGCTTATCTTCCAAAGATGAGATTGTAAATTAAAATTTAAAGCTTGGTTGAATACTGTATAGCAAAACTTCAAGACACAAATCATTCCTTTTTCCTTAGGCCACATAACTCCTCTCCCTCTGTCTCCCTCCTCCCTGTCCCAAGTTTTCTGTCTTTCTCTCTCCTCACTTCCAATTAAAATAACTCCCTTCTCTCAGATTCCAAATACCAGTGTTTTCGAAGAATGCCAAATTTATGCATAATAAACTAAAGAGAATTTTTTTCTCTGTTTGTATTTAGACCAAAGTAAAGAATTTTGTACCTAAATTTTGCCATGTTCTTCCCAGTTACAACTGTTGGTTCAGTAAAAGATGCTGTCTTATCTACAAACTTGACTGTCTTCTAATGTTAGAACAAAATAATTTTAATGGAGTATCAGATAAATTCCCATTAGGTGCAGTGGGGTTCTAAAGTATAAATACTGGTAAGAAGATATGTTTCCATATCCATATGTAAAATTATCTAAACAAGATCTAAAGAGGTCTCTGAGATACATGCTAAAGTATGACAACAGCAGTGAACATTTATGGCAAGTGCCTTATACAGGTATTCAGAAAAACAAAGGTTTTCTAATTCTTGTAACTTTCAAAGTTAATTTACTATCTGTAATGATAGATTCTCCCTCAGAACATTCTGGATGCCTTGATGAAAGGAGCAACAGAAATTCTCTTATAACAAATTTTTGACTAGGTCAATATGCATCCTACATTTAAAGATCAGCTTGCAAAATAATTATGGCAAATATATATATGTTTGATTTAAGCTACTGATAGAATCTATTTAGTATATCAGAACGTTAAACACAGATTTCCACAGTACTATTTAGCATTAGCTATGAATTTTTCAAGCCTAATAATATCTTTTTTGTGGATCAAGATGACAGATTAAAGTTAACTTAAATTTCAATTTCTTTAGTCATTAGTTAAAATTTGCAAAGCACTTAGAAAAAGTCAAGCATCAGACATGTACATATACAGTTAAGGACTTGAAATTTCACTCATTGTGCTCATCACTTCTTGCTGAACAATTGACAAATTCCTTGCAGACCTTCCTCTTCATCTGCTTTCTTACATGTTCCTCAGTTACAAATCTCACACAGAGTACTCTTTCTGTATTGAAGGCAGGGATTATTTAAGAATGGAAACTGTTAAATAGGATGAACACTTGTATGTGAACACTTGTATGTGAACAAGTGGTTTGAAAGCTTGTTAAACAAGCTTATGAAAACACAAAAGCAAATATTTTTAAAAAACTATTATTATTGCCAATATTATCAAGAATAATTGCTAGGTAGAGGCCTTTCATTAGATGAAAGAGGGAAGTTCTTGGAGAATGACAAGAAGAGTGCTTTTCTTCATCAGAGGTGAGTATAGAGATGCCAAAGACGAGAGTTGCCAAAAATTTCCAAACCCATACAGGAATCACAAATAATCTCCAAACATTTCCATCTACTCTTAAACTGGTGTCATGTAGGTTGGAAATAATGTCCAGTATGGGAATCTTATGGAAAAGTCCTAAACTCTATTTATTACAAAAGCTGACTACTAATCTCAGGCACAGATGTTATGCAGCAAGATATCAGTAGCTATCAAACCACATGCAGGCCATAACTTACAAATACTATAACTTACAAATATGGTTTCAGACACTTGTATTTACTCCTGCTTTTTGGAGCTGTTTATTCATTTGATACTGGATTTTTGAAAATAATTTCTCAAGTGCTTAAGGCTTCTTAAGCACTGAAAAAAGAACCTGTAAAGATGTTTCTGGATTCATTCAGTCCACTCAGAAACCAAGGTATTGAGAAATTAAATGATACTGAAAGGAATGTATGAGCTGTTTAGTATCCTCTACCTAAGAATCTAAGCAATGGCATTTTACAAATTAAGGAGAAGCATTTATAAATTCTAGGGAAAAATTTTTGAAGTTTAAATTTCTTTTTATTTTTGTTTCAAAACAGAAAGACAAATTATTGAAGTCAAACTTTAATGTTAAATACACTTACTAGAATGGGAGAAGTAGCAGAAAGAACTTCTGAGGCTCTAGAAGCTATTTGAGTCCTAAAGTTTTTTTGGAAACTGAAAAATTCAGTCAAACCAAAACCTCAAGTATGTATTCTAAAAATAATAATTGTCTAACTTCTAGCTTTAAGTCAGTTAATAGGGTTTTCACTGATTGATCCCATGAATTCATTCATTTGCCTCAGTAATTAAAACAAACTGTATCTTCTATGCAATTTTCTGAAAAGTTAGATCAAAGGAGTAGTTTAGTTTGAAGTCTACACACCTCCTGCTGTTACATAAAATTATTCTGGAACATTGAAGCTAAAAAAAATCCAGTCCTTCAAGTACAATAAATGTAGAGACATTTCTGCATCACTTCATTTATTCTGGCTGTTGGCCAAATTAACTTGTAATTCTAAAAAACCCCACAGCTTCCAATGCAAAATAATTCAAAGTGGCAACATATCACTCTAAATTGCAATCACAGCACAAGGTGCTACAATTTGTAAACTCAAGCTTATTCTATCATTTGTTTCTATAAATGCATTTTTAATGAAGCAAAATTTGATTATAGAAAATCAAGCTACATCTCGAGCATTTAGTTTGGAAGAGATGAAATAAAAATTATTTCCAGTTTACATTTGTCTACATACTTTCAAAGTTCTCTTGGATTTTACGCTTTATTCTGTAAGATAAAGAGAGACAAGGGGAAGAGTTACAGCTACTCCGAGGTTCTGGTGGCTCTTAGAGACTGGATATCTGCATACTAATACAATATAAGAAAACAGTAAGGACAGTCAAAAAGAACTCTGTAAGTACAACCGCTATTTTTACTGAAATAATAATTTGCAAAAACCATTTAATCATAGCACTATGCACTCTTTTATTGCAACTGTGAGTTAAAAGAACTCTTACTCTGGTTTTTACTTATTACTTTTAAAGATAAAGTTTACAAATTTTAGGCATCCTGATGACCAGGAAGATAAGATGTATCTTGGCATGTGTATATGTTGAATCATATATTTTTGGCAATTCCATTACCCACGTTGAATGGTATATCAATCACCATAAAGCTGGTGATGGTCAGCATTGATAATTAGCTGCCCAGGGATACAGCTGAACTGCCACCCTTGAAAGTCTTCAGAAGGCACGTGGATGTGGCACTTGGGGATATAGGCTAGTGCTAAACATGATAGCGCTGGGTTAACGGTTGGACTCAATAATCTTAGAGGTCTTCTCCAACCTTAATTATTTTAAGATTCTTTCACCTTAAAGTATTTTAGTTGTTGTCATCTTATTGCAATGCTCCCATACCTTCCCAGTGATTTCTCATGAGCAGCTTCTCACAGCACTGACTCCTTCTTCCTTACAGCACAACCAACCAACTCCAACCCTCCCCTCACCCAGCTACCCCACTCTTTTATAGCACTCATCCTCATTGGGCACAGCTGTGGTCTCTTAAGGGCAGGCCTGATCCTAATCTTTGGTGATTAGTACAGCTGCAGCTCCTCAGGTGTGAGACTGCCTTCTCCACTATCTTTATTTTC
The DNA here is from genome assembly GCF_027579445.1 of Ammospiza nelsoni. Taxonomy (NCBI): domain Eukaryota; kingdom Metazoa; phylum Chordata; class Aves; order Passeriformes; family Passerellidae; genus Ammospiza; species Ammospiza nelsoni. The sequence continues at coordinate 75,368,006 of NC_080634.1, read as the reverse complement.
TTACATTCTATCCCTCCACAGGGAATAGTCAAATATTCATCAGTAGATGAAAAAATATTTAGAAATACTCTTTCCTGCAAACACAAACCCAGAAAATTTTCTTAGATCGTGGATCCTGATAGAATTTGTTTGTTTGCCTATGGCAGCAGATCCTGAATAAAACTGCCAGCTCCTGCCATGTGGCAACAGTCACCTGAGATGAGATGCTGTGGGGAGAGAAAGGTGACCAGGTGCCTGGGCTTGCTGAGCTGTACCAGGTGACCTTCCTTCAGCTAGCACCAGAAGTAAGGGATTGTTAATGTTGTTATGTTTATCAGTCAGCTTTCTCCTCCCATCGTCATAAAGTCTTCTCTGTAGATCAGAGAAGACCTCAAGGCTTACCTTTTCAGAGAAGTAAAAATGAAGAATGCTTCTTTATTACAGGAGGACTCCAAAGAGTATAAACTTGCTCAAATTACTGTTTCATGTGTTTGCATGGGTTATGCTCCCTGCCCCCAGCAGCGCTTTTACATAACAAATTAAAGAAGCAGCCCTAGCAACAAGCGTCAGAATTCTATTTCACCACCCTTTTGGAAGAATCCCACATAGCAGCCTACAGAGTCAGGTTCCCATTGTCTCTCTAGAACTGCCTTTTTTATTTTATTTTTTTTTTTTAATAAAAGAATGGAATTCACTGTCAGTGAAGAGTGGAGAGCAGCTGAAGACTGGACTAGCTGATGATTATTTCTTAGCAAGTCAGCTGTTTGATTGCCCCCAGCTAAGGTGACAAGTAGGTGGCAGAGAAGCTCATGTTTTGGACTGTTGTGTGTCTCCTGGACCTTACAAAAAGTGTGTGATATGACTTTACATCATCAGTAATGTCATACTCAGGCAATGAACTTTGAAGGCTCTCTTCAGCTTTTATGATGTGCATTCCTTAATGTCCAGCAAAAGCCAGAATTGGTGAATGCAAATTTTCGTCCTTAACTACTGCAGAAAAACTCCAGCATATATTAAAAAAAAATCTCCAGATTATTCTACATATATCTTAATGTCAGATTTAATTGAAGCAAACAAATACATGCCAAAATTTGTCTGTGTGGTAATGCAGGTTAATGAAGTGACAGATAGTCTTTCAAATGATATGTAATTTTAAATATGCTTTTTATTTTTCCCATTAACTATGTGATTTGCTAAACATAAATATTTTGAAAAGGCATATCGTTTATTTGATTGACAGTAATGGCTTCTTTGGAATCAACCTAGTCAAGTGAATCAGTATATATATAATTTGGAGTTGTTTTAAGTAAATGGTGAAATTAGATTGCTGCATATATATATATATATATATATATATATATATATATATATATATATACACACCAGTTGCACTAGAGGGGACTGCTAAAACAGTAGCAATCATCCTATTGAGCAGGCATGATGTTTTCCACAGCACATTTTCAGGGTTCTGTGCCCAAAATGCTTTTGACAACTTATTCCTTTTTTTTTTTTTTTTTCTGTTTGAATTAGTAACTCAGCTATTAAAAACTAAGAGGACAAGAAAGGTGTATGTCAAAGAAAACAAGAATCCAAATTGTCAGAAAAGTGCTTGGAACATATGTTAATTAATCTGTCTTTGATCTGTTCCCAGAACCGTCAGCATATGTAGAGTTGGATCCAGATTAAATAAGAATCAAACAGTACACAGAAAAAATACTCACACCATCTCAGTGTAATCTCATATGTAGTTTTATAAAAGGACTGTGTCCTGACTGGACTTGAAAGAAGAGAAGGTCATATGGATCTGTTCAACAAGAATATGTTTTGTTTGTCAGTAATATGAAAAAAAAAGAAGGAATTGACTGTAATTCACTGTAAAAACTGACCAAAAACTGCTAATTTATTTGTCTGACATTTGACATGGTTAATTCTGTCTTATTTTATTTTTCTGATTAACCCCCCCCCCCCCCCCCCCCCATCTACTGGATCCAGGAGAAAGATCATTCTGATACTGATTATATTTGAAATGGAAAGTCATGGATTTTCAGAGCCTCTAACAATTAATTGGAAAGAATACTAGCACAAGTGCCATGAGATCAATTTATCCATTTGTAACTGATCAGCAAACCCACCCCAGCAATGCAGGAAGACTCAGACATATAAAATATATAAAATAGATAAGGATGATGTGCTCATGAAGCTCCAAAAACACCAGTAAGAATGGGATCACAGCTTTTGTAAAGAAAGCTAAATGTCTCTCAACAAGAGGACCACAAGGTGGACTTAGCTGCCAATACACATCTGCTTCAATTAATGGGGTCAACCAATTTTGTAAATGATCTTCCAAAATTAATCATTTGAATGCATTGTATTTCTAATCCAGACTGATCAACATGGAGGAAGCTTTTAAGCATCTCAGCCCAGCACAGAGTATAAAAAACAATCCAGCAACAGAGGGAACTTTGAAGAGAGCAAAGAGCTTGAACTGTTATTAACCCCTGCAGTCCTTTCTGGTGCCTGGCGATGCTCAGTTGTGACAGTGAGCATGGCAACAGAATCATGTTTGCACTGTGATCCAAGTGTACATTGCAATTGCTCTATTGTGCTTGTGTTGTGCCTGCAATTCAGTCTATTACTCTATGAATTTTATAAATCAAAACTCCATGTAATGACAATTATCTTAAAAACATAAATATAGTGCCAAAGCATTAAATCTTCGTCACAAGAAAAAGCTAAAAGTATCAGAGAGTATTGAACTATGACACCCAAAGGTTATATTTGTGAAATAAACCTAGTTTTATAGAATTGCTACACTTTAAAAGTTATTGTATTAAAGCATGAATTGGTTATGTTGCAGGAAATAGAGCAAATATGGCTAAAAGTAGAGATAACATGAAGTTCAGGAAAATAGGCTATGATGAAAATGCAATTTCTATTTCACTTCAATGATAGCAAGTTCTAATATCTGCATCACTTTTTATTTAAATTCCCTTTAATTTTGAAATATCCCATTTCTTAAAAGTTCAAAAGAATTTATATGTTCAAAATAAATGAAATCTTTTTTTCAGAAGAATTCATTCTGCTAATAAAGCATTTCTCCCTCTCTTCACTGAAAATTATGTTTTTATTTTAGCTAGCACTTTGGCATTTGATTTTGTAACCAAAATTTAATTTTAAAATCAGTTATATTCTTATCTTTGATTACTATATAATTTTTCTTTGGCTTTATGTCTACTTAAATAGAATTTAGTGAAATGGTGGAGCTGTTTTGCATCATCTGATGTGGCATAAGACATGATTATCCTTTACTTGTTTTGCAGGCAAGAAAGGTAGAAAGGAGAGCTTGCAGAGGGCTCCTTGCACTCTTCTTTGCATTTCCATTTTTGTGTAGTAAGCAAACCTGGTATAAAATACTGTAAAAACATAAGTTAGGACTAATATTTGAAGAACCTTGGAATAGTTCTATGATTTTCAAATCAAAGCATGCATATAATTCTCCAAATAATATCTGTACAATTTAAATATTGTGCATATTTGAGTTTACATGAATACTTTTAAAAACCATTTTTGTTTTGTATCTACCCATAATATGTTTCTTTTCCCACAAATATGAACATTTGAAAGGAAAAGAGTTGTGGAACTTTTCAAAGGTTGACTCACAGTAAAAACATAACTGACTGAAGTACTCAGGCTGCACTGTCATAGTCATACTTGCTGGTCATCCATGCCCCATACCCATTAACAAACACATTTAGCCCTGCATATTTTCAGCGTGGGTCTAGAAAACTATGATTTGGTGTTCAGAGGATGCATGGTCTCTTAATCCATGTCTTTCAAGAAGGGCAAGTTCTAAGACAGAAAGTGCTGCTTGTAGATGAAATATCATTTTTCAAAAAGCCCTAAAGGGTGGTTGATGACAAGTCTCTTTTGTGAAGTCAAAATGTTTACAAAATCATTCCAAACATTTCATTCACATGCATCCTCCTATTTCTGAGAGAAGAAACACAGTAGACTATAGAAGCTGGATATACTTTGAAAATCTTTTCTACTACCACACCAGAAATTTTAGCAATTTAGCATGTGCAGAAGCACACAGAGTAATAATTTTCTATTCACTTTGGTCCTCTTTAAGATCCTATTCATTTTAAAAATAGTGGTATTGCTAAATTTTTATACCTTTTTTTTTTATTTCCCCCTATATTTAATTATATACTATTATCTTATTCCTCTTGGTGACATCTGTTAATTTCATTTGGCTGTGCAATGTGATTACCCTTACCCAATTTCTTAATGATTACATTGTGAATAATTAATACTTTTTTATTCGGTTTCATTGCCAGGAAAACATTTATCTAAATTGCACAGAAAACCTTTTCATGTAATCAGCCTAACACATAAATGTTTCCTCTTTTGAAATTAATCTTAACTTTAAATTGTAAAAGTTACTTTTGCAAGATTCTATTGTTCCAGCGGTTTTTTTATTAACTCCCATTGTGCCCAGAACTGTCCAAATAAGAACACACAGCCTCTGCTTTAAGTAGTTTTTATGCATCAGGTAAAAAGCAGTTATTAAAATGGCAAAATTTGCAGGCTCAAGCCTTTTTCATGTGGAACCACATTTAAGACAGATTGCCCTTCTCAGTCTATATTTTAACTACATTTCTTTAGCAACCTATTGAATAATCTTTTTAACCATGATCTTATTTATTCTGCAGCTGATGGTCAAGTCGTGAAGAATTCCTGTTTTAAAACTGAGATTTTAAGCAGTAACTAATGCTGTTAAATCTTTCCTTCACCTCTAGTATTTATAAGTTTACCTTTAAGAAAGAGGAACAGCTCTCAATAGTCATGGTCAGTTGTTTTCTGAGAAGCAAATCCATATAAAAGATTGAGGTTGATATCAAGAGGGCAGGCAGCAGTGATAAATCCGTATTTCTGAGAATCATTAGTCTGATTCAGCTGCTTGGAGAGTTTCGATGGGAGTGCCTCGGTGGTCAGAATGGTAGAAACACAAATTCTGCTTATATTCACTTGTTGGAATAGGGAGTACAGTTTAATCAGCTAAAATGCAAGATCTTATTTTGTTTCTGGTCTGTGAAAGCCCTGGAAATTTACAAAATTGCTGTAGCGATTTGGCAGGTTACTGCCACAATGAGATGAATTGTCCATTAGGCAGACAGAAAAAAATCATAGTCGGGTGCATTTTCTAATTGCAAAGTGACACTGAGGAGACTGTGTAAATTAGTAAACCTATAGTCACAGAATCTATTTCTAGAGTACACTTTTTACTTTCTATTCAGAATCTAACTCAGCATTACTAAGATAGCATCTAAAGTGGGACAATCATTAATGGAAATTCTATAAGTATAATCTCTGCCTTTTTCAGCAAATCTACCCCAAAAGCCTCCCATATTCCTTTTCTGAAATAGTCTTCACAATGAGTTGCATAATTTTTATTAATGTGATACCTGCAGACTGTTTCCATTGTCCCAATTACAGTAAAAATATTTTCTTCTTGGGTTAATCCAGTTTCTGATTAAGTAAAAAACAAAAGGATTATGAAATACATTGGCAAAATAGCAACCATGTCTGAAATCCAAATTAAGATACATTATTATTTCTGAGAGCACTGTAAAAGATTGAGAAAAATTAAATATAATGGAACAAACTAGGAAAAGAGAAAGTAATTATGAGGTCTGGGATTATGAATGTTAGGTATTCAATGAGTGGCATATTTCAGCAGCAATGGAGGCACAAGAAAGCTAATTGGGATAAGGACTGGAGTAAATGTGCTGCCTGCAATTTGTCTAGTACGGAACTGTGACTACAGAACAATTGAACAAGGCTCTGCCTGTAGTTAACAGGGAAAGAGAATGAGTGTAGAGTATAGGGAAGGGAAATAAAAGGTATAAGGATCCAGAACCATCAGACAGCTTTCCCTTTCCTAAAATGATTTTGTATTACAGATCTGTAATAAATTTAGTATAGTAATGAGCTTTTTTGTCACACAGATACAAAAGGAAATAATGAGCAGAATAAAGCTGCACTGTCAGTGTAACAGGGACTAGAATCTATTCCTGCAGTCTTCAAGTGCTTCTCCAAAACATTTGAATTAGAGACATACATGGATTGATACAAACCCCTTGTTTGGTAAGTAATAAAGCTGGATAATCCCCAAGAGCAGAGCAAATTTATTTGGAAAAAAAAGAAAAGGGCAACAAATTATTTTCTCTCCTCAAGTGACACAATTCAAACTGCTCATGCTTCCAGTCTTCCCTGGGACAATATGACTTCTGGAACCAGGTTTCCTTTGATTCCTCCTATGTGGCACAATAAAGCATTAATTCTCCAAACATGTCACCACACGCTGAATGATAAACTCCTACAGAAGGCTCTAGGCCAGTAAAAAAAGTTTCAGATAAATTGTTTATCTCAGTTGTGCTTCCAAACCTCTAGAGGTTCACCATTTCTAATTTACCATGAGAGTTGTGGGAAAATAATCCTTGCTGCTGGCAAAACTCATAAAAGTCATATTTTGCCAGAGAAAATAAGGCCTTTTTGGGGAAGCAGAGGGTGGTGAGGGAAATTGGATAAAATGAACATAAAATGCCTAAAATTAACACTAACACAAAATGCCTAAATTATACATTTTTCTGAGATGAAGGTACATACTTGCTATTCTGCATGGAACACATCTGTTGCATTCTGTTATTTTCTTAATATTTTTGAATTTGTAGATGATGTTGGGATGCTTGAAGTGTAGTCTTTTATTTAAATATAAACATATGAAGATTGTAACTTCATATCACTAATAAGTGATGGTTTTTCCCTTCTCCTCAGAAATAAGACTATGGTTTAATGTACCTCATCCCAATTTTGTGCAGTCAAACTTCATTATCTTCAAGTCTTGGGGTCAGGTTTCATATTTTTCTCCTGCTGTATAAAATATGTACAGAAATAGTCACTTTGATGACTTCTCTTTTTTTTTCTTTATAAATTATTGCCAGAGAGTGGTATTCTCCTTATATTTATAAAGGCTTGAGATGAAAAATCGGAATGTTCCTACTTGAAAGCTCTAAATATAACACATTGTGTTCAAAATGCAGCTCTGCCAGAACAGTATTCAGGCTTCAAAATAGAAAACATCCATATTAGAGAATTTTGGAATTTGAGCTGTTGAGGCATGTTAAGAGTGTCTGTCTCCTCTAGCAGGATCAGCCCAAGACTCCCTCCTCCTTGGTTGCTGGAGCCAGATTTGGTACCTGGAGACAGAGAGTGAAATAACACGTGAAAATATTCCAGAGAAATGGATTTTTATAATAAAAATAATATAGACTGGGAGCGTATTGATTGGCCCTTTTACACGCAACTGTCCCCTTTTATCCCATCTGTTCCCTGTCTTCCCACACATGTTCCTCCTGATGCTCCCCACGAGTCCCCTTTTTGCCCATCTTTGACCATTACCTAAACATCCCATAGTAAGTTTTATATGTTCCACAAACCCCACTCAAGTAACCCATACTGCTCTTGATATTTTTTTTCCCCTGTGGCAGTTACAGTGTTCAAGGGAAGCATCCCCAAGGCTGTATCTGAATAGTTCCCTTAGATCCCATCCACCATTGGAGCTCTGATCTCCATTATTGTCGCTGTTGTTACCTTTAAGCTTGTGTGCACATGTTTAATTAAAAATATCTTTGTTACTTTATTCTCTTACACTGATTAATCCTTAATCAAGTAGCTTAAACAAGCACACACCCTCAGTTTCCACATTCTCTTACACAGAAATTAAGTTGGTTTTTATAAGGCCCAAGATTAATAAAGGCCAAATTCTTGATCAAATATCTGTTCAATTTTTCCATCTCCACACATATGCCACTCAGTTAACAATTTCTGTGATTAAAGGAGTTTCCCTTTCTTTCCTTATTTCTTTTGATTACTGAAAGGCTTTTCCAATAAGGAGAATAAAATCAAAGCTTTTGATTCATGTGATTTTTCTTCTTTTTCCTTCTAAATTCAAACAGGTCGATAAATTAAAATAAGTAGTTACAAAGCCCTTGATGCTGACATTTTTCCATATGCAACTTTCAATCTATTCCCCAGTAAAATTAGAATGCTGTGAGCTCCAGGGACATTTTAAAACCCTGACAAGTTGAATACAGAACTTGGCAATGGAAAACCTGAATAGCATATTTGATCAAGTATTTGATCTTAATTTTTTAATTTACAAAACAATGCTTACAGCTAGTCACATACCCAAACATGGCAAAATCTTTTTTCTTCTTTTTTTATTTAATTAATTTGCTTGAATTATTGACAACACTATGTCATTCTTTTCAAGATCATGCACTGTTATGCTTGACTGCTACTCTCTATTCCCTCTGATTAATTAATTTAAATTGTTCTCTTTTATGCATTTCTTGGAATGTTTAATAGTTTAATGTTAGTCTATGGTTATGCTATTATGACAGAGCAATCCTCATTACCAGTTAGCTTGAGAAGCTGCCAAAGAATCTGCTATTAGTGATGAGAAAGGCTGTGACACAATGTTCTCAAAAATGTTATAAATTCTAGTGTAATTTAAGATATTTACATTAACCTTCTCTTTCTTGAATAAATATATTTTTAACAAAATATTTCAGGCTAGCTGAAGCATTTATGAAATATAGATCCCTGGATCTTTTCTCATAATTTGAAATTAAGTAATTTTGGAAGGCAAAGTGTAACAGTCAAAGTGGTAAAATATTTTCAGCGGATAGATGGAAAGTATTAATGCCCTGTGAATTTAGTTACTTAAAAAGGCAAAAATGCTTAAAGAAGTCAGGTGATGGTTTCAGTTTTTCAAACATTAGTTCTTGGCGACATAAAAATAATTTGTATTTTAATTTTTTGAATAATTGAAATATTTAAATTATTAGTCACTAGATTTTTTATTTGTGATTTTCAATTCTGTTTTGTGATACAGAGTTATCAGAATATAAAAAACTTCCTTTAATGCACAAGTTTTCTATTAATTTCTGTCAAGTAAGTTTGTAAACAAGACCTCGGCAAAGTTAGGTGTTGGCTCTGGAGGCAATTGAATGAGATACAAGAATGATAGTGGATGGGAATTGCACAAATATGGAAAAGTGAGAGAAACAGTGAGACACGTGGCAGTTGCTGGAGTAGTGGTATGGATGAGATGTGGCAGGGGATTGCTCAGCTGTCGTAGGCATTTTGTTCAGGGCGTCCAGGTACTATCTGACTCCAACAAAAGGACACTCCATGTCTTGCTGTTCCCACTTGTTTTCTGCTTGTCCCAGGAGCTACTCCCTGGCATTCAGAGGACCATGAATTTGCTAGCAGCCAGAAGTGGACAGAAGACAGAGAAGAGGGGTATAGGCTAGGACATGAGTGGGACTTTTTTTACCTACCTCTCTTCCCATTATCAGTTTTAAATTAGCTTGACAGTGCTGGGAATATGTACTAGGCTCTGGTGGGAAGCTGAAGGAGAAGGACAAGCAGGGAGCAGACAGTCACACAAGCAGTATTAACATCACAGCGAGCAGCTGTGTGAAATTTACTCAATCCTTAAATTATTGGGCTTTTTAGAAAAGATGGTGCTTGGGGGAGCTACTGAATTGTATCATCTTAATAATAAAAACAATAGCTTTGTAGGGAAACCTTAAGCCAACCTGCAGAACATCTGCCCAGCAGATCCTTACTCTGGGCAAGGCCTCTAGCAGTTAAAACAGATAAACAAAACAATGCAATGGACCAGCAGCAATCACAACAAAATTGTGAAAAGGACTTGTTTATCATGTCTGGATTCCAGTCTTATTAATCAAAATAATAAAAGCTGTCCTCTTACCCCAGGCAAAAAAAGGCCCATACTCCTCATGTGCATATGTAAATTAAAGTGGTATTTTGCATTTCTACTAGGCTTTGGATCTGCTAAAACCTACCACATCTCTGCCAGTGCACTAAGGAGAGGATGCTTTGATGTGTGACAAAGTAGAACTGATAGAAACTTTCTGGTAACCTTTGTTTCGTAGGTATAAAAGATGTTGTTGGAAGAAAGATTAGCACCTCACAGGCAACCGGCTTTTGTTAGTGAAATAGAAGTATATGTTGTGGTTTGGCTGTAGGTAAGGAACCATTGCATTCCTTCTGACTTCAGAGCCAAAAGTATATTCATTATGACAAATCCCCGTCTTTCACTCCACCATGACCACTTTTTAATATAACACTTCTCAAGAACTGGTTCTGGGTTCTCCAGTACAAGGGAAACAATGACATACTACAGAGAATCCTAAAAAGGGCCACTAAGGTGACTAGGGGTCTGGAGCATAGCTGTGAGGAAAGCTGAGGAAGCTGGGACTGTTAGACCTAAAGAGAAGGCCCAGGGGGAATCTTGTCAATCCATATAATTCCTAAATGGAGGGTGCAAAACCAATTGAGTCAGACTCTTTTCAGTGGTGCACAGTGAGAGGACCAGAGGCAAGGGGCAGAAACTGAAACACATGAGGTTCCTTCTGAACATCAGGAAAGAGATTTTTAGTGAAAGCTCTCCTGACAAATCAGAGCTCATCAGAACAATTTCTCACCTTTGTTGAAAACAGTGGAGAAACTCCAGCTGCCTTAATCAGGTTAAGTTTCACTCTGTCATGTTTTAAGGTATTTCAGTTTTAGTGCTAGTAAAACATAGAGAAACCTAAAATCAAATAATAAAACTCAACATTTTCTTTTTCCATTCCTTGCCTTGCCTTCCTTTTCTTTTCCTTACCCCAAAACAAATAGAATATTATATATATGTGAATTTTTCTTTTTACTGCTAGGGAGACCAAGATCGGGCATGGGCTGTCCAGAGAAGTTGTGGAGTCTCTCTTCTTGGAGGCATTCAGAAGCTGTTTGAACAGTGTCCTGAGCAACCAGGTGTAGTTGGACTTGATTAAACTAATTTAAAAAATGGACAAGTTGATCAGTAAAATGAATATAAATTTTCAGTGAATATATTGAACTTCTGAAAAAGCACAGTATAGCCATATATAAAATTTCCAAAGTGTTGTTTCTTTTCCAAGTCAGTCTCATACATTTTCTTGTCTGAGACCTATGAGATGCATAACAACATTACAAGAAGTTCATATTCTCTCACATACTTCTGTAGGCTGAAATTTTTGTTTGTTTTTAAATTATAAACATTAAAGATTTCTGGTTTTATTGAAATAAATAATGAGGAGCTAGGTTATGAAAAAAAATTCCAAGTGTTCACCTGTCTTTCATAGATGCTACTTTTGAAAAGCCAATAAATTTTTTATAGTTTACTTCATATCCAGCTTCATTTCAATAACTGAGCTGTTTATTCTCTCTGTAGAGGCTGTAACAGACCACTAAAACATGTTTTTCTCTACTGTCCAGTTTGTGCTTGTAATGAGAGAAGCACAAACTGGACAGTAGTGAAAAACTGTTATAAAGTTATGAAGTTTGCTTACTAAAAGACTATTCATAGAATATACTACTCACCCCTGGATGTGAAGTATAGTTTCCAAGAATCCTATTTGCAGTAGAATTTTTAAAAGCTGATGCCTGATCTAGTTTGTGAAGCAGTAGTGCTTCATTTATCCAACTGTTCCTGCCCCTCAGAACATGGCATTGTAGAAACTCAGCTCCAGTACACGCCTCTATATGGAGTTAATCCATAATCTGGCATTACTCCCAATGGAAGATTTGGTTGACTAATCCTTTTCTATAAAAGCCTAAATCAGAAGAAAACATAACATACATCCCTTTCTCCTTAATCTTCAGGTATTACATCTTACTTCCCAATGGTCTGTTTTAGGCAGAGGTAACTAGGGGCATTTAAAGAATAATTTCATAATTTCAGTTTTGTTTAGAAGTGAATTTTGGAGCCAATCTCTATGTTGTCCTCAGCATGAACTTTAAATGGAACTTATTGAGAAGAACAAGAATTTATTGAGAAATCCAAGTGTTTGCCTGGCACCCAGACAGCTGATGGATGCACAGTTCAAAGTGAAGTTTTTTTGAAAGACTTAATGTGTATATCACATCCTTAGTACCACCTGTTTCACTCTGCAAGCCCAGTCCTATTTATCTGCATTACTTGCTACTGTGGACATATTCAGTGAATCCAGTTCAGTTTGGGCACACACTAACTGTACATGTGCAACACAGATGGCAAATGAATATGAACAGATTACTCCACATTGCTAAACATGTCAGACCTATTATGGATACCTACAGCATGTTCAGCAGGGCTGATGTCTCCATGCCTAATGGATCCTTCTATGGGTATTGAACAACTGTCCACACAGACGTAGGCTTTTCTCCAGCTGGGATGGGTGGACTTCTAGCTAAGCAGTCAAACCTTTTAGCTTTTAGCAAGAGACTTTCTTATCAGAGAAATGGAAATGCATAAATAAAACTGTTGTAGAGGCTCAGTCCCAGCTGGCAACAAAGCACCATGCAGTTAATTGCTCACTTTCCCCCACAGTGGAATGGGGGAGAGAATCAGGAGAGTAAAAAAGAAAAAAACTCCTAGGCTGAGCTAAAGACAGTGTAATAGGTAAATCAAGAGCAAAAGCCATGGACACAAGCAAAAAACCAAGGAATTAATTCACTACTTCCCACTGCCAGGCAGATGTTCATCCATCTCCAGGAATCCAGGGGTCCATCATATTTAATAATGACCAGGGAAGACAAATGCTATTGCTCTAAATCCCCTCTTCCTTCTTCTTCCCCCAGCTGCATATGCAGAGTATCATGATGTGTGGTATGGGGTATCCCTTTGGTCAGCTGGGGTCAGCTCTCCTGGCTATGTCCCCTCTCAAATTCTTCTACACTCCCAGCCTCCTGGGTTGTGGGGTGGTATGAGAGGCAGAAAAATCCTTGTTTCTGTGTAATTACTGCTCAGCAGCAACCAGAACATTCCTCTGTGATCAACACTGTTTGTACACATATCCAAAACATAGCTCCTGAACAGCCACAATGAAGAAAATTAACTCTATTCCAGCTCAAATCTAGCCCAGCCATTCTTGGAAAACTATGATAGAGCCTTAAACAGAAGCCACAAAATAATCTGTCTTTCCTTCAGTTATTTAGTCTTTCCTGCACATGAGAATAGAAAATAAATCTCATAATAATGTTAATGACATCATCTTCCTAGCAGCCTCTGCATACTCTAAATCATCACCATTAAATCTAACACTAATGTAATATTTAACTGAGTCTCTTATCAGCAGTGATGTATCAATACACAAAAAACCCAAACGTAATCAGAAATAGTTTTTTACACTGAACCTTATTTCTGAAAATTTTCACAGGTAATTACACTGATTTATTCACTGCCCTTTATCAACAAATTTTGGCCTTATGTCTAATGAATGTATATTTTTACATAAAAGAACATAATGCCATTTTTTAACCATTTAAGGTAATATATCCTTTAATAGATTAAATAGCTAACATTTAGAATATTTGAAAAAAATGTTAAAAAGAAAAAAACTTTGCTCTCTTCTGTTACTATAGTCAAAGTCAATAATTGATTTAGGTAAAAGTATTTCAATTATGCTGGAATTCATAGGCATAGGAAATCACATAAAAATAGTTCACTGAGATTAAGGAGAAGTTCTTAGCTCATTAAAGATGTAATTTAATTATTGCAACGCATTTTCTACATAAATCACAAAGATAGTTTTTCTTCCTCTCTCAGACTGTATTTTCTCTTTGGAGTAGATTTTTAATTGTGACCTCTCAGCTTTAACAGTCTAGGGCTGAAAAGGCAGGAAACTTTTTAATATAAATTTGGTAATATATGTTAGTAGCTTCAACTGCACCTCAGTTTGGAAGTTCAGTTCACAACATAATTGCCTGACATTTTCATTCTCTAACTTGCTTTGACTTTCTTAGGCAAATTATAACATAACCTCATGAATACACAGGTTTTTTCTTAAATGAGAATATTATTCCAACATGAAAGGAAAGCATAGGAGTTTCAGTTCCACAGACATGAAGTATGGGTCTGAAGACCACCAAGTTATTGCTGACTTGTTTTTTGTTTGTCTTTTTTATTTGCTTTCCACCACCCCACCTCCCATAGTGCAGATAGACTCAAACAGCTCGTAAAAGACGCACAATAGAGATTTAAATTTATTTCATGATGATTTTACAGAGAGATCATAAAAGGGTAATCAAAGTCTTAGAAAAGACCAAATAAAGTAAGATATTCTCAGTTAAGGAGGAGAGAGAGTAACAGAAATAGAATGAGCCAGCATTATGAAGAGTGTATATAATTAACAGGTTCTCTCTCATTCCTACTCAACTCACACCATTAGAGTAAGAAACTTGCAAATACTTATGAAGGAGGACTTGTTGCAGCTGGGACCAGAGAAGGCTTTTCAAGCAAAATCCTTTTGCATGCTATAGAAAGAGAGGGGGAAAACGCCCTCAAATTGAATATGTTTCTACTGAGTCTTCCCCTATGAAAAAGGTCACTCACATTTCACCTGGATTTTGGGGGCTTCCACCAACCAAAGCACTATAATTTGTGTGAAAAGGAAAAATAATAGGTTTGCTAGGGTCACTTTTTCCTGTTCTGTCCATGGCGTTTATGACGAAGTCACTATCACTCTGAATCCTGTTTAACACTTAGCAGTTTAAAATCCTTTTAAAAAAAACTTTTTGTACATAGCCCTGTAAATTGATGGCCCATTTCATACAACTTTGTTTTTCTGTGAATAATCAAATACATTAAAATTCATAGAAAATAAACAAAAAATCATTAATTTGTAAAACATCTCCAAGATCACCAAAGGCAGTCTTTGACCAAATGCCACCTTTTCCACTAAAACATAACCAGGAATAAACTAGTTAAAATATAAATATAACCAACAGTGATAAGAAAAAGAAAATGGTATTCCAATCTATAAATAAAACATCAAAGACTTTTAACTAGAAATGATTTAGACATTACTTAAATACTTCTAAAAGTGTTTAATATTTGCTATGTGAAGTGGAAGTAAATTTTTAAAGTTATGTTCTTTTTTTTATTTATGATTTTATCTAGCTTGACAAAAGGAAAGTTAACTGTTAATTTAAATCCATAATAAAATTATGCTTTAGGAATTATGTCTGATTTGTGACTATCTGTTAACATAATGAGGTTGCTCCAGCAATGGCCAAAAAGGAAAAACAGAACAGAAAAACTTGTATATTTTACCTGTTTATCACAATGGTAATGTTCCATCCCAGACAAAACCCATCTCCTCAACTTTCTCCATTAATAGTTTCAGAAAACCAAAACCAAACAAAAACTAAAAACGAAACACAAACCAAATGGACAAAACTACAACTACAAAAAAACACAAACAAAAACCCCCAAAACTCTTTGTGGCCTAAGTTGAGAACTCACCTTAGTTATTCTGTGAATATTTGACCTTGTATTTAGGCTTGATTTAAAAATGGTAGAGGATGAAGAATTAATTATGGATTACAGAGTGAATGCAGTGGGAAGACAACCTTACTTTGCATTGATGGTGTTTTTTCTACAATCCAGTCTGGTTTGGTATCTAACTAGGACTTAAAATTAATCTGAGAGGCTGACAGCAGACACAGGGTCTCCCAAAAATGCTATGAGACTGAAAATAAATACAGAACTGGTACATTACAGCAAAAAAAACCTGCTAGAATCTTCAGCAAATTTGAGATCCTAAGAAATAATACATTATTCTTCTTGCACATCTGTTATGCACATTCTTAGAAACTTTGTTTATCTGTGTTCCATGTATTTGACTACAAGCATCAGGCATCCCACTAGTGGACCTTTGTACTTTACAAAAAGCATAATGTACTATTTGGCATACAAATATCAATCTTATGAAGATGAAATCTTCCTGTGAATATGAACTATTGCTTGCTATTGAGAGCAGCTGAAGACTAAAAACACTTTCCAGTTGTTAATAACTTCAAGACCTTATACTTTGAAGTACTTTCAGGATACAGAAAAAAAGATAATCTGAAAAATAAATATTCTGAGTCTTCCAGTTTGTGTAACAAGCGTACTTATATCTACTATTTTTAATAGCAGCTGCTATTATCAATCTAAAGCTGCTAAATTAATTTGGTAGTAAATGGATTATTTAATAGCTCTTTTCATAGTGTCAGAGCACTATCATCAGTCAATAATGAATTTCTGCCTGAAAACTCTGGATAAAAGCAAAACCAGTATGTGTGAGTTGACATCTTAAGTACCTAATGTTAATTGTTGTTTAAAAATAATACCATTATCAGCAGCTCACGAAAGCAAAGTAATAGTCGCCTTTAATAACACATGGGCATTTAGAACAGTGGATGTTTTACTGCCTCTGTAGTTATATAACAAATGCCATTTGTAATTCACCCTAAAATTAAGCAAGGTTTGTTCTGGTCTTCTTGGAACTGCTGCATAGCATGTTTGTATATATGTGTTGGGAAAGAAAGGTGTTAAGCACACTGACTACATTAAAGTATGCTGGCTATGTCGTGAGCTTAACACATATCTTTTATGTCATCCAAATTTTTATTCATGGGCTAGTTGCATATTGAATTATGAAGCAAAGCGAAAACATATGTGTCGCAGACATTTCTCCACAGAAATCCTTTCTTTCGGATTTCTGTGTCTTTGGGAGGCCAGAGGCCTCCGAAGACAAGGTAAACAATTATTATCAGCTGCTGGGGAATGCAACAGGGGCACCTATTTTGATTGGTGATTGGTTCATGTTTTATGTTTATAATTAAGGGCCAATCACCAGTGCAAGCCAGGGAACTGAGTCCTTGGCCACAGCTTTGTTGTGGATTCTTTTCTATCTATGTCTAGCTAGCCTAGCTGCTCTGCAAAACCTCTCTCCTTATTCTTTCTAGTATAACTATAATGTATTATATCTTATATTAATAAATTCAGCCTTCTGATTCAAGAAACAAGATTCACCATCTCTCTCTCACCAGCTGCGCCCACTCAGGCGTGGTAATACATATGTTTAATATGTAAAAAACAAAAATCCTCAAATTATAGATCACGAACAAAAAATGTCCCATGCTGGGGAAGCAGTATTCCTCTGGCTACCTATACTTTTACAGATAAATCTGCTAGGAGGAAGCTTCTCTCTGCACTTAGTAAACAGAAAAAAGTAAGTACTTTGAATAAGAAAATCTGTTGAATTTCTTACTTGAAATAGATCATATTCATTGTTGCCTTGAAGGAACTATTTCTCTTCATTATGCAAAATACAATCTACTTGTAATTGAAGCAATTTCTTCACTAAAAATTATTTTAAGTTGTAAGGTAAAGCCATTTGTGTTTTATATCCAAAGACATTGTTTATCATGTTGCTTATTATACTTTCAAGAAATTCCATGGTAGTATGCTCTTCTCTAATTTATCCGAAGATGAATAAAGTAAACTAAACAGAAGTAAGACTAAGATCTTTTTCAATATAGTTGTGTGGTTTTGTTGTTTGGGGCTTTTTCCATTTCAATTTTGAGTAACATATTTTTTAACCTAAGATCTTAACTTTCTATAGGGAAGACAGCTAATTTCATTCTAAAGTAAAAAAGATAAAAATAATTAAATAAACTACATGAATGATGCTTCTCCTCTAATATAGAAAGACTAAGAAAGTAGCTGACACTGGATACTTGCATTTTAAGGCAGCTAAAATTAGGTAAGTTGAATCTGCTCTGGTAAGGGCAAAACCCACAGAACTAAGTCAGTGCCATTGTATGTATGAAGATGAAAGTTTGGAAAGTACTGGAGTACTCTCTCAAAACTTTGTAATATGTAGTACTTAAGCGAATGATTTTGTCATTCAAAATATCTATTGAATATAAATATATATGTGAATATTATACATACATACACATTTATACAAATAAGTGTATATGTTTATTTTATCTCTATATATTTATACATACACATATATATGTGTAACTATTATAAAAACACACACAAACACACATGGAGATATATATAAATTTATATATATACATATACACTCACACAAAATTCCCAAGAAATAGTAATAGTTTCTCAGCCAATGCCTGGACTTTTACTGAACTCTTTTCTGATTTGAGAAGTTTTCTCTGAATTTATCAAGCAAGATAATTCATGAATGATGTTCTTCAAATAATTAATGCTCCAGATGCTGGAGGAATATGTATGACATTTTCTGCCTCAGCTGTATGGAAAAATAAGACTTGTTTTATGAATTTCACCAGAATATTTTCAACATGGGACCCCAGAGAATAGGAAAGGTTCTTGTACAGTGGAGCATAGGTTTCATTGAAGCACAAAGTAGCTTTACTCCTTTTGGATAGCTTTCCCTGGAGACATAGCCCTAGAGTGTCTACAATCTCCTTAAACCCTATCCTTACATTTCTCTAACGCTCATAAAAGCAGAAGAAATTTAATTTGTAAAATTCTAATATAGCACTGATATGTTTAATGAGCTGGTTTGTTTAATGAGATGGGATAGTTCAAGATTGTTAGCTTCAATTGCTATATAAAATAAAATTGACATAGACATATGCTTTATCTCATTTATTAGTTTCTACTTCTTTTTATTGTAAAAACTTTAATATTTGACTGTATAGGAATATTCTGCAAAACCTCAGCAATTTTGAAGCACTAATAAAAGACTTTTACTTAATTTCTTTTGATTGGTTATGTAGAATTAATTTTCCTTATTCTTAAATATAGTTGCAAAACCAAAAATCTGCAATATTCATATGAAAACTAGATATAGATTAAATGAATCTGTTACATCAAGGAGATTTGCATGTCATTCAGCTATTTTTTCAAGGCTTTTCTCCTGAACTGGAGCACACAAGAGACAGAATGTTCCCTAAATCAGCCAAAGGACTGCATTAGAGTCTGGAACATCATCTTCTGTGCAATTTGAGTCTCAAGACTGAATTAGTCCATGCAGAAGAGAGGTCTTCAGTCAGTCCTTCAGCCTGAAGTGCGTGTAGTATTGTCATTTTGACATTTCAGACAAGCTCATTTAAACAAAGAAAAAGAAAACTTTTGCCTTATTGTGCCTTGTAATTGTTCACTACTAGGCAATTTCGCATATAACTACCAAGCAGAAAAATAATTTTGTGTTATTAGAAAGTGGTCTTGATAGAATAAGAATCTCAATGTTGACGAAGTGAAGGGAGACGACCATCCGATTGAAGAGCATCGAACTCCGATTTATTGATCCAACATGCATGTTTTTATAACCGTGTTAATTAAGTTCATACATATTGCAAAACCCGAGCTCATCATAGGCTACAGATTAAACACTAACCCCTCCTTTTGTTTTCAATACCTGTGGTTTGCTTATTGAAACCAAGATTTGTGTTCTCACCCTGATATGAATGGTTCTCAAAACCTCCATGTCTGTTCCCAAAACAGCCAAGGACAGAATATTTACTTGTTATGAGAAGACTGCCTGAGAACCCTGCTGTTTATAAAAATGTGCCTGAGAACCTAGTTATTTACAGAAACAGGCTTGGGAACTGCTGCTTACAGCTGCCTTTTACTTTTCCATCAGCTGTATATTTTTATGGCCTCTTTCTTTAAGCCATGTTTGAACCAAACTCTCCACACAATGTGGCTTGGAGATCTGAATAACTATATTTTTGAAGGGAATTTTACTGTAAATTTTGGCCTTTAGCCATTCTGATGACAGTTTTATAAAACTGGACAGTTCTTTCTCAAAGATATTTTTCTCTCCAATAAAGGATAAATGATGTAATCTATCCTGTAATTATCATGTTGCTCCTGTTTATACATAAGCTACAAAGACAAACTTCATACTCAAATACTTGACAAGCATTTGTATCACAATTGTGTGAAAGAAGTACTTGAAAACTTTGATCTTCATTGAATTGATAAAAACCACTGTAACCAATAGTTCCTAAAATGCCAGAAATTTCAGCATCCTAAATAACATCATAACCACAGTAGCAGATGTACCTATAAGTGAACCAGTCCTAGTCTGTCATAATAAATGGTATTGGTTAACTCTTCTAGTTCTTCCAGGTGTTGCATACAGAATTAAAGATTCAGAATTGCTGTTTGCACAAAAGAAACCAAGTGAAACAGCTCTTTTATACCTGCACACCAAAGCATAGCACAGATTATTTTCTGTTTAGTTAATCAACTTATTCATAGCCCTAAGCATCTTCTAAATGTCAAAACATAGCTTAAATTTTAATATTTAGCAAAATAGTAATTCAGTGATCTCACTGAATCATAGAAGTGTTACGAATCTTTTATAAAAGGTAATATCTCCCCTCCTATTCCCTCCCCCCCTTGCTTCTCAGTCTTTTTGAACTTTTTAATTAATGTAGGCTTGGCATGAAAGGGAATGGATTGTTTCTATCTTCTGTTAAGTGAAGTTTCAAAGCCCAGCCAGGTTGATGTTTAATGGTGAGGGAATGCTGAATAGTTGAGAACTATGGAATGAGCTTCCTTAGCAATTAGGCATTTTCTGTTCCACTCTGGGTGCTGTTAGGTTCATCCTAGCTGTTTGTGAAAAGGCATAACAGTAAGCACCTCATAAACAGCTGCAACACACTCTTTATTCTCAGTAATTCAAAATAGAAGCCATGTAACCTGTATGAGACATCACTTAACCACCTCCTGAAAGACATCTGGAAGCCCACAGTGAAGACACTTCAGAACTCTGATAACATGAAAAAGTCTTGACACTATTCAATCTCTCCTTCTGCTGCTTGACTCCAAGAAAAAGCTGTTGTGACACATATTGAAATTTAGCAAATCCAAGACCTGAATAAATAAAATCTGGGCAATAAAAATCAAATTTCATTGGGCTTACTGAAGAAAATCTAGGATGATAATGTATTTTCTGATCTCACTATGAAATCTACAGAAAAGAGCAAAATTACCTCTAACCAGGAGAGTACTGTACTCAAAATATGGCCAATTATACAGGTAATAATCTCAAAGTGATTAAGTATATAATTTTTTTCTGATTATTTTTTTAACTGGAATTACATTGGTATGATGAAGTCTAATTAATACATTTATACTTCCAGCCCAATACATAAGACACATTCACCATTCAAACATTTTAGGCACCTTAGGTAAGGACACATACAAGTCACCACCACCATCACCATCCTGTACTATCCCTCTGTTCCCCAGGAAATTTCTCCCTGCCTAATTAATGTAAATACTTTTGATTTATTTTTAGTTCATCTAGTGAGTTACCTGCTTGATTTTTTTAATGTGTCTTCTTTGATGCCTCATTAATCACCATCCATTTTATTTTTTACTTCTTAAAAAATTTCCTTGTAAGGAAAAAATGACACAAAACCCCCAGTTGTTTATGAGTTTTTGTGGTAGCTGTCACAACCATGGGACCATTGTATGTAGGCCTAGGGAATAATGGAGTGACCTGTCCTCCAGAGCACAAGATTAATCTCTGCTTGACTCTTCATTATTTAAAACTTGTCTGTATTTTCAACATAGGTGCAAAATTCCTAGTCTGCATGGGTTTTTAATCTCCGACAGCATTGCAGATGCTATTCACTCTAAAATATAGTTAATCATGCTCATAGTCTGTGTCCTCCTTATAGTCTGTGTCCTTCCCTTCTTTCTCATCTCCTGTTTTTAATTGAGCGAGTTTTAAAGTATTCTCATGTTTCCACTGAAGGACTGTGCTGCTTTTGGTTGGGATAGAGTTAATTTTCTCCATAGTAGCTGGTATAGGGCTATGTTTTGGACTTTTGCTGTGTTGATAGTATAGATATATTTTTTGTCATTTCTGAGCAGTGCTCTCGCAGAGCCAAGATCTCTCCTGCTTCTTATCCCAACCCACCAAGAGGGAGGCTGAGAGAGCACAAGAAGCTGGGAGAGGATACAGCTGGGACAGCTGATGGCAGCTGACCAAAGGGATATTCCACGTGTCATCATGCTCTGCATAGAAAGCTGGGTGAAGAAGGAAGGGAAGGACGTTCAGAATGATGGCATTTGTGTTCCCAAATAACCATTACACGTGATGGAGCCCTGCTTTCCTGGAGATGACTGAACACCTTCCTGCCCATGTTCGGTGAATGAATTCCTTGTTTCACTTTGCTTGAGTGTACAGCTTTCGATTTACCTATTAATCTCAACCTATTAATCTCAACCCATGAGTTTTCTCACTTTTACTCTTCCCATTCTCTCCCCCACTCTAGTGTCAGAGAAATGAGTGATGATGGTGCTTTGTTGCCAGTGGACATTAAACCATGACATTTGCAACTATGATAAAGTATTAAATAATAAGGAGTTTTTTCTTATACAACATTAAACTGTAAGAAATTCTTTATCTTCAAAGGCAGCAGAGTTAAAACTGGAGTATATTACCACTCATGTCTGTGTCAGAGATATTGCTATAACAACTCTCAGAAGTTTTAATACCTGCCTGAATCATAAAATCTTTCTGTAATTCCCAAATGAAGGAAGGAATAGTAACATTCTCACAGTGCCTTGAAAACAGTAAAAGAAAGCCATGTATAACTTAAAATGTAGTTTATACCTGGGAAATTAGAGTGATTTTGAGTTTTCAGTGAGTCTTACACATTTTAAGAGCTTCTCAGAAAAACTTACAGGCATTTCTTTTCTTAGTGAGAAAACTCCATCCTGTTGAGAAAGCATGAGAATATTTTTTACTAACGACCGCATATTTATCAGTATAGACATCAGTAAAGATGTGTATATATATATATATCAGTAATAATAGAGATATGGTGCACTGTTGTATTTATCAACAACACTCAAAACATAGGAGGAGTTCATTGTGTGGATCATCCTTCCACTACACTAAACCTTTAAACTATTATAGATTCCTCTGTAAGACTTTAGAACTTCAAGGTTAAAAGTAGGTTTTCATTTCAAAAACTGTAATTTTTAAAAACAAAATAATTTAATTTAAGAAGCGAGAAGCACTGTTTTAATCCTAAACAATATGCATACATTTCAGAAAATCCCAAAAATCAAGTTATAGGAAATGAGAACCTTTGAGTTTCTTTTCTATTATCAACCTTCCTCATCAGACCAAATTTTTGAACATTTCTTCTAATGAATATAGTTCGCAAATATATTGCTTCTGAAGAATTTAATTTGTTTCCTGAAATATTAATCAGACACTGATAGTCTGATAGGGCTACATTGACAATTAGTGAATAGGTCACTCCAACATGAGGAAAAAATGAGATCTGAGTCTTTTTACCTTGGAAAAGAGAAGGACCATGGGAAATCTCATCAATTTACTAATTACTTGAAGGAGGGTGCAAAGCCAATAGAGCCAGTCTGTTTTCAGAGGTGTTTCCTCTGAAGAACAAGGTACTTTACTGTAAGGATGACGAAGCACTGGGAGAGGTTGCCCATGGATGTAGTGGAGTGTCCCTCCTTGGAGATACTCAAAAGCCCTCTGTATTTGGCCCAGGACACCCTAACGCTGTCCAGCGCATCCAGATGTAGGTGGTTCTGCTTGAGCAGGGGAAGGTGGACTAGATGTGCTCCAAAGGTCCCTTACAATTTCAACCACTCTCTTAGTCTGTAATTCTTTGATTCTATTACTCTCTGATTCTGTGATGCTAGGAACAGAAGTGGGTTCTTTCCACAGATAGGAAGTACTCCTGGAGTCAGATGAGTTTTAAACTTAATGTGGTCTAAACTTAACATAATCAATTGTCTTTTTATTAGTTCCAGAAACTGAGTGAGCAGAGGAGGCTATAGGATGGTTACATAACAGAACAGAATATGAGCACACACTATTCCTCACAAGAATCTACTTAGCCCTGAAAGAAACATTCTTGTATGGACAATAAAACACTCAAATATGGATTAATACAATCCATCATCTTAGATGCCTGCCTAACTGAGGGAATAGCACATAGACATCCCTATGGAGAAAAAAAAGTCCTACAATTTAGAAAAAGTCTGAAGGATTAGAAGGAACTGCCTCTCTTAACAGCACAAGATACCAATAGCATTACCAGGTGCCATTGAGATCAGAATCAACACCTCATATTTCCTTTTTCCTTTTTCTAAGATTATGTTATTCGTTGTAGCAGCAGAAAAATTTGCCCATTTTAACTTTGACTACCTGATTAAAACTTTACTGAAACATTAATATCATCTTAATAAATTTCAGAGATATTGCTTATGTCATAGAACTAAACACAGCCTCAACCTCATCCTGCACTGCCCTCTCAGTCTCTTATGCAACAGCTTTTGCTATAAGAAAGTTAATTTTAATGCCATCTCTGCTGGAACCATCTCCCTGCTGCTATGCTATAGCTTTAATTTAACATCCTCTTTAAATCAGTGGAGTGCTGGGGTATAAGAGGGAAATCTGGTAGCACAAATTGCGTTCATCCTGTTCAAGAGATCAGCTCTTTCATCTGAGTTAACCGGGCTTAATTCAACATCTCTCTGTTAAAGTCCCCTGCTGTCTGTGAGTGGCTATAGTGTGCTGGGGAAGCTTTTCAACTTTACACGGCTGGTATTTCAAAATAGATTTTTCACCCTCTATCATCAAAATGCAGCAGCAGTGTCTGACCATTAAAATATAAATGATGAAAAGTGACAGTATTTAAAACATCTGTAGCTCAATCCTGATGTGACCCAAATGGTGCTAGTGACCTACAGCAATCTCAGATGTCTGGTGGTGTTCAAGAGGTTCACAGTACTTTTTCAAATGCCACAGTATGAAGCCTTTCAAAGACAGACATAAATTTATCCTTTATTTAAACCAGCAACTCAAAGGTGCAGAACGGTATTCTTTCTCACATTTTTGTCTGAAATATATTAAAGCAAAAATAGGTTTTTGGAAAACCAAACTTCTATTTACAAACTTACAAGAAGAAGCTGATACAACTAATGCTCCAGTAAGTTTTTAAAAATAATTTAGTGGCTATTCAAACACTGGTCTCTAAATGCATTTTTTTTAAACAGAGAGAAGAATGAATAAATGTGTATCTGGGGAAATATAGAAGAATATATTGATATGGATCTAGGTTGTAAAATAAGCATAATTCCTCCATAGTACTTCAAGAGCCTAGCTTGCTTTCTGAAATTATAGATGTAGTCATTATTCGTCATATTAATTCAGGAACAAAAAAACCCAACAAAATCATATTTGCAATAGATGATATTGAATTCCTATTGAAAAATAGGCAGTCAAGGGCAGAAAAGAGTTCAGCTGCACCGTCTTTGACTCTTAGTGTGCTAATTAAACCAGCGCATCATGCATAAAAGTCTGTAAGCAGGCCTAAGAAAATACTCTTATTCTTAACACTTAGTTTATCTGTAACTCCAGAACAATCTCTAACTCAACTAGTTTTACAGTTATTTACTAATATATTGATAAATTTTTTTGCTATCCATGATGACAAAAATTAACAAATGCAAAAGAAAACCCTAGCTACTTTTCAAGACTAGTGACATTATCTCCCGCCATGGTTGTGCAACTTTTACTTGCAATACACTGCATTTAGAATAAAGACTTTTTTACTATTATTTCAAATCTTACTGGGTTTTAAAGTACTATCCTAAGAAGAAGTAGTACTTCAGATATTGGTAAAAAGTTTTTTTATTCTTGTAAAACAAAGGACTACATTGCTTCTATGGTTGTTATAAATTTAACTGATGTCTGAAAAACTGCTCAAAGGCAATGTGCTCATGTCATTTTTGGACAGGGATCCTGGCTGGGGAATGGACCCAAAGCTAAGGTATCTCTTTGATGCTCACAGGATTTGTGCTGGGGAAAGTGTATACAGAGATTCAGTTTATGGCACATATTTGTAGAATCCTTGCAGAACCTTTTGCAGTGGTAGGACTGCTAAATGTGTTTCTAAGTAACAATTAAAAAAGAGAAAATTTCACACAAGTGTATTTAATTACCCTCAAGAATTACCATAAAAATTCCTCAACAGTTCTCATTATCTTCTCATTTTAATTAGATTAACAAAAATATTGTTGTCTTGTTTAAAAAAAAAGTTTGTCTAAGGTTTCTGGCTTTGATGCATAAGTGTTTGTCTGAATTTTTTTTATTCCTTCTTTTTAAACTTTGTTCCTGGGGTGATAGAGAGGTAGGCAAAATGCAATGTTACATTATGTTAGCCACTCCTAAACACACATTGGTTTTAATAATTTACTTCACATGAGAAATTGAAACCCTAGAATTCTGCGCCTGTTTAGGACATTAGGTACAGATCCAAATTCCCTCATATGAGACACTGGAGATATTGATGTCTCAAGACATTTTGGGGTGTATGTGTGTGGTGCAAGAGTCAGGTTGGGCCTTGGGTGAGGAAGTGCCCTGCTGCACATTCCCCATCCCTAGAGCCTGTATCCCAGCCTGGGAGTGGCTGCCATCTCCTGTCACACCAGGGACAATGTTCCACACCTGCCTCAGGAGAGCCTAACCCAGCTCCTGAGGAGCCAAATGACCAGAAATCCCACCTGGGGCAGGGCCCAGGAAAGCTGAGGGGTATTTAATGCTGAACACGAGGGGAGTATATGTCTTGACCCTGTATTCTCTTGTGATTTGTGTATTAGCTGAACACTCCTGAAACCCAGGAGCTGTATCCTTTTCTCTACTTTTTCCATCTCTCTTTTTCTCATTTTCTCTTCTCATGATCTTTGAATGACTCAAAGTTGAATGGGTTTATAGTTTGCTAAATTGCTAATTGGGTCAAGGTAATGCTTTGAGAAGTGTTCTGTGTTGATTGCTGCAGTAACCCTTTTGCTACGGTTCTCTGTTTTTCTAAAATTGTCAGTAAAGTGTTTCTTGTTGTTCTGACCTCTTGCGATTATCTTGTTGGTATTTCTCCTATTCATCTAACATGAATAACCAGAAGTCCTTTAAGAATTCCTGTTGAGTGACTTTTTTTGAGGCTTACACTTCACCTTGATACAAGGATGCATTTTTAATCTGTTTTGAGGAACACTATGGAAGAGGGAGTACCTGCTGCCTATGAGGAAGGTGATTATTTGTATGTCTTCATTGAATGGTCAATGCAATAGAATAGTACACTTTCTATAGAGTATTTCACTGAGCAGAATACATCCTGTTTTTTCATGCTTACTACATTCTCACTATAATCTGCAAGAAAAAATCTGACATGAATTATCAAGCCAATTTATTGCAAAAATGAGCCAGCAAGAACAAACCACTGCCCCTGGCAGAATGAGTTACTGTCTCTTTGACAAGGCAGACAGTTCCTTTGGAATTCAGTCTACTATTAGCTAGGAAGACATTTTCCAAGGAGATTCAGTCTCCTTCCTGCTTCTGCTTCTCCCTGCCCTCTATTTTGACTCTATTTCTTCTTTCCTAATTCCTTTTTCCTTCTCTTTTCTTTCTCCTTAGCCTCAAATCTGTCTGGAATTTGGTTTCACTTTAAGAAACAAAGAACTTAAGATGCCTAAGCCAACAGTCAATGAATCTTCTAACCCATTTAAATTTCTTTCTTCTTCCTATGCCAGAATATATGCTTGTCACAGGACTGTGAAAATCACTGGTTCAGGTAAGAGAAAAAAAGCTCTTAGAAATACATGTTCATCTCCATTTTCAGGATATTTAGCATTTTCTGGGTTTTGGTATATATTTTAAATAACTTTTTCTTGGATGGGTTGCATTAAAAAAAACCCAAAACAACAAAAAAAGCAGGGGGAGGACAGGACGTGAATATTACTGGGTAATTTAATGAAACCCGAGTCCAGTATTGTGTCAACAAAAATTCAAACAAATTATGTTCAAGAGTATTGAAACATCTCCAATGAATATGTGTATATTAAAAAGCAATAACTTTTTACAGAAACTGAACTAAATTAAATAGATTTTTCATATGTTCTAAAATATATTTTAACCTCTAAAAATAAAGTAGCTAGGTAGCTGCCAGCAAACAGAGATGTACACATTTGGATTGTAGCATTCAATTTTCAAGAAATCGGACTTCATACAATTAACTTTAAAAAAAAAAAAGGTTAACTATTGTGTGTTAATGGAACCAGACAAGTGTATATGACATCCTAAAAGTTGTGTTCACGTAAAGAAATTATAGCTGGACCTGAAATACTCGTTTCTCCTCCATGTGTCTTGATTTAGGTAACTTTTTTTTTTTTTTTTTTTTTTATTCTGGGTGTAGCCAGATGCTCTTCTTAGATGCATAAGTCTTTTCGGGCATTATGTGGAGAACCTAGACAGCATATTCACACAGCTTTTAGACATAGAAACCTGTTAGGTGTCTAGATTTCTTTAAGGTGTTTTTCAACCCTTGTTAAAGCTTCTACAGCCTAGAAGTAACTGAATGCTTATACAAATTCTAGAGTCACCAGATACCTACAACATGTTTTGCACTTATCTACTTTCTTTTTAAACTGTAATTTATAATTAAGTATTTTATTTTTCCCCATTGCCAAATGCTTAGGAATGGGAGGCTGTTTCTTGGGAAAGACCTCCAAATATGAAGGTTTTACAGGTCAATATTAAATTCTGCTATATTCTAAAGGTAAGTTCAAATGAAAACTTCTACATGGAAATTAACTCTGATATAAAAGGAGCATTCAGGACTAGATGTAAATAATTATTATAAATCTGACAATAGCAAAAATAACTTAGCTAAGATGTACATGCAACTAAGTTGACAAAAATCACATAAATATGCTACACATTTCACATAGCTACCTAATTTGTAGTTATCCCATGCTTTCTGTTCCCAAGTATCTTGGTTGAATAAAAGTGAAAATCTGAACACAAAACTGGAGCAACCTTACTTTGACTTTAAATCAAGCATTGGGTTTCCAGGGAATTGTGTAGAAACTGCCCAACCTCTAATTCATGTTTCTGTCTTTGGCTTCTCCTCTATAGGCAGAAATCCATTAGGGACTTCACTACACGAAGAAGAAGCTGTATTTTAAAAAGGCATAGTTCACCCATGCTGCTGATACTTTGAATTTTAGTTCTGTAAGAACTCTCAGATGGCTCCACTCTGGTCCCAGTTATTCACATTACTTGAATTTTTCATACTATTCATCAGTTTTGTCTTACTGCACCTCAGCTTCCTTTGTTGTTGTGCTCTCATTGTATGCTATGAAAAGTATCTGCAAAAGGAACTTGGAACTAAACTGAGCAGAAGGATGTAGCTAGGTGCCAAATGCCTGGGGACAGAGAACCATTAGTTGTCTGAAACTCCTACAGCTTATTTAAGTGTCTAGACCTCTTGTAATGGGACTAATGGTAGACTGACAAGGGAAATGTCTGGTACTTATTCACAGGGAGAGGTTAATGACCAGTTTGTACACAGCTGGTTTATCTGAGCTGTGTGTAAATGTTGGTACACTGTGTCCATTGCTGTGGACAAAAGGTCCATGTATGTATATACATGTAAACATATGCATATACAGAGCTAAAGACTATCAGTGCTTTTGATGTTTTAAAGGTTAAACAGTCAGAAGGATCTGAGTCAGAAAAAAATCCCTAAAATTTAGGGAGTATTCTAGTATTTAGAATCTGGTATTTATCCTTTTTCTCTGCATATTATGTTCACCTTTCAATATTCCTTTTTGTCCTAAGACTCAAGAAGTCCTCGAGAAGAATGTATCTGCAGCAATTTCAGCAAGCTTCTGGCACCCTCTGGCTCTCACTACCAGGCAGAAGATGACAGTGGTGGGAATTTCTTGTCCTCTCTGCTAGGGCCCTACCCAAAATTCAGTGACTGTGTTTGTCTGCAGCCCTGGAGGTTCCTTCTGTTGGCCCCTGCCTGGATGGCAGTCCTTTCCAAATCAGAAGCAGATCCCACTGGGAAGCGACAGTCATGTGAATGTGGAGAAGTTCTCCTGTTCATAGCAGGAGATACAGTGAAAGGTAATTCCAGTTTTGCTCATTCTTTTCCTCATCCATCAATCTGGGTTAATAAATAACTAATTAAACTCAGGTTTGTAGCTCCAGTGCTCTTTGAAGTTCTTCCTATATTCCCTGAACCTTGAATCTATAGGGCATAGACAGCTTCAACATGATGAATGTTTTACAACCTATGTCAAAGGTTCCCAAAACACATACATGTAAAGTACAGAAGTTCGCAGAAGGTTTAGAAGGAACAGCTCCTAATTTCTGAATATATCGTGAATTTGTGTGCCTTGAGAGATGTACAGACTCTGCTCAAACTTGAGGACTTTTTCCTTATCTAGATGAATGTTACAATCCAATGGGAAAGAAGTAGGGAAAGACAGGGCAGTCAAAGGTTCTCCTGACACAGAGACCTTTTTTTGGCATTTTTTGTTTTCTCAAACTGGGTGTTTTGAGAAATATAGACAAAAGGTAATAGGTGGTTTTTGATTTGAAGCTACTGTTCAGAAATACACCTGAGTACGGTTTTCAGTGAACAAGTTTCTTGCTTGAAGGAGAGGTCTTAACCATTATAATTAAGTATATAATTATTATATAATTTAGCTAACATATGTGTCTCTAGAGCTCTCTTTAGAGTTGTCCATACATTGATAGCAATTATTTTATTAACTTCTATAACACTAAATAAAGTATTTCTGCTAAAATTTCCAGTGTCTTTTTTATAGTTAGATGGTTTGAGTACAATTTAACTCGCTTTCTCTATTCAGATGTGAACTGAGCATAGGTAGTAGTTGGATTTACTTACACTCGTCACTAAAAGTACTTCATTTGTCTTATTAAAATAATGTTTTTAAACCAAAACCAAATCATTGGTGCATAGCTTAAAAAAAAATAAAAATCCAGCTCTAAAACCACCTAAAAGACTATATGGGTTTTTCTTTATTTGAGGATTTTTGTTCATCAATATCCATTCCTTGGTTCTTTCTCTTACTGGTGGAGATACCTGAATGAGTTTTGGATCTAGCTTTGAGTACAATCCATTATCTGTTTCTCAGACACAATTAATTTTTGTAATCTAGCACAAGTACATATACTGAGAAAGAAGAAACTGTCATGAGTGGAAAAAAAGGAACACACATAATACTAGGCATTTACTGTTCTCCTTAAAAGACCTTCTGTTCTGTGTTCCTTCTATGACTAGATTTCTGTTCTCTCCCCAACTTGGAAGAATATATAGGAAAGTGTCTTTGTGCTATAAGGCCTTTATTGGGTTGCTTCTTTGTTGTGGATGGAGTGACCCACTTCACTTGGAACAGGGCAGTTGGAATATGTTTATTGATAGCAACCAGCAATTTAACAAAGTTTATAGTAAATTTGACAGTCATTTAAGAGGACTAGATAACAGGCCAGGTACACTTGCATTATTTACTGCATAGAGGGCAGGGTCAGACCAAGCTCTCAGGGACACCCTCCTGTTGAGCCATGAGCTTCAGAAAAGGATCTGTTACACCTCAGAGGAGAGTTTACATGTGTCTGGATCCATATTTTGTCCTAGAGTTGTTTGACTCTATGTCATAATCAATCCTTCTAGCTGAAATTTCAAAGTTTGAGTTAGCTTATTCCAATTCACTTACCTAGTATGTCAGCATAAAGAAGTCCCTCATCCTCAAATAGTAACATTGAGATATGTTCTTTCTCAAGGGGGGATCCTGATATGCAGCCTGCTTCTGTGCTAGGGACTCAACAGGCCCTGGCTGTCCACTATTTATGGAGTTAGATAATTAATTTATGGTCATATTTGCATGTTGATTATGGATATTAGTTTATAGTTGTCTTAGATCAGCCTTTGGCCAGCACTCTGGTTAGGTGAATTGTCTAGAACAGCCCTTGGCTATTGGGTTATCTGTCTCACACAGATCTACCTGGAGTCCTATGAAACCTCTATGACTGTGTGCACCCAATTACAGCTGCTGCTGCTGGTTACTTGAGCAGGAAAATAAAGGTCAGGCTGGGGTGGAGGCACACCATCAAAGTCATAAGAAGAAAAAGATATTTATGTCTCACTAGATCATCTCTTCAAGAGAACGTTGAATAATTTGTGGCAAGCACAGTACTGAGTGTGTCTCTAAAGACCTCCTCAGTGTTACAGTACAATGATGATGGGTCAAAACGGCACAGAGTATTTCAGTATAAATTTCTTTACTTCTCTAATTAACATCTGACTCACCAAAGATCTCTGCCATAAAATAGTACTTTTCCAGACTTGTAACTACTCTAGTAAGAATTAAACAGGGCTGAATTAATAACCAACATATAATAACTTTAGATAATGAGGGCTTATGTACAGAATGGGAGTGAATAAACTTGTCAAAGCCATAGGTTACTCACCTTCTCTATTGTACTGTTAGACCTTCACATATTGCTGATGGACAAGGTGTTCTTTCACACTTTTTTTTTTTTTAATGAGTAGGTTACAAATCTGAAGAAATAATTTGAAGGTACTTTGTTGGACAAGAATCCAGCAGGTTGCAAATAAAATATAGCCAGAATAGATCTAGCTGAATAGGGCTATTTAAATTTTTTATATAGCCAGATAGTGAAATCAAATAGTATTTTCTGAATTAAAAATAAGTTTGAAAAAGTGAATAAATAAACAATTTATTCTGGTTCTTTAAAGTTTCTCCATTATATACAGTAAGAGTATCAAGTAAATCATAAGGCACATATAAAAAAGGTTTACTAGAAGTTATCAATATGATGCTCTTGAGACAGCTTCTTCCAGGCCTGTATGATTTTAAAACAAGTAATTAATAGCATTAATGTTCTAAGACTTCAAATATGCAAGATACCTTTTCTCTTTATATTGCAGCTTGACTCTAGAGAAA
The DNA here is from genome assembly GCF_027579445.1 of Ammospiza nelsoni. Lineage (NCBI taxonomy): Eukaryota > Metazoa > Chordata > Aves > Passeriformes > Passerellidae > Ammospiza > Ammospiza nelsoni. The sequence goes on along the minus strand of NC_080634.1, from coordinate 75,335,269 downwards.
AACCATTGGCATTATTTACCTGAATCATTAATTTTAGCATAGATTTTCAAAGAAATACTTATTTTATTTAAGGAAAAATGATATTTCTATATATTTTTGGTTCTAAAAGTCCATCAAAGTTATGGATATAGAAGCCAGATGCTGCTGTGTTACATTGCATACCTGAGAAATACTAAATTTCTTAATTTAAATAAATGTCATCTGTGTCAATTAATTAATTATATTTTCATTGTTGGTCCAATGCTGTAAGGTTTTCTAGAAATCAGACTATTAGTAAACTTTTAACCCTTTTGAAATCCATGGAGAAATTCCAATTGACTTAGATTAAAAATTTCACACTATCTCGATTTATTTTTGTGATATTTCAGTGTCAGTGTTAGTAAAGCATAGTAACTGCATGATACAGTTCAGGATTGCAATTTTTTTCCAGGAAAAAAGAGGATAATGTATGAATTGGAAAAACATATTTTGACTTGAGGTTGGCCAAGTGTTGACACAGGACACACAGAGAGGATAGCTGAGTTTCTCTCCTTAGATCTATTGGAAAGTTATCTAGAAATTGCAATTTTTCATGCCCTGTGTAATACATGTTGAGGCAGAAATAAAAACCAAATTTGCCCTTCTCAAGGGGCTAAGGTACTATCTACAATATTGGAAAGGTTGTGGCAGATTAGTGAAGTTACTGACCAGAAAAGAGGGAACAGAACTCTCAGTTTTTAAAAAGTTGAAAAAGGAAGACCTGGGGAACTACAAGCCTGTCAGTCTCACCTCTGTATCTGGAAAATATCATGAAGCAGATTGTCTGGTTTACAGCATAGGTGGATAAGGGAATAGTGATGGACATGGTCTATGTGGACTTGTACAAAACATTTGACACTGTCCCATATAATGTTCTTATATGGGACATTCTTATAATGTGAACTGGAGAGACGTGAACTTCACAGATAAACCACTCAGCAGGTAAGGACTTGGCTGGCTAGTTGCTGTCAGATTTAGGGTCAACATCTCTCTGTCTGAGTGGAGACCAGAGATGAGTGGTGTTCCCCAGGGATTGCTGTTGACTCTGTTGCTATTGACCATTTCTGTCAGGGACATGGCAGTGGGGTTGAGTGCACCCTCAGCAAGTTTGCTGGCGGCACCAGCCTGTGTGGTGTGGTTGACATACTGAAGGAAAGGGATGCCATCCAAAGGGACCTTGAGAGGTGGGCCTGTGTAAACCTCACTAAGTTCAACAAGGCCAAGTGCATGGTCCAGCATCTGGTTCGGGGCAATCTCAAACACTGGAACAGGCTGAGTAAAGAATAGATTGAAAGTAGCCCTGAAGAGAAGGACTTAGTGTGTTGTGGTGGATGAGAAGGTCAACATGACACAGCAATATAGTTTTGCAGATGAAAAAATTAACCATGTCACAGGCTTCATTGGAAGCATGGTCAGCAGGTCAAGGGAGCTGACCTCCACTCTGTCCATGTGAAACCCCACAAAGTACTACATCCAGCCCCAGCATAAGAAGAACTGTTGGACTGAGTCCAGAGGAGGGACACTAAGCTGGTCACAGAGCTGGAGAACCTGTCCTGTGAAGATAGGCTGAGACACTTGGAATTGTTCAACCTGAATAAGGCTTAGGGGAGACCTTCTAGCAGCCTTCCAGTACCTAAAGGGAGCCTACAGGTAATCTGGAAAGGGCATATAATGACAGGAAGAGGGGCAATGCCTTTAAATGGAAAGTTATCAGATTTAGATTAGGTATTGGGAAGAAATTTTTTACCATGAGAGTGGCAACTGGAACAAATTGCCCTGGAGCAAGAGAGGCTGTGGATCTTCAAGGCCAGGTTGGATGGGGCTTTGACTTACATGGTCTAGCAGATGTCATCACTCCCCATGAGAAGGATGGGGTTGGAATAGGACGACCTTTAACATCCCTTCTAAACTTATGATTCCCTTCCATTCTATGATTCTATGAATATTGGGAAAGATGTAATTTTGAAGGCCTCTGGAATGATCTATTTTATTAATAGAAAGAATGAAATACACTAAATATAGAAGAAATTCCTTTAGGGAAAAAGAAGCCCTGAATATAATTAAAAAAATGCCTTGTCACCAACAACATAAAGGTAAAGCAACAGTTTCTGAAAACACAGGTTTTTATTTTCATATTTGTCTGTCTGCAATGAAAACACTACAATTGGATTAAAGATCTAAAATAACAGTTTATTTTTTCAAGACGGTGGTGCGGTGAATCTAATATTATGGCATTTGCCTTTTTTTTTAATGCATTTGTCACTGTCTTTGCTATTCTTTAATGCTTGCCTGAATCCTAAATGTTCCAGTGCATATGTAAATGCACATGTTTATGTTATTTTGGAAGGACAATAAAGTGTTTCTCAGATCATAGACAATTTATTTAGTATGTACGAAAGTTTCACCTAAATTCTGATTGTGAAGATATGTCATGTAGCACTTTTTCTGTGATCACTTATGTAATCCATGACTATTTTTAATAAAAATTAAGATTATTTATTTTCCTTTTAAAAAAATGCATTAGCAGACAAGTTACAACATATAGATGGCTGAGAGCTTTTTAATTTGTTGTAATCTGAGTACTTGTAATTGAACATTTGAATGAATTTTTAGGCTGCCATTTTAATTTTTTTTGTTGGTTATGGGAACTGAATTAAAAAGTTTCAGTACAGTATTTACATTTCTTACGGCTGAATCTGAAGAAAAAGATAAAAAAGAATGTAATTCAAAGCCCTGATAGACACCATAAGTACTTTGAGACCAGAGTCTACAGTTTTGTTACATTAGTATTATGTAGTGTTAGAAGTGTCTTCTTGAAACTCATTCCATTCAGCCAAAGGCTGAGTGACCTTTCATCATGATACTCACCCTTCTAATTGTAATTGACAGAACAATTTCCTAGCTTCCATTCTGTCACAGAAAACCAGGCATGGCCTATTTGTTACTCGGAACACGATTGGGACACCTTTAATTGCAATGGGTAAGACCACCTAATTAAAATTTATCCCAGTGAAATGGTTCTGGCAGATACATTTCTTATGATAGCGAGAAGCACTCACTATCATGCTTAAGCACACACAAATCAATTTTAAAAATTATTTCCTAAGGTCCCACTCATCATCAAGTATCTGGATACTACTGTATCTTCAGGTAAAAAATTGCTGGATCAAGATTCATTCAATTAAGAGCATTTTGCACTAATTTATGACAACAGAGGAACAGTCTTTTCCTTTTTGATGGTAACTCCAATTATGTATTCTGATAAATGTAGATAGTTTTTAATGTAATAAATTAATATTTAGTATGTTTCTGAAGTAATGTTTATATACTTAGTTCAAAACTGTGTCAGGATTACTAAGCAAGTTACTTAAAAAAATATTATTTTTTAAATACAATTCTTTAATTTATTAAAATTTTTCAGAGTTTTCGTCCCATGATTGTGGTAAATTTGGAAGACCTAATTGTTAGTGAGAAGATGAAATATCTTCCAGAAGTCAGTCTGGGATTATCCTGTTGAGGAGCTTGTCTGGAGTCTCTCTTAGGGACAGGTATAGGACTGTATAGAGATAGGATCATCAAGATTCCTGTGGTGCCAAACAACTGGCTGCCACTTGTTGAAGTGACTTACAGTCTCTCCCTCTCCAAGGTCCTCTGGACAGTTCCTTTACCCTTTAATTTACCCTATTTTTTTGTCTATTCCTTTTTGAATAATGTTTAAGAGACCCCAGCTCATGCTAGGTGCTACACAGCTTAGCTTATTAAAAAAAAAATATAAAATAATCTAATTAGTTTGAGTTTTTAACATTTTTTGTGCATTTCCCTATAGTATACTAGTATGATTAAATACTGCTAAAAGCATTTTTTTTCCTGGAATATCCCTACAAAAATAATGCAACTTGTGACGGTCCTGATTAAAAAAGAAAAAGTCTTAATGTCTTCATACCTAAGTTATGTTAGGTCATTTTTGTTTCTCTTCTGTTGACTTGCTGTCTTGGCTCCATATCTTGTAAAAATTCATGTATTACCTGAATATCACTTCAAATTAAATATTTGCTCTGTGTTCTTACTTTCACAGAACAAACCAATAAAACAAAACAACCCCAAAAACCAAAATATCAAATATCCAAAAAACATCTCCTCGATCCTGTGATCATTCCTTACCTAACAAAATGCCAGTTGAAATTATCACAGCAAAGCACTCCCATCTGGATGTGGGAAGTGATTCTTCCCCTCTCCTCAGCACTGGTGAGGCCACACCTGGAGAACCATGCCCATGTCTGGGCTCCTCAGTACAGGAGGGAAATTATTATACTGAAGAGAGTCTAGAGAAGAGTCACAAAAAATTATTAAGAGCACGGAGTGTGAAGAAAGCATGAAAGAGCTGAGACTCTTCAGCCTGGGGAAGGCTCATGGGTTATCCTATAAATACGAGTAGCTGAAATAAATATTTAATTAGCTGAAGGGCAGGTGCAAAGGAGCTAGAGCCATGCTTTCGGTGGTGCACAGTGACAGGACCAGAGGCAGTGGGCACAAACTGAAGCCCAGGAGGTTCCCTCCAAATATCAGGAAACACTTGTTGACTGTGACTGTAATTCAGCATGGGAACAAGTTTTTCAGGGAGACTCTGAAGTTTTCTCCTTGGAGACATTCAAAAGCTCTCTGGATATGATCTTGGGCAGCCTGCTCTAGGTGACCCTGCTTGAGCAGGAAACTTCTTCCAGCCTCAACTGTTTTGTGATTCTGTGAACGATGTTGAAGGCACACAACATAAATTATATCAGTGGCACTAATAATAAATTGACAGGAATAATACTTCTAGGTTCAATCCCATCCAACTTGGAATTCTAGGCTATAAAAGATAACACATATTCTCAAGCTCAGTTTTTAATGTTGTGATCAAATGGCAGTATTTTCACATGACTCCCATGTCATTAATGCATAGGATGAATAATGCTCCTAAAATGGATCACATTTATGTACTTAGTTACTCCCTTTTCTGTAATTCTTTTATTTCTTCCCTCACAAATTTTTGCAGTAAAAATGAAGAAAAAAGTATTAGAGAAAGAAAGACTATTTTTCTTTTAAGAAGACTGATTCTGAAGAATGCAACATAAACACACTTTGTTAAAGAGAGTAATTTTCTGGGGATGATGAATCAACATCTTCATAAATTTTATATTCTTTATCTTGGGAATATTCAATAGAAGCCTCCAAGACTTAAATTTATAGATAAGACAATAGCTCACGACTGTTACCAAATTTGATTAGTGATATATTTTGAACATGTGAATTTCTGTGTGAAAATTCTACCAGGAAAAACATCAGAGCTTTTATGCTTTGAATTTGGCACTGAGATTAGTGAGTATTTAATACCTTTTGCTTCACACTTTCTAAACCTCTTATCTGTAAAGATGAAGACTGTAGTTCTACATAGTTTCACAAATATGCTGCCAAGATCAATTCAGCATTCAGATTATGGTGGTCAGAGCACCTTAATACATTCTCAAAGAGATATTAATTATTTGAAGATTAATGATTTTACATTTAATTAATAATTTGGACCACATCTAAGGAATAAGCCTTGGAGACCTCTGAGAAGAAAAAAAAAAGAAAATGCAAAGAAATTTTCATTCAATGCATGTAGCTTGAGTGTGCATAAAAATGAGTGTGGAGTCATGCAATTAAAAACCAAACAATAACATAAATGTCAGAGGGCAAAAAACTAATTTACTTGTGTTTAATTCTGACATTTCATGAATACCAAGTACAGTTCCAGTGAAGAGTATCACAAAATTTTAGGAATTGTACCTGCTAAGCATTGCAGTAAGTATAAAATTTCACAGTCCAAAAATGACAAGATTTCAAATACAAATTTTGAGAAAAATATGCCTCATATTGATTTATAGGGGTTTTTACATTGTATTTGTAATTTCATTTAAAAAAAGTCTTATTATATTTTGAGTTTTTAGCTATTCACTCCAATTATTCTATTAAAATGGCAGAACTGGATTATGTATTAACATCATTATAAGTTCACATACTTGCACTGTATGGGTTGCCAGCTACATACAAACACCTGCAGTGTTTCTTGAAGTCCTCAGTAAATTTTATTTTCTATCTGGGGATTTTGTATGTGTCTGTGATCTGCTTTTTGCAAAATACAATGTATAACTTTTATTTTTAAGATGAAATAAGGAAGTCATAATTTGAGGTTTAAAAAATATCATATTTTTAATAGCGCTTTCTGTAACAAAAAGGCAGCAGCCTGATTTTTATGCCATCCTGTTTTTATATCCTGAATGTTTTGCAGTCAATTAGTTAGAGCAAAGAAGAAAAGACCTTTTTGAGAATTGTAATCACCTGTTTCTCTTGGAAGGAAATAGATACTTTTCTGTGAGGGCTAATTCTGAGGGCTACTTCTTTCATTATCTCAGTAGCCTGTGAATATTAGCTGCCAGATTGAGTTTGAACAAGAATTTTTCTAATTGATTCATAGAAAATACTGTTTTCTATAATAATTTCAAAGAATATCAGTCACAAACAGACTAAAATATTATAGTTAATATTGGGTATACTTGCTTTGACACATAAAACAGTAGTAGAAGAATCGAATCAATAAAAAACTGTGCTCATATCTTTCCAGTTTTGGAAAGATATCTTCCAACAAAGAGTTACTTCAAAAAACAGAAATAAAGACTTCTTTGAATGTTTAATATTGCTGATGCTTCTTTAATGTTCCATGTCTTCACAGCGCCTCTAGGAAGTAAAAAAAGAAAAGTCAGGACTTGCAATTAAGTGAGTATACTAAGTCAGTCATGAGGAAATAGAATTGATGGATGCACCAGCAAGCATGTCACCAGCAGCTCTTAATTATAATGGTATTTCACAATTTAGATTCCCAACCTTTACAAATGATTTGAGACATTCTAATTTTGTTCTGCCTTGAAGCAGTTTCATTTTAGTCAATAAATTCCGTGAGATTCCCTAATGTAGGGCTCAAATTGAATCTTAATTACCAGGCTGATCTAATAGCTGACAAAATTTCAACTTTTCTGAAGTGTCACATAGTATGTGAAACTCTGCTTTGAATTCTACATGGTAAAAAATCCCTTAAAACTCAATTACAACTTGACTTTTGAATCAATTATCCTTTTGCTCTTGCACTACAATCATAAGTTTAGTGGTATATACTTAGTCACTGGCAAAGAATATTAGAATCCTGGTTTACACAGTTAAAGTCTGTCTCTCATCTGCTGTTCATTCTCTTTGTGGTTGTAAATGTTAGCATGAATATTAATCAACTATGCTATGTGTTTTTCTCCAAAAATAACAAAATACTGCATATGTTTTAAAAAGAGGTATAAACCAATTACTGAATTCCTTTACAATAGAACAGTACAAGGCAAGTAACAGATTTCAAAGAGCATTACATTTAATACAAGGTAAAATGAATAAGCAGAATTAATAGCATACTATTGACATATATATATATATGTATATATGTATGTATACATTTAATCTATACAAGGTCCTGGTTCATATCTAGTAGAGAGTCCACCTTCACTTTTGCATTCCTTTACACTTATTTCACTGGTTTTCAGATTTCTTCCTTTCTTCATTCTAATTTCTGTAACGCTAAACTGGTTCAAGATGAATAGCGGCTCTTTTGTTAAAATTTCAGGTAGTTATTAATTTTCTTTCCTTAAAATTTTACCAGATCTGAGTATCTTGGGGAATCATTAACATCTAAGTAACTGTGCTTTCTTCTTATTCTTTTAAATATTTCTTATTTATGATATACTGTTTAAGCTTTTAGGAATCGTCATCTATAACCTTAGTTATATTGGATAGAGAATTGTTGAAACATAAATATTTAATAAAAGGCAATTGATGAAAGCAACAAAATAAACCAATCAATTTAATATAATAAAGGTAAGTTACTGTAGATCAGATGTGATTATTTTTGATTTATAAAAGTTTAAAAATATTCTGTTTTTTAACTATGATTTTGAATTTATATCTAATACCTGCTGCTTTCATTAGCAATTTTCATAACTGTTTATTACATGACTTGTGAGGGTTTCTCAGGGTGAGAGAGATAGACGAGAATCTTGCTTCATGATCAGAAGGCTGGATTTATTATTTTATGATATATATTACATTATGACTATACTAAAAGAATAGAGAGAAAAGTTGCAGAAGCTGCTAAGCTAAGAATAGAATAAGAATCTAAAAACAAGAAAGCTCTCTCTGAATTTGTCCCCGAGCTTGGTCCTGTGATTGGACCTTAATTGTAAACATGGGACATGGGCCAATCACAGGTGCACCTATTGCATTTCACATCAGCAGATAATAATTGTTTACATTCTCCTTCTGAGGCCTCAGCTTCCCAGAAGAGGAAAAATCCCAAAGAGAGGATTTTTATGAAAAAATGTCTGTGACAACTGCTAATTTTAAAATATATTTAAAAAGATAAAAAACAAAACCAACTCAAACTAGTGCCCTGAAATTTTATTTACTTTGTAACTTCGCTATAGCTGTTGTCCAATGTAATAAATCTCTTTTTTTTTAATATGAGTTAACATTTTTGATCTTACTTATGTCATCAGCTTCTTGAAATTAAGGATATGATATAATATGGTTTCCATTGGCAACGTGTAACCCTTAGCATTACATCCTTTTAGGTATCCCAGGGAAGCACTATTTGTTCTGTAAGCAGAGATATTGCTACCCCTTTCCTACAGACCTGCAGCTGTTTTCAAACCATGTTTGAAAGATTATCTGCATACATATAACCTAAATTATTTTGACTGTGTCACTTTGGAGAGAGATCGTCCCTAAAATGAACTGCTTGAGCATTGGAAATACGGCTTACAGATTCCAGAACTACCATTTTCAGTTGTCCCCTGCTATTCTCCAGAGATCTGAAAGCCTTTGACTTTAATCTTCTTGGCCAATTAGAGAAATAATTTCTATGCTTGCTCTTATCTTGGTCATGCATGTTGCTCTACAAAGTTTTTCTCTGAACAACACGTATTTCATTCTCTCTGATTTGTGTTTGAGACACCTATATTGTCAGTGCAGGTCACACACATTGAAATCCTGAACCTAATTCCACTGGGCATTAATACCAAAGCCTGAGAATGTTTGTATTACTGCAGAGGCTGCCCAGGTATCCAGTATAGACGGAGCCATCTGAATGAAATTATTTAGTTATTGAGAAAGTCCAGCTTTTAGATAAACTGCATAAATAATTAAAAAAAAAACCCCTCTCTTTTGCTTTAAAGCTTTCTGATCTAATGATATTAGATATATGGTTAATTTTGCTGTGTACTTTGACAAGTATGTTCTCTTTTAAACAATAATTTATTTTTCTAGTGCAGAACAGAGACTCCATGGCAACAAGACAGTTTGAAGCAGAAAAGATATAGGCAGAAAACACAGATGGTCTGTTTTCAGAAATTCTCAAAATTAATAGGTAAAAGCACAGCATGTGTAAAACAGGGTCTAAAAAATTTTGCTTTGTTTAAAACAGCATGTAAACATGAAAGAAGTCCTTCAAATTTCAGTAGGTCAACTCACATTCAACAAACTATAAAGTCTCACAATTTAACTATAAAGCTTTTATTACTGGTTTGTTGTTTTTTTTTTTTTTTTTTTTTTAGGAAAACACAAAATATCTCTACCTGAGTGTAAAACACTGGCTAAAATGGCAGGGTTAAAATCCCAATCTTACTGAAATAAGAGATGCCTTTATTCACTGCTGTTCCCTGAGTGTGAATGTGACATTCTGTTCTCTAAATTCACCTGAAATCCCAGGTGTTCAGCCTTCTCCAGGAGAGCTGGGCCCCCTCTCATGTAACAGTCCTTGAGAAAAAAAATGTCACCACTCCAAAGGTCCCACACATTACTCCTTCTTCTCCTCAGCTCTATATACTGAGCATGATGTCATAGGGTCTGGAATATCCCTTTGATTAGTTTGGGTCTCCTGTCCTGGCTACCCCAGCCTCCCACACAACCTCAGCTTCCTCACCAGTGTGGCAATGTGGAAAGCAGAAAAGGCTTTGTCTCTGTGCAAGCCCTGCTCAGCAATAACAAAACCAGCTCTATATTGTTAACCTCGTGCTCAGCAAAAATCAAAACTGCAGCCCATTCTAGCCAGTGTAATGAAAATTTACTCTACGCCAGCCCAAAGCAGTACAGTGTGTCATTAACTCAAGCTTAACCAGCTGAGTTTGCCTCTTATTGTACAGATTATCAGTGTCTCAAAAGTAAGATGCAGTGTAAAATTCATCAGTCTGAATTTTGTACCAGGCAGCATCAATTATGAAAGAGAAGTATGTGTGGATATTTGAAGCAGCATTTTTCATTCTAAGTTTTATGAGTAATAATAAGGGGAAAAATTTCTAGGAAACAGTAATAGGAAAAGATATATATTTATATATATACATACACAAATACATCATATGCATATATGCAATATATATATGTATATGCATATGTGCTTGTTGCTAAGGTTTTTCTTTTTCAGAACAGAAAATAATCAATAAAAATTTTAATAATTATTGTTTGTAAAATTAAATTTTATCCTCATTGTGATGGGTTGGCACAAACAAATCAAGCAGCCACACAGCTTCTTGCTTGCTGCATCCTGCGGGACATATGAGAAAACTTAATGCAAAGGTGGTTAATGGATGAAGGAAAGTAAAAAAAAAAAAAAATACAAGTAGGAAATATCAGGCAATTCCTCAGCCTGACACCTAGCCAATCTCTGAGCAATGTCTACATAGGGAGACAACTCCCTGCTCCCTACTTCCTCTTCTTCCTCTACTTTAGGTTTTATCACTGAGCATGGCATCATATGTGATGGAACATCCCTTCAGACAATTTATGTCGCAGTCCCAGCTCTTTCCCCTCCTAATTTGCCCATCCCCAGCCTCCTCTCTGAGAAAAAAACATAAAACCTTGAGCAAGAATAATGCAACAATAGCAAAAAAATTAGGGTGTTATCAGCTTCCAATTTTATAGACGTGTCCAAAACCAGAGAACTCTACAGACTCCCATGAAGCCAGCTCCATCCCAGCCAGATGCAGTACACTTATAATATCTTTTATTTGAAAGCAAAAAGCAAATTGACTAAAGAATTCTATTATAGTTAAAGGGTTAATTTTTCTCTTTTCAGTAATCTTGTTCCTATCTCATCGATATCTTCAGTAAGAAGTGTTGTTGGCACTTTAGTGATGATCTTTTGTTAAAAAGAGTATGAAGCCTATATTTTTAGTCCAAATTTCGTTTCTCAGATAATTGTTAAAAGTATGTCACACCTTCTTTTATTTATTCCTTTACATTATTTTCTCTGCAACACACCCTTATAAACAAACCTGAGAGAATCCTTGTTGTGTTCTTAGAAGTAATAAAATAGTTCAGAAATATACTTCAGCACCACAACTGGGTATTTCACTTCTGTACTCTGACTTAAAGATGTCACATAGTTTATGACACTCTCAAGGAACTTAACTGAACCAACACTCTTTCATATTAAATATTATTTCAAATGTTTTTATTTTTATACCTGGAAAAACTGTAAACTAAAGGTCATTACTCAGGAAAACTTTTACTATTGCAAATGAAATGTGCAAAATAGCTGAAAAGCAGAGATGAATTGATAATTTCTAGGTTTTCTATAATACAAAACCTAAAACTAATAGAGGCTTAATATTGTTTTATATATATGAATGAAAAAAAAATCCATTTCAAAAACGTAAAACTTCCACAAATTAAATATGGGATGACTGCTATGAAAAATAATTTTATAAAAAAAACCCTAACAAAACAACAGCAGCAAAAAAAATCATGCCTGACACATTAAAAATTGAATAGGTATTAGATTTCCAGGAAAAACTTGAGTAGTTACCTCTCAGGTCAGAGCAGATCAGAGCAGGTTTCTCAGATTTTTCGTATCTGGGTCTTGATAACTTTCAATAATGGAAGCTGCAAGGCTCCAGGGCTTGATTATACCCATAGAGAATAGATTTTGGTTGAACTGACTCATAAACTAAGCCCTTACCCTTAGTTTAAGCCCTTACCTTAAGAAATTTTCTCTTTCTTTTTCACAAAAATATATAAAATGACCATTACATCTCTAGACAATGAATTTTTCAGTGAAACATTTTTTACTGAAGAATTACTGCTTCTATACACTTCTATGATCTTGTTTCTTCTAAGAGAAAATTAAGAACAACACAATTCATAACAAAATGAGACCTTCATAAAAATGCAATGAGATTATAGGAACTATAAATGAATGTAGCTGATATAGATGAGCATTAATACGATTTTGTGGAGTGACTTTTGCTCCATATTAATATAATTTTCAATTTAGAGGTATGAAATAATGGATGTCACTATGAGACTTACCTAAGGTGCAATTGTGCTAGATAGTTATGTATTCAGTTAATGAAGTAGTTTCCTAAAAGCACACAACTAGTGCCATTTTTGCTGATTTGGGGTAGTCTGCCTGGTCTGTCTGCCAGTACACAAGAGGAACTTGCACAGATACTCAGTTGACAGATGACACGGTGACAGTAATTACTAGAAAGTCACAACATTTTGTGAGGAAATGATAAAGGAGATTATAGGTCATTATTTCAAACTTTGAATATCAAAGTTGATTTTTCCAAATATAGTACTCAGCTAAACTGATCAACAAATTTAAATCTAGGTATGTCAGAAAAATCATTTGTTCTACCTAAATAAATTTAAAAAAAATTCTTACCTTAAAAGCATCTATTTTTTTATAAATTTTGTGTACTCTTGATAGAGCAGATAGAGAAATATTTATTCATTGTTGCTGTCAGGAACTTCTGATTCTTATGTCCACCTATAAAGACCTCACCAAACCTATAAAGACTTTACATGCCGTGATAAGTCTCACCTGAAAATACCTTTTTTCTGCCTGGAAGCCCTGGAGTTTCTTTTAAGCTCAGGGGCTCTACCTCTGTTGGCAAGATTGCTGCTCCTGCCTGTGTTGTGAATGGGCTTGCCTCTGGCTCATTTCATGGAGCAATCCTGCTCTTGCTGTCCCCTTTCAGTTAAGCAAAATCTCCCAACAGAAGACAATTAAGTGAAAGCATTTTAAAAGATCTAAAAACAAAGAAAAAATAAAGGAGAGCTTATCAAATGTAAAAAAAGAACTTTTCATAAAAGATCTTGTGATCAAAAATAGAAGACAGATTGCATAGGAGTTAGCTTTCATGGGCTTAAAGAATTTGTTTCACTCATCCACACGTAAGCATCAATGACAGCACAAACAATCGCAGATCTCTAAAGCACCAGTGTACTTATGAAAGATATGACACAAAATCTGTGATACTTTTGCCTTCCAGAAGCAGCAAGTGAACATAAAAACTGTATCCTAGGACACATCAAGAACCTAGGTGCAGATAACTACATGGACTCTTGGTATATACCAAGTAAGTGACTTCAGCTGAGTTAGCTGTGTCAAGTCCCACAGAGATGAGCTGATCTATACACTCAATTGACTCACCTCACCCTAAAATAAACAGCTATTTTAAAACAAATGTGTAGCTCTCCATTGACTTTACTGACTATGAGATCAATTCATTTGTCAAAGAGAGGTTTGTAGTGTAATTTGAAACTCTCTTGGTTGTCTGAGGAATCTGCGTGAGGCTTTCAGTATTGACAGTGTTTATGGAGACCCACACCCTTCTGAATCAGCAGCCGAAGGAGACATAAGTAGGTACAGGAATTTAAATGGGACTGTACTCCTATACCTAAATAAATGAGTTGTCCTATACCTTTACCAGTCATAACAGCAACTTGGTGCCTTCCACTGTGTGATACACTGTAGACACCAACTTCATGACCCACCTGACATCTGATTTCCATTCTACAAAAGCATAGGCATCCCATACATGGTATGGACTGGATGTGTGGACCGTGAGGTGAATTGAGAGCTGGCTGAAAGGCAGGTATCAGTAACCAGGGTCACAGTGTTGGAAGCCTGTCACTAGTGGTGTTCAGTATCATTTAACTTACCCATAAATGACTTGGATGACAGGGCAGATGCCTCCTCAGCAAGTTCTCTGGGGTGTCTTACCTGGAATCCAATCATCAGTCCAGAAGATTGATGATCTCCATGACGTCCAATGTAATAGTTTACAGCCCCATGCAGATGACGTAAATTGTTACGGCAGGAGGATTTTGATCAACTGAATCTACTTCCATTCTTCATCTGCTGCAAGGACTTTAGAGATAGCTTATTTGCATACACAAAGATAGTTGATGCCTAAATTTATGTGTCTTAGTAATATTATGTGATATGATATGATATGATATGATATGATATTATATTTATTCTATTCTATTATTTTTATTATATTTATTCTATTATATTTTCCTCATTAATGTCTAGTAAGGAGGTTTTTGCCCTTTTGGACCCACAAAGAGTATATTGCACATATTATGAACCTGAACCTTAGTAATGAACTAGCCCCAGACATCAAAATATTAGTAGTAATAATAGTGGTAGTAGCAGTAATAGTAGTAGTAGTGTTATTATTATTATTATTATTGTTGTTGTTATTTAGGATGTCTTAATTGTACTATATATACATGAAAATTATGGGTTGTATTAGCAGCGTAAGCATTCTCAGAATTGTCTCCATTGTTTCATTCTGCCACTGAGAAATGAAGAATCTTTCAGTGATTTTCTAATGAAAGAACATTTTCTGTTGATCTCTTTTAGCTTCCACTGGTATTTCTCTGCCCTAGGTGCAAGCTGTCAAGAGGAATTGCTCGACACACTTATTAATACTGCTAACAGTATGCCGAATGTGATACAATTAGCAGAATGTAGTAGTCTCACCCTGCGACTGCTTCAGGAAACTTGACATTGAATTGTAGCTCAGAAGCTTAGAGGCTGTGTGAAACTTATTCAAAAGATATAATTAGAGGGTTTTGAGGTGGGGGGTGGGTTGGTTTAGTTTTATTTTTAGAACACTTAATTCTGTTCATTATTGATGTCTTCTCTCCCCTTATCTCAGAAATTTTGAAAACATAAACCAAACACAAAACAGAAGAAAGCAACTTATTTTCACAGAAATATAAAAAAATAACTAAAAATATTTTTCAGGTTTAAATCTTGTTTGATAGTACTGGCTTTTACACACACTCTTGAAACATGCTTGCACTGGAAAGGGCAAAGATATAATTGTAGCTACAGAAAATAAATAGAAATAATGACTCCTCAGTAAAGATCTTGACATTGTATTTCTTGCCTGTAACCATTTAGAGACAAACACATGTCATCTCAGATGATGCTTGAAAATGTTTTATGGAGTAGAAAACATAGTTTGTCTACAGAAATGATTAACAAAGTTTCCATAAAGCAATAATGAAATCTGAAAAGTATGAGGCAGGGTAAGAAAATGGGAAAAAGTATGGGTCAGAAATAAAGTCATTGGCAAAGCTTTATAGCCTGTTTTCCTATGCAGGCAAAATTCACATTGAAATAAACTGAAAAACCTTTGCTTCAGTAACAGGCACACAGCTGGAGAATAGGTGAGTGGTTTGCCCATGATATGATAGCTTTTCAACAGACTAAACTAGAAAACACCACTATAAAAGACTCTGTGGTCCAGGAGGAATCTTTGCTGTTTGTATCTGACATTTAAATGCCAGCTGTCCACAGCTCCCTATTTAATACAATCTGATGGAGAGTGAGACAGTGGAAAAAAAATAGTGAAAGAAGCAACTATAGTGGGAATTGGATACAAGCTGTTCAGACATAATTTGCTCTGAACTTGGCACTATCTTGGTTTTGTGAAGATTTATTTCTCCACTAAATTAAGCATAACCTGGAGAACTAGAGTCATTTTATCCAAAGTCCAAATTTTACTAGAGCAGAAAAATACTGGGATAGAAAACACTCAATTTCTTAAATGCATGAAGCTGTCTGTCAGTAGTCAGCTTTTTTCAGCTACTTATTTTTTAAAAAAACTTATTTATCAGTGAAATCTACTTTAGTTTTTCATTCACCGTTTCTCTTTCTTTTATATATGCATATCATTTGTTATTGCTGAACGTCTTCCCTAAGTGTCTGCAACCCTTTTTTCTACAGAATCTTATGGGGTAAGAGTGATGAGATTTCACAATTATGTCAGTAAAAGCAAATGATAAAATAAAAATATTCTTGAGATCTCTATTTTTTAACAGCATAAATGGATAGATGAAACCAAACAATATTGCTGGGAGGGGAGAATACAGAAAACCACATGAAAAATTAGTGTCATAGATGTTATTGCTCTAAGGAATACCTATCTAGAAGAGTGGGAAAATGAAAAGATATTGAAATGTTTAACTTGTACAAGCAAAGAACAAGGTAAGTTATTGCCATTTGTATCCTGGGGATTTGGTTCAGGAAATCAAAGACCTACTTCAGAAGTTTCCAGAATTCCCTTAAAAATTAACAATATCTTTAACAATATCAAAAGGCAAAAACAACATAGTGGTATTATTTGTTCCACTGAGGCTCCTTTGTACCAAGTTTTTGGTACAAATATTTGATATTTCATCATTAGGAAAAAAGCCCCAAACAACCAACCAAAAACTGGCCAGGCTTACAAAACAAAGTCTAAGCTTGAAATTCAACTGATAATTTTAAGGAGAATATACTTTGGATTTTGAAATATTTAAGTGTTATCTTCTTAATGAAAATGTTATCTTGATTACAACTATATGTAAAAATTTCCTGCGTTTTGATATGTCTTTTAAAAAATATTTTAAATGGTAGCTGAGAGTTCAATGTTTCAATGCGTCATTAAATAGCCATACATTTTGTATGCAGTTTATTTCTACCATTAAATTACTGTGTCTATTTCAGTGATTTTCTTTGCCTTTATGACTTGGGTCTGAAATAAATCCCTAAACTCTAAGACTTACAATATTCAACATTCAAGTGAATTTTACTTTTTATAGATATTAGTGGCTCACCAAAGTGATTTATTCCATAGTAACACAACAAATCATGATCAATTAAGTGATCAAACTCAATTTTTACAATTTTCATGAACATATTTGCTTAATGCTTTTAACTTTTTCCCTCCTTATAGAGCACTCATCAAAATATGTCCATAATGTACTTTAAGTACTTTAGAAAATGTAGTATCGAGAAGTTTCAACATTAATGTGTTATCACCAACAGATGATGAAAGCTTCAAGAAATTATAAAGAAAATCAAGATCATACTAGCAAGTCTTGTTAAAGTAATTTAAGTCAGGGCTTCTAAATATGAGGCATCTTATATTGTGAGAGAGTGAAGCAATGAGATAGATGATATGAAAAGTAACCACAAGGTAAGTGGAAGAAGCAAAAAAAAGAAAAAAAATCTACCAGTAATCTGAAGTTCTATTCTATAATTTTCATTCATGTCAGCTCCACAATAATTCACAAGAGACTGCAGGAAGACTGTTGGGTTTGTTTTTAATTCCTCCTCCTGGCTTCAAAAATCATGTAAGGAGAGTGGAGGTTTCCCTCTTTTCTCATTGTCTGTGCTGCAAACTCTCATCTATCTGCACAGTAGCTGTCAGTGAAGGTTCTGGGTGACTTACACTGCATTGTGCTTCTTAACAACAGTATATAATGAAAGGCACAGCAACAAAGGCACAGAGAGGTGAAATACTACATGGCTTACAGGACTTGTAGAAAATGGAAAAAAAGAGATGGAAAAACAATTAAGAAAGGAAGATGCAATCATTGTGATAAAATTATATTTATAGAACAAAGACAGGTAATAAATAACAAGGGAAATAAATAGAAATATAAAAAGAAGGACAACAACAAAATCAGAAAAAGCAAGTCTGGATTGGGAAAGGGAATGAAAAGCTGCAAGAACATGGGAATAAGGAATATTGTCTGTTACACAGCAATGAGATTCGGGATTCCTGTATTTCCTCCTTAGCCACTTTTATTTTTTTGTTGGCTGCAGAGCAAACTTTGAGAAATTACTTTTTCTCCTTTTTTTGCAAGGACAGTCTCTGGACAAACATAATATTCTTGTTTTCCTGACTGCCATGTGACACCATAGGTGTCACACAGCTCTTTCAGGCATGTTGTGCTGTGATGAAAAAAATATGCTTTGTGAGAGGGAATACTGTTGAAAGACATGCTATGACTATCCTTAAGCCCTTGTTTCACAGCAAGAATGGTTGAGATTGGAAAGCACTCCTGCAGATTTTCTTGCCCACACAAACCTACTTGCCCCTCTTGCCAACCCCAATTGCTCAAGCACAATCAGCTAAATCTGGTTGTCCATGATGTTTCCCAAGCTGGTAATGAGTATCTCCAAGGATGGAGAATTTGCAACTTCTCTGGATGGCTTGACCTGGTGTTTGATCACCCTCGCAGTAAGAAATTGTAATCTTGTATTCAGGTGGATTTTCAGGTGTTTTAGTTTGAAACTCCTGTTTCTGCACACTGCAGAGAATGATCTGATTTCCTTGGTTTTGTTTGCACTGACCTGGTTGTGCCTGGGATAGGATAAATTTTCTTCCTGGTAGCTGGTGAGCTGCAGCATTTCAGATTTAGTACGAGATTAATGTTGGCACATACTGAAAACTGATGTTTTAGTTATGGCTTACCCTCAGTCAAGATTTTCTGAGTTTTTCATGCTCTGACAGCGAGGAGATGCACAAGAAGCCAGGAGAGAGCATGGCCAGGACAGCTGACACACAGCAGCAAAAGGGATATATCATACCACAAAAATCAGTATATAAACTAGAGAGAATTGTTTGGGATCAATAAATTGTTTCTCAGGGACAGGCTGGGCATTGATCAGTAAGTGCTAAACAGTTTTGTTGTGGATCACTTGTTTTGATTGTGTTTTATTCCTCTCTTTCTCTCTCTTTTTCATACCTATTATGATTATGATTGCTATTATTGCTATTATTATATTTTCCTTTATTTCACTTATTTAACTATTCTTATCTCAGCACATAGATTTTATCTTTTTTCACAATTCTACTACCAGCCCCACTGGAGTGGGGGGTGTGCAATGATCATTTTTTTGTTTGGTTTGAGTTTGGGGGATTTTTTGTCTTCTTTGTTTTAGAAGCAGGCTTATTCAGAGACTGACTGTTGGCTTTCCAGGTTTTAAATCCAAAAGATAACACCTGAAATTCTCTTAAAAAGTTTGCAGCTGGGAGTCCTGGAGATAGCACACTCTTGAAGTTTACATTGTAACTGAAAAGAAACATAGCATAAAGTGAGTAATAAAAATGAACAAAAATTTTGTAATTCTTGCTGCATATATAGGACTGCAGTTTCCAACACTGTATGAGTAAACTATCTAGATTTTAAATAACAAATCCTGGTAAAAATGGGATAAATTAAGTATTTAAACTGAAAATACAAGATATTGCTTTTCTTTTGTCATATTTTAATAGCTCCTTTATGCTATCACATTCAGAGCTACTTATATGTCCAAAAGAGTTGAAATTAGATGTCTGGGTATTCAAAATCCTTATCTGGGGCTAGATTTTGTCAGTAGGAGTGTATAACTGGTGAGGTATTGGGTGGACAACTGGCATATGGGTGAGTCTTGAAGAGCTATAATAAATAGTGTTCCATCAGGCGACGTTCCAGTCATCCGTGGGGTACTCCAGGGCAAAATTTAAGGGCCTGCGCTCTTCAATGTTTTTATAAGTTTTCTGGAAGTGAGATTGGAATGTACACTAAGTTTGCTGCTAATAGTGAGTTAGAAAGAGCTGTGGGAGTCCCTAGAGGGTAGAGAGACCTTACAGAGAGATCTGAGTAGACTGAAGGGCTGGGCAACAACCAACCATATGGAGGCATAATTCTGGTTATAGATACAAACTGGACAGCAATAGGCTGAAGGAAAAAAAAACCCAGAAAGTGATCTGGACTTTCTGGTCAACAGAAAGTTGAATATGAGACAGCAGTGTGCCTTGGCAGCCAAAAGGACTAACCCTGCCCTGGGGTGCATCAGGCAGAGCATTACAGCCAGGCAAGGGAGGGGATTGTCCCACTCTTCTCCGCTCTGGTGTGGCCACAGCCTGAGTACTGTGTGTAGCTACGGGCACCTCAATATAACAGGAAAGTCCAGGGTATGTTCAGAGGAGGGAGACCTGGATAGTGAAGGGTCTCAAAGGCAGCACTGAGGAGGAGTGGCTGAGATCACTTGGCTTGCTCACCTTAAAAAAAGATGAAATGTGACCTCATCACAGTCTTCAGCTTGGTTAAGGGGGACTTTGGATGGGAAGATGTTCATCTCCTCTCTCTGGTGATCAGCAACAGGATAGAAAGAAATTGCATGAAGCTGTGTTAGGGAAAGTTCAGATTGGGCATAAGGAGAAAGTTCCTCAGATTGGGCATAAGGAGAGGGTGGTCAGTCACTGGAACAGGCTTCCCAGGGAACGGGTCACAGCACCAAACCTGTCAGAGCTCAAGGAGCATCTGGATGGTGCTCTTAATCATTCCTTGACCCATACAAAAACATCTTGGAAATTGTATGGTCTAAGCTCATCTAAAAATCTTCCCAAAGCATTACATTTTAAGACCGAGATTCTGCATAGAATTGAAAACTGGCATGGAGAAACAATCATTACTGTACAGCAATACAGGCGGTATTTAGAAATGTACACTGCTCTGCTTCATTGCACAACTAGGTAAAAAGTATAGAGGGAGCTGTGCTAATGTCCTTTGGCTGTTGTGAATGAATGATTTATTAGAGGATTATGCCTATGAGAGTGAGAGTCAGAAAGATTACATGTGTCACATATCTCATGTTATATTTGTACTTAATCTGCCTCATCCTACTGCATAATTTATAACCAAAAACTTAACCAGTGAAAAATGTTGTAAAGGGTTGCAGTAAAATAAAATTTAAGCTGTCAAAATTTGTTATCAAATTAGTGTAGGAATAGGGAAATAAATCACATAATGTGTAATTCATTAACTCAATGACAATTCAAGTGAGTGAAAATGTCCATTCAATCATATCTCTGGCATCACACTAAAAATGAACCAGAAAACCTCAAACCAAACCTAAAAAGATTAAAATCTAAACTAGCTAAAAGTACATAGGTGTAGCTTTCTGATACTGAAATGCAATTAGAGCTTTTATTTTACAGAAAAGGGAAAGTACATGAGTAATTGTAAATCAAGTTGGTACTTTACACTGTTTTCAACTATCTATCTGAAGATTAATATATATTGTGTTTGAGACTCACAAACTCTAATTTATACTTTTCAAATCTTTCAGTATAATAATCACAAGCGTAATTTATAATCAGCTATATCATTGTTCCGCTAAATGAGATATTGAAAGTCAGCATCTGTATGAGTCTCATTTACCCAACTTCAGTTTTTTAATGTTTCTGAATACCAACAATAAGAGAATTTAAATTAAAGATAGTGCATGAACAGATGTCTTTAGAGCAATTTTGTCACAAGCAAGAACACCCAACGACATACTCACCCACCAAAATTTGCTAGTGCAAATTTGGGAATAAACACTGTGAAGTCTGAAAAAAGCAAAATGTCAAATAGAAGGTTTAGAAAAAGCAAGTTTCCACTTTAGGTTATAGAATAGTATTCTGTTTTGTGTGACTACCCATTCTTGTCCCCTTTTTGTGAGTGCGGGTAAAAGACGTGAATGCCGTTACAAAGAGTTTTATAAAACAAGTTAACAAATCAAAATATGGGATATATGCTCTGAACAAGTATCATGACATTTTTCTTTATGAGAAATATATAAAAGAATGGGCTCTTTTTATCAATAATCTACAGTATATACTTTCAAGGTCTTTATTTTAATAGGTGGAGAGAATTAGGATTTTCAGTAGCATGATTAGGTAATTTATATAGGTTTATTTCTAAGAGTAAATTATACTTTTGAATGGTAAAGTTTTCTCTATTCACTGTAAAAGTGCATTCAAACAAATAGTTTAAATGTAGATTTTTATTTGATGAAATTTTGTCATATGTTGTCAATCTTCATTTCTACTGATAATTGTAATTTCTCCCGGTACTTCTTCACAAACTCAGTCAAATTTTCAAAATTATTTCAGCTCTGCCTTTCCTTTATTTATTTTATCCCTTGTGAATTTAACTGCCACACCAGTGCTGAGTAATGTAGTATCATCTTCCATCTAGTATACTTCCACTGGAGCAGATTTTGATTTTGTTTCAATTGATACTTTAACTGTTCTTAATGTTTTTTTCTTTCCCCTTCTAAAATTTTACCTTGATTAAATGGTTAGAGAGCAATAACCACCACAAATCAGCAACATATATATATTTCAATTCAAAAGCACTGCTCATTGACTATTATTGTAACTCAAAGTAGATGGCATCTAAACATCTATTGTCAAATACAGCCTTCACCTGTCAAATCATAAAGGAATTTCTGAATGTATTTTCTGATTCCTTATTTAATCTTTAAGACAAAAATATCACTAGCTGACTGTCTTTCCACCTACACTTGCCAAGAAATAAAATTTATAATTTTCCAGCCAAAGGGAGAAATTTTTCATTGCCTCATAAAAAATTTTTCTTCTCATGCTATTTTTTTCTGAAAGTATGACAGTTAGGACCTTATTGATTTCCTTCCTCAAAGCCATGTACATAAAAGGGAAAGGACCAGCACAAAGAAAGAAGAAAGTTTCTGTTTTGCACACTGCCTTTTTTTTTTTTTTTTGAGTCAAAAAATTTGGCCTGCATCCATCACAATTCATGAATTCATCTGTTTTTAATTTATTTGCTGGTTGATTTATTTAACTCTGGTGTCACCCTAGTACATCTGCTTTATCTTTTGTTTTCTTTCAGTATCTAAAGTGGTAACAAAAGAGGTACAAAACACTGGTGGCCTTGGATCTATTTTGCTTATGGATAACATCCCAGGAGTCAGATTGGAATTGTCTTAAAAAGTATCCAAAACTGGAAAAAAATATTAAACAGTGTTCATGAGCTGTGATATAGCAACCAAGCTTGTGCTTTTTTTACTTAGCAATAACAGTACAGTATCTCCTTCCATTTTGTTGTTTGTTTTTTTTTATTTTCAAAATATATAGTTTGTCATATTCTGTATAGGTCTTTTTAGTGTATATCTGCTATTTGTGTCCTCTTCATACTTGCCTGTTGTTATTCAGCATTTAACAAGAATATCTTTCACATTTTATCTTGGTTGTATTGAGGTTTATTTAAACTATTTTCAGCATCTCGTGTCTCCTACATCTCTCTCTGGATAGAGAACAAAACAAGGTGTCTGTTTTAATATATAGATTTTTTTTCCTTGTTCATACTGAACATCAGCAGAAACTTCTACCATTGTTAGACAACACCTGCTGTGTGTATTCTGAAGCACATGACATTTTGTTCTAACAGAAGTGGAATTAACTTTTTCAAATTAACATTTGGATCCTGACATGTTATAGCTACAGAGAGACACTATCTCTACAGAGAAGCAGAGATACCACAGAGAGACATTATCTCAGTTCAATTCTTTCTGGATATCGCAGCTTAATTTATCTGCCCTTCTTCTCCCTCACCAACAACACTGTTTTGTTTTGTTTAGGTGTTTTTGGTTTTTTTTTACTATTAGAGACAGTATTTTTAAACCTTATTGTGGGAACTCAGCACATCACTCCTGATATCCAGAGCTGCCGAGGTAACCCCTGGGGGGGGGCTCGGAAATCCTGGAATGTTGCCAGAAGTGCTTGGTGGTTGGATTTTGACCCTGCACGGGATGTGCCGCCTGTATGAGGACAAGAGGATCACTTGGGGATAAGTGGTGAAGGAATTGATTATTTACAGGGTGAAAACACAGGTTTTGGGATCTTGGTACGGGGGGTTCTTAGGAGGCAAGATGGAGGAATTAGGGCATGCCCTGTCCTTCTCCTCTTCTTCTTGTCATCCAGCTTTGATGGTGATGCTGGCACTTTGGGATTGGTTCCCACTAAATCTGCACTTGTCAATAAGAGTAAAAGGTATTGGAAGGTAAAGGTAAATATCTTTTACGTAGTTTTTAGTATAAAAATAGACGACCGCCCAGAGGGAGGTCAGTGTGCCCATGGCTGCCTTGCTGGGCAGACCTCTGTCGGGCTGGCAGACAACTTTGTAGATAAGAATTAATAAACAATATTGAAGACCGAAAAATCTGAAGAGTGCTTTCGTCCTTTGGAGGGCGGGCTGCCTCAAGGCCATGCTAAGCCTAAGCAGGCAGAGACAACAGGCCGAGAACGGAGACCTTATAACATTGGTTTAAGAGTGACCTTAAATAACATATTCTGGAGGAATATGTTTTGCGGAAGGCCAATTTTTCTGCTTGTCTTTCACCATTCAGCTATGATGTCAAATGAGCCTGGAGGTGTGTTAATTTGTCAGGTTTTCTAACTAAAAACTACTCTGGATTTTGTTGACACAATGCAGTGTTGCCCAAGGGGCTTTCCACAAGCCCTTCATGTACACTGGACATTTTTGAATGTGTCTGTCAGCTAATCCTTCATGCATGAAACTGAAAGTTGCTAAAGTTAATAAGGTAATACATATTTTAATTAGCATATTAGAAGAATAAATTCTATAAAAATATTAAAAATAGAATTTATTCTTTAAACCTTATATTCATATTTTAATACACACATTTCACTTGACAGATTCAATTCTGACATTAGTCAGTATTCTACCCCACATCCCATTTGCATCTATGATCCTCAAGAAATTATTTGTATTTAAATATTCAACTTAGATTTGCAAATCAATTATTATAAGTTTATATTCTTCTATTTTCCTGTTAAAATGAGAAAGAAGAACACCAATTAAACAAGAGCAGTAACACAGAATTTGAATTATCAATTAGACCTTAAATTTAGACAGAGACGAAACACTTCTATATCAATAATGTCACTGATTTGAGTTCAGACTTCTGAGTTATGTTAGATGAAGTTATATTAGTCTCAATTTGTAATGACAACTGTCATGTTTTATTCTTTTGTATGATCACATAATGCAGAAACAGGTTAAATTTGGGGTTTTTTTCTTCTTGAAGTTAGTATTAAGCTTCAGCTGCAGTTATATTTTAACTCCACTTTATTAAATTACTTGAACTTTATGTAACTCAGTTGTCCTTACAAAAGCAACCTAGTACACTTTGTTCAGATTTGTTTTTAGATTACAAGAATACAGAATAAGATTATTTTCATTTATTTTATAGTTCACTTTCTTGAACTTCCAATTTGCATTTTAGATTTATTAAACTGAAAAAGAGATATCTGAATATCATTGAAAAGAAAGACTGAAAGACAAGCCCAAACCAAATCAAACAAAAAAAAACTGTTCAGAACAATCTAACTTCATAAAATACTGTTACAGAAACTTATACAGGATCAGACAATCATCTCTGAAGATATTAACCCATCTTCTCATGGCAATTACAATTGAAAATATTCTGAGATCTATGGGAAGTAATTTGACTCTAGATGAAGCATTTAAAATCTTCCTCTAGAGAGCTGCTAAGAAAAATGGGATTTTCTCAGGGAAGTGTGGGGTTAGTGAGTCTATCAAAGTCTTTTCCTCGGAAGAAATTAATGCACTTTTAATCACTGATTGGGACATCAGAGCACTTAGAAAATTAGATTCCATTCCAAATCTCATTGTTATTAAATTTGTTAAACAAAATAATAATAATGATCTCCTCCCACATTTAATTGTGCATATCTTAGGTATTGTTGCTACAAGTTGTAGATATTACTTTTGATCAATTTATTTTTCTCTTTAATTTTTGGTCTAACCAAGCTTAAATTCTTTGTGGGGCTAAAGACAAAGCCAGCTCACCAAGGTAAATACACACCCAACATCTAGGATTAATTAATTTTCACAAGATTAGTTTTGCCACATGACAACTCTTAGAGGAACCCCTGAAGCTGTGAAGTGCCCAGGGTTTAGACAGATAACATCAGTTCAAATTAATCCCAGCCTGACAGGTTTTTGTTAGGGACCAGTGAACACAAGCTAAAGGTTTAATTCCAGGATGTATAGCTCATTATAATTCATGGCTGTCTAAATAAAATCAGATAAATGTTTTATTAATATCTAAATTTGGAAAGGTATTTTAACTTAGGTGAGAGAAAAAAAAACAATAACTTGAATGGAGCAAAAATGTATATTTTTTCAAATTAAGAAAAATTTTGAGTGGTTTTGTTTGTCTTTAATATGTAAATTTTTTTATACTTTAAAAGTTTTAGAGTTATCAGATTTACCTAGCAGTTATTTTTAAACATGACAAACACTCTAAATATCTTAGGAGTATGTGGTTATATAAGTATTTAAATTGCATCAAGCATTTTTTTTTAATCTCTTGTTAAATTATTATTTTATATATGGGCAACTATAATTTATAAACACATATATAAGTAGGAATGAAAATCACTTTCACATACTTTCAAGAAATTTATAGGTTTAGAAATCAGTTTTAAGGGGTTGCCACTGTAGCCAATTTTATTAGATTTTGGATTTTTATTTTTTCCCCAATTCTTACAAACTTTGACTTTAAGATTATGGAAATTTTCTTAAAAATGTATTTTTAAAAATTTAAACAATACAACCAATAAGGTAAGGAGGTAACAAAAAAAAAAAATAAAACAGATTCATTACAAAACATACATTAAGTAGTAATTTAGCTTATTTAATGCCTTTCAGTCTTTTGGGATTTAAATTTTTTATCTTTTGATGTGTGAGAAAACCAATCAGCCCCCAGTGTTATTTTATTAATGAAAAAAATTAAAATATATTTCCTTTTTTTGTGATTTCTTGTTATCCCTATACTAGTATTGTGAATGAGCATTTCAAGGTCGCTTCACCAGAAAAGGTATGAGGAATAAAATGTTTGCTATAAAAGTGACAGCACAACAAAATTCCTTTGCAAAGTTCATTTTACTACTTACCAGATGGTTAAAGTACAATGAGGAGAAGCAAATTCCAGAATCAGTCAATCCAAATGAAAACAAAGCAAAAACTATCTATATATAGGCTAGGAGGGCAGGGAGACAAAAGCGTAGGAAAGGTAAGGATAAAATAACATGGTCTAAAGCCCAACAGCACTTAACTTATCTGAACTTAAACTCAACAGCATTTAACTTTAACTCATAACTTGAGCTAAACAAAGGACTAATAGAGAATTTACCACAACAGTAACTTACTTATAGGCCTAACTTACTTCCAAATTAGTTAAGAATCTGGGAGAGCAGCATTCCTAGTACACATGATACATCATCTTCAAACTCACATGCACACAAAGAGTTTGTACAAAGTACCTGGGAAAAATTCTCCTTGAATTCAGTGAAATGTTTCAGATGCCCCTGCCTCTTCTCAACAGGCAAAGGAGTGGAGGTGCCAGCCCAGGATCCATCGACATTCAGCATCCTCTGAGTAGAGCAGACATGGGAAGCCCCCCTCACAGCTGGTCACAGCTGCTGTGGGCCAGGGGAACTGAAAGGGTGTCATTTTGGAGCACTGTTTATAGGGCTGCAAGAAAGTGGCTTATAGTCATAATAATTTTTCACTCTGGCTGCAACACATGCGGGTAAGTTTCTTTGAAAGTTTGATAACAAAAATACTATTCTACATGGATTGATATTCAGGCAAAAAAATAAGTCTCCAAGGCTGTTCCTTGAAAAAAATCAGGAGCTCATTAGACAGACAGTACTTCTGATAAGCTCAAGAGGAGCTCAGTCCAGGTGCCATTCATCAAGGCTGAGGCCTAATGAGCATCTCTTAAATGACATTGTTGTCTGGGAGGGGAGGGACGCACCACCAAAACTGGTCAGACATTTGCCCGGTGTTGTGGTCGGGAATGTCACAGACATGCTGCTGTACTAGAAGTTTCTAAGACAGTGAAGACAACTGTAGAGAAAGAGATAACAGCAAAGTTATTAGTCTAAAGCTTTTAAGTGGTAGAACGAAAGCATATGAGATATCGGTTCACAGTTTCTTCCAATACCAGAAGTCCAGCCGCTAAACAGAAGTCTGGGATCTAAGGAAAAAGATGGTATAATTTAGTGAAGAGAATAGCAGACCTCCTTCTGCTTTGCAAAGGACTTTGTTTATCCTGGGAATTTTAAAAAGCTTGAGGAGAAGATAAACTAATTGTTGGAGGAGAGATCCACTGTAGGTTTACCAACTAGAAAAGATAAATATTAGAACAAAGAACAGAAAACAGTCAGAAGATGAAAGAGTATTACAAGGAAAGTCTCACAGGTTATTGCCAAGCCTTTAGATTTGCTTGAACATTTATGAACACAGTTTGAATACAAAGGATGTACAATATATATGAATCACAGTTTAATGCCATTCTCCCTTTCAATTCCTTCTTTGAATTGTAGATGGAGTAAATCCTTATCTTTCATCCCAGTGTCGAAGGCACAATCATCTTGAAGATGACATTTTTTGCTAAATTCTTGTCTCTTGGCAACACTACTAAGAATGAACCAGGCAATAGAGAGGGAATATTAAACTTGCAGGTTGATAAAGATTGATACCTTTGACAATTAACAATTCTGGACTTACACTTACCAAGATGTATTTAAAAGTCACAGAACAAAAGAAGTAATGACTTACAAGACAGCTGTCATAGGAACTTTACCTTTTATTGAGCCATAGAATGATGAGAAGCACCTGTCTTAATAGATACTGTCTAGAATTTCTCTAATTCTGTGACTGAATTTCTATAATGAATATCTAAAATACCATAGAGCAATAAGTCGAAAATTAAGAATCAGAAGTAACTGCTCTTCCAGAAGAATATTCTACCAGTTAAGCTACAGAGTCTGTTTCATGTTATTTGGCATATGATTTTAAACTATTTTCTTTTATTGCAGCTAATTTACTAGCATATCTCTACCTCTTTTGCTCCTTTTGCTCTTTTTTTCTGGAGAAAAACTCTGTGCTGTCCCACAAAATTTGCAGGATGTTCAGCCTAGAAATGCCAAATTCTGAGTCAGTGCTCAGTTTTGGTCGGTATAGTCAGCATTTCCCACAATATTCATGACATGCATAGGAAGAATTAAAATGTAAATGTATTTTGTAAAAAAAGTGGTGAGGCACAGGAGAAGGTTGCCCAGAGAAGCTGTGAATGTCACATCCTGAAAATGTTTAAAGTCATGCTGAGCAGGGCTTCGAGCAAGCTGATTTCATAGAAAGGGTTCCTGCTCACTGCAAGGGACACTGATAATAAACTTCAAAGTTCACTTGAAACACAAACCATTCTGTGGTGCCTTGATTCTGTGATTCTGTTGCCTGACTATGCCTTCCCTAATTAGCTCTCACAGATACCAAGATACCAGGAGATAGTCAATGTTCATAGCTCTTACTGAGGAATTTAATATTAGGGATAAACGGTGGAGGTTTCTTAGGGTCCAAAAAAAAAAAAAGTGATATATGGCAAGTTAGAAGACAGATGTTACTACAGAAAATGAAATGTCAAACCCCTGTAACATCTAGAGGGAGAAAAAAAAATGGAGAACACGAGGCCAGACAGGGAAATTATAAAAATGCTCCACTGCTCATAAAATTAAGTAGCACATCAGTGAACAACAGGATTCATAAATGAGAGTGCTACAAGTACCTAAGCTGGTCAACGAAGACTAAATTGAAAATCTGTGTATTACCCTGTGACTTCAGAGTAGACATATGGTAAACTTTAATAAGAAACAGAAAATATTTTCATCAAGAAATGCTTTTACATTAAAAAGAAAATTGTCATTTCACAATACTTCTGTGAACCTTTCACATTAATATAGCACTTGCTGAACACAGTGTTTCAACAAGTATTTCTTAGGCACCTTTATGAAAATCGTTCATGACTTTATTGAACAGCAAATTCTGACTGCATATTCACCTGTAATATTCAGAACTTAAGACCCAGATTCTATTGCATTTCACAATAAAATTCCAGAGAATAAAGAAAACAAATATATGTCTAACTAAAATCTGTTTCCCAGAAGTAAATCTGTATGGGCAGGTTTTTCACAGAATTTTGATTAAAGTCAGTCAGTAGTCCACCTCTGCAGAGAAGGAAAAAAACCATTAAAGCATTCCAAAGAAAAGTACAGTACAAGTTGAGCCAGAATTTTAATCAGCTTGTCTATGGACTTTGGTGGAATTTATGAATAATTTTTGAGTAATATGTGAAATTTTGACTGTCACAATCTGCTTGTGAATATGTCAAGGTAATATACCAGTGCTGAAGTTGACAGAGTTCTTACTTAACTCTTCTAAAAAAAAAAAAAATCACAACTTATTTATGATTTCATATATTGGTATTTTGGTTTGATTCATATAACCTAAGGTTGACAGAAATATTTTCCAAAGACTTATCATTCTGTAATGCAGATTCAAGATCAGTTTGCTTGGGCTTTCTTAGCTGAACTGTTCAGTGCATAGAAGTAACATATTTAGAGATTAAAAGCAGTGAGGAGTTATTTCTTATTGTAACATTTTTTTTTTCACATATGTATACCCAGTACTTTATGGCCTCAAGAACAAAGCAGTCCTCAAAACATTAAAAAAACCCACCACAACAAAAATAATCAAAACACAAAACCCCCTTACAAGACCCTAGAAGATTCTGAGGATCCATTCTTTTTGGAAGGAGTGAACTTTCCATGCCTGAAGTGAGCAGCTCTGGTGAGAGTATGATGTGCAGCACTCTTTTGTTGAACAGGAAGTCACTCTTGCCCACAGTACCCTAAACCCTTTCTTTGCTAACTCAGTCCACCACCTCCTTAGTTGATTTTGCATCCTCCTCCACCTCCTGTTTTGTTCCTTGTTAAAATTCCCCTACTTTAACAGGTGAATCCTAGGTCTCTTCCTAGCACTTTTCAGTATTCAACAGCATGACAGCAAAACCCAAATATCTTTTGTTGACATGAACATATGAACTTTACAAGTAGATGTTGACACACAGGATAAGCCTACTCCTCCTCAAGCCCTTTATCTGCAACATTAGGCTCAAGTGGGAAACCACCCTTGGTCCTTGTCCCTAGAGTCTCCATCCTGATATGTTCCAGGTCTTCCCTGGTATTATCGCTGGTGCCCATATGGAAGAATATCAGGGCATTAAAGGCCAAATGAGTTTTGACAGCCTCCCTGCTATGTCCTGGGTTCAAGCTTCTGGCAAGCAGCAATATTTCTAGACAGCTGATCAGATCAGCAAATATGTCCTGCATCTCCTTGAACAGGGACTCTCCCACCCTGCCACTCACCACTTCCTTCTAGTGCTGCTGTGTGTCTGAAGCTCAGCTGGTTCGAATGATCTGTTGGACATACACACCAGCCCCTCCTGCGAAATCAGAGAACAGGACCTAATGTGTAGATACAAATTTGCAGCTGATGCTTATTGTGTTTCACTCTGGTAATGTTGATAGGGTTTTGTTCAGACATAGTGATTGATTTAACTTAACTTTACTAAGACTTAGGAAACTATGTCTCACATATAGTGGCAGTTTATGCCTTTTACCTCTTGATTCTCTAATTCATCTCCACCCTTGAGCATCTAATTAATAGAAGTACATTTTTTCTCAACATGTAGGTAAGTAATATAGTGTTCTGGTTTGCAAGCAAAACCAGTGGGAGAGTCCAAGTCAGAAAGACAATTTATTAGGGAAAGGGAAAAGAAAACCAAAATACATGCAATAATACAAAAGAAAAACCACTGACAAAGTCAGAACACAAGCTGACACCCTCTTGGTCAGGGTGTTGGTAGCAGTCCAGTTGGATTGGTGGCTGCAGTCCTCCTGGAGAGGCAGATGTGGTTCCGTTGGAGCAGCGATCCTGTAGAAAGGGTACAGGCTTCCTCTGAACATCCAGTGGATGCTTAGCATCTCCCAATGGGCTGTAATCATTCTGTGAGTCATCTGGTGGGTCCATTAAACAGAAATAGTTCCTGGATGGAGTTATCTCTGAGTCATGTGGAAAGGCATTGATGGGCCCATTAACAGGAGGTAAGGAAGAAACAATGCTCCTCCTGGTTTCAGCAGCTCTTGAGGATGGGAATAAAATATATCTTAGTATTGTAACCTAGGACATATAGAAAGAAAAACTTAACATCATGGTAAATAGTCACTAAATAAATAGAATGGTAGAATAATCTGAGTTGGAAGGGGCCCATCAGGATCACCATCTCCTATTCCTGATCCCAAGAATAACACCATGTGCCTGGGAGCATTGTCCAAACACTTCTTGAACTGTGTCAGGCTTGTTGCTGTGACCACTTCCCTGGGGGTTAGGATCCTGTTCCAGTGCCCAAACACTGTCTGGGTGAAGAAACTTTTCCTGATATCAAACTTAAACAGGATATTTAGACTTTGTGATGTTTAACCTTAGAACTTGACACCTGGACTTTTGTGGCTTAATACATGGTATTAATTAGGCATGTCATTACATTAATTTTCAATCACCAGTGATATAATTTCTGATGAACTGTATCTTTGTAGTTGGTATAAATTGTAGAGTTTAAGTAGCAGTGGACTACAGGGGTGGCCTGTGTGTGGGAAGAGACAGTGAACTGTGAAATGACAGTCGCATCCCATTCCAGACAGCTCAAACTATTGTTAGCAGCCCGTCATGCACCAAAACTTCAGAGCATCAGACAAACACACAGCACCCATGCTCAGATGTATTTCAGAAATAAATTGAAACTGCTGGAGGCTGGAGATGCACTGCACATTTTTGGATGTCCTGCTGGGGATACACTCAGGGATTTCTCCTCCAAAGCCAAAAAGGTCAGGTCTTCTTCTTTTTCTTCATTTATTCCCCTACCAAAGATTCCAAGTATATGATGCATTGGCTTGCTCAAAAATAGTTATCGTGGTACTTATCAGCATGCACAAATTTCTGAATTCAGCCCAAGTAACCTCTTAACCTAGCTGTTTCTCAGATAACACCTTTTTCTCATAGTAATGAAGTACAAAGGGTACTCAGAAAAATATATCCCCCACGAGATTCTGTAATTCCTATTTGTTGCCTCGTTTTCATTCATATATTTCAAGCATTCACTGTGATATTAAAAATGTTTGCAAAATCTACTCATATGTATCATTAACATAAGTTGTAGTGGCAAATAATTAAGACAAAGTTACCTTCTAAGTGTCTGAGAACACAAAATATGGAAGGTTTTTTATTCATTGATTAATGAACATTTAATAATTTAACTTAGTACTTTACACTACTAGTTAATCACTTAATAGTTTGTCCATTTTATACACTTTAGTGATCCTTTCTTCCTTAGACCCTTTTGCAAAGGCAGGTGAGAACTTTCTCAGAAACATGTTTCCACAAGGAAATGTAAAGGGATTTAGAATTAAACATATTTTCAAAGGAAATTGTTTCAAAGGTAAAAGTCATTCTGTATTTGATTAAGCTGCTTTAATCTATAAAGCAATACTGTTATCACAAACTCAGTCTGAGATTCTTTAGTGGGAGATTAAAGAAAGTTCCTTTGAAATTAGAATGGATATATGCTTTTCATGCTGAACATTTGATAAATTTGTGGATGTTAATTACATACTTGTTAAAGAATAAATTTCAAAAGTTTTCTACTTCTTGAATTTATCAGTCTATATTTGGCTTTCTGCTTCCAATTTTGAAAAATGTTAGATTTGAGCTCAACCACCACTTTCATAACTACCTTTAACCTCACACATACACTCTTTCTATTTGTGGTTTTCTCCTCTCTTTTGAAAGGATTTTGTTATGAAAGCTCACAAGACTGTCAAAAAAACTGTAGTATCCTAGATGCCCCATTGGAATTTTTTTTAATTTTATAATATCATCTTACATGTGAGAAAAACTGGAGGTTTTTACCTGTCTATTAGCTTATATTTTTCAGCATTTCTATTTCCATGCTTATGTAGATCCCCATAAAATTAGAACTAGATGAAGAGGAAAAAAAAATTATTTATGTTTGTCATATCAAGTGTTTTAGTAACTCAAGAACTGGACCCATTAGAGCAAATCTAATACCAAAGTGAAATGATTTCTAGATTAAATACAGTTCAAGAATATACAAATGCATTCATATACCTACAGAATATGAGCACAAGATATTATTGACAAAAAATCTTCTAAGGGGAACTCTGGATGTCCTCAGTTCGTAGGCTTTTCTTGATTTTTGTTTTTTACTCTAAGAGAAAAAAAAAAAGACAAGACCCTGGCAGCCCATCACACCTGCTGTCCTCCTAATGGTGCTTTTCATAAATGCTTATTCACTGAGTTCCTTCTGCTGTATTAGAACAGATACTGACCAATATTTATGATTAAATTCCTTCATCTCTGCTCTTTCTAGGATGTCTCAGATCTCTCTTCCATCAAACACTATCAAGGGGTCAGTGCTCCTCTGTCTTTGATAAATTTGACAGATTGAATTTGTTGTTAGTAGTGGATATGTCTCCAGAATATTCCAAGTCTACTGTTTCAAAAATTCACTTTCTGTTTTTGCCCTGTGATCATAAGTTGTAACAGATCACATAGATAGTCAAAGGCTTTGGAGTACAAGTACTTTTTAGAGTTACCAATTCAGTGGTTTTGGGTCTATAGAGAGGTTTGAAAATCCGGCTTTCTGCTGTAGCAAGTACTGAACATATATTCCTGTTCTATTACATTGCATAAGAGGTTGCTACTACTGCTGCTATCACGAGCAGATGAACTGGAGGATGAAAGGAAGAGTGAAAACAGAAAGAAGCAGAGTGGTGGCAGCAGGTGTTGCTTCCCATTTTTCCATCAGTTTTCATTGGCAGCAAGAGGCTCCTTCCGGATGTTGTAGACACTGGCACTTGCTGCTTAGGCAGCTGCCCTCTATTTTTTGAGAAGAAAGAAATTAAGCTGTGTGGAAAGGTCTGCTGAAATGTGGAATGAATCACTAATGCCATTTATTACTCTGTTTGCCAGGATAATATGCAATTCTAAGTACAAAAAATAGCATGAGGAAGAAATATCTTGTATCATGTAAGGCAATTCAGAGATAAAAATCCACTGCAGAAGTAAATCTGCTTCAAACCAAATAAGTTTGTGATAGAAATGGTGACAGACTTCAATTCTCATGTGGTCTCATTCTTGTTCTTTGACTACAGGCCTTTTTTCATGGATTGTGAAGTGTCTACTAGGACTCCATTATGAGGCTGAATATATAAACAAAAAGCACAGAGTAGTGACAGAATATTTTCTGAGTTCAAAAAAACCCTAAAATTATTCACAACACATGTTCTTTGTCTTTAGAATGATTTTTAGTATGATCATGTTTCTTAACGTTCTAAATAGTCAAAGATATTTAGATGTAATAAAAGTTTTTGTAAAAAAAATTAAATTGAGAAGGGGATGTCAGCTATTACCTTTTCCAGTAAAGGATCATAAGTCAGAAAAATCTTGTAAATATGATCTAGAGAGCCAATAGAGTTTTCAAGGAAACACTATATTCTTGCATCAAACTACTTTGCAGAGCATTGCAAGCTATGCTGCCAAATGATATACAGCATGAAATGTCAGTTATTAGTCAAAAGTTCAACAAATATAAAGATAAAAGTATTTAAAAATGTGAAAGTTCTCTAACACATGTTTAAAATCCTGTTGCAATTTAGACTTTCTTTCTGTATTAAAAGAGTGTTAAATTGTATTAGTAACAAAAAAAAAAGTTCTTTCCTAAAATTTGTGTCTTTTTTAAACTATGTTTAGCTGTGTAGAATTTAACACATATAAATATAATAAATATGACTTAGCAGAATGAAAAATAATTAATGTCTTAAATCTTTACAAATATTTATTTGCATTATATTGATAAAACCCCAGAAAAATAGCATTAGAAGTTGAAAGATCACAATTTTGCCAGTTGAAATGTTTTAAAATAACTATAGTAATTGCTTGAAAATAACACTTGGAAGCATTATAAACTGTCAAAATATTGTTTTGAAGCAGTAAAATTAACTTAACAAATTACTGTTATGTAGCAAGCAGTCTCTACATTGAAAGAACCTTTGCATCCAGCACAGAACATCAAATGCTGATACTGACAATAACAGCAGAAAAGGCAAACTGAAGTGCTTTTATCTCAGACATGAGCACCAGCTGCCATAATGCAGAAATAAAAGTGACTGCACAGTCGGCAAGGGGATGTGTCATTTTGAAAGATCTGCAAATGCCAATTTTACTGGAAAGTCAAGTGTGGAAATTTTTCCAATTTTCTCAGCCAACCAGACACTGGCTTTACTCCCACATATGCGTACTGTAGTACATATACATCCTGTATAATTCAGAAATTCCCTTGAAATCTATTTTATCAGGAGCAGACTAACATTTATGATACTTTTAAAGATCATTCCTGAAAATGGCTCCAATTTAAAGAATAGCATAAATAAAGAAACCTTCAGAATAATAAGAAAAATGCCTGGTACACATTCTTGTAAGAAAATTAAAAGCAAAAAAACTCCATTAGACACAGGGATTTTCTGAACTCTGCTTTTACTACCTTTGTTCCTTAGTAGCTATACCTTCCCAATGAATCTGGGTATTGCGGGTACAAGTGTGCCCAGCTGGACACGCTTTTCTGAGCAGGCTGCCGATTAGCATGAAGAGCTCACCAGACATGCTCTAACCAGGGATCTCAGTAGGAGATGATGCACAACACTGAGTCAGAATCAATCAAGCAGAGGGGCAGTGCTGCCCAAGGTCTTTGCAAGCAGCAGAGAACTTAGCTTCCAAAATTGAACAGACAGACTTGGCTGATTCACAAGACAAGGGAGGCTGGACTCTCATCTCTGTTCAAAGGAGGGAAGAATCTCCCTCCTGTTATGAATGTGCCCTCATGTAATAGATAGGATGCCCTGGAGCTGGAAGGAGAAGACGACACTTTAGGCAGTCAAGACCAAGAAAACAACAGTGTTAAAAAGTTGGTATGATCAACGACTCATGTTAGAATAACTACCACCAAAAATGCACAAAGGGTATTTGTGATTGGAGACTTGTCACTGAGAGGCCCATTTGCTATCTGGCCAACCTCTCCAAATGGGTTTGCTGCCTACTGGGGCCTGCAATAGCAATGCCACAAAGGTTACCAAGGCTAGTAAAGCCACAGGACTAACATCCACTTCTACTTCTTTGCATAGGGTCAAAGGATCTTCCAAGAGAAGACTGCAAAATATTGAAAGGGACTTCATGTCCCTCCGAGAGAAGTTGAAGGGATCAGGAGCACAGGTAGTGCTCTCTATCCTCCCATTTGGAGACTGGGACTCAGGAGGAAGGAGATGCATGGATCAGATGAATGACTAGAGTGGCTGGTGCTAAAGTCAAGCTTTGGGGTATTATGGTCTTGGATGCATCTTTGAGAGAGTGGTGGTATTGACAGTGAATGGAGTGCACCTGACCAAGGGGTGTTCTGGGAAGAATTTGGCTGGGCTTAAACCAGAAGTTTTAATTAGTTTTGTCAGGAAAGAGGATATACTTCTGAGAGAAACAGTAACACTTTGAGAAGCAGGAGAGACATACCAGTAAAATGTCCCAAAGGAATTAGGGAAAGCTCCTCCCAAAAAGGGAAGAAGCCAATAGCCCAGCTGCAGTGCCTCTACACCACTGCACATGACAGGGAAAACATGCAAAAGGAGATGCACACTGCGATGCAGTCACAAAACTATGGCTTAGTTGCTATCCTGGAAACATGATGGGATAAATCACACAACTGAAACTCAAATAAGTAGAGTATTACCAATAAAATGAAAAAAAGAAAGGCATTGTTTGCTTAGTATGGCAAGTTGAGGAAACAGCAATTGATCCATACTGATGTTGAATTTTAACTTTTTAATCTGAAAGAAAATTCAGTCTTTCTTTATGTTAAATCTTGCAGCTTAGTACATTTACTACATGTAGGAATAAGGTCAGAAGAGAGTAAAAACAAGAGGAAATGCTTCTGTGCATATCTTTCCTCTCATTGCACAGGAATTACTTAATGCATTAATAGTACTATCAGTCAGACTGTCACAAAAATTAAAGAAACAAACTGAAAAAGAGTGGACAAAAAATTTTTGTCTTGACACAGACTTGCCAGAAATTCAAAGAATGCAGCGGTATCTCAGTGTGAGCTATAGCTGACTTGACTGTTTCTTTCCTGGATGTTGCTCACTAACTCATATTCAGCTTCTGAATTCCTTAGCCAAAGTCAAATAAAAGAAATGTCATAGTGTTCTGCAGTTTAAGAGAGATGCTTCAAGTCCTGCACATCAATATTTAAACAACAGAAGAGTTGCTTTAAAAAACTTGATTTATAATGCTACATCTTGGCTGCAAGGAAGGATAAAAAATTACTAGTAAGTCTAGAAATCAAGCAAAATAAAAAGAAAGGGTAATATTCAATAAAAAAATTAATAGGATTGAGTTCAGCAGATCTACCCTAAAGCCAAATTCAATGCAATATTTTACTAAGGAAATATCAAGCTACATTCCTTGAGAATGACCGAGTAATTTAGAACTACTGCTACATAAGATTCTTGCCAGAATATCTTACAGACCCATGTAATAATTGTTGATTCTTAATGTAGAAATCTTTTTAGAGAATTTAATTTAAAAATGACAAAAGGATTGTTCAATTCATAGAAGTGATACAGCAGGCAGATTCAGTGCAGGCCCAGAAAAGCCAGAGAGTCACAAGGGCAGGAAGTTCAAATATAAGTGTGTGTGATATATCAGGGTCAGGGATGAGAGTCCACCTACGATAGTATCCCATTAGTATCCTAAGTGTCAGAAGTAGTAGCTTATGTGGCTGTGCATTCCTGTTGCTCTTGTTAATTGTGTTAGCCATCTGTCAACTGCTTGGACATGAAAGTGATTCAGGAATGACCAAAGTTTTTTTTTTTCACCAGTCTGAATGAGTTTTAGTGTATCAAGTTACCCATTGCAATCCTTCACATGATGCGGAAAAGTTCTTCTTTCTCCTGTTCAATTTTCACCTGAAATTTTATGTCCTGGTTTTCAGCAAGGGTAGAGTTAATTTCTCCTCAGTAGCTCTTCCAGTGCTGTGTTTGGGATTGTGATGAGAATGGTGTTGATAACACACTATTGTTTTGTTTCTTGATAGGTTTTGTTTATCCTAAACCAAAGATTATTTTTCTCCCTTTTCTCATGCTCTGCCAGTGAGGAGCTATTCAAAAGGAACTGGAGGCATCATAGCTGGGACAGGTCATCTGAATTAACCAGAGGGATATTCCATACCATAGAATGCCATGTTCTGTGTATAAGCCAGGGAGAATTAGCCAGAAGGGTGGCTGATCTGCTTTTGGGAAGGGGAGTCTGGCATTGGTCAGCAGGTGTTGAGCAATTGCATTGTGCATCCCTTGTTTGTCTCCTTTTTATTATCATTATAATTACCATTTACCTTTATTACTCTATTCTACTTTATTTTCAATTATTAGACTGTTCTTATCTCAACATTCACATGAATTTTTATTCTACTCCTCATTCCACTGAGGTGGGTTGGGGAAAAAGGGATTGGGCAAGTGACCATGTGGCATTTCTTCTCCAGTTGAGCTTAAAACCACAGCAACTTATTACAGGGTTTCTCTTAAAAAAATAATTTTGCTCGACCATATGGCTCATATTTCAGAATGATTAAGTAAACCAGCAGTAAGTTATGGGTGCCATCTTATCTGGTTTATGATTTGGGTGAATTTTATCCTTCTAGGATAAAAGATATCACAGCACACAAACAAGAAGCTTAAATTCAATGAAGTATAATATACTGGGACATGAAGAATAAAGAAGGTCAAGGTCTTGCAGTTAAGGCTTCAGGAGTATGCTTATAGCTCCTGGAGCAGTTACTTCCTTTGCCAACTGTCTGGACGTGAATTGTGTCACTAAGTATGTAGTAAAATATGTTATGCACTAACTTGTCTTTAAGAATGGTATTTTAAGCCAGACTAATCCCGGCTATGAAAAAATCCCAATATACTTCCCATGACTGGGAAAAATTGGGAAAAATTTCCCACATAGCTGAGAAGTTTTCACTGGAAAAGGTGATTTTTTTGTTTCTGGAAGTCCAATTCACCTGACCAGATATAGGTATAGACGTGGAATTTTTTGAACTATTTTTCTAGACCTTTTTTAAAACCAGTGGAAAAAATACAGTCTTGTTTAGTCCATGAATTCTCTCATCTCAAGGCAAACTAAAAGAATAGGTCAAAAATCCTCGATTTTGCCACTCACTATTAAAGACGACCAGTTCTATCTGTAAATGTGTAGAATTAAGAAAGATGAATCATACTTAGTTGCCTGCAGAGGACTGAGTCATGCCTTGATGTTTTCATGATGTCCATTAAAAAAGTCTGACTGTTATTGCTTCTATCCACTATTCACAGTAGCTGTATCACAGCTAACACCTCGAGGACTAGCTCTTGTATATTGGTTATGTGACATGCACATGTTCCTTGATAAATATCCCTTTCTTGCAAAATTTAGGAATCAATTTAAGCATGTCTCCTTCAAACAAGGGAAATGCTCAAAGCATTGGAATGGGTCACAGAGAAGATTTTTGGCGGCTTTAAAAGTTATAGTTTGTTCATTTAACTAACCTAGGAGAAAAAAACTGTCAGGCAAAATTAAAAAAAAAAAAAAAAAAGCAGAAGAGCATTACGGGTTATCCAGAGATTAGGGAATTCCTCGAAGGATTTTAAGACGGTATCTTAAATTTCATTTCAGCAATCTTTGGTTTATCCCAGAGATGTGTCACTGAGAACAGTTCCAGAAAGACAGAATTGTACCTCAGAATCCAATACTGAGCATGGCAGCACAGGTGGCATAGTGAATATGTTTAAATAGTTTTTTAAAGTCACACAGAGAAAATCTGAGCAGTGACTTTCTACTTTGGAAACAAATTGAGTGTTCCATCCTGGGTCATTGGCTGTCCTGAATGCATATTAAAAACATTCTCTTTGCAAGAAACATTCATTTCTTTAGAAGTTCAGTTTTCTGCAAGGCTAGGATTTCTAACAATACCCAATTTCCAAAATAAAATTTATTTACTGGAAAATTCACAATTATTTCTAGGAATAGGAAAACATTTCTTTAATGGATAAAAAAGATACAGTCATTTTTTATACGTACAATACATGGAACAAGGAATGTGAATACTTATTTTATCCTCGTGAACTTCACCTTTCTCCATTATAAGTTTATTATCTTCAGCCATTAAAGTGAACCCTTTAAAACAGATCTGTTAAAACATAAGTGGTTCACATGCAGACTAGAGCTGGTGATCATATTTTCTAAGTTTTATTTTAATCCAGTGTTCAAATATGCATATATATCACCTAGCTTTTGAAAAAAAAAAAGAAACCAAAAGTCACAACCAAAATGAAATAAAGCTAACTGCAACATTAGCACTATTTAAAATGCCTTCTTGCATTCAGCAGTGTTCTGAATAGTAAATTACACCTAACTCTTCTATCACAGCCAGCTCAGACAAACGATCTGGCAGCACATGAGGGTGTTAAGTGCAATCAGGCACTTAGCAACACTGACATCAATGCTGGCATCTTTTGTTTTGAAACAGGATTTGATCCAGAGAACTAGCTGTACTTGCAAATTTAGTGCAGTAAAGCAAAAAATTATGAGTCTTAGATTACACCTGGAAATTGGATGTCCTCCAAGAAAAACTCAAAACTAAACACCTCATACATTTTGCAGAACAGTTTTGAAGCCACTGAAAAAGGATTTCTCTAGTCCGTTTTGACTTCTAATTAGTGGAAAATGTTTAATGTTCCAGTGTGGACTTTCCTTTCATTTGGTTGGTTGGCTGGGTTGCTGGGTTTCTTTTTTTTTTTATTTCAACTGTTAGCAGTCCACAAGTAAGACGCCCTATTTGTCCACTAAGCCACATATCAGGAGAATGGTAGAAATCAGTGCCAGATTCACAAAGATAATTTGCCATGTAGAAGAATAAGGAAAAAGAGACAACATCCACTTGAAGAATACAAAACAAAAGTTGTAGTTAGGTCAAGAAAATACTAAAAATGAAACCAAATTAAATTTGAAATTCTGATGTCATATGCTTCTTTTCCTTGTTTACATTCCACTCCCATTTTTATTTCATCATGGTTCCATTTGACAATGCACTAAGTGTTCACATTTCCTTAAACAAATCCTTCCTCTTCTTTGTATTCTGCACTGAAAAAACTTCTGTCTGAAAAAATGTACATTATTTTTTAAATTACAATTGCATATTATAATTAAAAACTTAGTTCACATTATGAAAGAAGTACAAGCATTGTTAAAACTTTAAGAGCCTCACTCTGCCATGCCTAGGTTAATCTTCCCACAATAACTTATTAATAAAAACCAGGTAGTTAACAAAAGTCACTTTTAATAGGTAGCTTATTTTAAAAGATCTGTAGAAGCAGAACATGTCATGGTGTGAAGCTTCAGCCTCACAACTTCATGGATACCAAGACTGTAAATTAAGTATGGCACTGAGCTCCGAAATCTCAACAAATTAACATAATGATAGAAACTTATATTGCACATCTTTAAACTCAGTGATGACTTATTTGTTTTTTGCTTCCTTGGTACCAATTGAGTAATATAATGAAGTTTCTAGGATAAATTTTTTTTTCTGTTTTCCTTAATTTTACACAAACAAATTTCTTATATTTGCCTTTAACATTATCAGCTAGAAAAGAGGATAAACTGTCATCAGTCTGCCTCAATTAAATTTCTGTACTTTTTCTTTCTTGAAATATTTCTTACAGTACAACGCTGCTTCATATATACGTAGCTATCTATTGCTATCAGAAATATGTAGGTATATCCACAGTTTAAGCCTTCAGTTATTATAACAGAAATATGGGCCACTTTCAGTCAAGTCATATCTGTTTCTCAAATGGAAGTGAACTGGCACACTGACAGCATTAGAAAATATTTTGTCCTGTCAAGATGCAACCTCGTAGTTATGAGAGAACAGTCCTGGTACAAATCCTTTTCCTCTGTTGCAGGCTGTAAAACTAGGAAGGCCGTTTTGGTGACTCCTGCCCTAGGATGTACTGGCTCTTCACACAGACTTGCAAAGTAAGAGGAGAAGACATTAAGGCCCTATTTGAAGCTATTTCAAGTTATCTTATGACTTTTAACAAATGGTGGAGTTATTTTATATCACAAATACATTACATCTCTAATATAACAATTATTTTAGCTTTACTATTATCATATACATTAATACATCAAATAACATTTGATGAATGCGGCACATATAACTAACATTGGAAGTTAGTAGTTTTTCTTTTTTTTGTTTTGGGATAGCACTTGATGGAGGAAGAAAAGAGCAATACTAGTAATCCAGTTATTACTGAAGGAATTTATATTGTTCTGTGACTAAGCTTCACTTAATTCAGTGAGTGAGCTGAATCGCTCACTGAATTCTATTGGCAGATCAAGGCTGAATCTGTCCACTGCCCTTGAATCAAACAAATCATGGATCTTAGACTGTGCTTTGTTTTGAAATACATTGCGTGACTCCTTTGCTATTATTGTATTCCTTTAACTACCAAGATTATAAGTAGCTCAAAATTATGAATCAGATATAAGCTACGTTAAAATTGCATAGCAGACTCAAAAAATAATGAATCTGCTTCTTTGTTAACAAAAGCTATTTGTTTACTTAAACTGTTGCAAAGAGTGGACCTCTAAAGATTAGTTTCTTTAAAGTGGAACTAATATTTTAAATTTGGACATACAGAACTCAGAGCTTAATTACAAGTACATAATTACTTGGAGAAAATCAGTGAGTATTAATTAACAGATACTATACAAATATTTTAGTATATTTCCATGGCTATTAGGTTCACTCTGCTGTTATTTTACAATGTGCGCTGGATTTTTTATATCTTTTTCTTAGGTAATCAGAATGTTGTTGGTAATATCTGACATAGATACAGAGAATCATGTAAATAGCTGAATTTTGTAGTGTACATAAGTGCTCAGGCTAAGTCTACCATTTTTCTCATAAGGGTGAACAAGGGGTCTGAAGAGTTAAATCATGCATTGCCACTTTACTGTCAAATGATACATTGTAACTTTTTTTGGAATTAGGATGTTAACCTGCCAGGTAATACAAATCTACAACTCTGTATTTGAGCAAGATCCTAGGCTCAGCTCAACAGACTTCAGAAATCAAACCAAAGCACCTGAAATTGCCTGCCAGGAAAGCATTTATGACCTAAAAAAGGAGGTCATGAAAGTACACTCCAAGATTATTTGATGAGAATACTCCAACAGAATTTGATGAGAATAGAGAAT
Source organism: Ammospiza nelsoni (assembly GCF_027579445.1). Taxonomy (NCBI): domain Eukaryota; kingdom Metazoa; phylum Chordata; class Aves; order Passeriformes; family Passerellidae; genus Ammospiza; species Ammospiza nelsoni. The sequence goes on along the minus strand of NC_080634.1, from coordinate 75,290,899 downwards.
TCACCTTAATTCACCTAGTTAATAGGGAGAAATACACTGCTCCAAACTAATACTCAGAAGATGCAAAATTAGATTACTTCCATTAATCATCTTCATAATAAACCTCTTGCTTTACTATTTGGATTATTTTGATTGATGCCTAAATTCTTAAGAACACAGTCGTAGGTTTTTTGTCAATATTTCAACAGTTGCCTTAAGCTCCTGTTAAAATCAAGTAAAAACACTTCTAGAAATGGGGTATCCACCACCTCAGCTGTCCCAGTGCTTCACCACCCTCTGAGTAAAGAATTCTTCCAAACATCTTCCTTCTTTCAGTTTACACCATTGTCCCTTATCCTGTCACATCTGCCCATATATATATAGAGTCCCTCTCCCTCCTTTGTTTTTTAAGTTCCCTTCAGGTCCTGGAAAGCTGCATCCCCCAGGTCTCCCTGAGGTCTTTTCTTCTCCATGCTGACCAGCCCAAGCTCTCTCATCCCATCAGTTTCTGCAGCCAACAAGTGCCAGTGTTTGGCACTCTCACTGTAGCAAAATAGAAGTTTTCGTATACTGGAGTTGAATTTCCTATATTTAAGTATGTGGCCTTTGCCTCTTATCCTGTCACTAGGTACTGACCAGTGACAAGAGTCTGCCTCCGACATCTCCATTCCATTCCCTGAGGTATTTACAAACAGGGCTGTGACTTGTTCCAATTTACTTGAAGGGAGGTAGCAACTGATGACTGATTAGGAGAAATGTTTAACTCCTCAATCAGGAGACATGATTGTAGCAATAAATGTGCAATTTCCCATGTGAGAAAAGCACTAACAAAAGCAAATAGGGATAGAAGCTCTTATAACACTTAAAAGTGGTCTTATCACACCATTCTTTAAAGAGTTTTCATGCTGAAAGCTGTCTTTGTACTTTTAAGATGTAGTGGAGAAAATGTTCATCTCACTTTCAAACTCAGGTCTCAAATATTTCAGGGGAAAAAAAGAAAAGAAAAAAAAACCTAAACCAAATCAACACAAAACGAAACAGCCTAAAACCCATTACAGATCAAAGATCTAAATCAATTATATATGGTACTAATTAAAAACAAGTAAAAATAAAACCATGTATTGTGGGCATTATTAGCTCACATTTACTTTTTTTCCCTTCCTTCTTCTTATCTGAATTGCACACTTGCAAAGCCTAAGCTGGATCTTTTTATGAAGGTTCCATTAGAAAGCAAAGCCATATTTTTATTCCAAGTTTTCTTTTAATAAAAGAAGTATGAAATAAAGCATTAACATCACAAAATTCCCCCACATACCCCAAAACAATAACAAAAACATACAGGACAGAACCATAATAAAAAAGAACTTGTAAGAAGGATATCTGTCATAACATGGGATTCTCACAAGTGCAAGTATGAATTTTGCTATTCTCTGTTTATGGGGATTTTTCTGAACTTCGTCTTTGGTTGCTTTCATAATGTCTAGAATAGAAATTTGTGAGCTTTTTTATTTCCTGCATTTTCATAGGTGTCTTAATTAAGTTGCTAGTTGTTCATTCTGGCCTGGGTCACTCACTGAAAGATATTTAACCCATGATATATAATTATAGATATAGATGTTTTGTCTCTGATTTAAACTGCTGAATTCCTTCAGACTGTTACAGGCTGTTACATGTAAAATGTGTTTTGGCTTATTTTTTTCCAAGAAGTAATCAAATGTTTATTGTGAATGTTTTTAAGCTGAGGGCTTTTGATCTCCTAAAGGTCTTTGATGATTATGAAAGAATTTGTCACCATGGAGTTAGCGGTAACTCTCCAACTGTGTATCTGCAATTTCAGATAAAGTTATTAGACTGCCTTTGTTACACTCTTGTTCTTATTCCATGCTGCCATGGTTTCAATTTTATTTAATTTGTTTTGGTCAGTGTCCTAATAATAGCTGTTGGTAGTTTTAAATATCAAAAGCTGAGGTAACATACAACTCAAATGACTAATTACAAAAGGACTTGCTTGTAACTGGAATAAATTCAGTTTAGAGAGAGTCCTTTTCACAGAATAACTTATACTGATGCTTATTCAAGAGGGCACTTGGCTGCCAACAGCACCAACTACATGAACTCTGCCTGCTTGCACTGTGGCGCTGCTGGTTCCATTTTATAGCCATTGCAAGATGCCTTGATGAAGAAGTCATGCTGTCCTGGCTTTTCAAGTGAAACATTTGAATTGCTAAGCTGACCACCAACAGCTGTACTTTCTGCATGGATGGTTAGCACAGGAGGGTATAAAAATGCTGGCAAATCCAATCCACTCTTGGAAAGCACAAGGTATCATGGGGCATGTTTAATGTGAACTTTGCTACTTTTTTGTTAACATAATCCACCTAAACACATTGTTACTAAAGTTTACATGACTAAAATTAATTATGCTGGCTCAAAAGGTTTCTGCTCCTACCATCTGTAACTTAATTGAGTGTGCTGTTATTTTAACTTTAGTTAGTAAGCCAGCACCTTGAGATTTCTGTCACAGCCAATAGCAGTAAACTGGATTGCCCACTGTGTCAATGTTATATGGCATTCATTAATCACATGCTTATACAGCATTTACAAAATTACTGATATGTTAAAAAGTTTAACAGATCAACATTATGACAAGGAAATCCTAGAGCTTTGCTTTGTGGATTGTTAATTTTGTTTTGGTTTTGTTGTTTTGTTTTGCTTTGTTAGTTTGTTTGTTTTTTGTGGGGGAGGGTTTGGATGAGCTGACATTTGGTTTTGGGTTTTTTTCCCCTACCATTTGCCTGTTTCTCATTTCTCTCCTTACCTTTGGAAAAAGAGACATTAAAAATAATATTCAACATCTGGCATAAAGATTAATTTTTTTAAGGAAAGCATGCATTCCCTGAATCAAAGGTTAAAGTTTTGTGAGAGTCCTCCTCAGACTTCAAATTCTTTCCTGTAATTGCACAATCATAATATTTTTGTCTAATTTCTGAGATTTAAAGGATCACTTAAATTCTCACTTACCTGCAGCCACCTTTCTTCCTCAGAAGCCTGGGTCAGATTTTATTTCTGGTCAGAACTTTAACTAAAAACTCACTGGTTTTATTCATTTATGCCATGTAACTACTGTATATTTTACAAATAGATATGACTCTTGCAAACATATTTTTGTTGACTATAAATAATCATAAAACTTCACAGAGAAGGCAAAGTATGTTACATTGCCCTATGTTTTGTTGGTTTTGGTTTTCTCCCCTCTTTCCCCCCTTCTTTTTCAGTTATTTTTGCCTTGGGACAGCAGAGCTTCATCTGTTCACCATTTACAGTTTCTTCTTATGTGTCCAAATAATAGTTTAAAATACACACACACACACACACACACACACACACATACACACACACACACATATATATATATACACATATGCTTACTTATTTTGGTTTTTTTTCAGTGTTTCTAAATCTGAACATTACATTTTTTTGAAAGCCTAAATTTCAATAAATATTAAAACATGGTAAATATTTAAAACATGGGAAAGCTTTTGTCAGTAGACACTGAGGAGATATAGGTCACAAAATTTCAAGAGTTTTCAAGTATGAAGGATTGGATAACAAGCAATAGTAATCACAAAGCATTGTGGTGAGTTCTGAAAGCTCAAAGAAACTAAATTTTCTCATTTCTTATTTCCATTGTGATATCTGTGTATCTGAGTAAACTAACTAAAAAAACCCCACAGTATTTAAACTCTGTGTTTGAATTCTTCCAATTCTTGATTTCAACTAGTGCATGCCAGATCTAGATATATGCAGCATCTATGTAAATCATCTCCTATCAACAAATTCTCATAAAAAAATAAAAGAAACTGTGCTTAATGAACATTGTTTTGTTAATAATTAGAGAATGATTCAACAAGCTTTGGATGAGTTTTTAAAAATGTAGGAGGGAATTCAACATGTCTTGTTAATTTGAGGTATATTGTATGTACTATTGAACCTATTATTCATCATCATTATACAGATGATATTCCCAGACATGAGTCATTGTAATTAAATGCAACAACCACAAAAATATACACATTATATCTTATCTATATATTCATACTTCGCTCATTTGTACAATTTGTCAAAGAATCACTTTGACTACTTTTTAACTTAAGGGGATGTGTAGTTAAGCAACATTTTTAATATGGCAATAGACTGTTATTTTGAAGCCATGTTATTATCCCTGTCTTTATCCTTCAGCAAAACAATCAGATATAAAAGAACAGAATACAATAAAGTTTTTAATGACAGACTTGAGTTACATATGAAGGTGAAATAAATTAAAGGTGTTACAGTATACATCTATTAGGACTATGATAAAAATCAGAGAAATTTCTTACTTGGGAACCTTATATTCTCTCTTCGAGAATGATCATGGTGAGATTATCACTGTTAACCCTTTTATCACTGGAAGTGATAAAGTTCTGCTGGATTGGACAATTCAATGGAAAATTACTGGATAACTGAAAGCAAGTATTCTGCTGCATGACAAGACATTAACAGGCCCAGAGTGCATATTTTCCTGGTATGAAACCACAGTCTTTCTCATGGAAAATTAAACATGGTGATCTGCAACTGATGGGCAAATACTTTTATAACAATATTCTTACTCTGGATTCTCTCTCTCTCCTTCTCTTCTTATTCTAAGATTCCCATCTTTGGGTCCTCACAGAACATCTCTGCATCCTCAGTGAGTGCTTTTAAATCCATACATAGAAGACGTTCACCATATTAATAACACATCATCTGGATAACTCATCATCCCACACCAAGTTGTTTCAAAGGATCTTATTCTGTAAAGTTCCTTTCTTTAATCTAGACTTTAATCTAGACCATGTTCAAGTATGTCCACTGAAGCATAAATCAAGTTTTCAGTCCCTGATTCTTTACAGTGGGGATGTAGATTTTTTTTTTTCTTCTCAAAACCTCTGGGAAGGAAATGAATAATATTTCCATGTGCTCACTTTACATAAAAGTAAGAAATTACTGTTTTGCACCTTTAGTAGTTCACAGTGTAGTACAGAAGTAGTCTTGTTATGTTGGTCTCTCTCTCAATAAGGAGACTCGTCTCAGAGTTTAAGTTTCATAAGCAGTGTAATTATCTATAACATTTTCTTCAGGCTGTGACTAGAAAATCCATTGAGGTCTAAAATACTGTTTCCAAAATAGCAGAAACATAGTAACCATTTAAAAAGAAGTCTGACAGAATTTAGAAAACAATATTCAAGAGGCTATCTAAATATAAATCTTTACTGAATGCACAATATAGTTTCTGTTTTATTTGCTTTCTAAGTTTGTGGTGGAAAGAAAGCTTATGTTTGAATGACAGTTAAGTTTCTAATGTCAGTACGAAGCAAAGGTCCTCAAGAATATTTTAATAGGCTTATCACTCAAACATGTCCTCCTGCTATTTTTTGAAAATCCAGGACAATTAACACTTTTGCAAATAAAAGATTAAAAAGTAAGAAGGGTGAGAAAATTATCAATTATGGACTAAGTTATCATAAATAACTTTAGCTAGCTGCAAGATTTGCTAGGGATTTAAAATTATATTAAGTCTAATGAGTTTGAGAGTGACTTTTAACATTAAATAATTATAAAATTATATTTTTTTAACAAATAGAATTCTTCAGTAATTTTTCTTTCTAATTATAAATTTCTAAATGTCCTTCTAACTAACAGCTGTGGAAGAATGAGGGAGCTTAAGCCATATTGATCCACATGTCACTGCTAATTATATGAAATTCAAAGGAAGACAGAAGGACAGATCATCTTTCTGAAAAGCATGCCGATAGATCACAGGAGATGTAACTTCTGAATTTTTCTTAAGGCATGAAAAAGCTTGGATTTGAGCCTTTTTAACTTCAGCACTTATCATATTCTTGTGATCAGAATGTACAAAAAAAGGATGATGATAAAATCCTTAGTAATACATTCATTAATCCAGAGGTTATCCCTTTCTTTTACAATCCCCTCAAGCGCTGCTTCCGTCTGAATTTTAAACATGATGATCTTGGAGCCTGACCTAAGTCACACATTGAAATTCAGTATATCCTGAATAATTCATTGTATTGATGTGCATTGGTGTTTAAAATAAAATAGATAATGCTTAGGGTCATGAACCTCCTCTTCATAAATACATTGGGATTGCATAAATGTTAGCTGAGGACTCTGATACCCAGACAGAGGAGCAGTCAATTCTAATTCAGGGATGCTCAGACTTTTATCCCCAGTCAAAACTCCATTGACTCATTGCCTTGGGATTTTGGATGTGCTTGATCGTTTACCTTGTAAGCTTGCAAGGCGGGTTCAGTGGCATTTATTAATTATTCTGATTACCTGAAATAACTGCAAGAAAAATAATGAGGAACCCTTTGAAGTGTTAAGGAAATTGTTATTTTGTCTGCACATGAAATATCATAGGAATGATAATAAATATTCAAAAAAACAAAACAAAATGAAACCGGAATTTTACCAATACATGAAATCCAATGGAAGCTGCACCACTAGCATCATGTTGATGTTTGCCAGCTAGAATTCTTCTCATGGTTGTGTACTACACATATCTGTTTGCAGTCAGTGAAATTATATCTTTACCAGACAAATCCATCACTTTCAGTAAAGCCATGTTAAATAAAAAGTAAGATGGAGTGTATGTGTAAAATATATATTTTTTTTTTGTTAGACCACATGTAATGAAAGAGCATGCGTTCCTTTAAGGTTATATGATGAAAGACCATCAAAAATGGGATGCTAAGATGAAGGGGGAGGCAAAACCCTGGTGACAGAGACAATAATAAGAAAAAACTTGGTCAGTTAGGTCAGTGTGTAAGAAGGTGTGGAGTGTGAGCACAATGTCAGTAAGACCTGTCTGATTGAGGACCATGTGAAACTGGCATGACATGGAGAGGCAAGAGGTAGAAAACAAGCCATATAGAGACACAGACCTGACAAACAACAATGGAGCTCATGAAACCCTGCCAGATGCACAAATTGATGGGCTATCAAGAAAATGGAGGAATCATTTCAGAGAGGACCATCATGGATTTTGCTATCCACTAGGGCGCCAACCACGAGTTACAGGATGTTGATTGGGTTGGAGTATGCAAAGAAATGAAGGAATGTGCAGGAGAAAGGAGGAGCTGAGAGGACCAAAGAGGGGGCATAGAGAGACTGGAACATGAAAGGGGACATTGTGTGTTAAATGGGGCTGGTCAGTATGCTTCTCTGCTCAGTGTGAGCCTGGTCTGTCTTTTTGTGTCTTATTAATTTCTTAACTATCTTCTTGCATAATGACACTGTAGCCAGTGTGTGCCTGTGCATGTGAGCTGCAAGGACTCGGTGCCAGCTGCTGGCGAGGAGTGAGTGTGGGAGTGAAACCTGCTGTCAGCTGCTGGAGTCAGGCTTGGGTTACAGACACCCCAGCCTGTGAGGTCTCAGTCAGCTACTGAGATAATGGGGACCTTTATCTTCCAGCCACTGGGGCAGGAACAGAGAGACAGGGGCAGAGGGAGAGACGAAGACACAGACACAGGCAAGAGAGAGAACAGACACAGACACAGACAAGAGACAGAGACAGACAGAGGCCAAGACAGAGAGAGAGCCAGAGACAGAGAAATAGAGAGACAGAGTTCCAAAAATGAACTACTGGTGGAATTGGGGTGAATGAGGCAGATTCTGGGAATCAGCACCAGAGGCTGGAGGAGGACTGTGGGTTCTGTGTGCCTGGTTCCAGGTGAGAGGTGTCTGTATCCTCCCAAACCAGCTATTGGTGAAGTTTGCCTTTGATTTCCCTGTCAAACTTCAAACTGGAGAAGCCATCAAATTGAGGGGGCATCAGGGCTGCCATTCAGGCAGGGCTGCTGGGGCAGGTGGAAGACCTGTGCCAGTACGGCCAGTACTGAGAAAATTGGTCAGTGAATGTATGATTATAAATCTGGAGAGAGCTCTATGTCCTGCACTAGTGACCTGCTGCCTCTACCCACACAAGAGAGCACAGGACGCAGCTGTCTGAGCTTGTATGTGGCTGCTGCTGAAGCCAGCACCTTGTCTTTGGCTGTCTCTGTGACCTGCAATGTCAGTGTTGTCTGTGTATGTCTGCATGGTTTTTGTTTTATGTTGGAGTTTTTTGTTTGTTTCATTTTTTGTGTTTTGTTCTTGTTTTCTTTTTCTTGAAGGAGGATGTGGGTGGACATTTGTTTTGGTTTTTTTGGTTTTTGGTTTTTTTTTTCAGTATGGCTTTATTTCTGTATATATCACCCGAAACCTGAGATTAGATGCTGTATATAAATGATGTCCTAAACCAGTTATTTTTGTTTATTTGCTCCTGTGTACTATATATTGCTTAATGTCAAGTGAAGAAGTAAAACAATAGTTGTGTTGCAAATGTTATCATCTTCTCTTTTCTGAAATGAATTGTGGAGTAGTAAGAAAAGAATTAACCCAAAGTTTGTCCAATATCCGCAATGTAGGTAACCATCATCAAAAAGTGGTTTGGATACAAACAATAAGGTAGCTTATAGCTCAGCTCCACAAAGGATAGATCATGCTGCTTTCCTGCAAAAGCCAATCTGCCTATGCTTTAAAATGCACAAGGCTACTAATGTAGCTGATTCTCAGCATAAACTGAAAATATATTTCACTTTTTAAATGTTTTACTCTGACAGGTACTAGAAGGAAATAGTGATGATGTAAAAGGCTTTTGCCTGGGTGTTTTTTGTGGGGGTTTTTTTCTTTTTTTTTTTTTTTTTTTTTTGTTCTTGGGTAATAGTGTCCCTTTTTTGTTTTGTTTTTTTGGTTTTTTTTGTTTTTTTTTTTTATGAAGGTTATCTTCACCTACTCCTTTAAACAAGACTGAGGACTTCAGAGCTGTCAAAAATTGATGCATACTGCCATAACCATTTTGTACAAACTTGTCATGATAATTTACATTATTTAATGATTGTTTAATGATTAACAGTTCTCATATGACAAAATGCTTTTTAATTTTAGCAGGAAACAAGGAACCGTATCTGTTTAGACTAATAGCATGTCAACTCTGATATTTTCTCCTGACACCTATTGTGATGGAGAAGCACATGCGGATCATGTCTTCAAGTATAAGAAGTTATTGTTCTTTTACCTTTCTTTACTTTTGTTTTTCGTTGTTTGAGAAGGTGGAGAAGTTTTTATAGGTGAGTCTGAAGCTGTGTTCAGGAAGGTAAAATTCGAGGGATGGTTATTCACTCCTTTTTACCCCATAAATGACAATCTCATTTAATTAATTTTTATAAGAAGGCAAGATGGAAAATTTGTGCAAATAAAAGAAATCAATGAAATTATTACATTCAATCAATCATGCAAAAAAGCATAAAACAACCCGAACATTAAATGTAAGAATACAAGGACCTTTTATAGCAACATAATTATTCTACAATTTATAATGGAAATTTTCTTTCTTTCTCCTTTGTATAAATTCAGTAGCATCTGCTCTCAGAAAAGAGTAAAAATGCAAACAGGTTTTACTTTAATTAGATATGACTATTCCTCTGTTTTCTAATGGAAGTATGATTGTACAGTCAGCCTTCTTCATAGTTAAATAGCTATAAAACTAGAAAAGAACCAAAATCTCCAGATTGCATGATCTGTTTAAACAAAGAAACAAAACTCTTGATGTCTGAGTTAAATGCTAGAATAAAAATTGTGTTCTTCCCTATTCTGATAATATGGCGTTTGATTTGTTACAACTTTTATGCTACAATTTTTTGCTGCAGAACAAAATATTTAAAGCACAGTTCTTCCTTAATAATAGTGCAGTCTAAAGGAAAGACAAACACATGAACAAATAAGCTCCCCTAACTGTAATTACCAAGTAAAGAAAAACAAATTTAAAAAGTGACTCTTTGCATGTAGAACAAATAAAGAAATCAAATAATAAAGAAACAAAGAAAATAAAGAAATTAAGGAAAGAAATAAAGAAACTGTACTGAGAAATCAGCCACAGAAATATGAAAATCGTCCAAGTTTTTCACAATTTTAATTTTCTTTTTAAAAATACCATTATTTAAATATCCAGATGAATATGTGTAGCATATTAGCATATTCATGTGTGTATGTATATGTATATATATATGTGTGTCTGTGTGTGTGCATATGGGAGTGTGTATGGATCCAGTCAGCTTTGTATGAGATGGAATAGAATTACCTAATTTACATTTTAAAATTAATTAATTTTCATTAATACTGAACCTTACTTTCAGTTTCCTGTTTATTTTCTGGCCCCTGTTTTCCTCCTGCTCTCATATTTGTGCTCACTTCCTCTCTTTAGTGATGCTCCCCAAATGCTGATGTTCATCTTCTTCTCTGTATCATTTCAGAGGAAATCCATTGTATTTTTGCTCCCCCAAAGTTCATTAAATCTTACAAGGCTTGAGAGGTCCAAACAACATATAGCAACTGGATATTTTTTTATTAGACACCTAAAAGTAAGAACTGACAAAACCAGCATGTTATGTTTATTTAATATGTCTCAGAATACATAAGCTCTCTGTTACTTGTTCATGAAATCTTCAACATGATAGCAGATTTTCTCTGTATGTTTTACAAAATCTCCCAGATGGCTGCAACTGAAAGCTCGCAGATCAATGTAATTAATGTTTTTAAGTTCAATATTTATAATTTCATTATTTTGTTAATTTGACAGCATTTAATTTGAATTAAACCTCTACTTTAATTTTTAAACATAACAGAGGACAAACTCTCTCATCTTTTACTGCTTCCTCCCTTCTTCCCTTTCTCCAAAATGAATAATTAAAATTCCTTAATATATTTATATATTAAAGAATATATTTATATAAGGGAACATAAATAATTTCATGTTTTTTAGAAATGGTTCATTATAAACTATTAGTGTCTGAGCAAACACAGGAGTAATTAAAAATTTTAACCATGAAAACAACAACAAAAATCCAATCAAATAAAATAAATCAAATAAATCAAATCAAATAAAAAACCCAACCCTTTCATACCCCAAAAACAACCTAATAAAAAAGGACTTTGAGAAAGCCAAGAGTGGACTAACATAGCTCTTTGTAACTGGATGCGCAGTCATTACAGATTGGAAGTTGTGGGCTGCTCTGCACTGAGTGCTACTCTTTGCACTAGCAACCTTCTTATAGAATATTTTGGGGGGTTTGTTCACTTGTGAGGATGTAAAATACAAAAAATATTAAAAAGAAAGTAGTTTAAAATTTTGAAGATTTTTGCAGTGGAGCAGAAATAGACCTTGAGATTCACCAGGGTTAGAGGCAGAAAAAGAAAAGGGGAAAAAAAAAAGGAGAGAGTGTATTCTCCTGTCTGTGAGCATTTCAATTATGCAAGGTGAAGCCAACTGCTATTTTGTACCAGATCTGAATAAGAAATGCTAATATAGAATAATTTCATATTCCTTCAATAGCTCTCTAAAATCTCGGTCAAAAAATTATATGGATTACTGACCTTCACTGTTAAAACTTACTATAATTGCTTTCACTCTGCATTGATAAAAAGATTTTAAATATTAACTTTTCCATTACCAACTGGAACTGGAAATATAGATAAAATGTGGCAATTGTTAATGCTGTTTATATGTCATGCTTTACCTATTTTTAACTTTTTTAAATAAATCATCATGTCTTTGGTAAACTAAAAAACCACGTATTTGAAGTAGATTTCTTAGAGAAGTGGAAATTCCTATCAATCAATTTTATGTAATTTTGCAGGGAAGCAGAGAACTTAAGATCAGTGATTTTCTTCTTTCATGGCCCACTAAAAACCACCCAGCTGAGCAGAGAAGACAGAATGAACTCCCCTTATTTGACCCTGAAGTTCCCAAAAGGAAACATGGTAGCTTTATAACTCAAAGGACAGCAGGGAACCCAGCTATCAAAGCAAATGCTCTTGGAGATCAGACTTCACTTGTTTCACTGCTTGGGGAGCATAGTTATTTAGAGTGAGTCTTAACTCATCCTTGGTCTGGTCTTACAAGAATTTTTTTTTTTAATTTTTTTAATGGAGTAAGAAAATCCAGATGCAGTCATAGATAGATAATTAACAGGTCCGCAGCACTCCAAAGGCAGTGCATACAGACATTTTTTTTTTTAGTTGACTTTCAGATATTCAGCAAGGCTCTTTGTAGAGTTGGTATGGGTCATTTGTTATGATCTTGGACATTATATTGGCAGTTATCAAGTAACATGTGGCATCCTGGGGACTCTCCAGTGATCTTGGTAACAAAACAGAAAAGTCAGCAAACTTCAGATTAACATCTAAGAGGAGGTAGATCATTTTGTGTGCTTTGCCACAGTAGTCTACAATTAACCTAACAATTACAGGATGAAAATTCCTGTCTATATTTAGGTATGGTACTTATATAAGCAGAAAGCATTTAAATGCCTGAGAAGTCTAGATAATTAAGCATGCCTTTATTTGCAAAAGAGGAAAAAAAGAATGTGGGATAGCATACGTGATGTTGTTTGGTTTTTGTTTGGTTGGGGTTTTTTTTGTTTGTTTTCTTCTTCTTGATTTTTTCTTTTTTATTGCAGTGACCTGTTTAATAAAAATATCTGTAAAGTGTTTTTTAGTCATGAAGCATTCTGTTGTAACATTTAGGTCGGGACTTTGTTAATTCCAAGCACTGTGATATACTTGCAAAGCCGGATTCTGGAAACATTGTGGCCTTTCTGATGCTATTAGAGCAGAGGTGATGAAAGAGCAATGTCAAATCAATGAAAAGCTGTTGAGGTGTCAGGATATGTCAGTCTGTTCACTAGAACAGAATACACAAACTAGACATAAAATATCCCTTCTTTATTATTTTCTCCAAGGCTATTTTTATGACATGTGCCCTTCATTTTGCTGTAGAAGGAAGCAAAAAAAGCTTATTAAGGAAGATAGCTTTTTCATTAAACTTAGCCTGCTCCCACATGCACTTGAGTATCTTGTTTTATTTCTAAACTTCTAAGGAATGTGGTTACTTGGGAAGAAACATAGATTTTTCTCTGAATTACTCTATTGAGAAAGAGAGAGGGAGAGGGGAAGAAAAACTTGTATTAGAAGCCTCCAAAGACATATGTAATAAAGGAATTTATTTCTACTCAGTGATAAAGCTCTTTTCTGTTAAGGTCAATGATTTTGTCAAATTTCACATATCTGCTTATGACTACTGGTGATTTAGAGACCAGTGATAACAGCCATAAACATGAAAATTGAAAGATTCAGGTAAATCAGACTCAGCTCACCAGGAGCATGATAAACACGTGTCATACCTGTACAGGAGATGGGTCATAGGTGGTTTGGTATTGTGGATTCAGAAAACATATGACAGTTTTTAAATACTGAGCTGAAGGTAACTGTGGAGCTGGAGCTGAAAGACTGAAATGTGTTCAGCTACTGATGATTGGAATCTGAGAAACCTGAAACACAGACTTATTCCTAAAGCCCACTCAGTCCCTGCATGACACACCTGTGCCTTTACGGCTTCACCTTGTTCTGAGCATCATCCATGCAGTAATTCAAATGTGTTCAAATGGAACATTCAGAATATAAATCTGGACATTTGAAGGCAGCAACCAGGGCTAAATTGTGAGAATATTTATCTCCATCCCATTGTTTCTCATCCATACTCTCCAAATGGTGTTAGTTTGGAATTCATTTGAAGCGCCGTGAGGGTTTGTAGGAAAAATGGGTCATGCTGACTTCTGAGAGAAAAGTTGTCTAAGATCACTTTAGCATAAATGAAGATTCCCATTCTTTCTGCTTAGCTACTCACTGGAATGAAATTACAGTTTAACCAATGAATCAGACCTGCAGAAATTTGCTTTGTGCAAACATGTAAGTGCTTAGCTATTTATAATTTGGGATCAAAAATTAACAGTATCAATGAGAATTTAGTTTTTCTTTGTTTGTTTTCTCATACTGCCTTTTCAGAGTGAGTAAGCATCCTAATCAGTGAACTGATAAATTTTCTCTGTCTTCAATAAGCTGACTGTTGAAAAAACAGGGAATAAATCTTGGGTTATCATGCCATTTTTACTAACATACACAAGATGCAACAGCTGTATCTGGCAGCAATATTTGCAGTTTTTATTTTTAGTTTGCTGACTATTGGCAACAACAGCCACAGAATCAGTTACCTATTTATGACAAATTCCATAATATTTTTTTTGTTGTAGAAAACAAAAATCCTTGACAACAACACCACAGATTTAATTAATTCAATTTAATTTCCTGTATAAGATCCTTCTAATATGTGTAGATAAACCACTGGCAATTTTCATATGACATTAAGATGTCCCCTTATATAACAAGAAGAAATTAATAATCTGGGAAGAGTTTACAGAACTGTAAATGACAATGGTAAAGCTTCTCATGACTCCAAAAACTTTGGAGGAAAATTTGTATTATGTCAATCATGCACATGATTAATATTTTAGTTTAGGTTCTGATGTAATATTTTTCATATCACTTCTCTTCTGGACATCAGATAAGTATATAAAAATAATGTTTATTTTCTTTTACTCCATTTAAAGCCTCAATAAGGGCCATGTGTAGATCCATTGAATCTGTTGAAGATAGTCAATTACAGTAAAGGCTGAATTTCACTTGAGATTTTTCTATAAAGAAACAAAGCCTACAATTGCACAGATGATGTTGTTTTATATTGCAGTTTGCACTGAAAAATGTTTAGTGTCCTGGCTTGGGACATCATCAGGAAGGTCTGTTCAGCTTTCAGAGGGGCTCTGTCAAGGCTTTTCTTAATTTTGCAGTGCATGCTTTTCTCCAAACTTTTTGGAGAGGGGTTTCTGTGTGTGGTGTCATTACCAGAAGACCAGTTAAATCTGTGATTAAAATTTTCTTCACCCGTTTTTTTTTGTTTTTAAATTTTACCCCTCTTAGCTGCTATTATGCTCACACTGATGAACAAATAATTATCTTAAATAATTCTTTTTTGCATTCAGGACTTCTATCTGCTTGGCTTTGTTTGTTTTTTTTTTTTTTTTCTCTTTTTAAATCAGGGAGTTTTTCTTATTGTCTTCTTCTCTGTTATCTCAATTGGTAGTTGCTACTAATCAAATTCTTTGTAGTTTCCCAAAATGTCAGTAAAATTTCTGCAATGCTTTGCACTATCATTTATACTTCATGTGGCCATGATGGTCTTCTGCTGCAAGCTGGGCTACATCTAGGAGAATTACAAATTACAAATACGTCTAGGAGAAGTACAAATTCTCATCTAAAAAAGTCATCTGGAAGAGAAAAATGAATTTATTAATACTTAGTGAAAGGTAATAAATGTTCTTTTGGAAGGAATGCAATCTTACTCTTTATTTATTTTGGTGTTAAAGAGGAACAAGTAAAGAGAGATTGCAATTCAGTTAGGTGTTTTTTACATGCAAGAGCTATAACCTAGGACATAGTCGAGATAAATCTGTGAGCGTAATAGCCTTGCATCCAATTTTCTACTGTTTTCTGAAAAGGTCAGAGGAACATGTGTTGTGCCTTGAAGAACAAATCAGATGGGAAAGAAGTGGAGCTGCGCAATAAAAGCACCACAACGATAATCATTCTGTTGTATAGCACCTCAAAGAAACACATTGACAAATCTGTGGCGACACGTGACTCTGAACAAACAAGGTTTCACAAGAGAAGGCTGTGTGCTGCTCGAGCAAGGTGATCTTTTAGTGAATCAGAAGAGTGATTCTGGAGATATGGGTACACAATGCATGCATTGAGGCACGTTTATGATTATCAATTTTGTTATGTTTAATTAAGGAAAATTCCTAAACAAATTCTAGTCTTTAGGAAATGAAGCATTATCTAAAAAATAGTTCTTCAGTGCTTGGTAGGTGGTGCTTAAATGTGCAATTTTTTTTCTGCATGCAATATAATTGAATGCATAATTTTGTGAAAAGTTTTTTTAAAAGTAGAAATAAACATTATGGTCTGCCTAGCTTGTGCCTAAATTTTGTTTGCCTACAGTACCAGAAATCCTAAGCACCAATTAATATAAAGAGGTCCATTTCTTCTCCTGGTACACAGAAAAATAAAATAAATTCTAAAGCTAATCAATTAGTTGAGAGTAGATATCCTTAAGTGGTGATGCTTTGGCAAGAAGAACACTTTCACATATGCTTAACAGTAGGATCTCTTTCCTGACATAGTAAGTTCCTAAGAACTAACCTGTAATTGTTGTTCATCTGGATCTCTGTGTTTGATAAATTGACTCGGGGGAATAAAAATATCACCTATTTTTGTCTTTATAAGAAAATAACAATAATTTATATCTAATAATGATGATATAGAAACATCTCAACATGGATGTTCCAGTTAAGTAGGAAAAAGTCCATTATCATACTAAGCTTGTTTTCTTGGATGTCGTATCTATTTCTACTCAGTTAAAGGAGCATGAAAGAATAAGCACTGATCCATGACTTACAGTGCTAACTAACACATAAAACTAAGTTCTACTCCAAAGTGCCTATATTGTCAGCAAAGAGGAGTAGATACATTGTTAAGCCTCCAAAAGGAAAAAGGCTCTGATAAATTTTTATAAGACAGTCAGGTGAATATGATCCTCCCCATGAAATCTTCTTAAATGTGCCCACTGATTAGATTGTGAAGTTCAAGAAAACTTTTTAAAACCAATTTAATTTCAAAAGACAGCTGCAATTTTCATGCATGATAGATGTTTAAATTAGATTGGATCTCACTTCCACTTTCTATTTTAAAAACTTATTTTTTATTCTTTTTACATTACATTATACATGGCAAGATATTTTAGTATTTTCACACTATCTAACCAGTTCCTGGGGAAACTAATATTATCACAGCTGTGGACCACAGATATGACTTTTTGTAGATAAGATATTTTGCTCATTATCCAGTTGAAAGATCAAACTCAGTTACACTGCAAATTAAAATTTGAAGCCTAAATTTATGTTTTTCAATTTAGGAGTTAATTAGGAAAAATAAAAAAGAAACAAGCTTGTAAAAAACTTGTATATTTCTATTGTCCTTAAGCTTTGCAATATGCTAAAATAAAAAAAACCAATGCTATGAAAGTTAGCAATAAATTCTCAGAAAAATTATATAACTCTTTTTAGACTATTGTTTCTGATCTATAATTCACAGAATATTGAGTTGGAAGGGACCCACAGGGGTCATTGGATCCAGCTTCTAAATGAATGTCTTCCCCATGCAGGGGCAGGGATTGAGCCCACAGCCTGAGCATGCTCTAACCAACAGAGCTAATCAGCTGGGATACATTTAAATGCACTGCCATTTAAAAATCTTGGCAACTTAGAAAAGTGTTGGCTACATAGTTCCTTTATAATATCAGTTGCCTTTGATGTGGTAGTCAAAGAGATAAATAGAATACTATAAAATATTGTAGAGTGAAAAGTGGAGCAAAATAAAGAGCATTATTATGCAAATAAATAAATGCATCACCTCTTTCTTAGTTATGTATGATTTCAGCTACTTCAGCTATAAAGCAGAAAATAACAAAAAACAAGAAGCACAACAAACTAAAACCAAACAAGTAAACAAAATGAAGCAACAACAACAACAATTTAATGGATATTCTTGAAATGAAAGGGATTCTTCAGTTTAAATAAAAGTTATCCTAGGCACACAGGGTACACACCTACAAAATCAGGAATTTGACAGACAGTGAACCCCGAATCACTGTATATGTCACAGAGTGCAAAAACCTGAGAGTATCACATGATAGAAGCTTAAAATATGTGAAGCACTTTTCTTGCATGATTTGCCTCTGGTACATTTTGCCAGAGATACTGCAGATAACAAAAGTGTGAAAAAGAAGTCTCTGGAGAAAAAAAAGTAAGAAAAAAATCATGAAAGTTAGGACAGCCGGGAGTTTTCTATCGTCATACAGCTGATAAAAGCAGTTGTAAAAAATCTTGTGATTCAGAATGTCTCTGAACCCTTAATGGGGAGGGAGGGGAACCCAAACAACCAGGATTATTTTTCTTGATTTGCTCCTCCCTGAAGACACTGTATTACCTCCATCAAGATTTGCTCTGAGCTGATTCTTAAACTAAGACCATATATAAATACTGCTGAATATTTTCTTATATGCAAAGGTGATCACCATTTCTGAACTAGTCTTTAAATGCTACTTGGTAAATATAAGCACTGAAAGTGATCACTACTCATACTTGCCTGAAGAAAATTGTTACACATCATCCTTTCTTTTAAGAAGTACGGCAATCCATATTACAGGAGTTTTCCTGCAGGGTTCTTTATCTTGCTGTCTTTATTACCCAGCAGTAAATGACAAATTTCTCTTCTCTCCTCTATCATGTAGCATTGCAAGATTGTACCTGCCCTTCTGGAGAACTAGAAAGAAGCTTATTTCATATTTTACATAAATATTTTTCATCTGATCTCGCCTTTTGCCAGACAACAATTCTCATACGTAATAAATTTGAAGATCAGCACACAAACAAATGATCACTGCTGTTATTAAGTTTTTAATTGTACTGTATTTTATCCACCGAAATTTTTTTTATATATTTATGGAAGCTATTGCTATTCTGTTTCTTTTTAGTGGCTCCTAAATTCCTAAAAATAATGCTTATACAGAATTCTAGATTATAAGTTCTGTCACTTATTTTTTCTTACACAACAAAAGAATGTCCAAAAGACTGCTCTCACTTTGATTCTGTAAATGTGTAACATTCTCACAGTGTGAAATAGCATGTTTTCTGCTCTCAGAACTTTCAAGGAACAATATATATTTCTGCCTAGCTCCTTGACACCTTATTTTTCTTTGTTATCTGTTTTCTTTCCCCACTTCTTTACTTTCAGTTTTTCTTAGTTGAAAAAGAAATGCTAGTTTTGAATGCACAGTGATTTGGCTGAAGAGACATTTGAGCAGAATGTTTAAATCCTTATTCTCTCATTGAACTGAAGTAAGTACATCTCACAGTTTTTCTAGTGTTATAGCATTGTGTTTTCTCATATATGATTCTGAAAGTGAAAGCTAATAGATAGGGTATAAATATTGTCACATTTATTTCATTGTTATATATTGGGCCTTTTTAGTGGAAAATTTTGTTAATTATGTTTGTTGGAGACCATTTGAGCTGTTGTAAGGAAGATGTTCTTCATTTTATTACTTAGCTAGCAATTTTGACAGATGATGAAAAGTCTAAGCAAAACAAAGTGCACACAAATGTTATTAATTATTACTGGGATTTTTTATGCTTTTCGTATATGTATTCTTTCTTCTCATAATTTCTTTTATTTTTTTTTCTTCTTACTCTTCCAAACAGATCAGTAATTGTTCCCTTTTCCTAGTTCTTCTTGGAATTCATAGAATCATAAAATATCCTGGGTTGGAAGAGATCCAATAGGATCATTCAGTCCTACTCATAGCTTTGTGCAGGACTCCCTAAGAATCACGCCATATGCCTGAGAGCACTGTCCAAATGCTGCTTCAACTCTATCAGGCTGGTGCTGGGACCACTCCCTCCCTGGGAACCTATTCCAGTGCCTTTCCAAAGGTTCCTAAGACACTGTGGTTAGGTTTGACCTTACCCCAGCTTTGATTAATTTAAAGTGAAGCGTCTAGTTTATTTCAAAAGATTCCCTTAAAAATCAGTAAAGTTGAATTGCCTGGCCAATCTCATGACTGAGAATACATTCAATTTTCCCCTAGTTGACTCATCCTCTCTCTCTCTCCAATAGTTTTGTTTTTTTTTTTTCCTCAGTTGATTGAAAGAAAATACCGTCTCAGAAGTAATACATGCTTAGGTCAAACAGCCCAGCAGTAAAAAGGTCCAGGTAGCATAGCTCTAGTGTAATTGTGGTACTCAGCCAGGATAGCTGTTTTACAGGCTCAATCAGAGCTGAATGATTTAAAATGGTTTCTTTAATTCCTGGATAATCTATGGTTATACAGCTGCAATTTTTTGGTTTTTTTTTTTCAGTTCAGAATAATAACTCTAGTTTTACATTGTCAGAGCTTATAATAAAACCATAAAGAAACCATAAGTGTTGCCAGTTTTCTCAAAAAAAGATTTTCTTTCTTATTTGTCATTGGCTTCCTAGTAATAAGGTAAGACTCCATTCCACAGTGTTAGTAGCAGACATAGATTATTTTTGGCTTCCCACACACTAACAAATTACCATGCATCACAAGACCTATTAAAGGGCTAAGACCAGAACAGAACAAGAAGATAAAGCACAAAAGTTAGTCATTCATGACCTGAAAATAGTGATCTGGGTCAAAATAATACAGAGACTATAGGTGGTTACAAAAAATAAAAGAATACTAAATAAATCTTAAATTATGAAGTATCTGCTGAACCACAAACACTAAATATATATATATATATATTCCACACAGAAAGACTAAACTTCTACTGAGGACTTCCACGATTTCACTTTGAGGAAACAATTTGGTTGTTTGCCATCCCCTGCTGGAGTGAGAAGCACTATGGCAGGATAGCCAAGGGCAAGGCTCTAGGAAATAGGAACAATTTGACCAACTCCAGGGACCTCTCCTAAGTTTTAATGAGGAGCCAAAAATTTGGATGTGCTCTCTTCTTTGGCCCTTGATCCTTTACAAGCCTTTGTACCTGGTTCTCATTGATCATGCCTTCTCCACCATCTTGTCTTCATTTCTCTTTCCACAATGCTAATGCTGCAGATAACTGAAGACTTCGTTACCCGAAGAATTATCTTGATGTCTTCCTCTATGATATTTCCTCTGGTGCATATTTTAGTGTCAAGCAAGTTGCACAGGGTTATATAAAAAGGAGAAACCTCATAATCTATAAAATGGGACTGAAAGAGGCTCACCTCAAGTGTATGCACATAAATTAAGATCTGTAGGACAGCATAACAGAGGAAACTTCTCATATTTTCTCTGGGAAATCAGTGCAATTTGAATGTCTATAGTTCTCTGCATGCAAACAGAGAACAAAGAGGAAGAATGAGACATCTGTCAGCAATTGAAGGGATATGATCTCACTTGAATAACAGAACAAGGTCAGATAGCTCACTCAACTGAACGGCTGCAGTGGACAGGGCCGTCTGGGATGGTGAACTGGGAGAGCTACCATTAGTGTGAGAGAGCATCAGGAGTGCATGGAGCTCTGTCTCTGGTCACATGAGGAGCCAGCTGAAAGCTTGTGGTTCAGGATTACTGGAAAGAGCTGCACAGGTGATGCACTGAGTGTCTGCTGTGTGTCACATAAGGAGGAAGTAGCAGAAAACTTCTTCAGACACTGTAAGAAGCCTCATGTTCACAGACACTGGTGCTTGCAGGTGACTTTAGCACATCCATGTCTGCTAGAACAGCAGTCCCCTGTCGCAGACATTTTTTTCATAAAATCCTCTCTTTTAGGATTTGTCCTTTCTGGGAAGCTGGGGCCCCAGAAGAAAAATGTAAACAATAATTATCTGCTGATGTGGAATGTAACAGGAGCATCTGTGATTGGTCTTCTGTGAGCATTTGGATTTGCTGACCACTCACGGGAGAGTTTGTCCTTGCTTTCTGCTGGACACAGAACTTTGTTATTCATTCTTTTCTATTCTATTCTTAGCTTAGCAAGCCTCTGCAACTTCTCTCTTTATTCTTTTTAGTATAGTTATAATGCATTATATATCATATATCAATAAATCCAGCCTTCTGATCATGAACCAAGATTCTCGTCCACTTCTCTCACCTTGCAGACCCTCATCAAGGCGCTGTAATAGTCCCCTAGGGTACGAGCAGCCCAAAAGGTTTATGGAATGCATTGATGACAGCTTCCTGGCACAAACAATTTAGAAGACAGTGATGGCTCTTGCAAAAGTGACACCAATAAACAAGGAAGAACTGGTTGGGGTCAGCCTTGGCTGCTCTGACTGTGAGATGGAGTTCAGGTTCCTCAGAGGACAAAGCAAGCCAACTAGTAGACTCCCAACCCTGGTTTTTCAAGAGTACACTTTGGTCTTTTCAGAGATCTGCTTGGAAGAATCCCAGGTAAGAGGGTTCTGGAGAGAAGAAAGCTCTCTACAAGAGCTGATTCATTTTCAAAGAACCTCTCAAAGTTTAGCACAATGAGCAGGATATCAAGTACACATGGGAGGAAACTGGCATGAATGAACAAGCATCTTCTGACACAATTCAGCCATTGAAGGCATACATAAAAGGAGTGGCTTCTAGGCATTCCTGTGAAACTACTTTTGATTTCTTCAGTTTTAATAGAAATGGTGGTATGACTAAAGAAAATTCCATAAATTGTTGATGAGTGAGTGAGTGAGTGAGTGAGTGAGTGAGTGAGTGAGTGAGTGAGTTACTGGAATAAAACTACTGATTTATGATCCATTCTTTTTATGGTAGCTAGAGAGTGGAGGACAGTATTTGACAATACAATAGAGACACATCTTCTGGGGCAGTCTAGAACTCTTTATAGGTCAGCATCAAATATATGCAGGTCTCGTTATAACTTATTTTTAAAAAAAGCTTTTTATTTTACAGTCATTTCTAGAGCTGCAATGCTCTAGAAATGACTGTAATAGCTGTAACTCGCACACCGATCTCCATTAGAATCAAAGCAGTTTCAAGCAAATTCATAGGCTAAAAAACAGACTTGCTTGAAGAAAAGAGGATTCAGTCTCAGTCTTGGATCACAGACACACCCTCAGCTGTGTTGAATGAATGGCACAACCACATGCTTTGAAAGACTAACATTCAGCATTTCAACAAAATGAAATCAAGTGGCCTTCTCTGCTGCAGTTGATAAAGACTTTTGAATTCATAGTTGTGCTATAATGTGACTTTTAGGATACCTCTAAAAAACTTAGGAAACAATCTGCGTAGCATATCAGCACAATTTGTTACCATTTAAGAATGGCAGTCTAATATATATATATGTATACATACATTTGATTGTTATTTAAATAAGTGATGAACAATACAGAAATCATGTGTTTCTCATCAATTATTTAATTCAGTAATGAAATAATTACTCCTGAACTGATAAGCAAGTAAGAAGTTGCCAGAAACATCAATGACTGTCAAAACTTTAATTTTCTTGTCAGGAAATTAACTTCAATAATTCTACTTGCTTTTTTGCTTGTCTTCTTCTATTGTCTGAAAGGCCTGTTTGAGTAAAAATCCCTGTTTTATTTTGCCTAATGTGTGATGAATGCCAATAAGCTTTTGAAAAGATATGAAATTTTTGCTTACAGTTTTCTCCAAAGGCAGATATTCTTTTCAGGAAATTTCTGAATTCTTTTCCCACTTATTTGAAGAAGATTCCACCTAGCTTCCTCTTTCTTATCAGGCTTCTTGCAACAGATTCCCCAACTCATTAGCACTCTTTCTGGTCTATTCTTTTGCTCTGAAGCACGTCGTTCCCATTTTGAATTTCTCTCCACTGCAAACAGTGAAGATGCATTGAGTGTAAGCCTTCCTCCTCAAATTTTTCACCTGTCTTCCTGAAAACTTTGGCCTCAGACACTAAGGCTCCACTCATGGAATTTGCTCCACAACCTCGTTATAATCGCAATGCGGTCAGGCTTTGCAGCTGTGGACAGTTTTTTAGCTTTTTCTGCTTGTTTTCCATGCTGCCTGGGTTTGGGTGAAGGTGTTTGAGATGCATCCAGTTTCCTCAATGGCCCTGGGAGCAGTCAGCTTCCTTTCCACTGATGAGGTGTCTCACGTTCCTCTGTTCACCCTGTGCTGTGTGTTTTGGGTGATTATCCTTCATCCACACATCCAGCTCTCACCACCTTCATTGCAGGACCTTGACGAGGGGTTCTGGTCCCCTGTGCATCCTCGCTGCACTGTCTGATGAGAAAAATGCTGTATTTATGTTAAGAGCCTCAGCTTGCCATTGAGATGTATGGTGCAGTATGGATATACAGTGTAGCATCTTGCATACATTATTGCCCAAGTGTTCCTGAAAGAGAACATCCCAGGGAAAATGTTCTTGATACATAGAGACCCTGGTGGAAAAAGAGACCGTTTTCTTAAACATGCATATTTTTTTCTGAAGGACTTGCTTAAATTACATTTCTCAGACAATTTATTGAGCAGATTGTTGCAGTTTATATCAAAAAACTAATTTGAAAAAAACCAAGTTATTTAATGCACACAGAAGATCTTGCTATCTCTCATTCATCTTTCTGAGTGAAAATTACCATAATTCTAACAGAAACTCAACAAAAAATATTTTACTGAAACTAATATGATGTGTGGTGCATACATAATTATGATTTTCAGCATTGAAAACCAGTTTAATATACAGTGCAAATCAGTTTTGCTTTCAAACACATGAAAACTTTTTGCAGTATATGAAAATACAGATTTTCATGCTCCACAGATAAACTTAATAAAGCAGAACTATTGTAAATACTGTAGAGTATTTTTCCTTTGGAAATATTTATGGAAATCTGTTGATTGAACAGCAAAAATTATAAGTAGACATATTGGTCAGGAGTATTTTTAAGGATATAAAAAATTATGTAGTTGTAAACCCAGATGGATCAGATTGCCAAGAACAAATATGATCAAATAGACTAAGATAGTTCCTCAGTTGTCTCAGAAAGCACAGTCATAATGTGCTTTCAGCTTTTGATAAGAATCATTCTGAAGATTTGTTTGTCTACTTGCAGTGTCAACAATACTCTTGAATATATTATACACTTAATTTAAGTTAAAGGCCATTGATAACAGTCCTTTCCCTGAGGGATGTAAAGACATTAAGTTTATCTTTCACAGTACAAGTCAGAAACTGCTAGATGAAATTAAGATCCTAAGTCTATTCCTCACTGCTTCCCACCTTGATAAGAATGGTTTTATCATGGCTGAAGCCAATGTCACCCTTACACACCTAGCAGTGTCAAGATGGTAAGGGATGGGGGACAAGATGTTGCAAAATAATTCAGAAACACCCTAGAAACTGAAGAAATACTTGCTGTCCCTTAAACCAAACAGGGCTCTTTTGTGGAATAATCATTCACAACAGTTATGTGAATTATGAAAAATACTGACAGCAAACCTATGCCTTCTGCCTTTTTTAGACATTGAGCACTTTCTTCACTGCAGCCTACACTGCAGAAAAACTAAGTGATAGGCTCTTCTGTAGCCAAAACAGATACCTCAAAGCACCAATGTATGCTTATTGTTATGTTCCTAGGAGAGTTTCATGCTAAATGGAGAAGAACTTAAATGGTACAGCCCCCTACAGGTTAGTCAGCTTTAGAAAATAAGCAGATTGGAATTCTTGTGTGTAATCAGGACAATTTGGCACCTGAGTCCTTGCATTGGCAGGATTTTCATGGATTAGATTCTTTTCCTTTTTCATGTTTAAGTCTTTTCACCTTGCAGGCTTATTTCTATATAATTTTTTTTCCAAAAAATTCTCTAAAACCTTATGATGACTAATAACCTATTGTTTTCTTGCTTTCAGAATTAACAAATTAACATAATTAAACTTTTTATAAAGCTGCTTTATAAAGACTAGTTTGACATAAAAGAAGATATAAGAAGATTAAAATTGCAAGAAACTTTCATTGTTTTGACTTCTGAGTTTTAAAAATATGCATGACTAAAAACAGGTTGAAATGAGATGAATTATCATGTAAAGTGCATCTGTATTTAATTTCACAGAACTGTTAGCATCGACTTGATAAAGAGAAAATAATCTGTATGTTGAACATTTGGTAGTAGGTATTACTTTCAGTTTCAGTGAATTGAAACAAAATCAATGAAAAGATATTAATATTGTCGGTTTTTGATTTTCAAGGAAGGTAAAAGTGGAACACTAAAACCAATGAGAAAAAAAGATGTCATATCTTGGCAACAATAGTCCAGTCTGACGTGTTTTCTCCTTTATGCCATCATAGCTGGTGTTACCAAAAGGAATAATACTTACGTTTGATGGTAGCCTTCACAGTGATCTTATAGAACAGAAGCTGTCTCACAGGACAGACAAGGGATCAGACAGAGATAGCACAGGTTTAGATAAGGCCTGACCAAACTCGTTTCCTTTTATGACCTGGTGACCTACCTGATGGGTGAGGGAAAAACTGTGGATGTTGTCTATCTTGAACTTCAGCAAAGCGTTTGACGCTGTCTCGCATGGCATTCTCCTGGGAAAGATGTCTGCCCATGGCAGGTTTTCTCTTTAATATCTTAATATCCCCTCATATGAAGTCCAGACCCACACACTAAAGCGGCACAGAATTTGAAATATAGAAAAGCTTAAACCTGGATGGCTGTGCCAGGAGAGTGGTGGTGAATGGTGCTGCACCCACTTGGAGGGCAGTCACTAATGGGCTTCCCCAGGCTTCAGTGTTAAGCACAGTCCTATTTAATATCTTTATTCATGATCTGGGTAAGGGGATTGAGTCTGCCCCCAGTAATTTCACAGACAACGCTGAGCTGGGTAGCAAAGTTGATCTGCTGGAGGGAGGGAAGGCTCTGCAAAGGGTTTAAGTCCATCAGTGTGAGCCAAGTGCCAGATCCTCTACTTTGATCACAACAATCCCATGCAGCACTACAGGCTGAAGGAGGAGTGTCTGGAAAGCTTTCCAGTGGAAAAGGGCCTGGGAGTCCAGGCTGACATGAGCCAGAATTGTGCCCAGAAGGCCAAGAAGGCCAATTGCTACCTGGCCTGTATCAGCAATAGTCTGGCTTGCAGGAGCAGGGCAGGGATTGTTTCCTTGTAATCGGAACTGCTGAGGTCACACCTTGAATTCTGTTTCCAGGTCTGGGTCCCTCACTACAACAAAGACATTCAAGGGCTGGAATATGTCCAGAGAAGGACATCAGAGCTGATGAAGGTTCTAGAAGGAAAGTCCAATGAAAAGTAGCTGAAGAAACTGGGATTTTTTAGCATGGAGAAAAGGAAGCTCAGGGGACCTTATTGCTGTCTGTAATTACCTGAAAAGAGGGTGTAGTATGGT
The DNA here is from genome assembly GCF_027579445.1 of Ammospiza nelsoni. NCBI lineage: Eukaryota > Metazoa > Chordata > Aves > Passeriformes > Passerellidae > Ammospiza > Ammospiza nelsoni. Next base: position 75,263,935 of record NC_080634.1, on the reverse strand, counting down.
GGGTGTTGGCCTTTTCTCCCAGTTAGTGACATTGATGTCTTGTGAAGTCTGACCTAGAACAGAGACTAGAGGGAACTATAGAATAAAGTAGTTATTTATTAGAAAGCCTCAACAGATCCTTCTTGGACAGCACAAGAGCCCAGCCAGGGCTACACCCCAGGTGAACTCCAAAATTGTCACAAAATGGCCGACCGGTCATGGGGTCTCACACTTTTATAAGTTTTGGTCAATTTACATATTGGAGCTATTTGTCCTATTACAGCCTTAGCCCATAAAGTCCCATCCTTCTTGTTTTCCCTCTTTAGTCCACTGTTGTTTATGCTCTTGGGCTGAGATTTGGATCATCTGTCCTTGGACCCCAGGTAGAGAAGGAATTGTTTTGTCTACCTATTCTGTGAAGAGAGCTTAATATCCCCTCATATGAAGCCCAGACCCACACACTAAAGCGGCACAGAATTTGAAATATAGAAAAGCTTAAACCTGAGGCATCAACATAGTGAGAGGATATAGCCTCAAACTGCAGCTGGGGAGATTCAGCTGGACATCAGGAGAAATTTCTTCATGGAAAGGGCACTTAAGCACTGGAATGGGCTGCCCAGGGAGGGAGTTGAGTCACCATCCCTGGAGTCATTAAAGAAACGACTGGATGTGGCACTTAATGCCACAGTCTAATTGACAAGATGATGTTCGGTCAAAGGTTGAACTCAATGACCTCACAGATCTTTTCCAACATAAACGATTCTGTGATTTTGTAACAAAATGCAGACCAATTAAACCGATAAATCTAATTAATAAAGATTTGCATTTCTGCATCTGAGTTAGTCATCTTAGATTCTTTTTATAGCAAGTGGAAACAAAGACAAATTTACAGATTGCCAATCATCTCATCCTACTATAGATTATTTAAAGCAAATAAGTTGTGACTCATTTCTCTTCATTAGCTACAAAGACAGCTTACAATGACTAGCTCAAATATACATATCTCTATGTTGACACTTCAGGGTTGACTGAGTTACTCAGGGTTGATTAAGTTGCTAAAGATAGATATCTATATGTCACTTAAGATGCTGCAGGATGCTGAAGACATCTGCACAAAGCTGGCAGATATAATGAAGGACTTATGGGAGACTTCTGGTTCTCTAGTTTAGTAGCTGGAGGTGAGGAGAAATAGAGTAGCACATCTCAAATGGGAACAAATTCAGATGTTTAGGTAATTTAATCAAGTTTGTGAATTTAGGCAAGCTGAATTGCCAGCCCTTCTGTCATGGAAAGGAAAGTTGAGACTGTAAGAAGTGTTCTAAATCAAATATTCCGGCAAATTTAATTTGATTGCAATTTTTTTTCATATCTTGTTAAAGACTGAGTTATCTAAAAGTGCCTTGAGGTGTGCCAGTGGTCAGCTAGGGTCTAAACATATCCTGTAGTCAATGGAAATGTACTTCAGTAGAGTCTAGCAATCTGTCTCATCCTGAACTGGGCTCTAAGGCTTCCATTCAGTTGCCCTGCACTAGTACCTGGTACCTTCCAAGACAACAGGTTTGCTCAAAATAATTCTAACACAGCCAGCAGCTCTAAAGGCAGGCATCAAGGCAGTGTGTGTGCCACTCTGGACAGGCGACTGATAGCCTGGAAAAATGCTCTGGAACAAGGCAGATGATAATGTATGTATGTGTGTGGGCAAAGGAAATTCACAATGTCAAGTTAGTGGGCTCATCCCATTTGGAAATACAGTAGAAGAAGGAAGTGAAATGAAGGAAATAAAGAAGGAAAAGGGAATAGAATAAGAGGAGTGAAAAGGTTGTGTGGTGCAAAACAGTTCATGATTTAAAGGACTACAAGTTTCAAGATCTAATTTTTTCGATTTTTATTGCATTTTCCACTTCCAACTTTATCACTCTTCTCCTGAAATGAGAGTGCTGGGAAAAAAGACCCCTCCAAAAACAAGCAACCAAACACACACACATTAAAAAACCATCCCAGAAGCCCCACAAACAACCCCCTTATTTTTTCTATTTATATTATCTGAGAAGGATTTGTTCCCCAAAAGTGTTGTCGTTTTATTTTTGTTTGGTTTGGGTTATATAATACTCTTTGTTCTAAAATGTTTTCATGCTTTCTAGAATGATGTATTTCCTCAGTTAACTTGAGTGTTTAATTATTTTTTGAAGATAGGCTTTGTGTGTTTCATATTTATTTTACTAGAAAGCTGAACCTGAATCACACTCCATGGGATATATTCATAGCCACCAAAGTTCCTTCATTCTTTTATGGAAGAATTTGTGATTCTTCCAAATATTTTCAAAATTCACAAAGAAGTTTTAAAAAATTAGAGAGGAACTGATTTACTGAGGAAGAACAGGTAAGAAATGTAAGTATAAAAGGTGCATGTCTATTTCTCCAGTTGCATTCCGCTACGCCCATAGTGAGAAGAGATAGATTTTTATATTGTATCTGCTCCATAGAATATGTTCTATCTAGATCAAAGTAATGGAACAACACCTCACCCCTCCATATTAGTATAAATACATTATTCTTGTCCACAATTTAGAGTTAATCTCAACTTTTTCCTTATAGATTAATAACTCTGAAAACTGACTAGTGGGGCAATGTGCAGATTTTTTTTCCTTTAAAAAATAATAGGGGAGAACAGGTTTTGTTATTATTATAGTCTTTGTAAATGTTGCAAAGATAATGCACCAAATTTAAAAAATGTATTTATTTTACCTTTTAATCACAACGTAGGAAAGGGTCATAGTAAGGCCAGATAATCCATGACTAAGTTTCTATAACCATCTAACACTTTAAAATTCATAATATTTCAATAATAATCCATGACTGAGCAATAATTATATATTCTTCTCTTTTAACCCTTTCAGACTTTCATTATTTATTAAAAAATACAATGGTTCATTATTATTTGTGCATGCAAGTACAAATATTAAAAGTATTTATTTTCAGAATGTTCTAGGATCAGAAAAGGTGAACTCCTACTTAAATTGCTACCAGCAATTTCTTGCTGATTTCCTTTGTCTGAGATCCTTGTTGAGAATAAGTAATCCCCACAAAATGACTCAGTCTAAGATTTACTCAGTTTCAGGTACACAAATTGTCCTACATTTCTAAAAGGACATCACCCACAGGAAGAAGAATTAATGTAAACCAGTGAAAAGAAACTCACTGAGGTAAAGAATAAAGCATCAGCAAAAAATTACACATTCCTAATTCCAGAGAATATGTTATTTATTTCCATTTAGAGAATTTCCCAACATCTCTGAAAAATTGAAGGAATTTTTTTTTTTTTGCTAGCAGTTGAAATGCAGGATAGATTAACCCAAGGAACTAAAATTACTTTCCTTTGAAATGTTAATTTTTATAGTTAATAATATCCTTAACACTTGAAATTTTACTAATCTTCTTTGTTTAGGATTTCTATTTCAAATGTATAAGTGCTGTAACAATAGATTCACAGGAAAAACAAAATCCTCACCGAGCTGACTTCATTTTGTCATTTTTAGACAAGTTTCAGATTAATGAACTCTGTTTTTATAGATAATATACATTTTGACTGCAAAGAAAATGTCAATGGAAATTAATAAGGACATCAGTGCTCTGGAAGGTTTGAATTTATTTTTTTTGTGAAAATACTATACTGATTATCATAAAAAGCATAATGTTCAAATAAAATGACATGGATTTTATAGATAGTATATACCAATTAGTTGTCCTTTTCTAATTTCTTTTTGTTGTTCATCTTACTTAACTTAAGAAAGCTCCTTTGTCACGTATTCTTTATAATTTTCCAGGTATTATTTCCTTGGCTGTCTAATCTGTTCTTTTCTCACATGACTATAAATTTCTGCAGCCTAATATTTTAGAATTAAATGAGGTGACATGATCTGACGAAGAAAGTTTGTGTGTCAGGATAATCATTATCTAGCAGGTGAATAGGGAGAATAGCAGATATTTGGGCTACACTAGCTGTTTGCACTTATACTGAAGTTAATTTTGGGAATTGCAATATATTGTTCTTAAAAATATTTCTTTTTTCTAAGACTTCACACCAAGGCTTCAGCTACATTTTTTTTTTTTATGTCTATCTAAATAGATCTCTACAAACATTCTGGCTTCAGTGCATGGAATACTGTTAACATCCAAAGGAAAAGAGGTTTGGTTTTGCAACTCATGAAAAAATAGCAAAGATTTATATTTTGCCTAAATAGTTATCTCGTAGTTAACAGAAAAATTTGCTTATTCAGATTGCTTTTTCTCAGCTAAGAAAGTGATCTATCTAGGAAATTTTTGTCTTAATGGTGTTTATGGTAATTCAGATTCCTATGGTATTCCTCAAAACTGAATTTATTTTTTTTTAGATTATCACACACCCTGCCTCTGACAACTACTGATTCGTAGCTTCTGATATAATTCACACTCTGGCCAGGAAGCAATACATGGAACAGTGACGCCTTTAGTCCTTTCTCTATATTCAAAATATTTTTATACACACTCATGACTGAAACAAATATAAGTGTTCTATTCCCTGACATAGATTCAATAGGTTGGCCGAATTTCAAATGTTAGGTGTATATGTCTTCTATGTAAAATTTTTAAAGCAAAATGATGTAGTCAGATGTTCTTTTGGGGTGGAGGTCTGGCAGGACGAGAGCAAGAAAGAAAATAAGGCTTTGGTAGTGTTGTGGAGAAATCACTCCTCTTCAATCAGCTCTAGAAAATTTAGGAAAAAGGTGGTTAATTATGAAAATAGAAAAAATGTTAAGTGCAGATTTCCTAGCACTATTTTAAAAGAGAATAAAGCAACAGGATTTAAATTAAAGCTCTCTACAGATGGGTAGAACAGCAATATATAAACATTACTGATTGCTTCTGATGGCTCTGAACTTTTAGAAACATATCACTTTATAATGTGTTTTAAAAAAAATATTTTATTTATAATATTGGCATAAAATGTAATATCTTCTGAAGTGACAATCTAGAGACTTTATAAGGGACTTCTTTTATTAAAAATGTGCAATCAGACAAAGTTGTTGTTTTTTATTTATTTCCTAAATACCAAGTTAAATTACTAAGGGAGAACCAAATCCTTAAACATTCTATTAAACCTTGTAAACTCTGTCTTATTTCTCAAATGAAAAGTATACAGCCATACAAGCTTAATGTATCTAGAAACTCCTGTACAAAACCATGGGCAAAACTTGGGGAAAAAAGCAAACTCCACAAGTCATGATTAAATACTTCAATCTTGCAAGATTGTTTAATTTTAGTTCCTGTAACAGAACAGTTCAATGGAAATCCACACTTGAAATATGAAATGAACCATTTATAAAACTTCCAGTTTCTACAGATGCTGCTTATTAACTCTTTTGAGGTAAAACAGTGAAATCCCATGGACTAATAGAGGGTAAAACCAAAAGAAAGAAAAGTTTCTGAGATAGTCAGTTATCTCATTTTTTCTCCAGACAAAATGATGTGCCAAATGAAAGTATGGCAATATATTAGTGAATATAGCACTTTGAAACAACTGGAAGAAAAAAATCTTTATGCATATGTCACAGTATGAGATGACTGAGGAAATGTCTTCATAGGGAAATTAAGCATTTTTTATGTCTACGGTGAGGGGAAGGAATTGCGCTGGGACAAAGGTAATTGTCCTCAAATATCATCAATACAATTTGTTGTTAATGAGTGTCATTTTAGAAACACATTAACTTCAGTGTATGGATTATCAGGAAAACTAAGGCATTGTTTGTTTGAAAATGCAAATATTACTTGTGATGAGAAGAAAGACAGGACAAATGAGAAGGGATGAAATCAAAAACAAAACTGAGGACCCTGTAATGTCACTCAGGCAAAGCCCTAAATATCAGCACTGGTATTTAGGAAAGCAAAGTGCAAATTACGGTGTCATACCTTAACCTTCTTAGCAACATAAGGTACCAATCATGCTGATATTTTCTACTGGAAACTTCCTCATAGGCTTATTCTTAGAGTGTTGTGGATGAAGTGATCACCTATGTGTTCAAACTTGTCCTCAGAGGACATACCTTAGCTGGATCCCATGGAGTGCGGCGAGGGTGTATCTGGCCCTCAAGGTCAGTGTCCGGCTAGCTGACCTTGACCTCAGTTAAGGCCGACACCCAGCTGCATATCCTTCCAGCACCCCTCGGCGGCGTAAGGCCTCGGGCTGTGCTGGCTGCGGACTGGATCGCTGCTAATCGACGAGAAGGAAGGAGCTGGACACTCGCTGGGGGCGAAACAGGTTTATTGGAAAACCCACGATGCCAGCCAGAGAGAGACCCCCCGATGTACCAGCGAATGACCAAGAACAAAGCGTGCTTAGGGGTTATAAAGGGAAGGGGTGGATCCAGGAGGGGTTTACAGAAGACCAATAGGGGGGATGAACTTAATACAAATGACATAGTGGAGAGCCCAATAGGTACCAGGTATGGGAGGGGCCCCGGGACCACAGCCAACCACAACCCCCAAAGAGGAGAAGCTTCTGGAATACTAGGTGGAGTGGGGGGGGTGATTGACTTGGCCCAGGGAGGAGAAAAAGCATACAAATAAGGGAAAATGGGGAGGAGGAATTATATAATCTAAAAGATTGACAATACACGTAGCAAGGGTTGCTAAGGGAACAACATAATTGGCAGGGCTGTGGCGGGAAAACTGAGGAGGGCAGAACCATTTTACACAAAATGGGGGGGAGCAAATCCATAAAATGGGGGAGGAATTAAATGAATTTAACGAACACACTACAACAATGGAGGTCTTGGATCCTTCAGATGAGTGCAGCACAATGCACTTCAGTAGTTAACTGTCTACCACTTCCCTAATCATATTGTGTCTGGATAGCTGATTTGAAAGTGATAGTGGGGTTGGATGGGTTGTATGGCCTGGTCCTGTGCAGCAGTAGTTTGTTGTGGGTCAGGATTACTGCTGCCTTCTGGTCATAGCTGAGTGACTAAGCCCATGTCATACAGAACATGCCAAGATGGAAAGAGAGAGGAGGTAAGCTCAGACAACAAATCTTTATTGTCCTAAACTGAAGTAAAGCATTTAATATAAGTCAAATAAGTCCCAGACTTATTTAATAAAAAAAGTAAAAGTATTAAAAAGTGAAAATAAAAAGTATTTAATATAAGTCTGATACCAAGCTGATACTCAAGCTGAGCAGCCAGAGGGGTCCTAGGAATTTCTGAAAGGATCTGTATTGAGAATCTCAAAAAAGTTCATATATTTCCAATAAAATATTTTTTTATAATTTTTTCATAATTAAGACCTTCTTCAACTTCTAAGTGAACTCTAAAGATATATAGCTGGCTATATAGATGAAGGAAACTGATCTTTAGAGTTCACTTAGGAGTTGAAGAAGGTCTTAATTATGTAACAAGTTGATGTCTAAATTTAAGGAGCTCAGTCTGACAGTTTTGCTAACATTGATAAACACTTTATCTCTGCTTTTATAGAACATAAGATTTGCCTTTCCAAAATAAAAAAAAAAATTAAAAAATCCTAAAACATGTAATAAAATAGTTCCCTATGTTATTAAGCAGATGTTTCCCTTAGCTTAAAATGAAATGAAGATGAAATCATGGTGATAAAGGAGCCATGAATCAGTTTCTAGGATTTTGAAATATATGTTATTTTAAATACTCTGCCATTATTCTAGATTCCTGATTCAGCTATTGAATGTATTGAGAAAACCTAGGTTAATAGGAAAAAAAAAAAAAAAAAAAAAGAAAAAAAAAAAGGAAAAAGATAAATAAGAAATGATGAAAAGGAAAAAAGAGAAAACCCTAACTAACCCAAAGTCCTTCACAAAGATATACATGTTTGTCTACATAGGTTTTGGCTCTGAGAGTTAGCTAAAATGTTACAATATGCTGTTCTGCAAATTTCCTTAGGAAAAATAAAAATATCCCCTTTCTTCTTGTTTTTAATTCTTTTGTAAAAACTGAAATTTCACAAAAATTACAAAAGAAGACTGATTTTATTTCAAAATAGTTTCAGTTCTCATTGAAGTGAATTTAATTATTCTTGAGGACTAATTCTCTATGATAAATGTATCTCATTTAATTTTGCATAATGCCTTTATGTACATCAGGGGTGTGGTGGAAGATGGTCTCCTTAGTGTGAATTGCTCTGATACCAACAGATGGAAGACATTATATATTCGTTAACTTCTAAACTTTAAAAATATATGTTCATTTTCACAGTAATTGTATCAGCCCTTCCAGCATTGTCTTTAAGGCAGCTTGATTGTGGGAGAAAATATTATCTTGTCCTCTACCAGAGCTTTTCAGAAAGTTAAACAGAGACATGAAAAGTCTAAAAGTTATATTTTTAAGTCATAACTTCACATTGTCTACCTATACATAATTTCATAAACTAAAGTAGTGAAAAAAAACAGCAGTGCTTTCTTAAATAGGAAAATTCCCCATTTAAATTCTGTTTTTTCTATAGTTGTGTATGTCTGGATAACTTCTGGTAATATACTTACATATCTCAATAAAAATCCAACATAAAATACCACCTGTTCTTTCAGATAAACCTTCTGTTTTCATCTTTGAATGGAGCCACATATGGTAAATTAGATTAGCATGAAAACCAACAAATTCTGTGATAAAAAAAAAAGGTCAAAATGGGGTGTTTCACAAAAGATCAGTAATGTATTTATTTTTTGTCTATTTCTTTATGAGATGAGGGATAACTGGACATTAAAATTCTTTTTTATTAGAAGCCTTTTTATGTCCTGTTTTGGGCATGTTTGCTTAAGAACTAAGACTGGTTTGTCTTTTCATATCAACAACTATATTATTAGATTATTTTAATAAAAAAAAAAAAAACCAAAATAACCAAAAACCTTCTTCATCTCTCTGGAAATTGATTATGTCTAAGAGGGACAAAATAGCAAAAAGCAGAAACACAGCAACAACAATGAACAAACAAAGAAAACAAATACCCAAAACATACCAACCAACCAACCAACCAATCCCAGCACTCAAGATTATATAAAGGGAAGAGAAATGATGATTCTGTTGATGTCAGGGGCTAGTTTGTGGACTACAGAACCTTTCCCTCTTCAGAATGTTCAGATCAATTCTGTCTGTGCAGGAACAGTTTTTTCTTGATGTTGCTTCTTTTTTCAAGCTGGGGTTCTTTGTGTATAAACACTTGTGAAGGACCACTCAATCTCTTTAAGAAAGATCTCCTTCCTTACCTGTTGCCCAGCAACCAGGATCTAAGTCCAACTTCTCCATCCCCTGCAAACGCCTGTGACTGCCCTGCAGGGAAACAGCCTTTTATGAGGGCAATTTTACCATTTCTCATCCTCAGCTTCAAGACCTGTCAAGTGTACAGGATTTGACTAAGATCTTCTTCCAGGAAACTAAAAAGGTACAGGTCTTCTTATTTAAAGTGCTGTTTCCCCACTGTGAAGCAAAACAACTGGAAAGTGAAATAATCCAATTTTGACTGCTTTGATTTTTAATCTTGCCTGTGTACACAGACGTAGTCTTCAAGTTAGTTGTTTCAGATTCTCTCATAACAATGCCAGAACTGAGAGTAATGTTAGCAATTTATAAACTTTAACATGAAAATTCCCAGAAATTTATAATTGCTGTCATTTCCTTTGAAGAGAGATAAATGATCCGCACCATCAAAATAGGGGTTGCCACAGATTTATGAAGATCCTTACCATAAGTTAAAAGTGCAACAGGTGACTCCTGCATACTGAATTTTTGTCTGAAACATGTGGGTCTATATCTAAAGCTGGAGTACTTCTTAATAATCATCACATCAAGGATAGGAGAGGATGTGACAGGGAAGGGAGCGAAGGAGAGGGGAGAGAAAAGGAAAGAGAAAGGAAGGGAAAGGGAAGATGAAGCAAGGCAAGGCTGCAAATGTCTATTTGATCTTTTCTCCATGACATTTACAACTTCATATCATGTTGTTTCTTCCTTCTTGCACTGGGGTATTTTTTGTTCAAATATTTATTTTCCTTTGCAATAACATTGAAACCCCTTACCATTTCCATATACTGTACATCTAGAAATCCAAGCAGCAACGAAGGTAAAGCACAAGCTGAATGTTGGATTTTCTAATCTTAATTTCAAAAATTATGGATTTTCTAAAAAAATTTCTTCAAACACACTCTCAGTGGGAAGCTAGTAATAATTGTTTTATTGTTGTTTTTTTTTTCTTTAAACAATGGATCCTTTAGCATAAATTTTGTTTGTCACATGAGTTTTGCAGGTAATATGGATGAAATAATCAGTGTTTCTTTTTCAATTTGTTTTTTATGTTTCTGGTACCATAAATTAAATATTATGTACTAAATTGAATTATTTATTAATATTGTATGGAATCCTGAACTATTTATTTAGTCATTCTGTATCTGACTATGAAAAGTATGAGTTTATTTATAGACATGGTGCATACAATTAAATGTTATGGTTTAAAAAAAATTGAAAAGGTTTTAATTGAAATATTGTGCATATCAGTACAATATTGTGCATATCAGGTACATATTTAAAGTTACTAAGAGCAATTATAATATTCTTGAATAAAAAGCACAAAAATTACCAATTTTAGTTCTAGCACATAATGAGTATAATCCTGAGTAATGAGTACATTTACTTCACAATACTTGGAACATTCAGCCATATTTTCCTCCTTATTCTTTATAAAATAGTATGAAGATTCAAAGTTATGCCTTCTATTAATATGGTAGGTACCTCCAGTACAAAACTTAGAACTGTAGCCTCCTCCCTGATCAAACTAGAAACAAGACCAGAAACATCTGTTTTCAGTAGGGACACAACTAATAACTAAATCAGGAAGCCCAAAGGCTCTTACCTGCCTGCCTTAATAGTCTGTTTGGTTCTGCATTCCTAACAGTTTTCTCACACTGAAAATCATATTTCATGCTGCACTTCAGACCAAGCAAGCTTGTAGAACAGTTGCTGAAACCCTTCTGCTTTAATATAAGCATAACTGTTCTGTTCCTATTGCAGCTATATAAATCTACCTTCTGCTTAGCCACCTGTAGAAAATTGCACCTAAAGTTATGCAGAAAGTTTGCACTGAACCTTGAAGACATGTACTCTGACCTCCAGCTGGAAATTCAAACTGTTCTAAAGTAAGAAAGTTTTTAAATTGTATATACTTGAAGCCATTAAAGTGTTTGATCCAGCAACTAGAGCAACAAAAAAACAGGGGTAAAAAGGGAGGGTAAAAACTGGGAACGTGTACTGTCTCTGTCTCATTTAGAGAGACAGAGTGGCAGACTTGCTTACTTCTTCAAACTAATGTAAGAGGACATCAAAGTTCACTGGATTAAAAATAATTAGTTCTGTGACCACTAACTACTCTGAAATGGCCATATTATATTTTTTTATTTTTCCAAGATCATATGATGAATTATAATGCTTACTTACTTGCATCATATTATATATTTAATTCAGATATAGATAAAGTTACTTGTGAAAAACAACTGCTAGGTTTTGACATCTGAGAATCCTTTCTTTTGGCTTGTACTCCCAGCCTGTTTAGATGTTCAAGACTCAGAGTGTGAAAGGCGATACTTGGGTGATAAAAATTTCTCATACTGGAAGACAGCCATTTCAACTGGATGTTTAGGGTTGCTTTGTAAGGCCAATTCAGACTGTCATGGTGAACAGGTGACATTTTGCTTTCAGCTGTCATCCTGAAATCAACAAACTGAATTTACTTCCCAGAAAATAATTTCAGGCTTGTGAAGGAAAGCTGACTGAATAAACATGGTGTGATGAAATTTAGGGCATTTGCTAAATCTTGCCTCAAGGTGATTATAGAATAACCTGAAGTGTTACAGCAGCAGCTATGTTGAGGACTTCTGGGGGCTGCTCATCACATTTTGAAAAGTTAGGATGATGTGTGAATCAAGAGGAATCAACATTGGTGTTTTAGAACGTGGGTTGCTCAAACTACCCAAATTCAATTTAAATAGGGTGTACTGTTCTGTTCTTGACAGCAAAGCTATTTTTGGTCACACTAATGAGGAAACTACTGATCAGGGTGGTTTGGTTCTTTCTCTCTAAATGAACTTTCTTGATTGTTTTTTACCAATTAATATATTTTCTCTTAGGTATTTTGTTAGTAAATGAACAAACAAAACTAATGAACTATCTTAATTTTGGCAGAACTGGACTTTTGTCTTGCCTCTTCCTCTTTGTTCTAAATAAGAAACTTTTTGTTCCTGCCATGGCACAGCATCTTTTGTATCTTTTATTTCTTTCCATGACAATGAACTGGACATCGGGGACAACTCTTTCATTGGTGTTGGCTACATACATAGCTCAAACAGAAGGGTTGAAGGGTAACCTTTTTAGGTAAAGATCAGATGGCAAAATTAGCAGAATAAAAAGTGTCTCCAAAGAGCTAAAACCTTGAACAAGTAGTTAAAGGTCACTTAATAATTGTTGGTTAAACTGGATCAAGAGCACTCTGGTGTGCACTAGGCTGTTTCCAGCAGGCAGCCAAGGGAAGCAAACCTTTCCTCCTACTCAGCATGGATGCCACAGATGGAGTGCCGAGTTCAGGTCTGGGTCTCCAGTACAAGTAAGCAAGTTAACAAGCAAAGAACATAAATAAGCAAGCAAGCAAGGAGAAATATCTCAAAATGGAGGGGTTAGAAATTGCTTTGAAAGTTAAAAATTAAAGACAATAAACTATTGTGACTACAGTACACGCTTTCTAACAGCTGATGCATTGATAAGGGTAATTCAGAAAAGCATTCCAAAAACAGTGCTATAATAGAAAAGCTATCCTGTAGACTTTAATTTACTCATTCATTCAAAAAGAACCCAAAACAGAAAAAAAACCCTAAGTTAATTCACTGCCCAAAATCAAAACAGTGAAAATCCTAAATTGCTCCACCACCCAAAGAGATGTGAATATTTCATCTAAAGCCTACATAATTTTGACTAGCAATTCAAAATAATTAAACTCTAAATAATAAATATGAAATCATAAAGCATAATAATAAAAGTGAAATATATAAGTTATTAGACTATTTCAGCTGTTAAAATTTGAGCCATATTATTTGGACTGAAACTGTAGGTCTTGCAACTTTTTTTTTCTTTCAAATAGGTCCACTCGGTTTTTGCAGGAGCTTAATATCCCAATAAAAAACACCCAAATTCAAAACCATTCTAAGGTAATTCAAATCAGTCTAAAAGCACATTTCAGTGTTGTGTTATTTTTATACAGAACAATGGGATAGATTGAAAGATTGCAATTCAGCTATTTTTCATTGGCTGGAAAAGTGTAGAAACAGAACCCAGAAATAATTTCATTTGACATGACTCCACTGGAGCCTTTCACAGATGAATTTATGGTAAGATAGATGCCAGAACAGAACAATACCACCCAGCAATGTATCATGTCCTTAGTTAATGAAGATCGTCATATTTTTCTGTCCAGATCTGTTTAAAACCCCAGTGTAGAACCAGGGCCAAGCTCTGTCCAAGATGTCTTCAAGTCCTATGGCTTCACATGGAATTCTGTATTCTATATTTTATTTATCAATGTCAGGGATTCAATACTTCTTCTAGAAAAGGTAGAATTAGTCCAAAGATAAACACTTGGAAAATTCTAATCTTAAGAGCAGAGTCATAGAGAGGCTTTGGTCGGAAGGGACCTTAAAGGTCATCAAGGTCCAAACCCCTGCCATTGACAAGGGCAGCTTCCACTAGACCAGGTTGCTTAAAGCCCCATCCAACCTGGCCTTGAACAATCCCTGGCATTGAGCAGTCACAACCTCTCTGGGCTATCTGTTCAAGCGCCTACCACCCTCTAATAAAAATAAGTGAGGAAAGTCTCACAAAAAAGTTTCAAGCTATGTACATACTATAAATTTTTTACACTTTCAATATTATCAAGTATCTAAAGTCTGTACAACATAAATTACTTTTCACTCAGATCTCTGTATTTCATAATTTTGTGAGTATACACACATACCTTGTTCAACTAAAATTTATAACCACATTTATTTTTTATTAATACAATAACATTTTGAAAGAACATTAGCAAATGTCAATGTCAAATATAAATGCTTTATTTTGTGGGGGGGTTTATGTGCTGTAATACTTTGAGTGGAAATATAAGTTTCTATGTATTATACTTAATTTAAGCCTTCTAGTATCTACCTAATACTCCCTGTAGTTCTTTGGAAATACAAAATTAAATGTTACAAGTGGAAACAGCTAACACTCATCTTGGAAAATGGAAACCGATTTTTTTGCATACATACATTTACAAAGCATAAATTATATCCCAGAGGCAAGAATTGCTACAATACTGTCTAAGCCACATTAGAGGCCTCAATGTTGACATTTAATTCAGACTTCATATCCAGACTCATATTCTGTACTTATAATGATACAGCTCTGTCTTGGAAAATCAGGCAAAGAAACTCTTTCAAATTCTCCTATGTCAAAAGTAAAGAAACATAATCTTTACTGCAATTTGAAGAGCAGCTAGTCACAAATGGCTGTAATGTTTGAGAAAGTTTCTCTTTTAAGTCCTGCGTATATGAAAAGAAAAAGTTAAAATAAAAAAAGATTGACAGCAAAATCCACTTAAATATTTTTATTTTCTTCTGAAAAAACACACAAAAACTTACGTGCTTTTAGAGAACCAAACCAAAACAATGAGGTCCCCTTTGATTCCATCTGGAGGTCATTTCAGCCAACTTCCCTGCTCAAGCAAGGTTACATGGAGCCAATTGCTCAGGACCATGTCGAGAGGCTTTTGAATATCTCTGAGAAGGAAGATTCCACAACCTCTCTGCATGACCCGTGTCAGTATGCTTGATCACCCACAGTGAAAAAGTGTTTTCTATATTCAGAGGGACCTCCTGAATGTCAGTTTGTGCACATTGCTGCTGGTCTTGCCACTGGACACCGCTGAAAAAAGCCTGGATCTGTACTTTTTGGAATTTGCATGCTTATATAGAGCAATTGTGATAAATTTAAGCTTGTCAGTGTGCTTTTGATTTTAAATTTTGTTTTTCAAAAATAAAGAGAAGAAAAAACCCCACAAACACTCTTCTACATGGAAGAAATCAATGCATTAAACTATGGCATATGTGAAGACATTAAAAATAAGCTGAGTATTTTGAATTATTGATTACATATTATTGCTTATTTTAATTATTTTGAATTATTAGCTAAAACAGTATTGTGATTATACTAGATTTATACATTAAGTAATTTATTAATTTCTCTTCACTTATAAAAATGTTAAAAAAATGTTAAAATTGTCTGCATTTACAAGTAACATGAACATGTACATGAACAAATAATTTCACAAATATTTTTTGCATTAAGTGGTAAATTGATTTGATTTCTTCAATAAAGTTTTTTTACTTAAAATGTTGCTTATATTACTGTTTTTTCTATATTATAAATTTTCTGCAGCATGATTAGAATAGAACAGAATGGAATAAAACAGAAGAGTATAGCTTAAGTTGGAAGGGATCTACAAGATCTACAATGGTACTCTAGTATAACTTCCTGAACACTTCAGGGATGACCAAAAGGTAAAGCATGTTATTAAGGGCATTATCCAAATTCCACTGACAAGATTAGGGCATCGTCCACCTCTCTAGGAAGCCTGTTCCAGAGAATTTTACTGCTCTGTCAGCAAAAAAATTATTCCCATTGTCTGGTCTGAACATATCCTGGTACAGCTTTGAACCATTCTTTGCACACATCCTTTCCCTGGATCCCAGGGAGAAGAGATCAGCAACTCCTTCTCCACTTCTCAGGAAGCTGTAGACAGCAATAAGGTCACCTCTTAGTCTCCTTCTGTCTAAATAGGACGAACAGAATTTTTAAAGTGTGTTTGGGAAATGTACACCTGTAGTATCAAATCGTTAGTAGCTACATTTGGTCTTTGCCATTTCAAGATGAGTAAGAACAGGATGTTAAGCACGATCATTAACAAACCCACACCTCTGTTTCAGATGTGGTACTAATCCTGAAGCTTTTAATCAATGGTTGAGCTGCTGATAAAGTGTTAGACACAGGTCCTAATGACCTTTGTACATTTTCTCATTCTGAACTGGGTGGTAAAGGAGAACGTGTTTTACATGCTGCCCTCTGCAGAAGTTACACGAGTGATGAGACATGGGGAGCAGTATGATGGATGATGTGCAGCAGGGATCCCCAGGCTCTCCTGTCTTTGCCACCTGGTAGTTCACACACCACAGCTGAGCTGTACTTGGCTTGGAAGGGAGCCAGGGGCTGTCACTGTCACGTTGATTGAAAGCACTGCACCTAGGCCTAGCATATTTGTCATCCTTCTAAAGTGTAGTGAACACCTCTTGTGTGGGATACACTTACAGAACAGTTTCCAGATATTTTTAAAACTTTAGTGCTTAATCTGGTGTGCACTGGACACATTGATCCTAAGCAACTAGTGTCCAGAACAGAGAAACAAAGAATAAAAAGGAAATAACAACTGGATAACTGGTTGTATCTGATGAATGTATGGACAACGTTAATATGGATAAAAGGATATGCAAGAAGATGTTACTCAGTGTTTGGTTAAGTCTTTTTAAGTTTGCCTTTTTTAAAGAAGCTGATGTATTTTATATGCATTTGTTTGTCTTTGAAAAGAGTTCACTGGGAGAACTCACATTATGGTATTCCCAAAATCAGCAAAGGTTCTTCCCTCTTTCATCATACACAGTTAAGTCATGTGTTAGATAGAAAAGGGAAAATACTGTAGTACCCATCTTTAAAAAGGGTGGAAAGGAGGACCCTGAAAACTACTGACCTCTCAGCCTCACCTCTGTGCCTGGGAAGATCATGGAACAGATCCTCTTATAAGCTGTGCAAGCCTTTCATGATGGAGTGATCACAGCAGCGGACAAGGAATGGGATACTGATGTTGTTTATCTAGACTGTGTAAAGCCTTTGACAGAGTCCTTCATAACATCCTTCTCTAAACTGGAGAGATATGTGGTGGTTAGGCTGGTAGATAGAGAAGAAGAAAGAAAAGAAAAGAAAAGAAAAGAAAAGAAAAGAAAAGAAAAGAAAAGAAAAGAAAAGAAAAGAAAAGAAAAGAAAAGAAAAGAAAAGAAAAGAAAAGAAAAGAAAAGAAAAGAAAAGAAAAGAAAAGAAAAGAAAAGAAAAGAAAAGAAAAGAAAAGAAAAGAAAAGAAAAGAAAAGAAAAGAAAAGAAAGGAAAGGAAAGAAGCACATCATCAGACTGCTGAAAAGTGCTTATAAGCTTTGCTGTTAATAAGGCAGCCAGAGACAAAAGGGGATAGGCCATAACCAATGAAAGCCATATTCATTCTTCCCTGTCCTTCTTCAGGATTTCTGCTCACCATGGAAAGATAGTGTTCACTCAGATGTATAAAACTAATTCTCTTCAGTGTCTCAACAAAGCCTAGGGTTTAACATGATCACTTAGAAATCTAGATATGTAATACAGCATTTTGAACTCACAAGCAGAATTCTTATACTTTGACATCAGTTTTATGTTTTCATGAAGCAAAAATGTAAATGGGTTTTATAGGTGAAAGTCTGCAATGAAAGATTGTGACAAGTTCTTTGCCTTCAAATTCAGCTCAAATTATTTTTTATTTTTCATATATCTGGATAACTAAATGCAAAAAATCTGGCAGCATTAAAGATAAATGTCTCTCAAATAGCAGAAACACTAGGAGAATTTATTTTATAATTCTGCTGATATATTAGCATGAAACATAAAGCTACTAAAACCTTGCTGAAGTCAAATGTGGAACTTAAATGAGTTTTGTAATTGAATTGAATAAAATGTGAAGATGCTACGTGTGGAATTGAAATTGCAAGCAAGAAGGGAGAACAATTTTGTAAAGAATTTTCCCTGAAAAAAGAATAATTAATTACTTTTTAATGGTATTATGACTAAGCATGAATTTTACAATTTTAAGAAAGCTGCATAAAATGAAATTGGAGTGCACAGAGTATTGAAAGTCCAGGAAAAAAACTGAGAATATACCAAAGTATTAAGTCAGCTGTACCTCACAAGGCAAGTAAAATAAATGAAGATTCCTTTGCAGTTATAAATATCTATAAATTTGTACTTCATCTAAAAAGAACCACAAGGGCACAGCTCATGTGACAGAAATTATGGATCCTAGACCTAAAACGTACATGCATAATGATATGAATAGATAAGGCACCAAAGACATTACTAAGAAATAGGTATATTAACTGATTCTCTTTCAGATAGGTGAATATTTCCCAGTTTCTGAAACCTTCTGCTAGCCATAGAATGCACAGAAATCACAAGTCAGGACATTGTTTATGCAATGAACCTAAGAAAGGCAGAAGTACAGAACAAGGTTTTATCAAAGAAGTATTTTTGCAGTAACATTAAATGAATAATAATGATATTGTGTAAATTATACATAGATGTGTATATATATATATATATATATATATATAATTCTGATTGTGGTTGTGTATTATATTTGCATGTTTTGATGCAAGAGTGACTGGTTTGAGAAACTGACAGAAGCTTCCCTCAAGTCTGATAGAACCAGTGCCTGTTGGCTCCAAGGTGGATCCTCAGCTGGGCAATGCCAATCCCATCAGAAACAGTGACAATATATGGGATAACATATTTCAGGAGGGAAAAAGTTACAGCACAAAAAACATTTCAGGGGAGTGGGAAGATGAAGAAAACCAGTTCTAGATAATTTGTAACTTTTTACTAAAATCATCCTATGTCTTCAGTCTCCTCTTACTACACATCTACACAGCAAATAATCAAAATGAGTAAGTCTGCAGCAGTCTCCTGTACTCATTTCCAGGGCAGGATGGAAAAGCTCGGTTTATTTAATTATATAGTCCAAAATAATAAAGAAGGGGAAGTTAATTTACCTTGCACTGAAAAATCTATTTTAAAAAATCCCAAGCTTGTAAGTCTCAAGCCTGCAACTCTAATGATGGTTTTGTTTTGATTTATCTTGTTTTAAATATTTTTGTGTGCATCTACTGTGCATATATTCATATATTAAATTTGTATGTTTGTACTTAAGGCATTTTTAAAAGTTCAGTAGGATCTATTATTGAAAATATTGTTTCAGTATCAGACAGATGCACATAGGAAGTAAGACAGCTGGGAAAGTGTAGCTGAAGTGTGTGAAAGGAAGGATAGATGCCACCCCCTCATTTTCTGTGTCAATTATACCTTGGAAGAAAGAACAAAACCAAAGATTAATAAACAGCACAGATTGTCATGGTTTTCTAATGTTATGGTTGCAAGTAAAACAAAGCCTGAAATTTCCTTGTAATCGTATTTTATATGGTTTGTAAGCTGTGCTTTATCTATCTATGTTTAAGAGTTCTTTCTACATAAAATGGTGCACTGCATCTTAAGTTAGAAGATGCTTAGGGAAAATGAGCATATCATGCAGAACTAATAATGAACAAAAAATATTACTTTTTTTAAAGAAATCAAAGGAATCTCAAGCAAAGAGAGAAATTTACAGTACTTGGGCAACCAACACTGATAGCATTCAATAAAGGATGAAATAGCTAGGCCTAAGAAACACTTGGTGAGTAATTATGCTCCTTTTTTACACAAAGTAGAGTTGGGATTAACCAGTCTAGAAAATATCTAATAACACATTATTGTATGAAGTGTGGCTCCCTGATAATATTTGCTGTATTCAGTGCAGTTTTTCAAAACTGAAATTTTCAAGCCCACTCATGTTCTTTAGGTGTGCATTTGAACTGTTTGGAATATTGTGCTTTAACAAAAAAAAAAAATGTTTTGATAACTGCAGTCATCCATTACTTGCTGATACTATACATCAGTCCCCGATGTAAAAACTCATTATGAAGAATTATATTTCAATGAGTTTTTTGCCCCTAATTATAAAAATATTGAAAAAATGAAGTTAAGGTAGAGTTGCCAGTTAAAGATCCCCTGCTAGACTGGAAGTAATTGGGAGAAACTGGGGAATGGTTGAGAGAAAAATAGCAAAAATAGTACTTGCTCAGGAATTGTCTCCTGTATATCTTACTATGGAATTATTAAATGCAGTAAACCATGAGGGAATCTGAGGAAGAGTCAAAGTGTTGTGACTGGCATAGGATTCTTCCTAGGCAATGTGTGTGCACTCAACAAAAAATATTGTACTACTAAACATGAAGAAGCCTTGAGCTAGCAGAGTTTGATGATATCCTTTGATAAATCAGTTGATGTGAATAGGTGTTGTACTTTAAAAACAGAAGTCTTATCTCCTAAATTCTGTGGTAATTTTTTTTCTTTTACTGTGTCTCAGAAACTGAGAATAGGAAAAAAGGAAGAACATTGTTCAGGATTAACAGAGTAATTTGAGCACACAATAAAAGCTGTCAAACACAGTACTGAAACTACTGTAGTAAAAAGTTTATGAAGTTATGTGTTTGAATTGCTTGAATTATATATTCCAATCTGTCCATAACTGAACTATGGAGAATATAAATAAAAATGTTTTTACTTTTCTTGAAAAAGGGAAACATATGATACCATTATTGAAGACTATTTACAGTGATCTGCTTTCATGCATCTCATCCTAATTTTTAATTGTTGAAATATGCAAAGTAAAAGTTTTGTAATGTGTGCTGTTGATGATGTTTTGTAAGATTTCTAATTCTGCAAGTGAATGAAGAATTTTATAGAAAGGAAATGAGAGTTAATCATGTTTTTCAAATGTGAAACGTAAATAAATAATTTTTAAATACAAGAGAAAATTTCATGTCCTTTTGAGGTGAATGTCACAATTCTGACATCAACAAGGCAAGATTGCCTTCAAGGACTTATCACTCCAAGCTAAGTATGAGCCCATATTTTGCAAGCTTTTTTATCTCTAAAATCTCAGTGATTTTAACCATTTTTACAGATGGACTTGACAACTTGTCTTACTTAAAAAGTAAAAATATCAAACCAACACCATCACTGCCAGCCAAAATTTAACTTTGAAAAAAAGACTCTGTCTATACAGAAACTATGATAATGATATAAGATAATTAAGTTACATAAGATCCTTAGGTAGGCAGTCTCATTTAGTTCCAAAATAAACTTAATATGATTTAGCTATTTTGAAAATGCATTAAGCTAAATTGTACTAAGGCTGTGTAATAAGAAAAAAAAAATGTATAAAAGGGTTAGGTCAGTTAAATTAATTCATTTTCGGAGTTTTTTTATAATTAACATTATGATTTGCTGTTATTAGGGAAGACATGGCTATCACTGTACCTCTGAAAACTCATCACAGAGGAACCAGTAATTTGCATCCTATTTCTTCCACCAATGCTCATTAATCCTTTGGTGTGGGAACAATAACTTTTTTATTTTCTCCTGAGATGCATGTAAAAGCCCCATTACAAATTTATACAGTGCCATATGGACTATTCAATCAAAATTTTCTTACACACCCTTATCACATCTCTAATGGATGGTCCACAAACAGAAGCCCAAAAGCAAAGTGTCACACAGTGTAGCAGAAGAAAGCAGCAGTGTATTTGCCTTTGCAATTTTTCTTGGTAGGAAACAATAAATTGCATTATATTAAGTAATAAACAACTCTGCTCATCAGAAATTGAATCATGGATGCTTAATAAAGAGATTTTTAATCATTATTATTTTTTAATAGTGGATGTAACTCAATTTGAATCATTAGTCCGAACGTTCTTCAGACATTGACTTTCCTTGTATCTGTATTAGTTTGCTGGGCTGCTAAGCATTATATTGGTAGTGTTTAAAGTGATTTTTACATGCACTGTTGATGGGGGAATGGATAGGAACCCATGGGAATCACAGCTCTCTCATTACCTGCTACCAAGCTTTTTACTTGTACCAGCTAGCTTCATAATGCATTTCACAGTAGCTTCAAGATAGCCTAATTGTCTGGCCATACTAATCTAGCAGAGCTTTGTCTGTACTGATTAGCTGCATTCTTTATTTTAAATTGTTATACCATCTTCAAAGATTTTAGTTCACAGCTTCATCCAGTGTATGCTAATTCTTCCATTCTCTAAAACGTCTTTCTTAAATTTGAAATGAATTACTTGTCTTTATAAGACACCTACTTACAGAAGTATTTTATTTTTTCATAGAAAGGAGTGCTGCTGTTTTTCTGCTTTGGAGGCATCATTTGGAACTAGATAACATTTTGTTTTATTGTCAATAATATATGAAAGAAAGAACTGCACACCTTCATCAGAGTCTGAAGGAGTTTAAGTTAGGATTTGAAAACTGCCAAAAATGACAGCAAGACAATGAAAAAAAAGTGGTTTTCTTTAAAAAATAGGAGAAATAAGTGGCTTTCTGAGAAACAGAAATGACATTGCAAAGTAGGAGATTTTATTTCATTTCTGAACTTATCGCAAACTGATGAGATTTGTTTTCTTCCTACAGATTGAAAAGTAAATATAAAAGATTGTTTGTCTACCTAAAGATGTCACTAAACTATGCTTTCAAATTCTGTAAGATAACAATCTTTGCAATTATGTTTTGTTATTTCTGTTTAACAATTTCTTCCCTCCAGTCAGGTATACAAAATGATCTTTACATCAATGACGATTGAATAGGACATTGCATGCCTTGTAAATATTTTATAAATGAAAAAATGAATGTTTTGAAATCTGAATACATAAAGTACAAACTGCAGTACTTTCTTAGCTTTCTGTTCTGATTATATTTCTGATTTCGCAAATTTTATATTTCTGTTAAATATTTCACTCCTGAATGATCAGAGTACTATAGAAGATTTATTTGATATTGTTATAGATAGTCAGAAGGATTTTTTTAAATTATGACTTTACAGGTCTTCTTTCTCATCAGTACTATCCTGAATTCTTTTCAGTCATTGCTGCTCAGGCACACAGTGCCACTTAGCTTCTATGATTGCTTGTATCTACTAATACTGAAAGACCTATGTTTTTCTTTTGGCAAATGATTCTTGATACAAGGGTAACTATCCTGTATCCTGTTTAATTTTTCAAGTTTAATAGTTTCTATTTTAATATATGCTTGCTTTTCTTTTTGTATATGTGTGTATAAATATATATATATATTTATATGCATAATTTCAGAGGATTTTTCTCTTACACTTCTTTGTAAGTTTCTTACTGTATTATCTTTTCAGCTTTCTAAGAAAATATCTACTTCCACATAAAAGTAACACTAAACTACTAAACTTCATGAACACTTGTTTTCTTCTGAACAAAAAGCCACAAAGCAACAAACAGCAGCTCCCAGCAAGAGGCACCAAAAGCTCTTAAGAGTTGGAAATTATTACAGTTCTGATTTTGCAACAGATTTTGAACTCACTTCACAAAAAAAAAATCCCCCAAATTTTTCAATATATAGAATTTCTAAATATGTATATAATATGTATATAATATATAATAAATATATCAATATATATTTACATATAATTGCTTTTATGATATAAAATTATTATTAATATATATAATTTCAAACTAAACACATAAGTTTTGTTTGCTTTTGCCAAGAATATGGTAGCCCAGTAATCTTTGCTAACATTAACATACACTAAAATTTACATAATGAAGGTATAGAATAGGACATTAGAAATCAATCTTTCGTTTCAGTTAGAGTCAAAGCTTTTGTGTAGTAATTGACAGAGTAAAATATATTCAGAGGTTTCTAAAGCATCATTTATCTCCATTAAAGAAAAATCTCGAAGGTTTTCACTTTGTGGAGCCGAACAATGAACTGGTGATGAAGTTATATCTGATGATCTCTTGGCAAGTCACTAAAGTCATTATCCTCCCACCTGCATCAGGATTAGCTATTTGTAAGGATTGATTGGTTGGGCAGACTGACTACTTGAAGAACCATGATCATAAGTAAAATTGCAACTTCCTTTGATTTTCACAAAAAAAAAAAATTGTTAAGAAAAATTAAGGCCGCAGATAATTTGCAAATTTCTGGTCATATAGAGTTGATTCTATAGTTAAAAATATGTTGAACGTTTAATTTCAGCACAAATTAAAGTTCTTAGGTTTGACTCTAAAACCTAATTAACTTTTGAATTTGCAAACATTGCTCATTCTAGAAGTACTGAATTTTCAGAGACTCCTTGTGATTCTTTCAAGACTTTCTAACCTTGGAAGGGATTTATCTAAGAAAATGTAAATATCTGATATGAGTGTTAATATACAGTTACAAGTCTTAATTAATCTCATCCAGGAGTTGGCCTCTGAAATTAGGCAGATTAATCATTCTGTAGGAGTGTCTGGCTATGACTATGGGAACAATTTCAGATGTGCATATCTGTGGGCTGAATGCAATTGTTCATACAAAAGCACCTAATCAGCGCATCCCTCCTGAGAAAAGATTTCTGTAGAATCTATGCCAAATCTATTACTCCTGTGTGGCTGTCCCAGAGTATTAAAAATTATCTGGAATGGCTCTGTGCCATGAGCATTTCATTGCTGTTCCATATGAAAATTCCCAATTTAGATTCCCAATCATGAGCTGGGTCTCAGCCTCCTAGTTACTGATTTTACCAGTACGAAGAATGAATTTTAGAGATCAAATAGAAATGTCTACTTCTGATTCAAGGTGAACCAAAAAGTTTAGCTAAAATTTCTCACATAAAGGTACCTACACATGGAGAACATTTTTTTTATAACTTTTAGGCTGAATTACATCCTCTGAACTGGATAAAATTCCTAAACATTAATAATTAGCGCCTTTTTTGGTTCCAGCTGGCATCTTAGAAGAATATAAGTCTCTTGCAGGTTCTGTGTCTTCTTTTTTGGACCCGTACCTAATGTCAGATACATATTGCATGTCAGATGAGACTGGATAGATAGGATTAGTCACCTGGATATGAATGACCTGGGTATTATGATGTTCAGATACTAAACATCTGGGCTTTAATGGGAAGAGGGGATCATTTTATTAAAGTGTCAAGAATCACACATGATTCTTGATCCCATAACACATATCTAGGAAGATTTAGTGCTTCCCAATTATCAATTATATGTTCTATAAAGATATTAATAGGGAAATTCTGTTACTCCAAATATGTGAACAATGTCAGGTTATTCAGTATCCAGAAATATCTCTCTATTCTCTGAAGTTTCCAAGTATTCTGAACTAGGCTTGTTATGGAGTAACAGGAAAAAAAATAAATTTTTTATCTGTGAAAGAACTTGTTAAAGAATTTGGAATTGGGGTTTAGACCTGCCTTTAAGTAAAGGAATCAGAGTGCACAGGCTCAGCTCAGACAAATTGTAAATTATACAAATAAAACACTTATGTATAATGGTCCTGTTTTGTATCCTTTCTGTTGAAGGTGAAACACTGTACATGGGGAAATAAAAATATTTTTCTGTAATTCATTGATGAACCACTTTGCTGACAGGGAAGCAGGAATATCCTGGATCTTGATTGATAGTAATGCTACTGTTCATGTACTTCAATACTGTGGTATTATTTCCCCCCTCAGTCTTTTTCCTAGTTCTGAGGTAATGGAAGAGCCAGTTAGGAGGCATTCCTACAATACCTTCTTATATTTGGTTTAGAGAGGTATCAATTCAGTATTTAACAGAAAAGTCATTTGAAGTTCTTCCAGGACCAAACATTTTGGGGTCAGAGAATGAATTTCATGACCATTGACTACCAGAACTATATAATGCTCTATACTCAGCTGAATTTAAATGCTTACAGAATATTAATGAGAAATGTTGATTCCCTTTAATTAATTGGATTTGAAGCAGCCCTGTATTTTTTTTTACTACCAATTTTATTACCAATGATGATTCTGTGTTTACTCATGTATTCAAATATTCCACTGATTTTTCTGATGTGATATCCCTGATAGAGCAAAATTTATGAAACTAAGATACAGTGCTCAATGAAATATCCATGTTCTTCTGTTTACACTTATAAATCAAATTTTATCTCCAGTTAAAAGAAATTTTAACTGGGTATTTCATTGTAAACAGAAGAACATGGATATTGCAATTTAAACTGCTTTTAATTTAAATTGTTGCCTATCAGATTAGATTGGGAATATATAGCATTAATTAGCACTTGTTATATATTTTCTGATAAATAGAGCTAAAATTCTTGGACACATTCATCACTGACTTATTGCGAATTCAAGAATTTATGCCAACATGTTTGAATGTTATAATTAAAAATGTTGCCTGTGTTTTGGCTCTTTCTTCAGAGAAGTTTCTGAAAAGCTGTATTTCAGTTTTTCATATAATAATCTCCAAAATTCTTTCTTGATATGCTGTTTGGGTTAGAGAGATTTTTCCCAATAATTTTTCTTGATTAGCACTCTGTTTGCTTATTTCCTCATAATTTCCTATTTTGTAGTCATATTATACAACAAATTTTCATGATATATGTTGAAGAAAATAATTTGCATTTACATTGTAAGTGCATCTATAACCAGTTTCAGATATCAACTGCATTGACAAAAATAAGAGATAGGTTACTATGAGAGAAAAGCCTGCAACAATATTTGCTCCTTCCTTTAATCTTTTTTAAAGATAGGCAGAAAATAGTTCATACTAGTGTAGAACTCAGACTTTTATTTGATTATTTTCAGCATTAATTTGATAATTTCATGGCTTGAATTTATTTATCTACTGATTCAGTCTTTAATATGAACTAATTTGACTTCAATACTATTGTATCTTCAATTAACTCAATACAGTAATAGTAAAGAACAACACCCAGATGTTTCCTCTAGTGTGTTTTGCTATCAAATCCTTTTTAATAAAATCCATAAACAAACCTGTACTCTGAGTTCTAGTGAAAGCTCAGAGGTAAATAAGACATCCTAAACCTATTTTATTAGACTTACTGATTTGTATCTCAGTATTAGATATACAAGAAGATTTCATATTGCAGTGATCACGCAACACTGTATACTTGGGGATCCTGTGAGGACTGCTAGGAAGAGGCAGGATCCAGCTGGCCAAGAGGAAACAAAGCAGTTTTGCCAGCAGGCCCACTCACACAGGTAGGACAGCTTTCATGTAGGAAGGATACATGCAGGACGTGACAATCCATACAGCAGGGAGGACAGCTTTCATGTAGGAAGGATACATGCAGGACGTGACAATCCATACAGCAGGGAGGAAGTGGTGGATGGTATTGGCAAACAAAGGGTCACAGGGTAATGTGGAGAAGAGTAACTTTGTGTTGAACAAAATAATGGTGAAAGGAGCCAGCTGAGTGTATCTGCGTAAATAAGGTAATGATGAGAGGGCAGCATGGTGGCAGAGGCTCTCACACATTTTCTGGCCACTCATCACCACTGCATTCCTCTCTGAAATGCCTGTGTCCTTCTCAGGATTTGGCTGGTCAGAATGAATTCGAGATACATTAGAAAGTCTCTTTTCTTAGCCTGGTCCTCAAAGGAGGAGTCAGAGCTCTCCAGTTCTCTGTTTTAAGGTTGTTTATTGTATCTTATCTATAAAATTTTTTCTTTTGTCCAGCTGAGGTCTGATCAACAAGACACTCAGAGGCACTCTCCCTGCCTCAGAGGGGGTGTTATCTTTTTATACTAAAAACTATGTACAATATTTACAATTGCTTTCCAATACTTATCACTTATGTTAGACAGTGAGCTTCTACTCTAAACCAATCTTAAAGTGCCAACATCACAGCAGAAGATGGAGGCCAAGAAGAAGAAGGAGAAAGGCTGGGCACACTCAGATTCTTCTATTTTGCCTCCTGAGCCCCTATTCTAAAAACCTCATAAAATATATTTTTCACCTTGTGATAAATTCATTATCATTCTACTTAAAATTTCGTGGCTTGTAATTCTTCATATAAGGTTGGTAGTTGTTTTTTCTAAGGGCAAAATCAAAGGCACAGGAGTCTTGGGCTCTGTGCCAAGGTCTCTGAGACCCCCCTGAGCAGGGTCTCAATCCTCCAGGGCAGCCAGAGGAATTTCCTGGGTTCTGACATGTCCTCATGCACAACATATAGAGAGCATGGAAATAGGAACTAGATTTCTGGGAGTAGTTGCAGTGCTATGACCTCACTGGGATTACAGGGATGGACATAAAATCTTGACAAAGGACAGGCAGAAAGGCATCAGAGAAACAAGACCTTTATTTGACAAAACAGTGCAAATGCATGAAACTTTACCAAGATATGGAATGATAAACCAGGCAAAACTTTAAAGTTCAACATTAATACACAGACTAATGTGGAATCCATTGTGATGGGACTCTGCTAAAGACCACCTGTGTGGAGAGTATAGTTCAGGCATGGCTTGAAGAAAAAGGCCATGAAGCCATGCAATTGAGAGAAAAGTAACAGGTAGTTGTGAAGCAGTTCCAAAGCAGTTCCCAGCCTGACTTCTATAAACAATTAGACTCTCTCAGGCATCACTGTATAAACAATAAGGTTCTCAGACAGTCTTCCCATAACAAGCGAAACACCCTCTCTGGGAAAAGATGGCACCCTGGGAACAGTTATGGAAGTTTTGGGAACCTTTCATATCACAGTGGGAACACTGGTTTTATTTTGTGTAAACAATCAACAGTATTGTAAAACAAAAGGAGTGGTTAGAGTTTTCTCTGTTAGTGTATCATAAACCTGAATTTTGGAATATGCATGAAGTTCATTAACACTATTATTTAAACTGGCTGATCGATCAATAAACTTGAGTTTGATGCATCAAAAGATGGTCGTTCTCCCCTCACTTCAACACACCTGCTCGGGAAAAGGTTGATAACTTATTCTAATAACTGGAAGAAGTCTCATTTTCACAGCACTTGATCCTATCCAGCATTATAGTTTTGGAAACAGTCACATTCTGTGCATATACACTGAGAGCCTGTATTCCTTTCTAGTAGGGCCAGCAACAAGTTGGTCTCCTATATATTTGTCTTTCAGCTGTAGGAGAAAAGATACAGAATAGCCCGGACACATCACTACTATTTTAGCCATTTCACCAGTATGATTATCAAGACTTCCTTTCCTGAAACACACCATTGTGTGCACTTTATTGTGCTTATATATTCTCTTCCTTCCCCTTGTTGTTAAAAATAACACTGTCCACTATTTCCTCTTCCTTTTTTCAGGTTTCTTCAAACTCTTTCATTATTTTCTATTCACCATTGGGATAAGAACGGAAGGTTTCATGTCTTTCTTGAATGATGTCCAGATTCTTTGCTAAAATTTTAGGGCTTTTTGCCTTTGTATTGAGTTCCTATCATCCCTCTTTTAGTTACAGTTCATCTTTTTGTTTGTCTATTCTGTTTCAATAACATTTGAATCTTTTTACATGTGCTCTACAAGATTATGAACAAGACAGTTCACTATACACAGGCTTTAATTTTGTCAAGATTTATTGTAAAGGTTTTCTTTGGTTTTTTGTTTGTTTTTAACAACAGTGATAGACTGTGAAAGTCAGCTTGTCTTAATTGATGAGAGACTTCCTAGCTGAATTATAGGTTGTTGGTGTGAAAGTGTGAAATGCATACTTGTAAAGGCCACAGTGACCTTTTGTCTTTCATTCAGTAAGGAATCAAAATACAACATTTTAGTAAGCTGAGCTCAGTTGCTATGGCACATACTTATGAGCAAGAAAATCTATTTCATAGCATTTCATAAGGCAACGTTTAAACACAGCTAGCCAAATTTCTGCATGTTCTTTCTGCTGTGATTGAACAATGGCAATTTGTTCCTGGCTGTCTCTCCCTACAGGAAGACAATCATTTTTCTGTGTTGGCCTTTTTTGTTCTAGAGTCTAATATTTACTTTAATTTATGGAACAAGTAGTAGCAGTTTATTTGGCTTTGTAAGGAATAAATTGTTCCTGAGAATAAATTAATAATGATGTGGCAAACAGTTATTTTTTAAATTATATTACCGTAAAAAATATTTGGAAAATGCAGTGTATAACCTAACTGTTTATTTTGGAAAACACAGTTTTAAGGTGAACATTTATTTCAATCCATTTTGTGTCCCCTCCCAATTTCTTGTTCATCCCCTACCTACTCAGTAGAGGAGGCAGAATGGGAAAACTGCAGATGCTATTCAGCAATAACAAAAACACTATTGTTGTTATTGACCCTGCTTGATTAACACATCCAAAACACTGTGCCGTACAGGCTGCAATGAAGAAAATTGCCTCCATCTCAACCATGCCTTGTACATCAGCTCACTTTAAAATAGGTGTGAAGGCTGACACTTGGCTGTAAAAGCATAAGCGTGAAGTGAAACCTAAAATATCTGAGCTCATCATGAGTGACCTTCTATGTGCTGTTCAGAATATTGAGTGCATCTCTGAGGCTCTCAGCTAGTTCTGTGGAGATAACTTTGATATCCTGCACTGTCTGAAATTTCACCAGATGCATGTTAGATAATTTAATCCCACTGTAGATGCACATTTATTAGGTTGACCATGAGGTGCTTTTAGAAGACTCCAGAAACACATTAGGAAGGTGAATCACACACCTCACTTCTTAGGCAACCCTCCACAACCTCTCTTTATTGATCGACTGTAAGTGCTCTGCAGACCTAGTTACATGTAGGGGAGAGTTTTTGGTTATGAGAAGAATAAAGAATATAGCTGTGTTAATGAAGTGACCTTCAGTGTAACTAGAAATTTAATATTAGTAACTTAATCATGATGGCTTTTTTAAAATTATTTCCTTTTAAAAATGTGGTCTCCTTCAGAAAATCAATGCATGTCTTTTATTAAATCCAGGAGGGATTTCAGAGGTTTTTATGCTGTCTTATAATTGGTTTCCTTACAGAAATGATTCATCTTGCCTCCAAATGTTTATTTTGTTTGGGAAGAAGAATGCTAAACATTCTTATGTATGTGGCTCAAATGAAACTGTGTCATATGGTCAGTTGCTGTGTATGTAAAGTTCAGACAATATAATTTTAATTCTATTGTCTATTATTGTTATTACTCTGTGTCAGACTGTTATGAATACAAGACAAAAAGAATTTGGTTCACTATAGCTAAATAACATGGAAATAAATCAACTGAACTTGTTTTGCTACAATTTCACAATTGATAAAAAAGTTTTTTTTAAGTCAATACTGAGAGCATTTTATTTCCGGTTAGGAATTACGTTTTTTTTTTCCTTAAGCACTGATTTATATACAATGAAAACACAAAGTGAAAACTGAAATGTTCATGTGGTGATCCTCAAGACCAGTTTGATTAAGAGTAATGGAGAAATGAATAAAAAATACAGGTATGAATCAGAGATTTTGAATTTCTTATACAATTAGGAATTTATATCAAGTTCCCTTGCTTTTAGTCCAACAAAACATAATAAAGACTACAGAAATAAGATCACAAGATATCTGAGTGAACAGAGTGTCTTAATGCAACATGAACTTCTTTGCTTTCCAGTTCATAGATGATGAACACTTTACAGATGGAGACATGAGCTGGTTCAGGCTAATCTTTGGATCCTGGACTTTGTGTACTAGATACATATGACTGAGAAATGAATCATTAGGCTACTCCAGGCTACTCTCAATACTACTCTAGCTGATAAAAATACAAGGATATGTACTCAGACACAAATGTCACCAGCTGTTTCATTCTAGCAGCCTCAGTAGAAATTAAGAAAATGATGGCAAATTAGGCAGAAAAGAAAAAAATGCATATATATAACAAAGAAGCAGTAGAAATTAGTGTAATTAATTTTGCTGGATAGGATATTTTCAAGTCTGATTTACATTTCTAGGAGCATTTCAGGACTTCAGAAGTAGCATTTTACAAGCTGTGACACTAAACAATGACTGCTTGCGAGAGTTATTTCCAAAGTCCAATTCTTCTCTCAAATGTGATAGGATTCTTCAGCAAGAACATCAGTGGAAGCAACAAGACTAGTCCATGACAAGGTTATTGCTGGCCCTTTTTCTCTTGTGTTTTTTCCCAATATCATCTCCTAGGTACATTCTCTTGGCTCTTATCAGGAGCTCTTGTTCTTTGGAGCAAGAAAAGGAGTTTGAATTGTGGTACCCACACAGACACTTGCTCATTCCCCTGCCCACAGTGGGATCAAGGAGATGATCAGAAGAGTAACAATGAGAAAACTCATGAGTTGAGATAAAGACAATTCAAGGAGTGAAAGAAAAGGGGGAGGGATGGGGTGGGGGGAGGAGGAAGAAAGAAATTATGCAAATGTAATTAATCACTGCCTCCCACAAGCAGACTGATACCTAACCAGTCTCTGAGCAACAGCTAACTTGGAAGACAAACACTTTCCACCCTGTTTTCTGCTAATGATGTTATATGGCATCGAATACCATTGTGGAAGGGTGCAGTGTGAGAAACTGATGGCATGAAAGCACTCTCCCACATACTAATAATATTAATTTAATTAGAATAACAAAACATTGATGTGCTATCATAACAACTTCAGTCACAAATCTAAACTATAATGTCATTCACATTGTTATGAGGAAAGTTAACTCCATCCAAGACAGACCCAGCACAATTTGAAATCCATATTCTTCTATTCTTGCAGAAATTTGAACCCAAACTTCCTTTCATCAGTCATTCTTGCCATTTTTCTGCTGGTTGGCTCAGAAAGATAATGCCTAATTTACCATTCTTTTAGTGATCAGTGGCCATGCAGATGTGAGTTGCAGGCCTAGATGGACAGCAAGCATAAGTGTGATTCTAGACCAAGGAAACACAAAACTGCTTTCTAGATTGTTACATTTTTTCTACTTAGCATATGTGCATAAATAGTCCTACCAAAAACTGTTTCCTAAAATGTTGTTTACTGGCTGATTAATTTAAGTGCAAAGTTAACATAGGAAGAAAATAAATTAATAAAGATTAGAATGCTTTTAGTCCAAATTAGGCTACTAATCAGCACGAAATGTGAAATTCATGAAGTTGGAGACAGTATAACTCACTTGGTTATGGAAATGGGAATTCTACTCTCTGATCTAAAGACTGCTTATTTGTTTTTTACTACACTATTTTAAAAATTAAAAAGTTATAAAGGGAAAGAACAAGATCCAGGACCTTCTGTGTTTTCAGGAGAATGCCAGAATCATTTGGCTATAGAGTCACTTTTTCTTTAATTGATGGCTCTTGATCCATTTATTTTGCAGAGTTTTTTTACACATAGCTGAGAAACCATCAGGAAGTTGAAATAGCTCTCCCCACACTAATATAATATTCATACAGAAATTAACAGAGCATCAGCCAGAGGGTAAACAGAATGACTGTACTAGAACTTCTCAAATGCATATTTTGAAGCAGGTGAATTGAACTTTTAGCTTCTTAATGATTGAACTATGAAATAAACTAAAAAATGCAGAAATTATTGGAAATAAGCTTTTTGAACACAGCTGACTTACAACAGTCTATATTCTGTAGATTATCACACCTGGCTTTTTACTGATCCCTATTTTCATGTACTCGGAAATTTGATCCCACAATTAGCAACTCTTCTAACTGAAGAGTATGTTTGTAGCTATCATCTATACTGGAGTTACAGAGACTAAGATATTTGCATTAAATCTTTTCTTTTGAGGTTGGAATACAAAATTTATTTGTTCGATAATTGTAAATTTATTCTTTTATCTAAAGCTGGATTTCTGATGTTCTTTGATATTTCAGTGGTTATTCTCCCGAACTTCCTGTCAATCTGCAAGTTTGTACATCTTCCACGTCATCATTTTTTAGCCTATTGAAGTCATATCAAATATACTAAATATTTTCCTACATCCTTATGATGTACTTAAGGCAAAAAAAAAAAAAAGAAGAAGAGAACAAGATAGGAAGCTATGCCACATTCCATTGTAAATTATGTGACAAAATTATTTCTTGTATGCTGACTGTTATTATTTTCACACCTGCAGAGTTTAGTTAGCCAAACTCCAGTATGACACTGCCATGATGTATTGTTATTTGCATCTAAGTGTTTCTGTTTGCCAGAAATCATGTAGGAGGTCCTTAAACTGCAGTATGTGAAGTGAGATGGGGTGCCTGTGCACCCTGCACTTATGGGGAGTTCCAGTTACCATCAAAAGAGGAGAATAGCTACTTACGTGTTTGATTTCATTAGGAACACTAAAAGTTAAATTAGCTTAATGCTGTACTAAAGGCTCTATTTTATTACTATAGCTGTAGAAGTATATCACATTTTAATACTTAAAAGGCATTCAACATGATTGCAGAAATAAACAACAAATTACTCTCAGTCTTTACATGACTATTCATGGCAGTGAAAACCAACCAGTCAGGGATGTACAAAATTTCACACTAGCTCATTACAACTAATATGAAAATTCCTGGGGTTTGAGGGTGGTTTTGTGTTTGCAATTTAAGTGAAAACCAAGAAAATTTATTGTATAGAAAACATTAGAAACTTTCATCTGAGATACCAAACAGGTTTTGAAGCATTTGTGTGTGCCACTAAAACATACCACAATCCAATACAGCAAAGTCTCCATATCTTCTCTACAAGCTTAATAGATAGAAATTTCCCATCTGTATCATTCCATGTTTGCCCATTTAATGAAACATTTTCTTAAATCACACATATGCTCCCTTTCCCCATAAATACTTACAGATTTTACTGGGGAACATAATTTCTAGGAATGTCTT
The DNA here is from genome assembly GCF_027579445.1 of Ammospiza nelsoni. NCBI lineage: Eukaryota > Metazoa > Chordata > Aves > Passeriformes > Passerellidae > Ammospiza > Ammospiza nelsoni. The sequence continues at coordinate 75,229,276 of NC_080634.1, read as the reverse complement.
CCACAGCTGGGAAAGACTGAACTTTGAGTTCTTTTCAGACAATCAAAGAAGGTTTTTTTTTTTTTTTTTATGTTGTGAAAGATTTTTAATTTTTCAGATTTTTCATCTTGATTTTTTAATTTTTCAGATTGTTCAGCTTGATTGTTCACTGACCCAGAAGTATGAAACAACAAGGTCTTCCTTGGACATCAACCTCTTAGTGGTTACTCCGGAAGAAACCTTAAGCAGTTAAGATGTTTACTTATCCCTCCTTTGTTCACTCCATCCAAAAATTGTTATAAGCCCTTAGGATATGAATTTTTTTTTCCCTATATATAGTCTACCTCCAAAATATTAGGGCTTCAAGACTAAACTGACCAAAACTTAGATGTTTAAATGCAAGAATGTTTTTAATATTCTACTGCCATATGTAATGCCTTAGAATATCCAAGACATAAACATAGGTCTAGACATCTAAAGATGGCACAGGGGAGAAAGAATAGTCAAGGCACTTAGCAGCAGGAGTGACAAGTGAAGGCTAAGCAGAACATTCGGATTTATTTACAATAGCATTAAATACCTACTCGTATATTACTGAATCTAGCATCCACACTTGAGAAAGCTATTCTAGAATAGTGTCCTTTACCCACCCATTGATGTCCAATGTGGATTCATAGGACAACTGAAGTAATCCTGGACCTCTATTAGATATGAGAAATTTAATAGGCTCTTCCAAACTTTACAAACTTAATCTAACGTTTTTTTATATTTCTTCTCTTGTTTCCCTCAGTAGTTTCCACATACCATGATGAAATGAGCAGATCACTGATATGATTGTAAAATTCTAAGCAGCTCTTTATGGGAAATAAATAAAAATAAGACACTGAGGTTTTGTTCATCCTTTATTAACTTGGAGGCAAGATGGCATTTCAGTGATGCAAGGTACCATTGGCCATTAAGTCTATGCTAAGGGTAGACCTTGCTGCATGCAGGTGGCTGAGTAAACTGAACTGTAACACACCATCTTATAAAGCTCAGCCTCAAACATAGCTGGTTTGTTTTCTCTCTTTTTAAGGAAAGTTTTGCAGTACATGATGACAAAACATGTTACATGTTACACTTACAAACCTTGTAAGTTTTTACGTACACAAGTGTTATCAAAAAGGCAATGTGAGATGGAATAAGTCTTAATACTTCCTTGATGCTGCAGATGATATTGTCTCTTTCTAAACAGTTGTCCTTGGCAGGCAAGTGCCTCACTCTACATATGTTATACAGCTGATGCTATTCTGATTAAATATGTTTCTAGAGTTAATTTATCAGCCAGAAGTTGAATACAGGATACATTAAATTATTGTGGAAAGAGTGAAAGATTTCTAATTTTTGAATATATTGAAAATGGAAATAGTAGTGATGATTAGCTCTGTCCAAATAAAAAGCTGAGAAATGGGGATACACTCAACTGGACATAGATGAACTGAATTCTTTTGGTTCACTTCGTGTATGGATACATGCTGTGTTTTTGCACTACTCTTTAGATGATTTCATTTTCTCATTTCAAAGCTTATTATTTGTGGGGTGCTTGAAATTGTAAAATAAAATTGTCAGTATATTTCTGTATACTGTTCTCCTCTTCCCAGTAAATACCTGTACTCTTGCCAGAAGGTTTTGTGTTTCAGGCTCTTTGGGGTTTCTTTTCTTTATTATGTATTATTAGAAAACACTACATATGTGAAATACTTTATTCAAAGCCAAAACTGCATAAAACAATTAAACAAGACTGTTAAATATATGTGATATTTGTCAGACTCGAAAACATCTCAATGTTTCATTATCAAACACTTTTTTGATTAAATTTTTACAGTCATGACAACTACAAAAAAGCAGTTAAAAATTAATAAGTATGAAATGTAAATATTTATTTGAATTTACTAATTTTTATGTAGAAAATAGCTGTTGACTACTGAAATGTCCAGTATTCAGTTAAGAAATTGTCATTTTGTCATACATTTAAAATAGTTACTACAGGTGTCTGTTTCATCTACAGACATAAGACCTAGTATAACAGTATATACAAAATAAGAATACAATATTTAATAAACACCCCATATAATAAACAATATCATAATAATTTGCACTGAGTTTCTAAGAAATTTAGTAAATCTTTTCCCCACATATCAGGAACTAATTCTAATGAATACTGTAGAGCAAATTGCAAGTAAGAGTTGAACTAGCAATCAAATAAATATTAAAGATATGCAAAAATATTATGCAACTTATTTCTCTTTTTCTGAAAATATTTAGACAACTTATTATACTGATGAGACTTCTACTTTTTAAATATTTTAAATGCTTCCTTAAATAAATAAGGAAATATAAACTTCCAGAAAAAGTCTCCTTAATTCTGAAATCTATAGAGGTTTTTCACTTTCATGAAATTTAAAGCCACAGTGTCACTTGTTATGATGCCTCCATTTAGCAATTAATAAGCAAGGACATTTGAACTAACAAAGGTAAACCAGTCCCTAGTGATCTGACAAAGTATTGAAAATAATATGCAACTGGCTGTTCACTCATAAAATTCTTGTGTTCTGCTTTGAAAAACCTGCCCAGATGCATCAAATGGGACATTCTTGACGTTCATGAATGTCTTAGTTCTTTTCCCTTTGCTATGACCATCTCCTTCCCACTTTGCAAGCACTAAAACAGATGATATTGCTTTCTATAGCAATAAGTATTTCTGGAAAATCCTTGCCCTTTCAAAATATTCATTATCTCTTTCTTCACACAACTATAAAAATTAAGTGTTAGTGAATTCAAAAATGCTTTGGACATTATTTTGTCTTTTTAAGCCCACTGAACTGTCATGATGTTTCTTGACAGATGCTGCTATTATTAAATGCAGGCAAAAATAAATTTAGCCCAAAATTCTTGGGAAGATTGGCAGAAGGGCTACAGGTGTCTATCAGAAAGCTTTCTGCCAAGAAGAAAGGGTTTTGTTTGATGATGACTGGAAAGATCACTTCAGAGAAGTGTTAACCTCTATTTCTCTCTGCACAACTACAGTTAGTGTATCCCGGAATTTTGCATCGTTATCTCTCAAGTGTAGTGGCCTTATGAGATGCACCTGCTACAGTATCTGCAAGGCTCAGGAGCAAGCAAACAAAATAAATGCTTCAGGGGAATATCAGTGTAAAGCTGTTGAAATCAAGCAGGATAAAAGTGCTGTGGATTAAATGTACCCTGTGTACCCCAGGGAATTATGGTACATTGCACCTGGATCATAATATAGAAGCACTCACAGAGAGAAATTTTTAGCATCACTTTAAAATACTAAATAAAAGCACTTACTGATCATTCGGTGGAAATGTAGGTAGTATTACTCAGGAGCATTTAAGAGTTCTTGTTGAACCTTGCTGAAGTTAAGGCTGGTAATATTTTGCTTGCAATTTCTGAAACATAATAATGTACTTGTAAATACCACTGGAATAGATATGACATGTCCACAAGTTTTATTCCTGATTCAAAGATGTCTGAATCACTAATATGAAATTATTTGTTCCTTTCTGTGAGGTCTCATATGGTGTTACAGCAGCTTGAAAAACTCTTCACTTTGTGACAAGTTATTGTCTTCACTTTTACCAGGAAGATATGTCAGGTCCAAGAATTTAAGTAACAGACCTTCCAAACATGAGAATAGTTTCTCTAAAGAATGAGATATGAGATAATTTTCCATAAAACTTATGAGATCCCCAGCCCATATGCAATTTTTGTCTGCATCGGTGCCAGCAGGGCTTCTTTCATCCTCTAATCTCTGAATTGCAAAGCATGGACTCCGTCTGTAGAAGCAGAAGTCAATACAAAACACTACATGATCAAGATAGCATTGTTGATTCTCTCAGACTGGGAAAGCTTTAATACCACCTGTCTATGCTCTTCACATGGACTCAGCAACTCCAACTGTCTGTGAATGCCAAGCATTTCTTCAAAGTATCAAATGATGTAGATAGAAGACAATGGTGTAGCTCTCTGGGAAGGAAAATATTGAAAGTGTCTGAGATGTTGCATAAAAGATGGGTAACAACTATCTTAGACTCTGAGGGCAAGTGGCATGAACTTGTGTCTGTAAACACGATTTCTCTTACCCAAAATGGGATAAAACTTTCTAAGGCAGGTTGATGGTGTCCATACTATGTAAATTTTTGGTTCTGGATAAATTTTGGCCTCCATGAGTGCTCCTACACTCCTCAAACATAACTCCTGTCTTCAAATCACCTTCATTTTAAGGAAGCATACTTTAAGAAAGCACACTTGTGGGGAGTTTTCGTGGTTTCACAGAGTTGGTAGGAGCCATGTTAGGATACCTTCACTGGTAATGACTAACTACTGAGAAGTATTATTTCTCATTTAAATTTTTTTTTTTTTGGTGTGTGTTTCTGGTTTTTTTTTGGGGGGGGGAGGGGCTTGGGCTTTTTTTTCCTTTCTTGGGGGGGCTTTGGTTTTATTTGTTTTTTTTTTTTTCTTTTTAGCTTTTTTGGCTACTAGAATAGAGCATAAAGTAAGTCATAAAGACTATGGGAAAATGTCACATGCCAATATGCATGTGTGGATTCAGGACATGAAGGATGTTGAAGGGAGGCAATGCCAGTCACAAAATTTCCAAAACTGTTCAATGTGAAGCCAGTCAAATGCAGTACAGACTTATTCCTTTCATTATTTTTCAAAACAGACCATAAGGTAAACTTTCCCTCCAATTTATATTCTAAGGTTCTTATTTTAAGGCACACTGAAACCATATGTAAAGAATGTGCGCTCATACCAGGCCAAGAGCCTGATCCTTCGGCCCAGATGTGGTCAGCACCACAGACTGAGAGGAAGTAAGAAACTCATTCCAGCTCCCCCCAGTCTGATCACTGGCTGCTGGTCTGGCTCCCAGACACAGTAGTTCTGTCTCAAGTACAATCCTTTGTACTGTGTTGAAAGTCTTGGGGGTTTTTTCCCTGATATCAAAATACTGATTACTGTTTTCACAGTTTCTTTCTATTATGATTATGAAATAACTATTTGTTTTTTCTCTCAGAAGAGCCCAGGTGGTCAAAAAATTGAAGATGAGTGAGGAATGCTCAGTAAGGGCAAAGAAATGCAAACCTAGACTGGGATGTACTGGAAGAAGCACTGTCAGGAGTTTGAGCAGGGTGAACCTTCTGCTCTACTCAGCGCTGCTGAGGCCAGATCTGGAGTACATTGTGCAGTCTGGACTCCCCTGTATAGGCCAGACATGGGCATACTGGAGTGACACCAGTGAACAACTATGTAGATGTTGGGGGATGGAAACATCTGTTATATGTAATTCCATATTACATGTATAACTGAAATTTGCAATGACAGAACTTTCATGCAGTGAGACAACTTCAACCTAAACCACTTGTAAGGTACTTTCATCAGTAACAGTCACATACCATCTAGCAATAGGTGTCTTCTACAATTATTACTGTAACTTTTAATATCGTACGCAACAAGAGTCAGTAAGCATAAAGCCATCATTCAGGAATCTGCTTAATATTTTAGTCAGTGGAACAACACAAAACATTTATTTTCAAGTCCTTCCTCTTCACTGAGTGCCTCTGTTGTCTATAAACTAATCTCTTCTCAAAATGAAATAGAATTATTTGTTTATTTAAAAGCTGAAAGTAATTCTTTATACAGATAAGTATTGGGTATAAGATTTATATTTTTGAGATATAAATATCCATTTGATTTATTTTAGGTTCAGTGTTTTTCATTCATTAATTCCCACTTGAAGCAATCAATTGGGTTCACCACAAATAGCAAGTAGTCAACAAGGAGACAAAAAGTAGCTGATTTGTGAACAGAAATTAATACTAAAATAGTGACATAATCAATCTGAAATACACAGTTTATTTAGTTACATCTGTTCCATTTAGTTCAGAGTTACCAACCTTTTGAAGCAAAAATTATTAATTTTTCATCTATCTACATTTGTTGTTATGGAATAAAATGAGAAAATACAAGAAATTACCTACATTTCATTATTTTAACTTAAACTACTTTTAAGGACCTAATTAACTTAGTTTTTGGTTTTATTTGAAGAAGTTTTAAAGACTAATGTTCATATAAACAAACCGGAAGTATTTTGCATTACAGATTGTCATTTCATGTGGACTAAAATTTACTTAGCTCTCAAAGTAAAAAGGGGCTAATGTATAAAAGTTCTGTGATTAATAAATCATCCCTGACTATTATACTGAGCACTTGGTTAATTTTCTCTATTCAATTAAAATATCTATAATCCAGAATCACAATATTTAAAATAGGAAATATCTTCTTATTCTAGTTTACCTAGTAATATCTAGTTTATTCACCTAGGTGGATAATTAAGTCACACAAATTCTCTTTGCATGCAAATTGCAATATTTCTGTATTGCATCAATAAATAAGTGAAGGGTAGTAGTGTTCAGTAATTCTTAAAATGATAGAAAGTGAATGACAAGACATAATCCCCTGCTGTTCTGAATGTAGCATATAAAAAGTAATTCTTCCCACAGACTTGTCTGGATTTCTTCAGTACTCTACATAAGAGTTTCAATGACTAAGCTTCATGTTAAAAATGGAAAATGGTTACCTCTGGAGTACAGACATAAGAGCTTTTTCATCAAATAATCTAAGTATTTTGAATATGATTGTGGAGGGACAGGATCACCTTATAAAATACAGCTTGGAAATGACATAACCTATGAATAAGAGTGGTTTCTCTGAACAGGCAATTTAAAACTGTCCAAAACCAGAAATAAAATTTAAAACCAATCTTCATTCTCAACATGAGTATCAGACTGAGAAAAAATTTCATGTGAATTTTTTTTTAAAAGATATCCAGACATAGCTAAACTACCAGAGAAAAAAATGACACGATCAAGAGTCTAAGAATGCTGTAGTAGGTTGCAAAGTAGTCCTCAGATATTGAAAAGCTTTTTTTTTTCCAGTGGGAATGTGTTTGGTTAGAAATACAGTCTGTCACTTACACCCACAGTGAATCTAACTTCAGGAAGTATGTGCAGGCTTTAACAGCAATGAAAAAAATCTAATTCGAAGAAATTGGTTTTCAAACCTTGTTGACATAAACAGAAACCTTAAAATTGCATATTGGATAGGGATAAGAAGAAATTAAATTCCTTTCTGCAGATGCAAAAGTTGCTTCTCAAAAAAATTCACAAAACTAAATTTCATTTTATGCAAAGTCTTCTAATCTGCTAAGTAGAATCGTGACAACAATTTTCTGTCCAAGTAGGTTTTGTTTCTTTCTCATTCAATATTAACTGTGTGTGGTAATTAGAATATTGCAAATAAGGAGTAAAATACTGTTTAAAAATCGGTTGTCTTTCATCAGGAGTAGTAAAATAGTGTGGATAGTCCTAGGGTCACTTGAGGGAAGCTGTGCATCCCCAGGCTGAGTACAGAGGGATGTGAAGTGTGTCCCTGTGTGCCTCGCCACAGCTGCTCCCAGCACCCTCCAGCTCACCCTTCCAGCAACCTCCTGTCCCACCAGGTGGGACACACCAACCTGCGACCCACTGTGCCCGCACGTGGCTTCGTTCTCACATCAGCAGAAAAAGCAAAATCGCAGCTTAGAAAAAATCAAGCTGTTCTGTGGCAGAACAAGGAGTTGGAAATGGATGATAACAAGGTGTTTTTTTTTTTTTTTCCCTGCAGAGATGAAGAGTTAGTGCCAGATTGCTTGTGGAGACTTCATATGGCTTCCATTTCAACAAGTTTACACTTCTACAGTGTTATCCTGATACTATCAATTATATCTAATAGCAAAACAGATGTTCTAGACATTTTGTGTGTAAGTTAAATCTGTGTTTATGTTAAAAAATAACAACTTCCCATTACAACTAAGCAATTTTTGGAATCCTTTTTAAATTAGTCAGAACATGTATACATTTTCTAGTAGTGAAAGAGAAAAAAAAGTTCTTGAATATTTGATGTTAACACCTGCTCACAGAGATGTGAGTAAGTCTGTGTTACTGGTGTAGTTCAGTCTTACACAGCTGTCTTTTGAAGTCAGAGCAGGGATAGTCCTTGCTTTCTGCAGTTCCCGTCTCTAGATTTAAATGTAGTGGGCTAATTAGCCATATGCTGGGTTTAAATTAATAAGTGACATGCTTTGGACAACACTTGCCAGACTTTATATTTTTATTAGCTCAGGCAGGATTTGGTTTGCAATTTTGAATAGATGAAAAAATATGACTGGCTTGTAGATGGGTGAGCAAAAGTGGGGATAAAGTATGGCAAGGTGAGCGGGATGGGCTGGGTTCTTCGTGGCATAGGGGACAGAGCTGTAGATACTGAATTTGGACTTGGAATTTCTGTGAGCATTTCGCAGTGACTGAAATCAAATTTATTCTTCAAATCTATGGCATTTTTAGATCTGCATGCAACTTGATGGAAAATAACACATGTAGTCTATCCAAAATATTGAGAGGGAATATTACCATGTAACATAAAAACTAACTTAAAAATCAGCAGTAATCAATGACCCACCTTCTGTTGGAGAATCTTTTAAACACAGTGTCACAAATTCTTGCCTTTATTGCTCCAGCCATCTGAACCCCTCCAAAAATTTGATTCCTTTTCCTATATTGAATTTTGAGGTATATAATAAAAACATAAAGATGGATCTAGTAAGAAGTGTTGTTAATATTTTGTAGAGAACTCTTATTTCATTTTTATTTTGCCTTCATGTGAAATGTTTTTAGTGTAGAATGCCATGCATACTCAGCTACTTGCAGTGTTCTATGCACACAAATGTAACATAAAAAGTTCATTCTTGTTAATTACAAAATTTGCTTTGTCTTATGCATCCAGACAATTCCCTAAGTCACTCTTATCAGAGAGTAATAATTCATAAAATAATAAATGTAATTGACATTAACAAAAAATTTAAAATTTTGTTTGCGTATAAAATTTTTCAACTATGAAGATTGTCAAATGGTTGTCTTCTAAATTTGCATTCCAGAAAGCAGAGTTTTCTTAGGTTTTAATGTCTTAGTATTTTTCATTGAAAGAATCTCCATTCACAGATAGAAATCTTCTATTCTGAAGTTAACAATTACAGCAAATTAAACAAATGTTCATTCCAGTGGGCCACAAATTCATGTTTATATTTTGGCAGCACAAAATTTTTAATTGAGGCAAACACAACTTATTTTCTCTTTTGAATAATATAGTTTTAGAGATCTAAAGAGAGAATTCTGTCAGGCAAAGGGCCCCAATTTAATTTTTCTAATGAAAGAAAATTTATGAGATGCATTATAATCACACAAACCCATATAAGAATCAATTAAAATTCCCATTGCTGGTATCTGTATTCATAAAGTGCTATATTTTCCTTCAAACTGAAAGAGACATGAACTACTTTAACATACCCAATTATGTCTTCATGTTTGGGATTTTATTACTTCCATTTTGTCTAGTAAAATTTTTGAAGAAGGTTCTTTAGTCTGCCATACGATGCAGATAATTTGCAATAATGGTAAAGAAATCCTTTGGTTTTACTACCCATTAAGTATATGAAGACATAAATCAACATGGGTGGGTGGAAATTCTTCATCCAAGCAAGGTGTTAAGGAGAAAGCTGTGGCAAAAAATGAAGTTGGTGTTTGTGTCACTAAGCTCATGTAAAACTTTCCATTGCTACCCTTAATACTTACTCAAGAATCGATCTAATTTCTGATGATAAAGGATAAATCAGTCTAATTTCCCAGCTGGACAGCATGAATAATTTTGTGCCTTTCCTACCACTACATTTTTGCCTTATTAATGCTGAACTTTTTGAGTCTTACTCACACAGCCTCTGATGTGCTGAATTTCAGCAGTTGAGTGTCTGTTAGAAAGCCAGAAGCAGCTTTTTTGATATGTTGCCCAGTGTTAACCCGCAGGGGGCTGCTATAGACTGTGCAGTGGATCATGCACCAGCTGGGAATTGCTGGGACCATATGCCAGATGGAGTTTTATCCAAAATGCCTATTGCAATGAGATGAGCCTGTTGCATATTTCTCTGTAGCTTAGCCAGCCACTAGAGTTAACGATCTTCTATGACCTTGTAATATCAAAAAAAGTACTGTTATGACAAATTATGATTACAGACTTTGGTTTTGTAATAAAAATAGTTCAAAATACTTTCTTAATCAAGGAAAGTCCTTCATTATTAGAGAAATAAGAAGAAAGAAGGAATCATTCAGAAATGGTAAATGAGAAACTCCTAATATTAACACATTTTAAAAAATACTGCCTAGGTAATATTTTCTGTACAATCTTTTCTGAAAAGAATCTGTTGACATTTGCTGATGACTCACGTTCTTGAATTTTTGAGAATTTAGTACATATTCTTCCAGGAGTCATCAGTCATGCAGGTGTCTTAAATGGTTGTCTTAGAAGACAACCATTTGACAGTCTTCATAGTTGAAAAATTTTGTACAGAAACAAAGTTTTAAATTTTTCATTAATGTCAAAATGATTTAATTTTCACCTTTCTGGACTATAGTGTTTTTTTTCTTCATGGTACTAACCAAGGTTCTAAAAGTTAAGAAAAAAGAAAATGTTTATGCATAAACAAGAGGGAATAATTTTGTCAAAAATGGTAGCATTTCACATGTTTGAGCAGCAGCACTTTTAGAAAGAAGTAGTAAGAAAATATGCATAGAAATTTTAGTCTAAGAGCAACAGCAGCTGTTGCAAATGTACTGATCTGTAACTGACAGTCTACCCTTTTTTACCCTATGATGAGTTTGGTTAGCCTTGATAATGCAAGAATATGCCAGTTACAAAGTTTCTTCAGCTGGTATTTCATTGCTTATTATGAGAAAAAAATAAAAAGAATTTATAGAAGAGGTCCACCACTTCAGGAAAATCATGTTGAAATCAGTGTCATTAGACACTCCATTCAAAACATAAACCATTTGCAAACAGAACTGAGAAAACTCCAGGATAAAAGACATAATTGTCACTAATGATTAATGCACATCTTACTCAATTCAGGTGAAGAGAGGGTTGAAGCTCTGAAGAGTAGCCCACACTGGAACAGGTTTTCTGTCAGGATCTGTGACCCCATGGGAGACTTGTGATGGAGCAATTTGTTCCTGAAGGACTGCACCCCATAAGAGGGAACCAGACAGTTTGTAAAGAACTGCATCCCATAGGAACAATCCATGTCAGGAAAATTTATGGAGGATGGGACTCCATGCTTGAACAGGGGAAGAGAGAGAGAAGAAAGGTTAGGCAAAGTATGATGAACTGACTGCAATGCCCATACCTTATCCCCCTCTGCTGCTTGAGGGGAGAAGGTAGAGAATTTGGCAGGGAAGTTGAGCCTGAGAAGAAGAGAGGGATGGGGGAAGGTCTTCTAAGATCTGCTTACATTATCCTACTCTACCGTGAAGTGGCAATGAATTAAAATAATTTCCTCAAGCTGAGTCAATTTTTATTATGATGATAATTTTGAAGTAATGTCCCTGTCCTTATCTTGATCCACAAGCCATTTGTCATGTTTTCTCCCCTATTCTCTTTAGGGAAAGGATTGATAAAGCAGCCTAATGGGCATCTGATACCTTGCCAAGGTCAACTTTCCACATTAGGAAACTATAATTATTTCCCTTCTAGCACATATTGTTGTTATTATCAAAATAGCATCTGGTTTCAGTTTTGCCTGCCCAATATTTTGATAGATATCTGACTCATAACCATAAGTTCAAGAACTGACCAGTGTATGAACAATATTTACTACAGTGTTTGGAAGTGTCTAAATTTCAAGATAATTTAGTTTTTCTTGAATCAGGAAAAAGGAATTTTTTTTTTTAATATGCAGAAGGGATATGTTTTTTCACAACAGATGAAATTTTATTAAGTACTATTACTCATCAAACCACAACAAATAAAAAAAAAAAAAAAAGATAGTTGAAAGTGCTAGGCATAATCAAGGTGAAGGACAAGATTTTTCAATCATAAGTGACGGCATACTGACTGACCTGAATTTCTATTAGAGATACTTAATGTGTTTCATGATCCAATCAATCCTCTGCCATCTAACTGCAGATCACAAATTAGACAATGAGCTTTTACTGTGGAGGCCAGGAAATGAACCTGTAAAAAAAGCATAATAATTTCCTAATGGTACCCAACAAGCTGTTACTGAGTTATTCAGTGTAATTTTATTTCATGCAGTAATTCCTAATGAATACTGTCTGTGGACTGTCTCTTCATAAGTGAAGGAAAGGAAAACAAGAGATAGGAAAGATGTGGTCACAACACAATTTGGGCATGAACTGGAGGAGTACAATAATTTTTTTTGTTAGATCACTTCTCCTCAGGAGGATAGAGTCAATTGTCTCATGGAGCCTGGAATAATTCTAAAAAGCTGCATAAAACGGTTGAGATTTCTGGCTTCGGCCAAATCATCATAGGTAAGGGTGAGCCCTGAAGATGCCTCACCATGACATGCAGTAAGACCTGTATATACTTAAACAGAAATTGTAGCAAGAATTTTTTGGCAACAAATTTCTCTTCTTCTATGTATATGATCTTCTCTATGTATATAATAGCTTCTCTCAGTCACCATCGCCACAGATCCACAGTGTGTCCTTCTGAAAGCTGCAGATTCTTTGAAGTCTATTGGGTGCATGATGTCAGTTTTAATTCAATATTGTTCTAGTTATAATAAAAAGGTCTAGTTAAAAACCATTTTCTAATTTCAAAAGCAGAACAGTTGTATATTTTAATTTACCAGTCTTGAAACAGGTATTTCATGGACCAAAAAAAAGCTAAGATAAGAATGAATAAAATCTATTCTTATTTTTGTTCAATTCTAATGCAAATACTTGTGAATGTGTCATTATATGAAAGTAAAAACACAACTCCAAGTATTCATTCACATAATTCCATTCACCCATTCTTTCTATTGCCTGTCACAGAGGTTTCAATTAGTGACTTATTTTTGTGTATTTGGATTGCTTCATGATAGTTTTGTCACATATATAACTATTTATTAAACCAAAGTGGACTTATCTCAATTTTGCATTTGAAAATTCTCCTGGTATTTCAAGAATCTGTTTGTTTGGGTTTTCTTTCTCCTGTCCATGTGGTCTACATTTAAAATACAGTAAGTGATGAATACAAGATTTCTAAAACTTTTACTTTTAAAGAATTTTTCATCCAGTGACTTGAGATTACACAATGCAAGCCTATTTATTTGAAACACACACTAATATTCAAAAATTTATTTAATTCCAAATGATTTTATCTTTTTAAATTTACATCTAATGTTGAAATAAGCCATTGATCATAACAGAATTCAAATTACAGATAAATATATTTAGTATATTGAAAAATCAGATATGAAATGTAACACCCTCTCCCAAGAAAAATTTGTATATTCTATGCTACACTGGATCTGTATGAGTTCTTGTTACTTTCCTTTTTTTTTTCAAATTTTGTGTTTATGTCCAGTTATTTTGTTGGTGCTGTTTTTAAGAAATGAATGTGTCACTAGAATCCTTCTTTTTTGTTGCTGTAGTTAAAAAAGGTTTCACAGTTAAGCTTACATCTGCAACTTTAAGACAATAGGGATAGTTTTAAATCATGGAGTTAACACATCTTCTGCAAACCATGCCTTGCCCACAATCACAAAAACATTTCCTGTATTACACTTACATGCTGCTGAACTGATATTTTTAATTCTGCCCTTGTCACCTCTATGATATTAGTTATTGTTTTGAAATACAGTAAATATCCCAAACATATAACTCCAGCTTTAGGCATGCTTTTGGACAAAATTTACTAAAAGAGTTACTTTCAAAATTGTCTAAATTGAACCATCTCTGATATTCTAGAGTAATGAAACCTACATGGCTTTAGGAGTGATACAATATGTAGTGTCAAAATTAATAAAATAAATAAATAAAAATTTAGTTCTTTTAAAAGAAGACATTCTAGAAGTTTGGTAAAAATCTTAAAACTGGTTAAGTTTAATCTCATAATGTTTTGTAATCCTTACTTTCATTTTGGATTGAAAACAAAGGTTGAGGGCAAATATGTCAAGTTCATCTTTTGATCAATTGAATCTATTCCGAATTGATTCTGAGTCAAAATATTTAAATTCATGTGGATTTTAGTAGTCTTTATATAAGACATATTAATTCCAAATATCTCTCTTAGAAGGAATCACATAAACATTCATTCATCATGCCCATCTTCCTCAAAGTCTTTCCCAATTGTCACCAGTACTATCAAAAAGACCAGAAACTTTGAAATAATATTTTAGGAACCTCTGGGAACCAGTCTAAGCATTTTTCATGATATTGCTATACTGGTATTACACTGGTACAGAAGGGGTATAGAAAGAAAGGGTTATCCTTTCTTTTTTTGTTTTTTTTTGTCTAGTGATTGACAATAAAGATAAAAGGATTAAATTCCTTCTCTACCTTGTTTCTGCATGATCAGCTGCCTCCTAAGGAAGCAGTCGGGAGAAAAAGATCTCTTGCACTCAGTAGTAAGTATAAGTAAGATAAGTATATTGCTTGGAAGTCTACATATTGTGATGCCCCTATTACCATGAATTTAATGTACGTCTTTCATTTACATCATTTTAAAAAAGACTATTTTTTAATTGCATATTAAAATCTTTATTAAAAATTCAGCTCTTGATTGACTTCCTTAGATAATACTTCTACACTAACCATTGGTGAGAAAAGAAAGGAAGTTGAACAAAATTGTAGTATTTGGAGCTTGCAAGTAACAAAATTTATGCAGACTGTTATTAGAGTTAAAGTAAATGGGTCATTAAGTTGCTCTGCTTTTTTTTTTACTTGTTGAGGAAGTGTTCATCTTAGTATGACTGGATTGCTAAGAATGAATTTAACACACTGCAGATCAGAGCTGTATACTTATCTTTTGCTTGAATAACGCAATAATTCTAAATTTTCTGTCAAAATGGGATCATAAAAACCCTGAAAACACTGTTAGACGTGATTTTTAAAATGTTTAACATAATTTTTGAGGAAGATCTGTGGATAGCAATGGCTACAAATGACTTCTCAACAGAGATATTTATTCCAAGGCATTTTACTTAGAAGACTGATAATGACAAGCTTAAGACCAGACTATTTCAGGAAAATCAGAAGTAAACCAGAACAATTAGAAAATCAACTCCTCTGTATCTGGTGGAGTTGCAAATTGAGTATATGAAGTTATATCTTCACGAAGACATCTCAGATAAAAAAAAAGAATAAATCATAAGCTTCTGGTTTTGCTGTCTAGTTTTGTTACTTCATCCCCTTCTAATATCTCTTAATCTTATTAATTCCTTCTTTTGTTTCTTTATATTTCTGACTGATTTATACAGAGTGTGAATAAGTGGAAAATTTTCTTCCATGCTTTAAATCACAGCCAAGCTTGCCACCTTCATTTGCAGACTTCAGTACAAGTTGATACAAGGTCATATAGTTTATGGAATCACAGATCATGGCATGTCAGAAAGTTGGTACCTTGACATTCATGTGTCAATTGCTTGAGAAAGCAATTACAGAGGCCTGACAAGTTAAGAGCTTCAATAAGGAACAGGAGACATGGCAGGTTTTTGCTAATCCCATATGCAACTTCAACTGTGCCACAGCCTAGTTACCATCTGTTAAAGAAGCAGAAACCAACATCACAAACTTACAACAGAATTTGCAAAAAAGGCTGATATGAGCTATATTCCTTGGGGCAAATCTGCACACAGCAATCTTTGTATACATCTGGTACAGACAGGACCACAGGCACCCACATGATGAATGTCCCAACATACATAACAGATGTTGAGAAGTGGGGCTACTATGCACACATATTCTGCCCAGGGGCTGAGTCCCATGAATTTGAGCCAGCTGCAAATGATAAACTGGAATATTTTCCTAAAACATGCTCTGGCAATTAAAACTCAGCCAAGTCATTGACCTGAGTGCATTATTTTACAAGATACTTCACTCTGCTTTAAGAGTAACTCAAAAGTGATGTTGCAGGCACGCATGGTAAGAAGGACAACACATGATGCACCTTATTCTCTCCCTTCCTAATATCAAATTGAGAACTACAGCCTGGGACCTACTGTATGAAATGAATGCATTATATAGAGATGCCTAAATGAGCAGATATCCTTATGCAGATTTTAATGACTACTGTTGAGTTTTATGGGAGGTAAAGAACACATCAGGAACAAAGGTTGTATGCATACCAATCTGTGAGGGTAAATTTTTAGAACGTTCACAAGGTTGTTTCACTGACTACAAAATCTAACTGAACTTTTCACAAATACACATAAAATTATTTTACCTTTTCCACTGTGTCCATGAATACCTCTTCTTTCCCCAAATCTGTTTCCACTCATGATTCACAATGTAGTTACTGAAGAAGCTGGTAAGACCTCTGATCGCTGTTTACTCATACTTATACTTTGTTGAAATCTTCTGCAGCCAAACATGCATGCATGGAGTTATCCACTCTGAGTCAAAAACCTAATTCCAAATGCCTAGCTTAATGAAAGGATGGTCAATGGAAAGGAAGTCAAGAAAATTATCATGGCTTCACTTGCTTGATGAAGCATAAGTTAATGGTGCCACCTGATAAGTCCTATAGCCTTTTTTTTTTTTTACTTGCCTGACCTAAAGTTTCTTGTTCACCAGACCTTTAATCACTCAAGTATCTTAGAGCATTTCAAAGAACACTAAACATTTGTGCAGGTCAGCCTTCTGTCCTATGTCCAGTCTCACCATTTTCCTTCTTCAGGTAATAAACACCTCATACACCTCACATGCCTGCACTTCTAAAGAAAACTGATAATTTCCTCCAACTAGAAGAAGCCAAACAGGATGCTATTTAGACAGCTCAGCAATGGAATTATTCGATCTGCCAAGAACATTCAAAATTGATTGGTAACCTCTATATATTTAAAAATATTTCAGCTATTTCATTATGTTCAGCTTCATTTAAGCTGCACCTACCCAGTGATACTGTTAGTTGGCTCCTGTTTGATTTAGCCATTCTGCAGCTTTCTTCTGTATTGCTCCTTTGAAGGTGCCAGTAGCACAGTTTCAAGAGTGAAGGTGACAGTTTTCACAGTTCTGAGACAAATGATCTTGATAAAAGACACAAATCAGGTGTTACATAGATGGTTTATTATTTTCCCAGGCCTCTTAATAGATGGGCTTTAGATGCAGGGAAATTTTCAGCAATAAGGGCTTAGATATTTATCTGATTATGTAGAAAGAACAGATTATTCATGAAAGAATGGCTAAGTGTCAAAAGCTTTGAGTGGCTTTATATATACATATCTATACATATATTTAGGTATTTATGCATGCATATATGTGTAAGTGCATATGTATGTGAGCATGCATGTATCTATAAAATTGATAATTGTGTGAAATTTTTCAGTCATTTTTCACAGACTTTTGTGAGATGCAAAGAACTTCACATTTAAAAAAAAGAATTTCATAGGATCAGTTGTTGAGCTGATGTTTGGAATGCTTTGTTCAAAAGTAAATTGTTTAGAATTCAGTGTGGAAATTACAGCTCTTGTTTTTTCCATATTTCCTTCATTGTACCATGAGCTTGGAAGCAGTGAGAGCACTGTGGCTGGAAAATTTCTTAATAAAACTCTACTATAAATGTAAAAAGTAGGATATATTTCCTAGTTTTGGTAATGGTTTTTTTTGTGTAATTTTAAGTCCTGATTAAAGAGTCTGTAATTTTTCCACTAATCATAGTCCAAAGGATTAACTTGTATTTATGCTAATGATCTTTCCTTCTTACTGTCTTTGATTTCTATCTGTAGAATGTCCCTGAAGTGTTTTCATATTCCTTGAATTGATATATTACCAGCACTCATTTTCTTCTTCAGTTTGAAGTACATCTTTTATCTAACCTAATCCTTTCTCTGCCTCTTACTTCTCCAACAGCAGCTCTTGACTAGTACTGACATTGGCCATCTGGCCATCTGTAGATACAGTAAAAACCAAAGGAAAATCACATATTTCTCCTTAGGACATCAAGCTGTTAAACACAGGCATTATTAATTAACTTACATTACCACTAAAATTAATAAATTTAATATTGTAGCTAGTGCATCACTTATTTCCAACATTTAGAATTCTTTATAACCCTTGTAAACATCTAATGGGTAGATTAAATACAATAATTAAAATTCCAGGTGTCTTATGTCTACATCAACAGATATTTTTCATATAACCTGATCCTAAAATAACAATGTCTATTTATTGGAGACTAGTTCAACAAAATGTTTTAACAGCACTTCTCCATATAATTCCAATAAAAACAAGCAAACAAACAACTATTGGAAAATGACACAGAAAAACAAGTAAAACCAGAAGTGACTAAGCCACACAGTTTTAAAAGATTTTGTTATTACATGACCTACATTATTAAGGCTGAGAGTCAGCAGTACATTAAAACAAATTGATCATTTTCATCATATATATCAAAATTCCAAAATATGTTTAGCTCTCACTTATAGTTTTCATTGTGCGACATGAGTGAAGTTTTCTAGAGGCATTCTTTAACATTATTCACATCCCTAATACATACACTGTATCTGCTAAGTGCCTACATGAAATGCAAATAAGAGCGGCTCAGTAATACAAGCAGATGTTTGCATTTCTCTTTATTCTTATGTGTGTTCATACATGGTTAGATATTCACATATAATGGAGGCATAGTACTTACTGCACATTTGTGTACATCCAAAATATTTGTTTCTGTAGGTACATGTGTATATGTGCATACACAGAATAACAAAATTGCTGAATCACAGAGATCTGAGGTTTCAGGGCATCTCCAGAGGCCATCTGGCCCAACCTTCTGCTTGAGCAGGGTCACCAACAGCCAGTTGCCCAGGACAGGTTCACAATATATTCAATAAAGGAGACTCCACAACCTCCCTGGGCAGCCTGGTGCCAATGCTCACTCAACCTCAGAGTAAAAACATGTTTTATTGTGGCATACTTCTGATGTTCAGAAGGAGCTTCCTGTGTTTCTGCTTGTAGGTTCTGCTGCTGGGCACCACTGCTAATATCTTGACTCCTTTACAGCAGGGTGTCCCAGCCCTGTACCATAAACTACTTGGCAGCTGGGTGGCCCTCAGCATCTACTGGTGCATGGAATGATTCTTACCCAGGTGCAGAACCTGTGAGTTCCCTTTGCTGAACTTAACGGTGTTTCTGTCAGCCCATTTCTCCAGTCTGTCAAGGCTCTTCTACATGGCAGCATAAAATAAGGAGAACTGGCTGCCATTTGTGCAGCCAGTTCTCCTTATTTTGTGCCATCTGCAAAGATGCTGAGGTTAAATTCTTCCCCATCATTCAGGTCATAAAAAAAAAAAAAAATGTTTAAGAGCATTGGACTCAGTATTGACCCATGAAACACACCACTATTCATTAGCCTCCGAATGGATCTTTTGCCACTGGTCACTGCCTTCTTGGAGTAGCTAGATGCTGTAGTTCCTTCACACTCCTTGTTAAGTCTGAATAGGTAAGGAAAATAAATTAAGAAATATGTTTGAACACAGCCTTCTTTTAGATTTGTAGGAATGCAAGAAAGGTACTTTTTCACTATTAGTCAGTCACACAAGCTTGTATAGATAGGGACACAGGAGTAGAAAAAGAAAGATGCAAATCTAAAAATGGTTAGTAGGAGGAAAAGTACAGATGTACAGCTCACAGTGTGTAAAATTATTTTCTTAAAATTACCCTGAAAGAAGAAAACAATAAAATAGCTGCACCAAAATCATTAGAAAAGGTGATCAAAATGGGAGAAAGTGGTTCTTTTCTCTAAGATCAAGTAATTTTGTCCCTTCCTTGTACTAGTCCCTCTGTGTCTTTGTTGTGATGTTGTGATGTTGCTGTTCTCAGACAATAACTGTGCTAAAAATTCTGCTCTGTCATCTGAAAAAAAAAACCAACAACAGAAAATCACCAGAATATGCTCATGTATTCACTTGTTCCTTCCACCAACAGAAGAAGAGAAGGTACATTACATCTTTATGAAAATCCAACTTCTAAACTCCCACCAATATGTCTTTTCACCCTGGCCTATTTGACGTATTTGGGTATTGGATATGTTATAGAGAAATCAGATTTTTGTGAATATTTTTCCTTCCACTTATATGGAAAATAAAAATTTTCAAAAGTATTACAACCTTCTTCCTGAGTTTATTCCTCTCTCAATCAAAACTTTGATACCCTGGCTGACATACAATTAGCTGAATTTGTGGTGGTGACATACTAGAGGATATGTTCATATGTAGTTAGATGATGAAACCAAACACAATCATCTGCTAGGTGATCCCTTCTTTTGGTGATGATAGAAAATAACTTTAGCTTTATAATGCAAAGTGATATGTCATAGAAAACCAATAAACAAAGTCTTAGGGAAATTACCACTTTTCTTTGGTACAAGAAATCCTTGCCAGAATAAAAGGCAGAAGATCATAAAAATGTTAATCTGCAATGAAACACTAAATTGTAAAAACTTTATGTGAAATCTTTCCAAAAACTGGCTGACCAATAATGTGAGGAGCCAAAGGGCTAGTATTTCTCAAGGGTATCAGTAAGTGACAGGTTGATGTAGTGCTAAATCTACAAATCAGAGTAAAATGAGAAGCAAAAAGTTGTATTATATCAAGAATCTTCTAACTTAGATCATATTTAAGAGCAGAGAGATGAGAGGAGGTTACTTGCTTGAGAGAACCAAGTCTTCAGAGTAGTAGGCAAGGTAAACAAACAAAACCTTACAAGAGAGCTCTTCCAACACTTAAAATTAACTGATGTGTCCATGCAACCTCTCCTTCCAATCATATAATTGGGAGTGGACTCCCAACTACTGTTGCAACTCTGTAATTATGGATAAATTACTTGTATGTGAAGGGCTATGTGTGGTTTTGTCTGTGTGTGTGTATACTGAACTAAACAGAAAGGTTTCTGAAAATTTTGTTGATGGATTATGCCTCACTAGATGACAACATAATACTTTAAGTTTTTCAACAAATAACATGATCATGTAAAGGAGATGATATGCATAGGCGGACTTTTCATAACCAACTGGGCAATGATGTTTGGCCTGCCACAAACACATGATACAAAGAACAAATTCCATAGGAAAACACATCTAGTACTTACTGTTTAATACTGAATCTCATTTTAGGGTGGAATGAAAAATGTTCTGAAGGTAGCTATATGTCTTCATTGATTAGGTAATGAAATATCTTTACTTAATCTAGGTGCTTAGTTTGCAGACAGTTAAAGTCGAGGTATGAATCTTACCCTAGGTGTTCAAGGGAATTTTAGGTTACTACAGTGATATGCCTTCAGAAGTGACTACTGCAATATGCTCTCAAGAGAAATGAAAATCAAAGTAAGATTCTGAGGAATTTTACATGCCTGATTTCACCTTAAGTCCCACAGTGTACCTAACAAAACTTTTTGGATGTTGAGTTGCTCCTTTTCTGTAATTTCTGTAAGAAATGTGGATTTTTACAATCTTCAGTCTCTTATGCTTTGCTGAATGTTGTACTGTGCAGTGGGTTGATGCTTACACAGGATAGTACAGCACTTTGCATTATGCTTATTTTCTTACTGTGAGATTATTGTGAAAAAATGTTCTTCCTGCTCTGATAATAAATAGTGTTAAATTGATACATTAATTTATAATTATTGAGATATTTTGCAATTAATTCACTTATTGTTTGAATGAATTTCACATACATTGCAGACTTATTTAGGACTTCAATATTAAACTTTGGTGTCAAAGCACCAAGCAATTTGATTTGAGCCTTTTTCAGAACAGCCTAAGACAGGATCACTTTAACTGTAACTGCTTACTATTTTCTACACATCCTCCAGTGCAGATACCTCTGAAGGGGGATGTAGTAAGACTTATTTAGTTAATGACTTGACAACATTTTGCTTGAGCAGCAGCTACATAAACTGCAGATGCCTGTGAATTTGCCACCTTTGGCTCTCCTAAATAGTTAGTGGAATAAAAGTGGTTTTTTTATATATGACTATGAACTAGTAAAAAAAATATATTTTATATCCATTTAATAATTAGATATAATTTTTGTGTTATTTACATACTTGTTATATCTATTACCATGAAAGGTTGCATTACTGTTCAGTTCAAGCTACAGTGTCAGTCTCAGAACATGAACTCCCTTGACAGTATGGATACAAGGCACGAATCTCAGGAATGTGCTTTGCCCAAGAGAGCATAGTGGGAGAAGATGCTGCCATTTAGCCATCTGCATTCTCTCCCTGGCTCTGCAGCTACTGCCAGGCACATTTCCATGTATATTACCAATGGCTATGGCTTTGCATTTTTTTAACTAGAAGTTATTTTCTTCTTTTTTATACAATACTTTAACTGTTCCTGCCTGGTTTCCTGTAGCAGCTGCCCCAGCATCTTCTCTGAATGCCAAGCCTGACTCAAAACAGAGCCAAAGAAGTGATTTCTACTTCTTGCTCTTTCTCTTTTTATTTTTTTTTAGTTTATTTTTTAGCTGTTCCAAAGGCATTTAACTTCCATTTACATAAACTTGAGCAAGGGAACATGATGTTCTAGTTTGCCCACTTCCCACACACGAAAAAATAAGGAAGTGTTTGTCTTTACAGATTGATTGCTTTTCTTCATACTAGATGGAAGGAAAGTGTAATACACCCACAATCATATGCACATGCACTGTCACCTTGGAGATGCAGTGTTGTAAGTTGGTGAGCAATCATGTACTGAAATCCAGATAATACACTGGGCCAGGGTCACCGTGACATTTTAATACTACAAATTTTATATGATTTTTACTGGTAACTACATAGGCTTTATGTATTCTTATTTGATCTCTTTCCACAAAAATGGGGTGGAGAAAACCATACAGCTCTCTCAAAGCATAGGAAAGAGATTCAGACCAAAATAAACAGTGGGAAACGTGCCCCCTTTTTTCCTACTGTTGTTCCAATAAGGTTTTGTCCTTGCATGGAGACATAAGCGCTCCACTGTGCCATCTGTTCCTTCCCCCTTGTTTTCCCTTCAATTATAAAAAAGGGAGAGCTTTATTGAAAGAATAATGACAAAGTCACAACAACAACTTCAGAAATATAATGTAAACAGGAGAAGAAGAAGCAGACCTGAACAAGGTAAAGAGGCTGCAAAAGCAGGATGAGAAAAACATGCTGCTAGTTACTAGCTAGAAGGAGCTTATCTGAATGACCTCTGCGTGGCACAGTCATAAACTTGGAAAAAATTATCATCTCCACTAGGATTTCTTGCAAAGAAATTACTTCTCTTTCATCTATAAAAATTAAGTTCTTCAACTTCCTAGCCTAAGGTCAAACTCCTCAAATAGTCCATTATTAAACTTCCTTACTTGGCAACACAAGGTAGCCACATGGCAGCAGCACTTTTCAGAACAGTTCCTTATCCTGTGTTAAATCCCCAACACTTACTAGATGACTATTTGGGAGAAGACTTGTTGGTGTAAGATAAATATACTCTACAGAACTTTTCCAGCAATATAATAAAAAAAAATAGTAGCTTTCCAAAGCCTGGAAACTGCCTGTCCATTTTCAATTTATTAGTAGCAGCAGAGGTTTTCCTTTATTTTCTCCATTGCATGGTGTAGCAAATGAATCAGATCTATTGTACTCCCAGGGATAACTAATTTTGCCTTAGAGTTTACTGTATGTTTATGCTATTATAGTGCTGCACAAAGAGGCTATGCTGGTTTTATTTTTTCTGAAACAATTTATATTATAGAACCAAAATAAGCAAAACCTGTGATATCCTTACAACTTAAAGACAGAGCAGATGCGATTTGGTCTGAGCTAGTCAGTTAAGTCAAAAATCCCCAGAACTAGGACTGCCCTCCTCTGAGCTCTGCAGATATATTACCTCAGCAGGACCAAGGGAATCCAAGTAATTTTGTTCTGCTCTGTGCAATATGGGCATTCTTTCTGACTTTTACAGACCAAAATTTGCAGTCAAACTAGTATAGGGAAGATGAGGAAGAAGTATAGAGTTACACACATCTTCTGGCTCCCTAGATTGGTATATTATTCTGTGTTAGGCTTTTTTCTACCTTCCTTTCTTGCTTTCTTACCTCTAGGAGACTTCTTGATCATAGAATCCCAAATTTAATTTTGAAATGTGGTACCCTTAAATAGTCTCCTGCTGCTTTTCTCATAACACTGTATCTTTTTTGCCTGGTTGTCTTTCACATAGTAGTACATTAAATCCTTGCAAATTCCAAGTTAAACAGACTGGAAAACAGTAAGTTGGATAGTAATGTAAAGGCTTGAGACTGCCTGAGATTTCTTTCCTAAGTCTCTCTATGCTGCTGGAATTCACTTATAATATGTCTAGCAAACTAAACAGGCAATTATGTAGACCTGCAAATGCAAATGAAAATATTACATTTCACCAAAATTTTATTGTACGAAAGTTCCTCTCCTGCACTTCTTCGAAAAGAATTGTTTTTAAGTGGAAAGTTTTCAGAAATATTCAGACCTTTATTGGTGCTTTGTTTGTTTGTTTTTTTAAGAAGAAGGTTGGTTTTATTTTTTTTATTTATTTATCCAATAAATAATAATAGCACAGGACACAGAACAGTAAGATGTCTCAGAGACTACTGAGTTCACACATCTAACCTGGAAGGAAAACCATATTCTTTGATTAATGCTTAAATAGCTAGTTATGATTAATAATAATAAAAAAACCCCATTAAACTCAGTACATAACATAAAAAATTAGGCTAAGCCTTCTTTATTTCATTTGATTTAAAAATATGTCCTGAACATTTTAGATGTAATAAGAGGGGAAACTTGGAACTAATTAGTTCAGGTGCTACAATTAACTTGATTATCTTTTACGATTATAGGGTAGTCATACCAGCTTTATTAAATTTGACCTTAGAAGATGTCATTTTCAAGGTTTAAAAATATTTTCAATCTATAAAGTGTTCTTAAGGACATGTTTTGAGAGAAGGGTAACTTGTTATAACTTGTTTTGTTGAAATGAGAGAATCAGTAAACTCAGAGGAGATTCTTCTTTGCATCTATGCAGTTTGTTACATCTGACAGGTGAAAGTTCAGAAGCAGAGCTGCTCTTTCTGTTTTTGACAGAAGGTCAAGATAGATTGAAGGGTAGAAGGAGAGGAGTGGGAAACAAGCAACATCAGAAGTCTCCCAGTTCAAAGCTGGAGCAAACCTGCTTATTCTTTACTCTCTGTACAGACATGGCATTCAGGTAATTTCAAAGTAATTTCAAAGCTGTAATTTTTGTAACAGATTTATTTTTGTATAATGTGGTCCAATTTATTCTTTTTTGCTATATTATTACTGAAAATACGTGTTGCTTTCATGTAATTTAGAATTGAGGATATCTGGGGTCTATGTGATAATGTGTACTGGTAAGCTGGTGTTTAAAAAATTAACTAAGGATGTGTGGAATTTCTGTAAAATCTCCAAGGGAAAATTTTTACATCTTTAAATATTTCAATCTATAATTTATGTTACTTTTTTTTTCACCCTTCCTTCTCAACATACTTTTTGCTTTACACTTTGCACATAAAATACAGAGTTTATTGATTCAGAAGAACTCAACAGTCTTGATTATATACTTAGATTGCATAGGTCATGCAGAGAAAAGAGGAGGGTCATAATGAACATTAAGCTTAAGAACGCTCTCGTCTGCAATAAATACACTATTTTCATTTAGAATGACTTACAATGTCCTACCAACACAACGTATTTACACCTGTAATCATCCAATTGGTAAGCTTCTAGCAGCCTAAAGGGCTTTTTTGTCCACATTTTTAAAGGCATTGCATGGTTTGATGTAAGAAATTAAGCCCAAATTCTATGAATGTCATTATAACAGATAGTGCTGATCAGAAGCTCAATCTTTTTATCACCATAACTTGATTTCAGCATTGTTCAGTGGCTGAGGGGAGGCCTTTTTAGAATTGCATCAGTTATTTGTTGTCTTTTACAGCTTCATCCAAGATTCCTCTTTTCTAAGGCTTCTCTCAGCAGTCTACGATTTTTACTGTGGAGAACAGAGTACTGTAATCTTTTTAAGGGTACTTGTCCACTATTAAAAAAAAAAATAAATAAAACACAACAAAACACAACAAAAACCCACAACCCAAATTCTTTTTTTGTTGTTTGCTGCTGGGCAGGTTTTGAGTTTACATATATTTATAATAACTGCAGGGAAGGTGAGTGCCATGCAAGTTTCAGGCTTTGGTCTGAGATAATCACTCTAAGTATCCTTTATGCAGAGACAGATAGAAATATGCAGTTTTAGGACATAGCACATGTAACCTGAAATAGACATCTGAAAACATCATGAGCCACGTTATAAAGTGTCAATTCATCTACTATCAGTAAAGACCTAGCCACCTGTCTCAGGTGTTTCCATCACAGATATCTAAATTTAGGTGAGCTATTTCTGCAAAACGGAAATAAATAAATATTTTTAATTAGGTTTATTTTCCATTTATTTTTTTTTTCAAATAGCACAAAGTTACTTGATTGCCATGCCAGTGATGTGTGAAAAGTAATCATCTAGTAGATGGAATAAGAGGCATATATGACAATCATTACTCATAATGAGTAATGTTCCTACAGGCTCTTCCTATGCAGCTTTAGATGCCTAATAGTAAGACAAATGCTGTTCTAAACTAGGATTATAAACTGGCTGATTATTATACAGATAAAAGCTCAGAGACAGTAAAGACAAATTCATAACATTTGACAAGGAAGGGTGGTTCTACCTTGGAGGTAGGTAACTTTGAGTGCCTTGATTGTATCTCTGGCTTCACCACGGTTGCTGGTTCAACAGCAGGATATTTGTTTTCTCCGTCCATTGACAGTTCCTATATGGCTTATCAGCTAGCACTGATTTCCCCCCGCTTGCAAGGATTTCAACAGAGCCTAGTGGTGGTGTCTCCATTCTGCTCCACCCTCCAGTTAGTCCCTCTCAGCATGTGTTGTGTATCTGAAGTTGGGCATGCTGATCACATTCCCTCCAGCTAGCAGCAACTGCACCTCCTGCTGTAATTTCCATACTGTTATAACTGTACATTTCTGTATATATTAGTGTATCACTTTCCATTCTGCTCTATCCTCCGTTTCATAACCCCCTTAGCCTGTACTCTGTGGGGTGAGTCAGGATTGGTGACCGCAATTTTTGTCACTTCCCAATACTTTTCCAGTATTCTTTAGTTTTGCCCCCATTCTTCTTTTCACAACTACATAATTATTGTTTTTAAAAAGTGTAATCTCATTTTTTAAATCACTAAATTTTAATTAGTTCATATTAGATATTTTATAAGTCTTCCTGCATACATATTAAAATACTGTTTGGATTGGTAAACAAGACTGGAGATCTGGACTGACTAGATTTCAAAGTGCGCTTCAAGGCTCCTTTAGTGCCTTTTGTGTTAACTTCATCAACACCTGAAAAGAAGCAAAATGTCACAAAAGCCTCATGACTAAAACAATTTAATCTAACCCAAAGGTGAAGATAAGCAGAATAATTTGTAGAAATTATAAGTTTTCTTTATAAATAATAACCGCAATTCCTCATTAGGACTAGGGAGAAGACTTGCAAGATTTATTCCCACAGATGCCCAAAAGCACTGAGGCATCTCTCTCTCAGCATGGGTATGGATTTTGGGGATTATCAATTTATTTCCGCTTCCATGCTGTATTTTAATTTTCACTGGAATGAAAAGCATTTAATCTGTCAGGAAAAAGTAGCAGAGGCAAAGATTGAGTGTAACATTTGCGCTCATTGAAAATTGTGGTACTAGAGAATATGCAAGGTACCTGGAGAGTGCTGAAGTAGTTATCCATGCATGGAGAGAAAGTAATGATAGCATGACACTCAGGTTTATGTTCACATGACTGCTTGGGGGTAGAAGTCACTCACCTTTCCCAGTCCCAAGACAAGCATACCCTGTCTTTCTTTGCTTCCCCTGTAGGGGCTGCCATTTTTGACTGCCATGTACAAAAGGCAACGTCAGAGGAACATGTGTATGTAGGGGCAAAAAGAAAACTCCTGAAAGGCTACTTGAAAAGTATTTAAAACTGAAACACATGATGCTTCTGGAGGGAAATGCAGCCTGAACCCATTAGAAGACAAAGTTCAAGAAGTATCAAGCAGCAGGGTTTTGAGGGCAAGGTGAAATCGAAAAACAAACCTTGTTGTATGGTGCAAAACAAATGGGAAATACAGATTCTCTTCCACTACAAGAAAAGGAGATTAATTTTAATAGGGATGGGTTTATATTCCAAATTTCTTGAAATAAAGCTGAATTTCAAGCTGAGTTTGTAGTGATCCTGATGAAGACCAGCATCAAGGAAAACCTGTACACGGAGATGATCCTACTTTTGTCTGCCAAAATCTGCATTCCTGGGCATGTTGGATGGGAACGGAGAGGATTATAAAGGGACAACACTCTGCTGTATGTTTGCTGCAAGATAGGTTAAACCATGGAATGACAGGGGTAATTGCTTATAAGTCTGGTCAACTATCTGTAACAACTATTTTCATCCAGCTGTATACCACAGAAGCGAACTTTCTAGGACAAAGCAGCAAATCTTACTCATACTGTGCAGTAATCAAGTTGCTTCTCAGTTGCAAATAAGGGACAATGTCTACACCCTTTTGAATAAGATTGTTTTATAAAAGCACAAACAGCAGGAATTGATCCTGCTGCTGGATGTCATCTTTAGAGGCTTAGGCAACATTCTGATATGAAGTCCCAGGGTATTAGATTTGAATGCCATGCTGTTTTTCCAAGAAAAGGTTTTGTTAATTATGTAAAATTTAAGCTGTTGCTTAGCAAATTCAGGGGTTTTTTTATGAAGTCCCCAGTAGTAAGGTTGTATAAACTGGTCATAACCAGCCCTGTACTGTGAAAAAAGTTCAGGGGCACTGGATTTTCACAACAGCTGCTGTATGAGGGAATATATGCAGCTCTTACAGATGATTGACAGCCATATGAAAGATAATTTCCTGACAGTTTTCTGGGAAGCATTTGCCTGTGAGCTATACTCTGCACTTGTCTAGTCTCTAGAACAAGAATCTGTTGATCATAATGACTTGACTGAAACGGTCAACCTGAGAGCAAAAATAAATCTTTCAGAGACTTTACTCACCAGAGTTCACACAATCAGGTATAACCAGTTCATCTCCTCATATTTCTCAGTGATCTCTCCTCCCCCCACCAGTATCTAGTTGGCTTTTTTGTCAGGAAAACAATGTCCAGTTCTTTGCCTAAAAGGTAATACATGCCTAAAAAGAATTTGTACAGGTGAACAGATATCCATTTGGAAGCTTAGTAGTATCTTCAGATTCTTCTTAGAAGAACCAAGTCTTGTTGAGATTTCACATGTCCTGTTAAGGACAAAACTTGATTCTTAAATAACCCCCATGGATTTTGCTTTTGATGGAAGTCGTGACTCTTTATAACTCTTCAAAAAATGTGCATGCTACTAAGCTTTCAGTGATGCACTTGCTTAGAAAAAGTTTTCAGTTTCACCACTCACATACTCAGTTTGCCTTATAATTGATCATAACCCTATTTATTTTATTAAGCCTAAATAAGATGATTACCATAAAAATGCTTCTATATTTCTTTCCCCAGATAGGATACAGGACATTTTTAGAGATGACATGGCAGTTGACAGCAACACTCAAACACAGAATCACAGAATGGGTCAGGTTGGAAGATAACACAATGGACCACCAGATCAAACCTCCCTACTAGCAGAGTCATCCTAGAGCACTTGGCACAGGATTTCATCCAGTTCTTGAATCTCTCCACGAGGGACAGTCCATAACCTCTCTGGGTAATCTGTTCCAGTGGGTGCTCACTTGCACATTGTACAAGATCTTCTTCATGTTTCGGTGGAACTTCCTGTGCATCAGTTTCTGCCCATTGCCTCTTGTCCTAGTGCTTGCCACCAGCAAGAAGAGCCCAGCTTCTCTTCAGATACTTGCAGACATTGATGAGGTACCCTCTCAGGCATCTCTTCTTGAGTCTGGACAGACCCAGCTCTCAGCCTTAAGAGATATG
Organism: Ammospiza nelsoni; assembly: GCF_027579445.1. Taxonomy (NCBI): domain Eukaryota; kingdom Metazoa; phylum Chordata; class Aves; order Passeriformes; family Passerellidae; genus Ammospiza; species Ammospiza nelsoni. Next base: position 75,199,098 of record NC_080634.1, on the reverse strand, counting down.
TTCCAGATGCTTAATCATTTCTGTGACCTGCTCCAGGAGCTTCCAGTCTCTCCTGTAGTGAGCAGCCCAGAACTGGATACATTACTGCAGGTGTTGCCTCTCTAGGGATGAGTAGAGGGGCAGGATCACCTCCCTCAACCTGCTGGCAAAGTTCTTCCTAAAGAACTCCAGGATACTATTGGCCTTTTTGGCCCCAAGGTCACATTGCTGACCCATGGACAGCTTGTTGTCCACCAAGAGCCCCAGATCCTTCTCTGAAGAGCTGCTTTTCAGCAGGGTTGGCCCCCAGCCTGTGCTGATGCAGGGGGTTATTCCTCCTCAGGTGCAGGGCACAGCATTTGTTTTTGTGGAATTCCAGATGATTTATTTCTGCCCATCTCTCCAACCTGCTTGTCAGAAACCTTGTCAGGTTTCTTCTGAAGGGCTACACTGGAGAAGCTCTCTGGAGTATTAGCCACTCCTCACAGCTTTATGTTGTTAGTGAACTTCATGAGGTCCCTGTCTCTTCATCTGAGCAATTGATGCATAAGTTAAACAGCACTGGGCCCAGTATTGAACCTTGGGGACATCACTAGTGACTGGCCTCCAAACAGATTCTCTGTCACTGATTATAACCCTCTGGGATCTGCCATGTAGCCAGTTCTCAATGCACCTTACTGTCCACTCATCTAGCCCACACTTCCTCAGTTTGCCTATGAGGATGTTAAGTGATACAGTCTTGAAAGCCTTGTTGGAGTTGAGGTAAACAATATCCACTGCTCTCTCCTCATTCATGCAAGTGCTTGTTTTGTTGTAAACAAAATCTTACCCTAGTCAGCCAAAACATTATTTCAATTATTTTCATGATGCTGTAGGGGAAATTAAATCCCTGGAAGAAATCCCACATAAATTTTTAAAACACAGATTTTTTTTTTTTTATTTTGTTTTGAGGAATTCTTTATGCACTCAGGCTGCAAAGGAAAGCCTTCTTTCTTAAGGCTTGTACCCAGATGGATCAGGGGTTTTTGTCAATGTCTGTGTGCTAGACAGAGTAACCTTAAGCTTTCTGCTTCTGATCGAGGTACAGTTTTATGTAATCAAAAGAAAAAAAAAACCACAAAACTACAAACAAATAAACAAAAAAATCCCTCCAAACCAAAGCAAAACAAAAACCCAACAAACAACAAACCCCCAAACCCGCTAAAATTACAACCAACCCAAAAAAAAAAATCAAGCCAACACAAAACATAAAACAAAAGCCAAAAAATCCCAACAAATCTTCAAACAGAAAACCCAAAGAAAACAACACATAAAAGGAAAACTCACTCTAAATCTAAATCCAAACATTTTGGACTCCCTTCACAAAGCAAAGTTTCAGATATTTCAAAATCCTTGTGTGCATCTTCTACGTCTCTTTTACCTCAGCAGTGTTATAGGTATCCATGTATTATGTCTGCAAATACAGCATCTCTGAAGGGTTTCAGCACAGGTGCAGCACAAGAAGAATTGGTTGCCATTTACTCTGACAATAACCACAAGGAAAAGACTGTAAAGTGGATACACTTCTACTGTGAGTGTACCAAAATAGGCCGCTGAGTTGTCAAAATTGTCAGGAATACCTTCAGAGTGCCCAGGAGGATGTTATTATATTTTGCTGCTGAAGGACTACAAGCTATTAGATTTCTTGGAATGATCTTTTCATTTGGGTTGTTTTTAATATATGCAGAAATCTTTCCCCACCAAAAAGAGCATAACTAGGATGCAGCAATGTGGGAATTTTGTTTATAAAAATTCTTCAAGCTCCCCATCTGCATAGACTATAAATCAACACTAAACTCATTCTTGTTTAAACTTCAGGTCTACCTCAAAGTTTTCACTTCCTGTTGACAGCAGTAACTTGGTTCCACTTGTAAGTGAAGAAATCTTCTTCTTATTAGCTGTGGGCTGTGCAAAAAAATTTCTACCCCTTTACAATTTGTTCCACTCCATAGTATTCTGGTTGTGGATGAGGACCTGCACAATTTTGATTTTCAGCAGTGTTGAAGAAAATGGAGAAATAACCTTTTCAACCCTCAAATCTCAGTGCTTCGGAGAAGCTGCTTAGTTTCACGGTTTAAAACTTTAAAGCTATGAAACATACTCTGGGATGGGAACTTACATGCACATGAATTCATCATCTCAAATCCTTGCTACATATCCATTTTTTTCTTTCAGAAGCTGGGTAACTAAAAAATAGTCAGCGTAACCTTTGGTGTTACACATTACGCATCTGTAACCACAAAACTTTACATCCATAAGAAGCACAATAAAAAACACAAGACATGTCACCTTCAAGCTCTCATTCTCGTCAGTTTTCATTTTCATATCCTTTTTTTTCATTCCATGTGGTTTTGGTGCTAAGTCCAGAGCTAAACTGTAATTAAGAACATATGCCTAACTTTGTACATATATTTCAGGTCACAGGAAATACAGACTTTTTTCTGTACCTATTTTTCTGATGAAAGACATGAACCACCTATTAGCAGCTTTTCTGTACCCAAAGGGGCCTGTACAAAAGCTGAAGAGGGACTTGTAAACACGGCATGTAGTAAGAGAACAAGGGGGAATAGATGTAAACAGAAATAGAGTAGATTTAAATTAGGCCTAAGGAAGAAATTTTTTATTCTGAGTGTGATAAGATACTGGAAAAGGTTACATGTAGAAGCTGTGCCTCATAACTACAGTGTTCAAAACCAGATTGGATGGGCCTTTGAGCAAGCTGGTCTAGTGGAAAGTCTCTACCTATGGCAAGGGGGTTGAAGCTACATTAAATGTCCTTTTCAACAAAACCAGTGTTTCTAAATAATTAATGATTCAGTGTTTCTAAATAGTTAGTCCATTTGTAATTTCTTCTGAATTATATATATTTTTTTTTCACAATTCCATCAGTGATTTTCCTGGACAAGCTCATAAAATATTGTCTTCTTGTCCTGGTTTTCCATGATAGTTGACCACGATACCTGTATCATCCTGCACAGCACAAACTTGAGAGGTTTCCCCAATAATTTTGTGTGGTCACTCTGGAAGTTTGGAGCTGACAGTTTGGGGCCTCTTGGCCAGCCTCCCCCAGACAGTCACCTCTTTCATAGCACAGTGTTCAGCAGTTGTTTCGCTGCTGGCCTCACCAGAGCCATCACTTGATCCACAGACATGTTCAGTTTCGTGCATGTTCCTCTACCCTCCTCAGTGGCACATTGCCCTTCTTAAGATTTTCATCCCCACAATGGGTTAGGAGTTATTGAAACCCTCTGAAGTAGCAAGCCCAAGATATGTTTTAAGTTGTTTTTTCTTTCCATTCACATTTAAACTTAGTTAAATCTTTCAGATTAAATTATATTTTTAGATATATTTTTTAATGACAACATGTGTTTATATTGATTTATATTATTAATTTTTATTACATGCATAGAAATAATTTGTAAAATTTTGTGGATTTATATATATGCAATTATTCACATTGTACATCCTTTTTAGGAATACACTTTCATATATTTATAGGCTTATAATTCTAATGTATATGTGAATATATATAATTAAACAAATACATATCCTTCATCTAATTTTATACAGGTATATATGCATATATAGGTACATATTTATGAGGACTTTCAGAGTCTTCTGAAGCAACCATGGGATCACAGACCGTTTGTAGATCACATGGGGCAAGGTGAGGCAGGTCAGCCTCTCATGTGATGGCAAAAAGGGCAGGACTTCTCGGCCCAGAAAGTCAGGTGTCTTTAAAGGGGGTAATGGGTGTTTCCACTCGTCATGGAAACACGATTCATAAATATTACTGATTATCTTGCATGATAGTTAACCTTTAAGAGCTGCTTTTGAGTAAACAGATGTTAAAATGTATTATATTGGCCCTGCAACTGGTCTGCAGCTATAAGTGGCTCTGTTACACACTGTAATCTTTTTCTTCAACTTTTTTCTTCAGCTTTTTTTCTATCAGCTTCTGTACTATTTCAGACAAAATCGAGAACTAACAGTGAATGTAAATGGAGAGCTTCACTGGTTCTTTTTAATGAAAAGGATATTTAAAAGTTCACTTTAAAGTATTGTTCAATTATCATTTTCTCTATTCAAACATTTCTGCTGATTTCTCAGAATTCTCTTTCTGTCATTTGCCCTAGCTAGCAGATTCTTTTTCTAACCAGTGGTTTGTCCTGCTGTGATTGAAATATAAATCCATATCCTAAAACTGTGAATTTCTCAAAGAAAAGTTGATATATATAAAACAAGGAGGTTTATGTGTTTAAATGTATTCCTTAAGGTAATTGGCCATTACAAATATTATGAGATCAAATGCAAAATCTACCACACTGAAGACTTTTATAACTTCTATGGTTACTTTCTGCTGTGATGAGAGAGCTGGAAACAGTAATGAATTGGTCCAATGAACAAGCTTTCCGCTCCCTATGCTATATAGATGATGGCAATACTTAGTGAATGACTGCATTTGACAATGTTAATGTTTTAGGTTTTGACCTTAAGTGAAATCAACCCCCTAGAGTGTAATTTGGAGGTTTATGTGAGATGCATAAACCCATTTTTACCATTCATGTTCAGTTTAATGGATTGAATTGAATCCTCTGGATTCAAACTGGAAAAATGGCTGACAAACCATGACAAACCATAGGTAACCAATAAGCCCTACCCAGAGGCAGAGTCTTACCTTCCAATGCTTTAATAGGAGAATCTGAAATGTATTTTCAGGTTGGCATACAGTGATGCAACACATTTCTCCTCTTATGAACTGAATGAATAGGTGCTATTTTTGGTTTCTGGATAGTTCCAATTCTGCCTCTTCTCTCACTTCCCTGAAGACATTAATCTCTGTTTTCCAGCTCAACCAAGATTTTATCTGGTACTTTATTATTTGCAGCAAAACAAAATTATTTCTTGTTCTGTGCATTTGACATAGTTCGAGAGTTATTCAAGCTGAGGATTCAGCTTTGTATGGTTCTATAATGAAAAATAGAAATGAAACAAATACTTCTACATGGTCTGAAGAGATGCTCAGCTGTTTCCCATTAATCAGATTCTTTCTATTGACACTTTTTGTATTAAGATCATACTTTGCTGGTTTGCATGACCTCTTAATTCTGGCCTGTTTTTTTGTTTGTTTTTTTTTTTTTTTTGTAGCATTTACACCTGAAGTAGCATATTTTAGCACAGAATTCAGAGCAGAACAAATAGGTACTTAGTCATTCAGAAACCTGAAGGAAAATTCAGGTTCCAGGGAGCAGACTTAATACTACATGAAACAGCTATTTATGTCACACAGACAATGACCAGTGACAATCCTGAAATAGTAAGAGGAATGTTTTGGTTGTCCAAAAGACAATCTGATGATGCCAGATGAACTCTGACCAACCTTCCTGTTGCCAGATGCCTGCCATGTATAGGGGAACAGCCAGCAAGTGAATTTCACTCTCTTAATTCAGTTCCAAGCAATGAATTCTTAATTGCACACTCTACATCCTGTATTGCTTGTGGAAGAAAATATACTGCAAATGTGTGGGAAAAGATATGGATGACAGTTTTTGGAGGCTGGTTAGGGAAGTATTCTGATGAGCTGGAGAGCTGAGAGGAAATGTTTTAAAGAACATTATCACTGTGACACAAAATCCATGCATTATAGGTTAAAACCAGCAGCTGTGCCTGCAGTAACATCTCATATTGCTTGCATTCCTAGAGGGTGTGCTGCTATTTTGAAATATCTGCAATTGCTGATCTGCCTCAACAGAAAGGTAAAAACAGCAAGATGCATACTCACCTGCAGATGCCAGGAGCTGATAATCCTTTAAAGCAGGTGATTATACTTGTATAACAAAGAGTTTTACAAGTCAAAGTAGTAAAGCAAAGGTAACTAACTAATAAAAATACAGAAACTTATGCTATCACCTGCCTATAATTATGCAACCTCTGAAGCCATTTGAGCTCCATTGGCTCATCTTGCTTGTCTTCTAACTCTCAGAAGAAATTCTTTCACACATCTTTTGTGTTCCAACTGCAGACCCATACAGAGAGTTCAGGTACCTATCTTAACTTGCCACTAGGTAACTATGTTTAGACAACTAAATTTGACTCATCTTTTTTACTTACGGTAAAAAAAAAAAAAAGAAAAAAATGAAATTTCCAGGCATTAAATGTTTTTACATCTGAACAACTTCAGAAACTCAGTTAAAGATCACAGCTGATATAATACACAAAGAAGGGGTTATTTTTCTGAATACAACCTCAAGTAGATTTTATATAGTAGGTGGGTCACAGGAAAAAATTATACCAACTGAGGTTGAGAAAGGAATGCTTCTGATTAAATTTTAATAGAAGCAGATTCATTGGTTTGTTATGTGTCTAATGGCTGTTGTAACTGTGTAGTTTACTCTGGATATAGTTCACTTTAGCTAGAAATTTGTTATTTCAAAGTAGTTAGAGAACTGGAATTAATTCATTTTCTTGTGGTAGGTTCTCTAAAATGAACCCCAGCAATAAAAAATCAATCATTACTTCTCTGTGTTTTTAGAATATTCAAATAAAACCAGAGTAAATTACAGTGAAATATCTGGTATGATTAACATTTGCCATAACATGGACCTTGTTTTCTAATCCTGATGATAATCAAATTATCTACTATACAAGATATGGATAACACAGTTTCATCCTGAATTTATCAGTCTGGATCTCATAACTTTATCCTGAACAATGAAATTTTACAGTAGACATAATAATGTGTCATACATAATTTATGGAGGGCCACTCAAATATCAATCATAAAATCATAGATTGGTTTAGGATGGGAGGGACCTTCTTGGATTATCTAATTACCTCCCTCCACCAGGGCCAGGGACATTTTTTCACTAGATCAGGTTGCTAAAAGCTCCATCCAGCCTGACTTTGAAGGTTACCAATGATGAGACACCAACAACTTCTCTGGCCAAGCTGTTCCTGTCTTTGACTACCCTCATCAGAAGGGAGGTGGGAAACCTCATTGCCTACAACAGGGTGTCTCCCACTACTAACACTGCACTTTCTCCTGGTGCTGCAGTGCAGCTCTGGCTCAGCTGGCTCTGAATTTTTGTTTTTAGAGTGCTCTCTGTTCCTTATCAGCTATCAGTGAACATATTCTCTAGGTACAAGTCTGCAGGAACAGCAGAAGCCATCTTCTTGGTTCCAGCTTCCAGGCTTTGCCATCATGGGAGTTTCTACTTGCCACCCTATGGAGGCCCAGAAGATAAGCTGATAATGTTATATCTTAAGCACTAATAGCTGGAGAGACATGGAGCCAACCAAGGACTGTGAGTGATAACAGCCAAGGAATGTTGTTAATAACACTTCTGTGAGAAATTACAGAATATGGCTGGAGAAGGGCAGGAAACATGGAGATAGGGCAGGAGTTTCCAGGGAAAAAGTCCTTGTTCTAGTTCCTGGAAGTAAGCACAACACAGTGCAGCACAAGTGCAAGAATGAGGCTGAAATTGGCATGGACATGGTGGGGGTCTAAGACCATCAAAGACCCCTAAAGCCCCCCAACCCATTTCCAGAAAGGTTTAGAAGAACAAACTGTATCTGATCACTAATTTGCATAGCAAGTGAGAAACCTTTCTCTCACAAGGTGCTCCCATCGAGCCCGGTACACCTGCTTTGTGTGAGCCCCAGGACTCTGGACACGCCAGCTAGATCTACGGATTTACACTGCAGCCAGGACGGACGGACGGATGGACCGACTGACCCTTCCTCCCTTCTTTTTAATTCATCTCTCTCTCCCTTCCCTCTACCCTGTTATCCAAAACACACGCTATGTGTTTATGCTAGGAGGTCAGGGACTAACAAAGCAATTTCCATGCCAAGTGTGTAAGTTACTATAAAACTTTGTAAACCTTTGCAGACGCTCTGACTTTTGTAGTTAATTTCAACCATGGGCAGCTGTGAACCTTGGGTGCTCCTTTTCATTTATGATTGGGATGTCACACACCCTGACATGCACAAGCTCTGCCCGTCTTGCTTCTACAGTTGGAAGTTTGAACTCTTGAAGCTGCAGTTGCTTGGAAAAGAGCCATTCAACTGCTTTCCTTTCATCTCTGATGCTGCTCAGTCTGCTGACCTCCTCCTGCAGATCTTTCACTTGGTGGCACAGCTTCTTGACAACGGCACAGCTGCTACAAGCCGTAAAACCATCTGGCCTAACCTCAGTGAGTTGTCCTAGGCACTCCCTGCAGTTTGAGATTTGTAGATCTGAATCCTCTTTCTGAGGATTTGTCTGGGTCAAGCCTTGGATGTCACTGGGACAATAGCTCTGACAGCAGCTGGGAACCGTGCTCTGTCACGATGTCAGCACCATAGCTGGGGATGTATGTGTGCTGTTTGGCACAGAGCTGCTGGCTCTGGGTTTGCGCCTTTCTGCACAAACTGCTGCATGTGTGAGCTGCCTCAGTTAGCCACACACACACTGATGTGCATAGCACAGCTTCAGTACTCACCTCACAAGGAGGTACTCTTAATGATATTATTTAAAAATTAGGCGCATGAACCCAGCCTGTTATTTAAAGTGACTACCTTAACTTCTGGAGCAGTCTGGAGATGGTGTTGAGAGATTCCAAAGGGTAGAACCAGGTCAAACTGCATCTTGTAGATAACTAATATCCTACTGTGTTTTGCAGATTTCCTTCCCTCCTTTCATTATTTCCTGATATTCTCCTCAGCATAGTTATAACATGCAAAATTTGGTGTTTGATCTCTTTTTATATCACTTCTACAAGAAAAGAAAGGAATGGTTACCTGGAGTTACTTATGTCATTCACAGAATGGGAGCTGCAACTTTAATTTCACACTAATCTGAAAGGATGCTATTCTGCTCAAGACAAAATAGTTTTACTTTTAGTTTTATTTTGTTATTGAGTGAACATTTAGTGTAAGATGCATATATTTCTCTGCTACTAGAGAACTTAATTTCAGCAAACATTGTGTGCAGGTTAAACAACAAGAAACAACAAAAAAGGATAACTGAATAATTCTGGTATTTCTCTAGGAAATAACAAATTGGGTTCTTGGATCTCTATTGATAAAATTTCACCTGAATTTGCAAAGATTAAAACCAGCTGACATATTCTGCCACACCTAATAGCGTTTTATAATCTTGTTGCAAATAGTATGCTCCTGTGAATGACATGGATTTCATTTTCCCATAGCTTACCAAAAGATGTGCACCCAGCATATTTTGCCTGGCCAAAACTCTTATGAATAGCATGTGAAAAAAATTATTTGTACATGACAAAATTCTGGGAGAGAATTAACAAAGAAGTATGCAAGAACCTAAATGGAATTTGCAAAACTGTTTTGTATTTAAATGGGAATAACTTCCAGTGGGTTTTTTCTTGTGCATGTGTGGATGCTAGTGAACTTTGAGCACCTAAATGGAGTTGTCTAACAATTCAAAATTTCTACAGTGTTTGGTGCTAACAGCAAATCAACTTTCTGATTCATTATATTTTTTTTGTGCCAAGAATTTTACACCTTCACTATTTTAAATTGTAGGTTAGAAAGTAGGAACTTTGTATTTTATACCTAATGGACAGATAGGACAGATAAATTGATTTTAAAATTATAAACTCCCCACATGCAATTTGTGATACAATCACAAAGATTTCTGTGAGATTGGTTTTAAGATTACTCTTTCTACTTTCTATTGAAGCTGCTTTTGTGTTGAAAATTATTACTCTGAAGAGTAATCAATCTGATTTCTTGTGTCACAGGAGCACACATTTTGTCCACCCAGCTAGTATTCCACAATCTGTTGAAATTGGTTTTTGGAAATTCTTTTCTCTTGATCTCAATTTCTCTTTTGCACCATATTTCCATATTAGTTGAAAACAATTTGAAAGAAAAAAGTATTTTTCGTCCCCAAAGTGAATAACTAGTAATCTAGACACATCCTCTTTTCCTGCTTCCTAAGGTTGGAATGAAGAACTGCATTATAAAGTTAGGTTGTTATGAAGAGCATGGGGCAGCCAAATGACACAGAAATAATGTCAAAAAACCCATAGTGGATGTAAAGGTTAGCTTGAGTGCTTCAAATGCTCCACATTTCTTTCAAGAAGAAAATAGTCCCCATTCTCATCTTGTATTTGTGTTCAGACCATTGTAATCAGAGAAAAAAAGCAAACAAGAAAACAAAGTATTAAGTCTACCTCCTAGTGGCTAGAATAGTCTGCTGACAATCTGTTTAACTACACAGTTAATGAACAGTTTAACTCAGTTCATTAAACTGAGAAATTAATTCTATTCAAGGACTGAAATACAGGGTTCTCTTCCATACTTGTACAATGCTCAAAAGTTTGTTAATTTCCTGAAGCCTGAAGGATAAGTTGCGGTAGTTTTGAGCTTCTTAAGATTTTTACCTTTTTCTAGAGAGTCTTTCAAGTCCAATAAATTATCTTGTCAATGGGTCACTGAATTAAACCCAGATGTACTTTTATTTACTTAAAATAAGTGAGAGGAGGAGGTAGGTTCTAGTATTATATTATGGAGCAAAATATTAAATGGTATTCATTTAGTGTAACTGTAATAGGATTTCACCCAGTGAGAATATAATGAACAGTGGAGAAATTTCTTTTCAAACTACCTTTTTATAAATACAGTATGTAGGGGGATAGCATATAAGAAATTAAAGATAGAGTAGAAAGTAATCTTACCCCTAAGGAGTTGCAGCTGGGCCAATTATCAAAGATTAGGAGCAGGCCTGACTTTAACAGGACCCAGCTGTAACCAGTGAGGAGCAGAGTGCTATAAAAGAGTGGGGTGGCTGGGTGAGAAGGGAACTGGGGTCAGTTGGCTGCTTTGTGAGGAAGAAAGAGTCCGTGCTCTGAGAAGCTGCCCATGCGAAACACCAACAAGGTATGAAGCTTTTACAATAAGAACACAACAGTACGGAACCCTTGAAATAAGATGGCAACAACAGTAGTCCTGGGATTTGGGGAGGTTTTGCTTTCCTGTTTGATTAATCTTTCAGCTTATTTTCATTTTTAGCAAATCTTTAATTTAGGGATTAAAAGCACTTAAATATTTTCTAACATTTTCACTTGTAGCTATATATTTTTGGGCAGATTGTACCAAAATGTTGAGATCAATTCAGTTGCATTACACTGGAGAGTACAACACAGACCACTTGTCTAGGCCATAATACATCAGCTTCTTTAGAAGCAGGTTGTGGGAAATGTTATTGAAAGTTTTGGATAAATCAAGATAGACCATGATGCCCCACTCCTTGATGTGCATCAACTGAGCAGGTTGCTTTGTCGGAGAAGATGATCAGGTTACCAAGAATGATCTTCCACTGAGGAATCCAGGCTGGCTTTCTCCAGTCACAGATTTCATTCAACTTCTGAGAGGAGCCTTTGTTCCATAACTTTTGCAGGGACTGTTATATGACTGAGGGGGCTATAATTTCCTGTACTCTGCTGTAATGATAGGGATGGCAGTTGTACCAGGTTTGTAGCTGTGTGACTTAAGGCATCTCAGCAAGAGCCTCTCCTGGCATCTGAGGCTGAGCAAGGGAACCTGTTAATTTATGACAACTGCCAGGGGAAAGAAAAAACAGTGAAGCAGCTGGATGTTGCAGTTGTGACTGCTGTTCTTCTGCTTTTACTGTTCTAAAATGGAAGGGAGACAGAATATTTTGGCAACTGCAAAAAGAGGACCTGCTCCCTGGGTTACTGAGAAATATATGCTTGTATCATTCCAATTATGACTGAATTTCCTTGAAATAAAATTGGATAGCAGTAGAATGGAGCAGGTCAGGACAGACTTCTTTTTTAGGTGTTGGTTGGTTTTGTATATGTGTTTGTTTGCTTCAAAAAGAGTTTAACTGAATTTTTCTTCCTTGGTGTGAAAAGCAATGAAAAAGAATAGAATCGGTGTCAGAGAAGAAAGTACCAACATAGTTCTTTAAATAGATACTGTTGTGGTTAACTGCAGCAGAAACAAATTAACATGTCCATAATAGTAATTTTAAGCTTTAGCTTTTTTTAATTACTCATTGAATGTGTAAGTATAAAAGGAAGAGCATAGCACTCATCCTTTTCTCTAAATCACACAAATTTTGCCTCAGAGGATTTGTGTACTGTGATGCACAATATTCCTTAATTTTAGTCTGAGGACCCTGTGTTATGCATAAGAAGCGATAAAGCAGACTATAAAACAAAAATCCGCAAGCAATAAAAACAACAAACTTATGTGCACAGTATCTCAAATACTCAATAACTTATAATGAGAGAAATTAATGCATGTATTTTCTATTTATTTTTCATTGGTACATTGGTTTAGAGAAAAATTATGGCCAAAAGGACCTCTGAAGGTTATACAAATTTCTGCTTAAAAGCTGAATCTTGAACCTCGAGACTGGAGCTTCTTCAACCCTACGAGACAACCTTTTCCAGTGTTTACAGCTCTTGTGGTAATTATTTTCCCTATTATGTGGTGGGAATTTTCAGTTTTCCACCTTGTGTCTGTTGATACTTGTCCTATCCACTGTGCATCTGTCTCACCAGGGAAGGCTGAGAGAAAAAAGACATTGATTTCCTAATCTATGTTCTTTGTCACTGTCCCCTTGCTGCACCTCTTAGACACAGAGATGGCAAAAAGAACTAATAGAGACTAAAGAAAGCATTTAGTAGGGGAAAAAAACTAATATTATTTCTCTTTATTAAAAATAACAACAGCTGAAAAAACCATCAAAGAGACCCCAGACTAGAGCTGGAAGCTCTACAGTACAAAGAAAGTCAACATAGAAACGCACTTGACTTTTTTTGGCAAGCACGTACAAATCTGGAGTTAAGGGAAAGAAAAATCTGAGAGGGAAAATATATAGTTCTTTCTCAAATTAGCTGTCATACACTTGAAAAATGCACCTGAAAAAGGCGGTAACTAGAACACATAAGGGAAGTCATGGTTATAGCTAGAGCTAGTCAGTTCTGCTCCTGTTGGAATGTAAGGGTGATGTTTTACAAGACAGTAGAAAAAAAATTGTGAAGTTGTGAACTGCATTTCCAGGGTTTGTGAGATTCCCATTGAACAAGATGACAAGGGGTTCAATATTAATGCTCTTAAGCATGGAACAAGAATGTTTTAGTGAAACTAGCAATTTGGTCATTTCCTTTCTACATAGACTGACTCATCTGTGCCATATACGCATGTTAAGATGATACTGTTTGTACTTAACTAAGGCTACACAAGAGATTTAGCTGAGGCAGACTCAGATATAACCATGGAATTAATTAACAGTTAAACAATATCCATGTTCAAGAGTGCAGTGCTTCATCTCACTTCCAGGATCTCTTATTTTGTTATACAGGCTTTGTTTCATAATACCACTTATATTAATTATTTCTTATTATTGCATTTTTTATTAGATTCACAGACCACCACAATCATTCAGCCTGAAGACTCTGAAATGTTTAAGTGCTCAGAAATCTAGAAAACAAGTGCCCTATCTCTAGGACTGTTATTTACCTTTCAGTCAAGTGAGACTGTTGATGTCTGTGAAGCCAGATGAAGCCAAAAGAGTTTTTCTTTTCCTGCAAAAGAAATTGGTAAGATCTGATAAGACAAGATTTAGTTGAGATAGTCTTTATTATCAAGTAAGAAGGATCAAGCCATATGTCACCTTAGTATGGTCTGGTCACTGTAGAAACAGAAGAAAGATTTTATCCTGTTTTTTGTAACTTTGGTGAAACACTGGAAAAATACATACAGGTACCATTTCTCTGAATGTACTCACCTAAAATAATTATATTATTTCTCATATCTACCTCTCAAATAAACAGAAGTTGCAGTGGTCTTTCAGTTGCTGTAAAGTCCTTTCCTTGCAGGATACAATGGATGAGCACAAACTGTGTAAGGAATACTCAATCATCAAAATTTGTGTGAACTTGAAAACCAAAATCCATTACCAATGCAAGAGTGAAAGATTTCATCCATTCTTTGAGAATTTCAGGACTGCTGCATGCTACGCATTAAGTACTGAATAAATTCCTAGATTGAACATTTTTATTTGATAAAGCTCATTGCATATTAAGAAAAATAATGAGACACCTTTAATTTATTGCTGGTGTGTTAACTGGTTTCTTTAAGCTTTGTTTTTAATTATTTTTCCCTGTAATGAATAAGTATATTTTTTGTCCATTCCTTTTTCCTTTATGAGTAATTTATTTGAAAAAATGGCTATAAAATAAATTAAATAATTAAATGTACTGCTATTTTTATACTGAAAGTCATGTAGTTCAATTATTTATATTTAATCGGTTGTTAATACCCTTGTACAAAAGTATCATTGACAAAAGCAGAGAAATGGATCTCTTCTCTCTCTTATCAAGAGATAACTAGAAATAAAGCAACCTTAATTTAAATCATTATGTCCAGAATTTTTTATCTCTGCGTATCTTTATTCCCTTTTAAACTCAGTGTATAAGATCCAATCTTTCCATTTTCATTAACTGAAATACACTTAGTTTTTTATCTTCGCAGCAGACGAACTAAAAAAGGAAATATTTCATTTAAGTTGAATGGTTGCCACATCATGTGTCAGACAATTTACAACATTGTGACTCAATTCCTTAGCTCATCACTACTTCTAAAATGGCAACTGTGAAGTTGATTTAAAAAAAAATTGTTTATTTACTATTTCCCCACCATTGCTCATCTGTGTAACCAGACAGTGAAATGACAGAATGTCACAAAAGTATAGGAACATTCAAACTATGACATAGGATGTTATAGTGAATCCATATGCCATCTGGCACCTCTGAAGAACAGTGATGTGAGGAATAACAATCTGCTGCAGATAATGAGGTAGGAGTAATGCAAATGCAAACTCTGACCCTGAGTTCCATTAAAAAGACAACAGCATAAAATACAGCAGGAAACTGTATGAAACAAAAAGCAAAAGCAGCAGCTTAGCAGAATTGGTGAACAAGGTAGAAATTACCAGGACAAACAAATCATAAACACCAAATCATGTTATGAAGTCTGCTGAACCGTGGCCATTTGAAAACGGGAAAGAAAAGCGGGCTGTTTATTTGTAAAGGAGAAGAACTTGAAAATGAAAAAGTGAAACACAAGGTGAAGTAAAACAGTGTTTGGGTCTGTTAAGGATACTTGTGGAGCAGCTTTTTGCTTGACCATGTCAGGCTGAAGCTAGAAAACAAATTTATTTTGAGTTATTTTCTCCAGCAAAACTTATTCCTGGTTGCCCTGTGTAGTTAGGGAAGTGACAGGCTGGATGTGTTTCCTTACTCTGCTCAGGGTCATCTACAGGAGGTCATGTAAACATCCTTAGTGCAAAGAACAGCAGTATTAAATTATTTGAATTTCAAGAATTATAGAGTATATCACAGATCATTCTAATGATCACCCTTAAATCTGAGAAACAAAATAAGGTGATGTATTGCTGAACAATTATGAAAAAAAAATTCCCGCAAATGAAAAATCAGAAGAAATTAGTTCATTCTACCTGCTGAGAGCTCTCTTTGCTGAAGGTCTCAGCACTTCACACTAGAAAAATACAAACTCATGTAACTAGGTGTTTGTAAGGTACCCCAAATGTTACAGTAGATGTACTCAAATTTTCCTGATCTGCAAGATTGACCTCAGATCTGCTTTATTATTTCATACTTCTGTGCTAATGTAGACCTCTGATTGCCTCTGATTATTCCTCCATCAGCCAAATGAGTAAGAATCCAAAATCTTCTGAAATGATGCAGACAATCCTGTGGAGAACCCACCAGCTAATTAGTAGAAAAGATCCTTTGCAACTTAGTCTCACATAATTAGCACAAGATAAATTAAAAGTACTTGCAAAATAGAAAATTGTAGCCTCAAGAGATTATTATAGATATTCACTAACTTCAAAGCAGTAGAACTACATTATTTGCAAATTGTTCTATTATTGCTGAATTTGATTTTTTGTTTGCTTATTTTGGTTTGGTGTTTGGTTTTGTTTTGTTTTTCCTTTCTGACCTAAAGACACATTGGCAGTTTGAAGGCTTACCTATTTTTGCAGCTGAATGAAGGAAATTGCTTCTCCCTGTAAATAATCTCACTTGAATAATTACTAGTAGATATTTATACATTCTGTTTGCAAATTTCTGCTTTATAGATAATTTGTAACTTCTCTAAGCAGTACCCACAGTCCTCATTATTCTTGTCACTGTATGTTTTGCTTAATGTCTAATTACAGTTCATAACTGACACGGAAAACAATGTAATCTACATAATGTTCAGCCATGTGTCTTCCAGACTGCCTGACAACAGCTCTGTCCTAGCAAGACTAATGGAGAGGAATCACTGGAGTATATGACTGTGACAGTCCTTCTTCCTTCTAGTGCTAGGTACATCACACGACTGAAATAATAAGTAATATCACTGTTTATAAAGCTAAGTTATGAACCACTTTCTCACAGGTTGCCTGTTGCCTAGATGCCAGAGATGCCCATAAAAGTCTGTTTTCTTGAATGATTTTTTGCATATTTTACCCAGTGATTCAAGCTTATGAATCATGGAGCTTATATAGAGAATTCTACTCATGTATGGATCAAAGTCATGGCTGATTGATGCAATAACATTTTTGGAATTACGTTCACCACCATTAAGTTACTGAAGGTGTATAGGGTACTGATGTTGTGGTGACTTTTTGTAAGAAAGGTTCTTTGACAGCATGAATAAGATTTATTCATAGCAGACTTACCTTACTCCCTTACTCCCACATGCTGTGAGAGACAATTACCTTCACTACATAAAGATTTATTTTTCTGAAATGTTTAAGCCATTGCTTACAGAATATAAGTTGTACTTGCCACTGTGGCCTTCGAATGGTCCTGGATCACAAACATCAACAGCAACTAACGTGAATTCAGCATGGATTGAGAATGTGAACTTGTGTTTTGACCAAGATTAAATAATTTAAATAATGTTATTGCTCAAAAAATCTCTCAAAATATTGCTGTTTTGCCTATTTTTATATACATTATGTAGACATAGAAGTGGGTCAAAACTCAAAAAACTTAAGTTTTGCTAGAATTTCTCCTCAGCCTAATAATAGGACATAGACTCTGTTTTGACTTTTCTTTAGTAGAGTAGAATCTTAAAGAGCTTTGCTTGCCTCTCATATGTATTTTGGATACAACATTATGTTTCTAGTCTTCTAAAAAATTCTGGCACAGGAAATCTTGTATGCTTCTTCTAGCAACTCAGCCTATGCTAAGTATTCATTTGAGTTCTTTCATCATCTGCTTAAAACTTCTCATTTTTTGGCTGTATAGTTTTACATTGCTGAGTGGTGCTCAAAAATCTTTTTTATTATGTTTTAATTGCATTGGTTAGTGTAAGTGGTCAAAAAAATGAAAATACCTCTTTAATGTTAAAGAAAAGTATGCTGCCCAGATATTTTCTTGCAAGTTAATGCTTGAGAAATACTTTTTTTAAAACAGTGCTTATTTTAAAAAGTTTAAAGTTTCTTCCATCTTTTTAGACAATAATAAAAAGATTCAGTTACTATGAATTTAATAAGAAGGATGTTTTTTGCCCCAGAAAGGACAAAATTACTCTTCTTTTGTACGTTGCCATTATGTTCTTGCATTTTTCTAGTCACACTCACTCCTGTCTATAAATGAGGATGTTTTAAGAGATTCAACTACTGGAGAATGCACGGATTGACTTCAAACAGAAGTATGTTCTATAGTTCTGTGTTATGTTGAAATTATTTCACTTAACTTATAGTACATTAATTTGTGCTTTGTATTTTATCATAAAAATCTCAAATACATTTGCTAATTTATGATTAATACAACCTTTTCTAATTCTGGTGTTTACTCTAAGAACAATATTCCTATTAATAAGTAAAATAGGCCAGAGCATGCTCTGAAATCAGGTGGGTCATCTTGACATAAGCATCCGCTGTAAGCATACAGCATATGCAAACCAGTGGCTTTGTCCCAGCTGAATGTTAGCTCATACTCACCCTTTCACAGATCACATCCTGCAGTGCTTCTCAAGCACAAAACACCTGCCATGCTCTCAGTTCACCTACTTCACTCACAGCTGGTGCAGAGGCAAAAAGACATGCACAGTACATCATACACCCAGTCAAGATGAGAGCACGGTTTAAGTCAGCACCCTCCCACTGATATCTCACACCAAACCACTGCAATTCTTGGTTATTTCTGTCCATAATGCTGCTAGCACAACCTTGTCTCCTGTACTTTTTTCATTACTAGCTAATCACCTCAATTTCCTCCATTCTCTATGCTAAAAAAAACTGTCTACACAAGTATAGCTCTTCAGTTTTATTATAGAATGAACTGTATGTTGAAGAAAATTGACAAGGTGGATCAGTAAAATGAACTCATACAAACAAACAGCGGTCAGTCATTGAACTGGCCTGGGAACTGTACAAAAGTTTACAAAATTACTGGTTTGTAAAGTGTTTTTGACCATCACCAGGATGAAGTTTTGGTTTTGACAGTGTGGTGCTGGGAGGGAGGTTCTGGAACTCAAGTAAGAGAGATGGGACTGGTTCTTCTTCCTTGTTCTGCTGGATGTGAGGTGGCTTCTATTCCTCTTTTTCAGATCCAGTCTGTGGTAAGACTGGTCACTCAATCTGCAATCACTGTGTGCTCGCTTTGCAAACCATGGCCACCCACCAGCAGGACAGGCAGGAGAGTTGAGATTTATCAGCACTGTGTGCACACACACACAGAGTGCTTGCATACACATCAGCAGTACAATGAGCCTATTTTAACCACCTGATCTGTCTCTAATCTTGCTTAGCAGATCAGACTCACATGTACACACACACAAATATGTACAAACATAACAAGTCTGTCTCATAGCTGGTTCACTTATGGCTCCCCCAGCAGCAGGCCTGGACATACTGTTTGCTGTAAAGTTCAATTTTAAGCTTCCTACTGTCTCACACAGAGAACATACACAGGAAATTATTAAGGAATGTAGTTTAAGGAAGAGATAGAATAGGCTGTGGTGATCAGGCTCATCAGGGCATGTGTACTCACAAGATCCTTTCTTAAATGCTACTGACCTATTTCAGCCTCCCTGTTCTTCAATTTACCATTATTCTTGTGACATCTACCTTGATCCCTCTTTTGAGTCTTCCTCTGAACATCATACAATAATATTTGTTCCTCTTTGCCTCATTTCAGGAGTTTTATGCAGTCTCTCAAGCCCCTTCAAATGTCTCTTAATGAGGGTTGAGGTTTTGTGGGTTTTTTTAATGATACCCATGATAATTTTATCAGTTGCAAAGTATCAAGGTTACACTTGAGTTGTTCCTTTAGTGGCCCTTCAGCCAGCAGCCTGAGGTCTATGTTTTAGGGTTTTTTTTATTATCTTTGTTTTTTCTCATGTTCATGAGGGTTTGTGTGTTTGGTTTATTGTCTTTCTTATCCTTTCTTATCCTTCGAAGTAGCCTAATAAATAAAGTGTTCCTACATTCCACATATCCTTAAATTGTTGTGTCTATACAAAAGCAAGGTCTTCTGAGATAGCATTGTACTTCATATGTCTCATAGAAAATTTCACACAGAGCAGTTTTGGGAGCCTGATAAATAGCTCAAGAAAAAGTGTGCAGGACATAAAATCTGACAAAGAGTACAAATGACAAGAATCATGTGCCTAGAAACATGACTGGAAGTATTTTTCATACCAGTTTATATGTATCCAAAGACTCAAGAATGACCATTGAGTCCAGAAAGAGTCAAATTCTCTGTTCTAGTTCTGACCATCTTCTCCTCTCCAAACAGAAGAATGATAGACTGTAAGAGTATTTAGAAGCTGAGAATGACTGCATATAATATCCCTTTACACAGAGATGCCTTCCTAAATAGTTCATTTTCAAGATGCTAGCCCTCATTTCTGAATATAAGTATATATTTCCTTTTCAAGATGCTTGCCCTCATTTCTGAATATAAGTATGTTCATAAAATAGTCTTGGTATTCTCAGTCTTGAGCATTAATGTTAATCTTAATTTTAGTCATCCTTATCCACATTTGAGCTGGTTCCACTAGCAGAAAAATTTAGGATTAATTACACATATAGGTGTCCATAATGTAGTTTTAAACATTCAGAAAATAATATATGTTCTATTTCTGTGACATAAATCAGTTACTGATATAATATCTAACATCTATCTAAAAGTTACTGATTTATATCTAATGTCTACATCATAGTCTACATCATAGTCTCTACCTCACTGCTATTTTACATGTTGTCCTCTAAGAATATTGTTGTCCGCTCTATGTTGGAAGTTATTTGTCTCAGATATTTTCCTTGTATTTTGCTTATTTTGAAATCTACATCTGTCCCCTGGTGGTATTCATCATGTGACACAAATAAATAAAAAACAGAGAGACAAGGAAGGTAAAAAAATAGTTTAACTTTGCATTTCCTGAATGTTCCCTAGCCTAATCTTCTGTGATCAGCATATTTGACACACATATTCTATATTTTATGATACAGAAAATTAATATAGCAACTGCACAGTGCTCAATGCAAGAGAAATCCTTTCTGCACACTTGTTAGGTTACTTGTGTCTTTCCAAACTGACAACAAATAATTCAGTAACTTCACTTTACTTCTTTGTGTGTCTCTTCCTGTATTAAGTTTTGCTCCTCCACAGTAATTTCCTGACTTCTTATTTCTTAGTGCTTATGAGAATATCAAGGTTATCTCAAAATTCTTTATCAGCCATCTAAAATCAAATTAAATTCACCAGTCAATGGGGTGCTTTAGAAATAATATGATTGTGTATTACGAACTGATGTCTTTGCTACAGTATTTTTCTGCTGACAATCCCATATTTGTTTTTAAATTCAGGTTTCATAGCATGTTGTAATTAGAGATCAGTTAATAGTGTTGGATGAACTAGGGGGCTTCTCAGTATAATAAAAATTATTTACCATTCATTATTTTTCTGTTCCTTATGTGACACAAATTGTTTGCTTGGTGTTTTATGAATGCAAGTCTGAAGAAGAAATGGAAATGAAAGCGGCTTGAAAACTCTATACAATTTTCAAATTATGATGTCCAGATTTTTAT
Organism: Ammospiza nelsoni; assembly: GCF_027579445.1. Classification (NCBI taxonomy): domain Eukaryota; kingdom Metazoa; phylum Chordata; class Aves; order Passeriformes; family Passerellidae; genus Ammospiza; species Ammospiza nelsoni. Next base: position 75,177,971 of record NC_080634.1, on the reverse strand, counting down.
TAACATTTTAATATCTTACTATTCTTTCCAAGCAGTTAGTGTTTAATGAAGTGAGATATCTTGAAGGCACTTCATAATTGCTGAGAAAAAAATTATATCTAGTGCACTTTTTCTGAATTTTTCCTGACCCCTCTGTTCAAGGATATTGAAAGGAAAAATACATGGATAAACAGAGTTTTCAAAACATGTTTGCTGACCAAAGGCTGACAGTTTTGTGCAATACATAGGGAAAATACAGCCTGGGAAAATGCCTTAAGATTTTGTTCTCACCTCAGGAAAAGTCTCCTGTCGAGTTAAAGGCAGAGCAATCTATTTTCACCCTTATTAGGTCTCCTATTGCCAACAAAATGCACTGGTTTGTGCTCGAATTAGGCTGGCTGAATGACAGAAATATTGCATAATACTGCTAATGGTACCTGGTTAATGGAGGGTAATGGAGCAGAAAATATGTTCATTACTGAAAAGGTGGAGAAGAGATGCTTTTATATTGTTAGCTTAGAAAACCCCAAATGACTTCCAGTTATTTGTCTGTAGATGGCAGGAAATGTGATTAGGATGTTGGCATGGCACAGTGACTCACTTAAAAGTGCCCTTTCCCATTTTTACTTCTCTTTAAGTTAAGAACTTAAAATCTTAGAATCACTACATTTTGCTTTTCCCTTTACGAAGATATCTACCATTTCACTACAGTGCAAGACTCAGAACTTCAGCTTATATTGTAAACCTCTCGAAAAATATTTTTATTGTTGTTTTAGACTTTTATGGTGTGGCATATTTAGCATTGGTGTTTATCACAATTATGATCAAATTTTAAAAACTAATATTAAAAATTAAGTTTTCTTCAATACAAAGAAAATGTGGAATATTTCACATATTTGTTTATATTATATAACATTTTTGCTGAATTATAACATTTTCTACCTGTATCATTCATAATAAAAAAAATTACTTTCTAAATCTAGCAAGCATAAAAGATTGGCTTCCCTTTTATATGAATAGAGGTAGCAAGCAAAACTTTTATTTGGTTAACTGTTGAAACTAAGGAGCAGAAACCCCTCATCTTTATAAAAGTTTAATCAAGCATCAGACATAATCTTTTTATATCGTACATGAAAACAAAACCAATAAAATTTTGCAAGTTTCATAAACCTTATTTCTGCTTCCATTGACTTAAATTTGAATGAGAACAGACTCTTTAAGCTTTTTGACTGTAGGCTATTTTATGCAAATAGTACTTAAAGTCAGAGGCAGGAGTTTTTATATTTTTATTAATCACTTTATATTAATCTTTTCAAAATAATTGTGGCAAGAAGCTTGAAAATGCCTTCACCAAGATCTATTACCTAAAGGGTCATGGCAAGTGAAACAGCCAAGAAAGGGTGCTTTATTTATGCTACACCTAATAACATTGTTGTGGTCATAGTAGTTCTTTTTTTTATGTTCAACATGTATTGATAGTTAAACTTAAAAATAAAGACAAGATCTTGAGGTTTTTTCCACAGCCTACCTATAAGAAAAATGTGTAATATTTTTATATTACATAATTGGAATTATTGATCCGTAAATTACCAATTCTATAAATAGTATATGTGGAGGCATTGACAATAATATCAATAGTACTGAATTTTTAATTTTTTTCTCAGAAATGTAGTTATGCCAAATCACATCCACTCTTGCATCCTGGGTTTCAAGCCCTTTTGCCCTAGATCCCGCCTTAAGTCGGAGAAGTAGTTTTCTGTATCACTTCCTGGGGGGCCGATAGGTCTGGTGAGTGCTTCAGAAATATCTGGTTTTTATGGACATAAACGCAGTCTGTAATGAGCAGACATGTTAGGCCTCTATATTACCATAATAAAATAATTAAAGTAAATTCAGCTGTCAGTGCAAAACAGCTAGTACACTGCAAATAGCAAACATACTTTCATGGAGATTAACTTCCCAGAGTGCAAAAATCTTTTTGTTTCTGAAACTTTGTATTTGGATGACTAGGTGTTATAAAAATCAGAAATTTTAAAATGCTGTATTTTGAGGGTTTTTTATTTTGATATCAATGTTATCTTTTTTTAAAGGATTTCATCCACTTTGCTTTCTACTGTGCTATTTTAGTAATTTCCCATATTTTAGATAACATAAAAATAAGAACTGAAAAATACAATGGGCCTTTGCTTAAGCCCTGAGAATTTAAAATGGTAAAGTCATATTTTGAGAGTTTTCTAGAAATAAAATTGATATTTTTAAAATAATAAATCCAGGAGAGATTAAAAAATTTAGGGGAAAAAGGCATAGAAATAATCTATAATAATTTCTTGTCAAGCGACACTTTATTTTCTAGTGTTAAATTAATGGACAAGAACTAAAATATTACAAGATTATTGTCTTTGTGGAGTCCAGATTTATGTTTGCATCATTTTGTCTGCTTTCAGTCAATGCTAATTAAATTTCTAAATTCTCCTGTTTCTTGTTATGTCTAGTTTGAAATATTATGCTTGACATTGAAAAAGAAAGGTCTTGTTTTCTTCAGCAATTGGTAAAAACTTAAAATACAGGTAAAATGGCTTGCCTTTGAAATTTATAATTATGTATTCTCAATGAGCTAAAAAAGTTCCCTAGGATGAAAGATTTGTCTGCAAATTCAGTAATTTCATAATGCATAATATTGATTATTAATACTTTTCAAAATCTGTCTTTTAATCATTTGTATAATTTTTCCATCTGAAATATCCTCTTTCACTTTTTAGATTTAAAAGACAGAAGCAAAAAATGAAAAAATGCACAGAAAAAAAAAATTCTATAATCTTAAGGCTTATTGAGCCTTTCCTATAGTTCAAAGCAGTTTTCTTCTAAAAATCCTTGTTCTTCAGCACCAGAATGAACTACCATGTTTCAAATTCTTCCCCAAATTAATTCACATAATTCATATGAATCCTTTTAAAAAGTTGTACATTAATCCATAAGTTTTTGCAAGATGAATTCAATTAGAAATTCTGTCTGGTAGAGACACTCTTCTTTTCACAGGTGTAAGGCAGATAGGATGTCTATAGTTGTTTCCTATTTGTCTACATATTTTGGTTCAGCAAATAAAAAAAAATAATAACTTGAAAATCAAAACTATGAATAGGGACTGCAAAGATCTGCAAAGATTTATAAAGATCTCTGAATTGCAGGAAAAAACTGGGTGAAAACCTCTCTCAGCTACAGGAAAATAATCTTTAGGAACTTACATTCTTCAGAGAGAGAAAGACCTGTAATGAGAAAGAGCTTTAATGAGATCAACTTTGAACTAGAGGAACTGACTCCAACTGGATACAAGGAAGACCATTCTCAGAACTTTAAGGCTAAATATGCGACTTAACTGAAGAGGGGTATTAATACCTTCATTTTCCTAAACCCTCTAAATGTGCTTGTTTGTGAGGGGAAAGAGACATCCATGCATCTGACTGCTCCATTTACCATAACAGCAGCAGCCAGGGTTTGGTTTCTGTTATTCAATGAGTGGCAATCTGTCTCATTTTTTGCATGCCTGTCAAATAATTTGCATGAACTTCCAGCCTTGATGGAACTTATCACTTGAGTGTCCAAGTTGGTTTTCTTTATTCATACTAGAATATTCAGTGAATTCCAATTTGCTCGCCGCAAATCATACTTGATCTGTAGTCTATAAAAAGCAGTGGTTTATGTAACACGCCAAGTTTTTGCCTTTTTATTTCCAGCTTTTTTTTTTCTTCTGCATTCAAGGAAGTGCAAACAATGTATCTGACAATAATATTTCCTATCATAAATGGTAACCAGCATCTCATGCTACTCATTAAAATTCATAAAGTGTCCTATACTTGCAAAGTCCAAATAATTTTTTTGCCGCCACAGGGGAAAAACGAGTAACAGAAAATTTCAGTTGTAAGCAGATACAATGAAACATAGGCAGCTATACCCTTTTTGAAATGTCTTGTTAAACATTATATCTTCATTAGAATAAGAATGTTAAGTGAAAATTCCTTCTTAAAGTTCTGTGAATAATACATGAAGTAAAGCAAGCACCATGTTTTGGAGAACACAGAGTTCCAAAAATCACTTCATAAAAGGTGTGTTAACATGTGTTGGAAAGTAAGAAAAATTGTAAAAGTTTTATCTTTTTTTCTTGAACACATAACAATTTTTTTTTTCATTCCTTATCTCTACATATAGTAAATAGATCCTTCGGCTCTGTTATAATAATATTTTTTTATAGATTTTATTTTAGTTAAATTAGCAAATAAAATTCATTCAACTAATTTAATTTCTGAACTTTAGAGTACTATAAAAAAGAAAATAGTATCCATTTAATTGAATAAAATAATAGATTACATTTTGGCCTAAATTTTTAAGCATTAGTCTCCATTCTCTTCAAAAGAGAGATATTTTAACATCAGTTTTACAGAGGAAACTAATGGTTTCAAACAGGAAAAAGCCCTGCCATTGCATAGCTGTTTAGGGGATCATATGAAAGGAGGAGAGCCTGGTGACCCCTCCAGGCATGTACATGAAAACTTGCAGAACTTTGAAAACTGGTAAATAGAAATAAGAATCATGACATTTCTGAAAACAGTAGGAGATTTGAACCTGACCTAGTATTTTAATTGAAACCCTGTAAATAATGAGACTATCAGCTTCATAACATGTGTCTAATTATTTAACTTTTTATTTTAAAAAGCCCAAACAAACCAAAACATGGAAATAAAGGCAAAATATGAAGCTATCTTCTTTTACAGTACATTTGGATTATAGATAAAGAAGAGAAATATGTAAAAAAATAAAAAAGAAACAATCAAAAAAAATCTCCTCCCCAACACAAAACAAAACAAAACCAAAGCCTAATACAACAGGGAAAAAGGAAGAAGGGATACAAGACCAAATTTAAAAATGTTTATTTTCACAGATTTTGACCAAAGGAATAAGAATATTAGCATGGTATATGCTCACCAGGTGCTCAGATATGAGCATTTAAGTTTGTTTAATGACTCCAGAAATAGAATCCATGTGTTGCAGTGAGTTCTAGTTGAAAAAAACCTGCCACTTTAATTCTTCAAAGGGAGTACTAATAGACTGTCTGTAAACATTGAAGGCTAAAAGTTGAGCTGAGGAGGTTTGGACACACTGTAGTTTGGAGATAACGTGAGCTCAGAGTACTGTAGCAGAGAGAATTACAATAATCTATTCTTGCAGCTAGTAAGATTGGAATTATATAAAAAAACTGTAAAAAGAAAGGTTAAATTAAGTAGTAACATGTATAGTAGCCCTCATAAACTCTGGAATAGCAAGATTCAAGATCACAGGGACTTATTGTAGTGAATCAGAAACTGTTTCATATGCCACTTTATTTTGTGTTATCAGTGAAAAATTTGGAACAACACCTAACTGAATATTTCAAGATCTTTTATTTAATATCAGAAAGATCTACTCTGACAGTAATGTACATAACTAGTATTCTATATATATATTGCCCAGGCAAAATCTAGGCTTTGTTTTATGTTGATTTTACAGTATTAAATAATAGATTTATATTTGCTTGGTTCTGAAACAACTCACTGAATTACAATAAAAATGAATCAAATTTGTTGAAAAAGAGCAGCCTGGATACCAATTAACCTTTTCAGATTACATGTCATCCTTCCAAAAACTTAAAAGGTGCCAAACTGCTCCTCTTCTCTTTTCTAATCTAAAATGGCTTATGTGTTATTTTCTGGTATTGCAGTCTTTTTTTTTTCCTTTTACATAATTTTGAATCTCTGATGCTAGGATAACCAACTGTAATATGTTTGAAAATATGTTTGTTTTACAAGTAACATAGAAAAATACATTAATTTGAGTTCAAAATTATTTACTTATTACAAAATTTGCCATTTTGATATTTTTTTTCAAGTTACTTCTTGGACTTTCTTTTCCTTGGGCAAACATAACTGATGAGAGTGAGACATGTTGGGATTTCATCTCCAGTTATGTAACTGCTATTTGTTTGGTGCTGTGGGATGCAATTAATAAGATGAAATAGAAAATGGAATCTAAATGGAATCTAATGAAATCTTACTGACTAGAACAAGAAGGTGAAAGAACTTTAACCTATTTAACTTTTTTGTTAGTTTGCTTCTAAGAAAGTCTTGCTTTTCCTCACAAAACATTTACTGTCTACAACACTGAACTTTTGCTAGGATCCCTCTCCTGCCACCAATCTGTAAGTAACTACAAAAGTGAAAGGAGTCACATCTTCCTCTCTCTAGTCAGTCCTGTGGGCTTATACAGACCGGAAAAGTGATTATCACTATAAATAGTAGACAAAGAATACATTAACAGGATGTTCTTGCCCATCAAAGAATAATAATGAGACCTTTCTACCTCTCCATCGTGCAAAACCCACATAGGAACGTCACAGCAGATCCCTTTGCCCTGAATATATCCTATTTCCTGCAGAGTAGGAATAAGGGCAGTTCTGTCTCCAGTCCTGAGGTTACACCCTGGTTTGTGAATATGGTAGTCAGTCCTCTTCATACCTGGGCATATCCTGGGTTAAGAAGACTGTTCCTTTGGACGAAGATGAAGGCTTTATGGAAAAAAAAAAAGCAAAAAACTCTTCAGTAAAATGTCTCCAAGGTTCCTAAATAATTCCAGAGGATCAGAAGGGGGTTCAGGTCTTTTAAAATGAAAGTATTTGTAAAGACGGATGAAGTTTTTAGGTCAGGATCAATCACACATTGTGTGATCCAGGATCTTTTATCCTCATATGTTGAGAAATAGAAGTAACTAATTTATAAATTTTGAAGTACTGAAGAAGTCCCTAGATAGTTATCTAAGAAGCCTGATAAATTTTCCTCCAGAGATGTTAATTTCTCTCCATTGCTCAAAAAGAAGTCTAAGCTAATTCTGAATTAGAAGTCTCTCATTAATATGGGTAGTAAGCAAGGTGAGTCCCCCCTCTCACCTTTATTATTTTCTGTTGCATACATATACATTTTTCTAGATGCTTAATGAAAGAAAAAAAAAATAAATGAAAGGGAAATTAAAGACATTTTAAGTGATTTTTCAATAACTAACTAATCTTATTCAAAATATTTTGCCCTGGAGCTTAAAGAACTTTTTTTCAGTGTCTACTTCTAAGCATATATGAAGAGGCTTCATCCATGTGCTCAGAGCAGATGCAGAATTCCTCTGCCCTTGCCCCAAATCAGCCAGAAACTTATGCAACCCCATTAGTATGTCATTGCTAATGTACACTAATGGACTTTGCTTCTTAGACTTAGATGCTTGGGTTTTTTTTTTCCTTTTGGTTGCCTTTCAGAACAAAGGTTGTGAACAGATATCCCAGAAAACCTGAGATGTAATTTTGAGGTCCTTTTAATTTATTTGGTCTATATGTGTCATTTGCAATTTGAAAACTGTTTAGAAGAATATGCACTTGAGACAAGTACTGAAGGTGCTGCTGAAATGGAAAGGAGAGTGCTGAAATGAAGTAAAAATGTAACATTCAGAATTTTGTTTTCTTTTAAAACAAGTCATATTTGAGGTAAAGCATATTGTTATGCAAATTTAAGTCCAGTCTGTTCCTAGCATCTTGCTAAAATTTTAATAACATAGGCAAAAGAGAAATATCAAAGAAAAGTAAAAATTAAACTGTTCAAATAACACACACTCAAATACAAACTTAAGAAAAAGAGAAAATAAAAATAAAATCAGAGGTAGAAAATAAGGTACAAGGGTTTCTGCCATTAAATCCTATGTTAAATATAAACTGAATGGATTTTTCATTCTGAATATAATCACAAAATAAGACTTGAATAGCAAATTTTCTGTTAGATGAAATTATATGTATCCTATGAAATTATAGTTTGCAGAGAGCTCCATATAATCATACCTGAGATCATTAAAGTACTCATTCATGTTTGTCTGATTTAGGAAAATATATGTATTAGGAGAGTTGTTTTTTAATTTGAATTTTTCAAAACGGCTCAGTGAATATAGATGCTAAATTAAAGTAGCAATATAGTCTTTGTTATTGATAGACCAGTTACTGGAATTCAGCGTGATTAAGAAACACAAAAATCAAATAACTCATGCTGTTTTTGAATAATAGACAATACTGAAAAAAGGCTTCAATTTTTTATTGTGGTTTTGTCTTCATTTTGTTTTCTTATAGCTGTCTGAATAAATGTAGCATCTCAAGCACAGTAATAGTTGAAGACAGATGTCATGAATCACTAAACTACCTTGCATCCTAGCATGTTATTTAAAAAAGTTATTTAAATCCATATTCAACAAGACTTCCCTAATATCAATAATTCTGAGTTGTTCTCACCCATTAGAGCAATTTAGGTATAGTTTTAGGGGAAAACACACACATATAGGGAATCTGGTAGTTTTGTGGAACCTGGTGGGGAAATGTGAAATCTTCTGGATTTAGGTGATCAGATTTAGGAATGATAGAGAAGTGCACAATTAATATTTAAAAAGAGGAGGGAGGGAAGAGGAGCTGAAAGAAAGGGGGGTTATTGAATAATGAGTTAACACAGCTAAATTGTTAAAATTATTTACATTTCATAGATGATCAGGTTTAGTGTAACACAAAGGGTTTGGAAATATCTGAAGAGATTGTTGGAGCTGTGTTTATGATATTTGGTCCTTCACCTAAATCTCCAGCTTCTGGAGTTTCCTTGACAATATTAGAAAGATTAGCTGATTAGAAAATATCTTACTCTTAAAATGCAATATGAAGCATGAAATCCTTCAGACAACTAAAACAGAATATAAATGAAAACCCAAGGACAACAGGTCCACTTTGATGACAGTATCTTACCTTTGGTGAAAAAGAATGAGAATTGGATGTTTGGATTCTCAGTGATGAGTCGTGACATATGGAATTGGATTCTGAACTCTCTGTGTGTGTGTGTATTTGTTTATCTTTCCCAATAATTTTGCTTCCCCACTGCAAATTATTGCTAATGAAGAAGTGAGAGAAGAATTGTCTTTCATGAATGGATGGAGACAGCAAAAATGTACTTGAGTTTCTGTCATAAAGAAGCCAAGAATCATCACTCTCTCTGGGCTGAAGATTAGTGATGAATAAGCTGTCCAGATGAATATTTTGGTATTTCATATGGTTAGGAATAAGAGCTACAGAAGGAAATACTGAAAGGGGAAAAGGAGATAATGTTAAAATGACAAATAGAAAAACAAGGGGAAAGGGAAGAACTTACTGGATATCAGTGGGTGTCTTCACACATAGGTTGTAAAACAATTCACATTCTTTATCCTTTCTTATTTTAATTCTACATAGATTAATTGAATCTATTCTAAAATTTCTACTTAACACAATTTGTGGGATGTGAAACAAGAGTCTTTTATATGTGTATCTGTTTAAGCTTACATGTCTATTAAAAAGGAGTCTATTATAGTAAAATCAGAGGTGGAATCAGGAAGGAATCAGTATCAGGAATCAAGGCAGGGCAGAGGTAAAACAAAGGCCAGAATTTTTTGGAAGAAGGAAAAGTTATAAAAGCAAAGATAAGGACAGCAGCATGTATTTAAGCAGGATCTAGGCAAGAGGGGAGAGAACTTAAACAGTATTAACTGAGAGTACCAGAATCCAGATTTACTTCTGTAAATCAGACCACAAGACTAGTTCCAAACTGATTCTACAGTATACATACTTAGTATACTTGGGTTTTTTGTTTGCTTTTTTTTTTTCCTATATGTAATATTTTTTTGCAGCAGGGAGGAAGCAAAAGTGGAGTTATTGCTCTTCAAGGCAGCTTTAAATAGGATAGCTCAGGAGACATTTCTGTCTGCTCCTACAGATCTCTGCCTCAGGCAGTAAAAGCCTTTTACATGCTCCCTCTTCTTAAAAGAGAGATTGTCCTACATATAATAACCTTGCTTAGGATGCTTATTCAATATTTCAATATTTATGTCATAATTATATGGACTTTAATGAAGAATCTCTTAGTATATCCTTAACAGCATTTTCAGATGCTGAAGAAATTAAACCGTGTTTACAGAACCCCTATTGGTCTCCTGAAAACACTTAAAAACATACTCTAAATATGCAAAAATTTAAATTTCTGTAGTTTTCAGAATAGTATTTACAGAATTTGGTGATCGTATGTACTTACCAAGGAACCAAAAATATAGGAAGGTTGACACTCTAATAGCCTAGAATCTGTATCTAGACTCACTAGCTAGAAGCCAAAGCAGAAAAAAAAATTATTAAAAATCATATTCTTATAGTGAGAGTAAATAATAATTGAAGCAATAAAGACATTTTAAGCATAAGCTAGTATTTTCAAAGTCCCAGGGTGATGAAGCATCATGTTTGTCCATGCCTTACAAATATACAAAAAAGAGATTTATCAGACTGGTTTATTAGAGGTCTCTGATACACGAAAGGTATCTTAGAAAGGCTCAAATTGTAAGCACTAAAATAAAGCAAAATCTTATTCTTTAAGTTCAGATCCTGTTCTAATCAGTGGATATTTCACTCTTTGAAATATACTTAGCACATTGCTTTTATGCTGAGGCTAGGGCACATTCTAAATTAGGGATTGGCAAGTGGTATGGGATCAAAGTTGTGCAAAGTTTATATAGCATAATGCATATAAGTACTTGATTATTGTGCATGCAAAAATGCATGACTTTGAACTGCTTTTTTGCCATTGTTTCAAAACCTTCTGGAGATTGCATTAGACTATGTCAAACAAATGGCAGAGAGTCATGTAAAATCCACAAAAAAACCACAACATAAAAAACTAAAACAAAGCCCCTCACAAAAAAAGAATCCAAGAAAAAAGCAGAACAAAAAAAAAAAAAAAAAACAAAAACAAAATTGAAAAACAAAACTAAAATAAAACCCCACCCAAACAAATGAATAGTTTCTGGTCCTCAATGTTCCCTAGCTCACAGCTTCTTGGGTACTCTACTGCAAAAGGAAAAATGTAGCAGAGCACTTCCATTTTTCCATCCTTGGTCAGTGTGTGATAGTGAGAGAAAAGCCTGATGAGCCTGGTGCCCCTTATTGCTGAAATACAGGGATTCTGACAGCTTTGCAACATGGATAAATGTCTTGAATAGTACCATTTCCAGAGGCCTAGTTGTGCAATATTTCTGCGCTTATTTTCTTAGAGGAGGCAGTATTGTATCAAAGACTTATTTCTGCTCTTATCATAACAGTAACTCCAGCTGTTTGCTAACCTTATGTCTTGTCTTCTCTGCACCTTTGTTCTTTTATGATTGTCTATTACGTTCCCTGAATTTCACACCAGTGCCTGTCCTGCTTTTCAGACCTTGTTAAAAGCAATTCTGTTTCAAATACTTTATTTCTAGAGCTTTTCAAGACATGTGTTGCTGATTTCACAAAGGGATTTTCTCCTTTGTTATCAGACAGAGATACTGTTTTACTTGAAATAAATATTGTCTTCTCCTCCTTACATTAAGGACAATATACTGATCTTAGTTTCTTTTAAGGAAGATCTTTGCACTTAGATAATTTATTGATTTAACTTTTTGTACCATTTGCAAAGAAACACCCACATTACAGTGTTGGGAACCCTGAGAGACTAAATTTATGAACATTATGAACTCCATGTTTCATTAGATAGATCTGGATGACATATTCTCATAATAGTATGGAAAATTAATTGAGTATATTATACAGGTTAAAAAAAAAAGCAATGTTTTTAAATCTACATTTCTTTTTTATATTTCTACATATATGAAAATTTCTTATGTCAATACATATTTTGGTGACCTGATTCATAATATAAAAAACAATACTTACAAATAACATAAATATGTTCAAGAAGATAAATGTCAGACTACATGAACTTCATAGGTATTTTTTCATATTCTATTTCAGTGACAGCCAATTCAAAAATAAATATCATAAACTAATTTTCTTTATTAAAGGCATTTTTTCTCTCTATCTATCAATGTTCCCTTAAAGATGTATTGCAAAGGAAGTTTGTAGAGAGTTCAGAAGAAAAATTAGGTTGATCCAAGCTTAGGCAATTTTCAAATCCTACATTACATTAAAATATTAATTAAAGAAAAAGAACAATTTTTCCCGAAAACAATTCCTGGTATTAAAAATACTTTGGTTTTATAACCTTATATCTTTCTGAGAAAGGGCAAAGGCAATGAGTCTCCTTGGTGCAGGAAATGAGACAGAAAGGTTAAGCCATATATTTGTATCCCTTGCTTTTATTTTTTTTTTTTTTTTGCTGGTGAAACTGACCAGAGAAGATGGATAAGGAGCTACAGCTTGTAAAAAGAGTGTCAATGTTTCCTTATTTAGTATGAATAAAATACCTTACCTTTTACTTTTGCTGTGTCATTTAAATTTTAATTTTCACCTTTCAGTTTTACTACCACTACAAAAATTTCAAAATAATAAGTGTCTTTTACAGATACGTGTTAAAGTCCCGAAACATCTAATTGAATTTTCTGTCAGAAAATAATTTCTCACACCTCTAAAATAAACAAATTGAAATGTACTCTACACCAAAACTTTTCACTACTAATTCTGAGCTTCACACTGTTCCCAAATGTTTGTCAAAGGGGCAAAAGCAATAATGTTAATGAAATTAGGCAGTTAGCAAATTGTCCACAACATAATTTTGACTTTCAAATGTGGATATTAGTGATCTTTAATCCTAAGTTTTCAATTTATTAGAGGCAAATGTAACGAAAATTAGGTGATTAAACAAATGATGAGGGTTCAAATTTGTCAGTGAACAGATAAAGCTCACTGATGTGACTGAGAGGAAAACTTATCTGTAAACCAAAAAGTAAAGGAGCTGCTATGTAACAAAAATCAATTACTTTTAGAAGTTTTTGTGGGTAGTTGGTTGGTCAGTTCCGAGATCAGAGAAAATAAGAAATCACCAAATTCACAAAAATTCATGTATTTTAGAGCAGATTTGCTCTGGACACCTCTGATCGATCTTTCCTACATTCACGGTTGTTGTTAGGCCATTGCAGTATTCTGGCTATCAGTATTCTGTTGTGTGATAACAAGAAAAAGACAAATGAATATTTCAGTTGGTACTGAAAGCAGCAATATTTTTTTCCTCAGTTTTCAGTTAAACATAACTATAAAACGTAATCTATTAACGTGTTTTAAGGATCTGATTTATTTACGAGAAAATCTGGATTATATGGCCTTTAATTACAGAATGGCATTATATAAAATGAAATACTAAGCCTTTTAACTGGAACTAACTCAGTAATTCATAGCCATGCATTGAGACTCCTGTTTAATTGTCCTAAGTTTATTCACTTTTTGTTTCTTGCTATCTGTCTAGGACTCTTCCTTCTGCAATACTTTCTTGAAAATCCAAAGGTCTTTCCTGTTAAAATTAAAGATCAAGAGTCTTTTTCAGTTTTATAACATTCTAACAGGAAAGAAAAGAGAAATCTCCAAAATTCTAGAATACTTTATTATTTGAGGTAGACCAATATGCATTTCCAGATTAAAATTTTGTAGCCGCCTATTGCAGGTGTATATATAAAATTATGATGTGTCTGATGATCATATTTTCATTTTTATGAATATTAATGACTAAATTTAGGAGTATTCAAAGCCCAAGCAATTAACCTCCAAATAAAGGTATTTAAATATAGCATGTAAACCTCTTACTTTCAGGAAAGGAGCAACTCTCCTCTTCATTATATAGTGAGATCTAAGCATTCCACATCCCTCTGATATTTGAATTTCCATAGAATATAAGCCCAGACACATTGATGTACAATGGCTTTAAACTATAGCACTAATTTCTCTGAATTTACATTCCCTGAAGTGCCTGAACTAGGGAGTAGGAAGTAGAAAATGGGAGTTAAGCTATGAATGCAATCATTGATGACTGAAGGGTAATTTAGAATTGAAGTAATGCTTAACACTTCTGAATCACTGTCTAAAGGTGTCTGTCTTTTCATTAATGCTGTAATACATTTAAATGAAATTAGGTCCTAAATTAGCTAGTTTAGGCTAATTTGAACTCCTAAATTAGCCAAAGAAATCAAGATTATGAATCATAAATGTATCATGGCATGGTGTTTTCCTGAAACATGTAAAAATTTGGGCAAATATCTGTAACTGAGGCAGTGGAAGAACAATCAATGAGTATAAGGATTGGTTCTTTACCTTTTCACTATTTTTCAGAAATAAATAGAATAATGGAGAATAAATTTTCAGACATTTAATGGCTTCTGTTTTTAAATTACATGATGTCCTCATTTAGGATCTGCTATTTTTTCTATGCTAAAACTAGTGAAAAATTCAAATATCATTTATTCATTTTATAACAGCAAAGGAGCATAGAATGAGAGCATTTGCGTTATTTTAAAATAAGTTGTTAGAATGTGACATTTAATTTATAACTCTAAAATTTTATTTTGTTTTTATAAATGGGGGCATTCTACATGGATTTCCTTTTTTAAATGTATTGGATATGACAGTTCACAGTACTGAAATTCTGCAGAAAGAAATCCCCAAAAAACCTTAAAACCAAAAGAGAGGAAAAAGTGAGATTAATTGCTGGCTATAATTCATAAACATATGAATTGTAATTTAAATTTCAGAGAAAATGTTTGATATAGTTAAGGGTAGTAAATTTTCAAAGATATTGTAGACATACATTAAACTGAAGGGGCAGAACCCCAACTTGTCTAAATGTCAGAAGTCACAGACTGCAGTGCAAGAATGGCAATGTATCCTAGGCAACATTCTGCCTCTAAATGTCTGTATTAGTTTTGTGAGACCTGTTGAAAGCTGTTGTCACCATCTACCATCCATCTCATGGTATTTTGCACAGGGGAAAGTAAAAATTTACTACACAATTGCTTTTCTGTTTTTCTTGGTGGCATAACAAAGGATACTACAGAATCATTCCTGTCAATCATCTCTTATGATAGTCAATGTATAAATATGATAGCTGACATAAGCTCAATACAAATCCTCAGATCTTTTTGCTTACCTAGCAAAGGCAACTCCTTTGCTGTCCACCATGAAAGTGTGTGTGGATGAAGCAGATAAGAAATATATTTGATGAACTGGAAGAAGGATTAGGTATGAGATGTTGGATGATTTCTAACAAAAGAATCATATTTATAACTGAAAAATAATTAATGGACAAAACAAGGATAATCTTTTTCCCAGTGTTTTATCACATTGTAGCAGATGCCTGTACTTTTAGAGAATTCAAGAAATATTTTTGTCTGCTCACATATTTTTTTACCTTGAATTCTTCTTATGTCTGAAATATTCTGTCTAGGGATAAGCGTAAAGTTGTTGAAATTTTTAACTACAATTTAGAATTCCTTTTCCTCTTTGTTTCAAGCCCATTCACCTTCTGCTCTATAGTGATGAAACCTACATTTGCCTCTTTGACAACTGCAACACACCTTGCCCCTTCTGAGCTGTCTTTCCTCCTGGGTATTGATTACCAGCACGTTACCTTTGTCACTGAGTATAAAAACTTTTTTCATTCACCCAGGTCTTAGCTAGCTCGCATTTTTCCACAATATGGTCTGTCTTGAAGCTTAAACAGATCTTTTAAAATAATCTCTAACATTAACTCCAGCTGCCTTTTACTCTGTTGCTTCCACCAGCCCTTTTTGCCGGTGGGATTGCCTGCCACACAGAGGTCACAGTTCTATCAGCTTCTGCCGGGGCCAGCTTCAGGCTGTGCAGCTGGGCTTGCATGTCCTTTCACACTGCCTGAGGGCACAGCAGCACAAGCACAACACGCGTTTTTCAACATTCCACGAGGCCTTAAGCATTTTTTTTTTGTCATGTTTGGGAAGAAAAAAACAAAACAAAACAAATCCTACTGTTACAATAAGCATTGTGCTCTGGCGAGGGTGAGTATATAAATGTGATAATTTTTTAAGCTGAAGATCTTGTCTCCAGAGGCCATCTACCATCCAGCAATGTGTTGCAATTTCCCTACTGCTGTAACATAGTAGGGCCATTGTAGAATTTGTCTCATTTATTTAATGTCTAGTTCTTCTGTCATGTTGAAAGGACGGTGGCGTTTTCTTTCTGACAAAGAAGCTAAAAGCTTAATCCAAGCTGACCCCCTTCAATGAGCCAAGATCAACGTTATGAATGGCATAAAAATATTCAGGATCCCTTTCTAAAATTTAAAAACTTAAACCAGTTTTGGAGGTAAAGTTCTATGCTAGCGTATTTCAATGACATGTACGATTTTTTTTACAAAATATTATTCATTAAAAGTTAACCTTCATTTCATTTTGTCCTATCTATCAGTGAGGATTGTTTGGAGATTTACTTATTTTAACTGAAAAGAAAAAAGGAAAGAAATTTCACTCATTGCTGTGAAGCATTTTGAAAGAACTTGTTTATAAAGGCCATGTATTGAAATGTTTTTCTCCCTTTTATATTCTTCATCTATCTGAGTGCACAAGCATTATCAGGGAACACAACTTCGATAGAGATTGAAAAGGCATGTTTATAGTGTTTGTGAGATGTTAACGTCTCTCAAGGGTCTACTGATTTCTAATGAGATCTGAAACTCCTCAAGAGATAGTACTTTAGCAATTCAGAGCTGGAGGAATTCACTTGCTAAAGGGAATAATAGAATCAGAATGCTCTAGGTTGGAAGCAACTGTAAAGATCATTCAATACCCTTGGCATGGCAGCAACACATTAGAAATCATTTGGGAATTTTGTACATGAGAAAACTTAATATTCCTACCAGAAAAGGTTCTAAAGACCTTTCTCTAGCATTTGGCAAATTATAGGTGCACTTGTTAAATTATTAAAAAAAATTTCTCTTCTTTTGAGGGAGAAAAGCCACACAGCATATTCCTTTTTTCATGTTTATTACTTTTACTATAATATTTATATTTATAATTAAAACAACATGGTTATGAAATCATAATAGTTCTGCAAAGCATTGTTGTATAATCAATTCCTAGATTATAGGAATTGATTGTAAGCCTGAGCTAGACTTCTTCAGGTGACTTCATAAACATGCACATGTTGAAAATTAATTAATCAGATAATTATAAAAAGGGTGATTCTTCTTCTCTCTTTTATATAACTCCCTTTAAGAGGATGTAATACACTAGTGATAACTTTTTTTGTTTGAAGACAAAAGTATGTCAATCACTAGCCCAGATACAGAATTTAGGATAGGATTTAATTCTTAAAATGTAGATCTTTTAGTGATTTTTTTATTGATATTTTATTATGCCATCTGGGACACCCACAGAGCGCTGGCAGGCACTGCAGGACTCTTGGGATAGCTGAACTCATTTACAAAGGCAGATGAAAGCCAAATTGAATATACTAAGGTTTCTGAGAAGGCATCATGTGTTTTGCTAGAGACCATTCTTAGTTTAGTTGGAACACCTTTGGCCCAGCACAAAGAGTTATGAGGAAGTAGAATATGCTCAAGCTGCAAGTACAAAGAAATTGTTCATTGGTTACTGCAGATAACAAATATCAAGGCTATAGTGATCTTCAGACTGAGCACAAGTATGCTCCCCACCCCTGTGAGGTGCCCCAATAACCTATCTAGTTATCAATTAGAACAACTGCAAAATACTCATATCTAGTTCAGAGTTAGACTGCATTGTCTTTCGTAGAGTGTGAATATACAGGGGGGACTGGTAGGCAGGAAAAAGGACCTCTGAGACACACAATCTCTAGTGCATCTGGAGACTGTATGGGGTACCTCAAAGCTCCTAAAATGTTCAGGATGCTGAATCCCTAAAATGAACTGTGCCCTAAAACTGATTGGCTTTTTTAAAAACTTTGTATTGTCCATAAATGCCACTAAACATAACTCTGTTTGTTGTTCATTTTTAATTTTAGCAGAACAAAATCCTCTCAGATTTTTTTATTTCCATTTTTTTCAAGTACAGATTTATGTGTGTATATAGGGTTAACAAGAATGAAGACTGAAATATTGACTCAATTATTAGTTTTTAAAAAGCAAGCAAATATGAAGACTAATTGAAACACAGCTGTCATATACATTGATTTTTTTTTAAATTTTCATTTTTAAGATAATAAAAAATAGATGGAAGGAATAGAGGGGAAGTTACTGCAAAGTTTGCTTAGTGTGTTAATAGAACACACTTTTTCTTGTTTTCCTGTTCATAGTACAGGAAAAGTATCTTTTAAAAAATATTATCTCATTACTGTTTATTCTTGTTCTGATGTCTTAAGAGTAAATTTACAGAGCATCAATGATTCTGATTCTGTGCCTTGCATAACCATTTAGGGGTTATGTACAGCAATATATCTGTCAGTAAGAACTTCATCCACAATATAACCATGGAAAGCTGAGTTCACCTGCTGCCTAACCCTGGAGGTAGATAAGATGGTTAGATTTCTTCCACTAAAATTCCACAAAGCATACATGTTTCTTTCTCTTCATTCTGAAAATTGCCAGGGTTCATGAAACTTTTTCTGAAGCAAAACTAGCTTTCATTTTAATGTTTCAAAGATTTTCAGCGCAGAAAATCATAACCACTGTCATATTAATAAAAAAAAAAAAAAAGAAAAAAAAAAAGGCAAACCTCACTTGTGAAACTGGGAAAACAATTTCACAAAGGTGGATGTCTTCTGAAGATAATATTTTTAAAATCAAATAGCCAGATGATGAAAGCTGTGGCACTTTGTTCACTTGTTTTATTGAGTGATTTGGTTCTTTTAGCTGACAACAGCTTGAATTTCTAAGGGAAGCATTTAAAAGACCAAAACTTAGCTGCAACCATCAGAAGCAGTGCTGGAAATGTGGCAGCTGATGATCCCCTGAGTACCTGTTCAGCTCTAACTCAAACCAGGGCTACTGGTGATAAGTTTCCACTGGGATACATCTCTGGATTTTTCACATTTTCAATAAAGTACATCTAAAAGTACTGACTGAAAACAACTCAGGTGCAATTATTCTTTAAGGGGATTGTGATTTCATCTTAATACAATTTGCACAAGATTATAAGAAGGCAGAAAGCACGAAGAGTCTTCTTGAGGTAAAACAAGAATGAGGTATCAGGAGCAAGAGAATGCTTGAATTAAGTATCTATTTTGTGTTACAACAGGAGCATAACTGATTGGGTTGGATGATCATGTGAGGACAAAAACAGCTATTGTTCCTCAAGTTTCCATAAAGCCTGTCTGTGTGCAAGTACATCTTAAAAACTACTTTATGTTATAAACTAAGATTTTTTTCAAATACGCAGTTCAGATCTAATTTTATCTGATTATTAAACTCCTCAGGAGACACTTTATATTTTCACGTACATAGCATTCATCATGAAAATGAATGAATAAATTCTAAATAAAGTTCATTTTAATCTAGTATCCATTTGAGGATTTAAAATTAATTAATCAAATAATAACATAAAGTTTATTAAAAACAATACAAAGGGGGCATATTTCTTCCATTGTGAGTTTTCATCGTCCTACTAAACTTCAGGATAAATTTATTTTGGTCTCCTTAATAGGAGATACTAGCAATTATTCATGTGGAGTATATCTACTGGACCAACTCCTTTATATAAACTGAGGACTTTTTAGATTGCCTTGGCAACATGAAAACACCTTTAAGTTTATATAAATATAACGGTTATAAAATTTCCATCTCAGTATTGCCAAATCAGTTAATTAGATAACTGGTGTAAGTGAGAATTTATACACTTTTATTTTCATTTTTAATTTAGTAGAATTTTGTGATTGGAAGAAAACACTGTAGAACATATAAATAACACACAACCTGGGAAATGCCAAATGCATAAATTTTTATTGTAAACTTAACTGTGTGAGACATATTTATTACATAAGGTATGTTAAATTCTTTTTCTAAAAATAAGAGATGATCAATATCTATATTAGTAGCGCAGTCATCTTGATTCAAAATACTGAACACAGCTGTAAACAGAGATTAAACTTGGAGACATTTAGAAAATCATTTTCTTTTTTCTTCCCAGTAATGACAAGGAAATTATATTCACTTAACTTTTATTTTCATGACCTCTGATTTATCCCACCATAGTCTCTTGTTACATTCATTTTCTGTAATTTTTTGTGCTTAGATGAGCAAAGCTACCAGTCATTTATAACTGAGAAAAAATATCTCCTGAGGAACATGTGAAAAACACAAATCTCCAAGACTTCCTTATTTCTATTTGGTGTTCTTCTTTGTTCACTGGCTGTCCCAGGAAGGGATGACTCAGGACACATTTGTGGGGAGTAGGATTGTTTATATTCTTCTTCCTTCACGCTCATTATTTTCTACAACCACCATGTCCTTTTGGGACTGTTAGCCGTAAGACAGATTGTCTCATCTCTGTCACTGACAAATTCTCTCTGCAAGACAGCAAGAACAAGGCTTCTCAGTAGTGACAAAGAAAAAAAAAAACACAAACCAAGCCAAAAAACAAAGAAAACACCCAAACCCAAAAAAACATACCCAAACAAGAAAAGAAATGCCTATACATAACCTTAAATGTATCAGTAGGTGTCCCAAGGAAGGAGGACTAGGATCAAGCTTGCAATAGGGATGAGAAATCTAAAATTCAGACATTGAAGAAACAGTGAGGTAAATACCAGAAGATTGGCAGTTCTTACTGTCTTTCTCTGTGCCTTTCTCTGTGCCTCTCTTTTCCAGCACTACCTAATATCCCAAGCACTATTGTCCCTGCTGATAACAGCAAGCCAAGCCTTCCAAATCCCTACTGCAGACAGAGCAGATTTGGCCATTAGTCCCTCTCTGATGGGCTTCCTTACAGAGCTGTATATTGCTGAAGTTGTCTTCTCATTTTGATGAGCTAGGATTTAAATCAGTGCACTCAAGCTTAACTCTGTGAAGTGGATTTTTTTCCCCATCATTTGATTTTTGAAACTGATTATCTGAATTTAAATGACTAATATTAGTAATGCTAACAATAGAAAACAAACTAACCTTGTGTAATATCTGCATTCATTCCTATGGTATTTTTTTCTTGGGCAATTACATATTTCTCCATCAACATAATAGCTTCTCCTTTCTTTTAAGATCTCAGGTATGCAGTGGCAGTTAAACAATTGATTAAAAACTACTATATTTACAAATAAAATTTATTTGCTCTTTAAACACAGTATTTAGGAAAAAAAAATCAAAAATCAGTCCTTGAACATTTCTGGGCATACATTGAGGTAATTTCCTATTAATTAATTTGCAGTGTTTTACAGTAACACCTGTAATAGATGCACTCTGCTCTCTTCCTGACCAGAATTTATCATCACTGACTTCCCATTTAGCTTGGGCAGCTCTTTTAGCCCTCCCTACCTGATGATTTAACAAGGCTAAGTCCCTTTGGAAAGTGGAAGAACGACTTAATCTTTCCGTACTTGGAAGGCCCCTTAAGCTTTTCCAGTACAAATGAAAACTGCTTACAAAGACCAAAACTAGTGAAAATTTCTAGCTACCTAACAGTAATGACCTTACTTTATATTTGCATTGCTAAAAAAAAAATATAGATAAATAAATAAAATAATAAAAAAGTTTCTTATTTATCTTTTCCCCCTTCCCCCCCCCCCCCCCCCCCAGGAATTGTAGCAACTGCTTTGTGTTGACCATTTTGGGTTTATTTGGTTGTGATTTTTTTTTTTTAAATGTTTTTACAACTTTCCTACGTTTCCTTTTCAAGGGGAAACACATTAACAAAAAGGTTTTGAAATTTGATGAGGGACCTAATAACTTCAGGTTTTTTCTAGCTGTCTGGTCAGGATGATGTAACTGTCTTTTATAAAAAACTTTATAGGAGAGACTTTTTGAATCATATATGTTTATCTGAATAAGATCTTTATAGAATAAAAATCTAAATTTAAAATTCAACATTAAAATTGAGAAAATTTCATTTTTTTTGAGAACTTTTTAAAATTTAAACTGATCTCGCTAAAAAGGAAGCACAAATAGAAGTAATGCAACTTAGGTCCAGTCTGTTACAGCTAATAGCACACATACTTTGCATGAATCATTTAGTTAAGACAATGAAATATCAAGTTTCAGTCTATGAAAATGATTAATGTTCCTTCTGATCATGTCTTCCATAGAACATTTATTATTATACTTTCAAAAGAAATAGGAGAAAAAGAAGACACAAGAGAAAACCAAGATCCCTAGTGTGCTAACCCTGTATATACAAAAGATTTCAGAAGCACTTTTCTCCATTCCAGTCTTTGAGAAATGAAACTTGAGTTCCTGTAAATTGAAACAAGGCAGGAAAGCCTAAAAGAAGTGCACAACTTCACTCAGTGGCCTTGGAATAAATGAAAGGTTGAGAGTGGCAATCATCTGTCTCCATAATTTCAGTCACAATTGGCAAACACAATTTAGAAACTGCCAGGAAGTGAAATTGATCTCACTCCCTGAGAAAGGAGTATTAGTCTCCTCTTATAATTTCCTTACACCACTACAAGAACAAAGAAATTGAGCCACTTTTGTGTTTGTCCATATGAAGTCACTTCAACTTGCATGTCATCACATGTACATGATTTTCTTCCACCCCAAACTTTAAAGAGTACAGAGCCTAGCTAAAAGAAATATCATAAAAATGCATGCAATTATCTTTGAGGCTAGAATTGTTAATCGCTTGAGAGTATCAATACAGCACAGTTTTGATGACTTTAAATGCCTGACTTCTAGTACTATTTAATAATTTTTTGGCATTAATTTTTTAGTTTTGGGGTTTTTTTTTCTACCATCATGAGAAGACAGAACTAGGGACAAGAAGCAGGTACTCTGCTGTAAAATGAGCAGCTTCTGAAAAACACTTGCTTGTTTTCAATTGCAGTAATTGAAAGATTCTTTCATTTATGTGCTAAAAAGTTGGGAGATTTCCATTTGTACATTACAATGTACTTTAAATTATTGAAGAAAAATATAAAACCATAGATTTCTATGTATATATTGCTGAGAGAGATTAACATTTCAATTTTTTAAACCCACTTATAGCGTCTTTTACTCAGCTGTAGAGCATTCCAAAGTGTTTATTTGCATCAGCTACAATTTTCAGTGCCTGATGTCTGCCCAAAGCTCAAATTGTGCTTGAAAATTTTAGCTGATATTTACCTGGGTGGGGGAGGTATGGGTAGCATTAACATGAAGAAAATGGCTAAGAGTTGAGTTGGTGGAACACTTTCAGGGAGCAAATCAAAGACAAGACTCTGTCCATGCCCCAGAACTCCCATGTAGCACAGAAGGCTGGGTAGGTTGGCAGATTTCTGAGGAAGAGGTCAAAGGCACTCTTTCCATCAAATAAAAGCTGACTAAATGTGTTGGATTGAGCTTGGTTGGCTAACCATGCAGCTCTGTCCTTCCTCTGCACGCTTGGGGGAGAAAAAGAAAACAAGAAACAAAACATGGATTGAGATACAGGCAGTTAAATACATAAAGATGGAAAAAAGTAAAACCATAAAAATTTATTCTCTATTTCCCATCACAAGACAACATCCAGCCGTTTCCTGGAAAGTAGGGCCTCAGTACATGCAGTAATTTCTTCTCAAGACAAATGCCTTAGTAATGAATTCGTGTTCTCTGCCTCCTTCCCCTTAACCTCCTAACCTTTTGTTCATTATGACTTTGTATTGGTAAAAAATATCTCTTTGGTAAGTTCCATGATCTTCAGGCATAAAGGTGAGACTGACAGGTGGGTAGTTCCTAGGGTCCTCCTTTCTACCTTTTTTAAAGATGGGTACAATGTTTCCCCTTTTCTAATCACCTTACCTTTCTACCATGACTTTACAATTATCATGGAGTGCCTTGACAACTATATCAGCCAATTCCCACTGGACTCAGGGATGCATCTCATTTCATCATTATGTACATTCAGGTTCCTCAGGTGGTCACAAGCATGATCTTTTCTTACTTCTCTTCCTCCTGCGGCAGGAACTTTGCTCCTGTAATTCCTGTGCTGCTGTCCAGCCACTAAATAGGTATGGGAAGAGAGGTTGCCAATGAAGACTGAGGCAAAAAAAAGCTGGGTACCTCAGTCGTCTCCTCATCTGTTGCTCCCAGTTTAGCAGAATTTTTATCAATAGATTCACCTCCTTTGATCTTCCTTTTCTGGTTAACATGCTTGTGGAAGCCCTTTTGTTATTCTTTACATTCCTTGCCAAGTTCAGTTTCAGCTTCACCTTGGCCTTCCTTACCCCATCTCTACACAGCCGCACTTCATCTCTACACTCTTCAGAAGTTATTTGTCCTTGTTTTCACTGCCCGCACATTGATTTCTTTCCCTTTAGTGTAACCAGCAATTTCCTACTCAGCCATGGCTGTATCTTGTTTTCTGCTCCTGATTTCTTGATTCTGGGGATTGCCAGATCTTGCGCTTTCTGGAAGATATCCTTAAAGATCTGCATGTCTGTTCTGCTCCTTTGTCTCATTCATTCTCATAAAACTCTTGCCAAAATCTCTCTTTGGCTACAATTCACTGCCTTTGTCTTAAAAATGTTTTCCTAAGCAATATTTTCTGTGGCAAAAATTATCATTATAGATACTTTTAAAAAATGAGTTTAATTGTAAAGTATTTATTTCTTATGAGACTGACAAAATAGTTTCTTAGCTGCTTAGCCATAGTGACTTCTGCTATACCTTGATGTTTATGTTTTGAATTATTCTGCAGCAGCTACAGTGTTCCTGTCCTGATCTCACACTGCAAAAGAAAAAGAACAAACTCCCTACAGTTTTGAGTTTGATTTTATTCTTATTTTCATTTACTTTTGGATCCTCTAATGTCTCTCAGTTTGGAACCTGGATAATGAATAGCAGCAGACAGTTTTTTGAGTCAATGAACATGCAATGATATAGGATATACCAATGAACATACAATGATTTCAGGATATAGGGAAAAATGAACAAATTAACTGAAAAAAAGTCTCTGATAGTAGTCAATTAATATATCTGCTTACCATTAAAGCCTAAATAAATAGAAACTGGATGAGAAGACGTAAAATGTAAAACAGAGGGGAAGGGAACAATGAAGGCAATAACACTGTATCCCTTGATATAACCAAGCAAAAGAAATCAGCTACCATTAAGAAGTAATTATGGAAATGTTCTCTGTCATGATCAAAAAGCAGTAGAGATGATGCTGACAGAAGAAAACTGGAGATAAAACTAACTACTTCAAATATTTATGAAGAGCTGATCAAATCTTACAAGTTGATATTAAAAAGAAATTTAAATAATTCTATTAGTCCAAATAAGATTCACTAAATTGAAGGAAAGTGTTACATATCTGCATAAGTGCTAGGGAGTATTCACTTAAAGAGGTCTAAAGGTATTTAGGTGTTAAGATAATTACCAAAGAGAACAACCCATAGCAAATTAGCTCAGGAAGATCTTTGCAAATGAGGAGTTTTTGCAGATTAAGATTATGAAATATAGTGTTCATTCAACCTCATTTTTAGAAGCTATTAAGTAACTGACCTTAGCCTGATTAGTTTAAGCTATATAGAAAATGCTCAATAGAGAAAACTAAATGGGATTTTAATTAACAGAAGGCCTAGTCACAAGAGAGGCCAGACTGAAAAGAACCAAATATGACACCGAAACTTCTTTCACAATGTTTTCTCACTTATCTGACAAGAGCTGTTTAACTATGTTGATGCAAGTTCATATTTTTCTTGTCATCGAGTATCTTCCTCGGTGTCATTGATAAACTTTGCATTAGCTTATTTGCAACAATAACTCAATTTAATTTGCTCAGTCAATTACTCATTTAATATCTTTATTAAATTCATTAATCTCTGATGCTTCATTAAAAGAAAAGCTATGTCTAATTTCAATGTTATGCAGAATTCAATATGCTAAGACTACCTACATTTTAGAAGAGTTAAGTATCTTAAAAGCAAGATTGTGCCATGATGATGTTACAGAAATTAATCATAATTGCTGATCTATATTCTATGTGACTGGTAATTTTATTAATTAAATATGAATTGATTTTACATATTTACCATAAGAATATTTTCTTGTAACAGCCATTTCTACCTCTATCATCTTCCTTTTAGGTACTTATTCTAGTGGTATAAACTAGCATCCAAAAATGCTAACCAGTCAGATTACATCTGTTTTTAACAAACTAAAATCATCAAAACAGCCTCCTTTCTTGACTTTGTACTGACCATGCTGTGGTTCCTTTGACAAATCTCTTTCTGCATAGAAATGCCATACATGCAGTTAGCAGGCGTTCATACACTGAGAAATAGTCTTCAGTTATGGAAATTACATTGAGTTCAAACATCTAAACCAAAAAAGGAAGAAGTTTTCTAATTAGAAAGAAGAGCCCCCAAGCTCCTGGGAAATAAAGAGGGATCCAGCTTACTTTTTCTGAAAAGAAAAACATATCTTTGACAGGAGAAAGAAATATTTTAACATCTTGAGGTGCTCTTACTGAGATTGTTTGTTCAGAAGCAGCAAGAGAAAGGAGAGATTCAAAAGAAAAAAAAAAGATTAAAAAATTATAGAATCTAAATGCAGGAGGGCCTGTAATTCGTTCACTTGTCAGCTGCTTGCTCATACTGTTAACAGCATGGTCTTGCTGCTTTTATCTAATAAACCCTTAATGCCTCTGTTGTATAACAGGAAGCAAAGCTCTTCAACTACTAACATTTGAGAGGTAAGTTCCCCTGCTGTGACTATTTTTGCCATCTCCTAGGATATGTGGAGGTATCTAACTTAGGGTCAAGTAGAAACCTAATTAATATTTTGACAAACTAGTTCTTTTCATGTGTGTATGAATGAAAAAATTAACCAACAGCCTCTGCAGTCAGAATAGTTCTATATTACTACTAAATTTTATTAACAGAAAGAAAAAAATCAAGTTATATAACTTTCTTTTTCTAGATAAACTTTTTTACAATGCCCCAAAAGCAAGGAAACACTCTTACTTTTGAGAATTTTACAAAATTTAAATTATTTTCATTATTAAAAAATACCAAAACCAACATTATTTCACTAACATTTTTATACCTCTTCTGTCATTAAGGACTTTCTTGTTCAAGCAATTGTTTCAGCAGTCTTCATGAGACAGGTAAAATGAAGACTTGTCTTCATTATACGTGTTAATATTATGAATATATCCTACTTTCTGGCTAGCCTTTCTAAAACTGTATTATAAATTAATGGAGATTAGTAACAGGAATACCTAACTAAAACAACAAAAAACATTAAAAGCCACAAAAGAAACAACATTGCTATATGATTAACATATTTGGCCAGGGTGGTTAAACTGAGACTATGTAGACTATGTTTAGATTACGTATGACAAAGAAATTCTTTACTGTGGGGGTGGTGAGGCACAGGAACAGGCTGTCCAGAGAAGATGTGGATGCTCCACTGCTGGAGGTTTTCAAGGTCAGGCTGGATGGATATCTCAGCAACCTTGTCTAGTGGAAGATGTCCCTGTCCAGGGCTGGAACTGGATGATCTTTAAGGCCCCTTCCAAACAAGCCATTCTCTGTTTCTATGATTCTACAATATGATACAACAAACCATTTGTGGATGTATCGGAGTAAGTCCAGCAAAGTGCCATGAAGGGAGCATCTCTCATATAAGAAAAGGCTGAGACAGCTGTGACTGTTTAACTGAGAGAAGAGATGGTTCAGGGGGAATCTTGTAGATATGCATAATGGCCTTCCTGCAGGGACCAAAAAATATGAAACCAGTCTCTATCTAGTGGAATCTAGTGATAAAGCAAGAGGAAATAGGCTCAAACATCAATTTGATACATGTGCCACCAGGTTAAATTTTTTTTTTTTTTTTTTTTTTTTTATGTGGGGCTGACCAACAATTCAAATAGATTGTCCATAAGAGTTTTGAAGTCTGCACCAATAAGACATTCAAAACCCAACTCTTGGCAACCCGCATTAGCTGGTTCTGCTTGAGAAGGGTGCTGTACTATGTGAGCTAAAGAGGTCCCTTTGAACTTCAGCTATTCTGTGATTCTATGTTTCTGTGAAAAATTATAAAGAGAATGGAACATATACTGAGTAAGCTGAAAGAAAATTTGATATTTGCATTTTATTCAGTTAGAAAATCAAACTGCAAATTCAGAGTAATTCCAGATATTCCAAGGGGAAAGTTTTTCAGTTTCATAACCAAAATATCCATCTTTTCTTTAAAAAAAAATTCCTGGAGATTCACTTTCTTTATGTGTTCTCACTATTACTTCTGTAAAGAGACTGAAAATAAAATATTAATACTCTATTCTAAATACCTTCTAATTTTACAGTGCTTGTAACAAAACAGAGTATACTTTCAATTACTCTTTTTTTTTTTTTTAGTTACCTTAATTAAATGTCTTTGTTTCAGAGTCTGGTGCATAATACCTCTGAACACACAATGAAAGTCCAATAAAATAGGAAATGAAGTGCTAAAATAGTTAGAAATATTTTATAATTATTATTTTTTTTGGTCTTGTATGTATTAAACATGTCTGTCATTGCTGAAACTAGACCAGGAATGTGGCAAGAATAAGGATCTGAAATACAGCAATTAATGAAATTCGCATTTGCTAGAAAAGAAAGATCAGTCTGAGGTTTTGCAGTTTGCAGTCTACCCACTCACCCACACTAATATAGTGGTAAGGGAGACAGACAAAAGAGGGGGAGTTGCAAGCCTGTCATTTTTAGCAACAATCTTACAGGGCAGAAAATAGAGGACATTTTTATTTACTGCTTATGTGGCTAGAATTGAAAGCCTCGCAGGAAAAGTATATGTTCCCTTCCTGAACTTTGTGGAACAGCTATGTCTATGCAACAATAAATTTTATTTCCTACCAAAATAATTTGCTCATTCTATTTATTTTCCTGTGATCAAACAATGTCACTGCATATGCATAAATTGATCTTCAGAAGAATTACCTACATGACCAATATTCCTTCTTTGTCTTCCGCTTTTTGGGATGGCGATCAAAAGACCTTTTGCATCCAGAAGGTTTACATAAAATCTCACAGGTTAGCCTGCAAAAGCTCTTTTTCTTTTGTTAAATGTTGTGTTGCTGTATCCAGTATATTATAGTAAAGGTTAGAGGCAGTTGTTCCCATTGAGATAAATATTTTGCAAGTGGTAAATTTTCTGCAGTTGTTTGAAACAAGAAACAAACAGGCAAAACAATAGGAACTGTGTTCAACGTGAGAGGTCTTTGAATATCACCATAAGCTCATATATGAACAGCTGTGCACTAACCTAGCCCATACTTCAAATTCCAGCCAGGGACAGGATAGTGATCCTAAAGCCTCATCTCAGGATTGGCCCTTGCTTCACTTAGTCTGACCTTAAAGCTTAGATGGGTGGAGTGAATGTTTGTGTATGATTTCATTGCCATGTCCCAATGTGATTTGACTAACATTAACATCTCTGAAGTGACTATAAATGTTTAATGAAATTTTGAATTACCTACAAAATGCATAAACCCTGAAGACAAACTATTAAAATATAATTCATGGACATAGAAGTATAAAATTTGAGCTAATTCGAGCAGTACTTTCTACTGTTGAAAAAAACAAAAACTTCTTGATTCAAATAAAAAAGTCCAACAGAGAGAAAAATTAAGAAATATTCAAAACATGAAATGTCCAGATTCTTTGGCATGGTTCATTGTCTGTTCTGTATTGCCCAAGTACATGCTGCACCTTCTCAGATTTTCATCGCTTGTTGCTCAGCTCACATGATATTAAACAGTTCCATTGTCCCGTTTTCTAAAGGACTTCACTTATTCTGCACATTCAAAACAGTTCAGCAGAGTTTCCCTTTCATGAGCAATATTTTTCTTAACAATTCACTTTTTTGTCCACTTCTCTCTTGAGCAAACATCTCAGAATTTGTCCTGGTAATCTTGTAAAAAAGGGAGAGGAGAGATTGAATGTTTAATAGGACATTAAAATTCAAAACTCTTAAAAAATGTTGACATAGATTTAATTGCCATGCAGCTGAACAGTTTGTAAGCATTTTTGCCAATGCCCATGTGTATCATGCACTCCATAGAGCAGAGAAAATACAGGAAAAAGCACCGTCTTGACTGTGAGAAAAGGCATTAAAAAGATGTTTCTCACTTGACTTTCACGTCTACACACTGTGATCAGAGACAGCTCTATGTACAGCTTAATCATAGATAATATAGAAAGCGTCCGGAGTCATGTTCTGAGTGGTTAGGTTAGCATGTCCTAAGGGAAATGTCCATATAGAGAATGTCCATATAGAAAATGGCACACAGGCAGGACTCTTCAGAATAGAGGTAAGCAGCTGTGCATGCATTACCTGTACAACCTTTCGTGCAGATCTTTTTCCTCCCTTACTTGTCCTCCCTTACTTGTCTTAGAGATATGAATTAACAACTCTGATATTCAGAGCATATTGGTATTCTGAGCTGATCCAATAGGTTTTGAAGGAGGTTCATCAAAAACCTGCCATTGCACTGGCCTGTATTTTCAGGATTAATTTAACACTCTTGAAACCTACAGAAAAAGAAAATAATGCAACACATTTGAAGAAAAAAACAGATTCAGGGATGGAAATAGGACGCAGAACTATGAAACAATCATGTCTTACTTAAGTGCATAATACAATTGTATTATTAAAAAAATAAAATTGTTAAAAACTGGTAAGGTTCATATATATTCCTATTTTATTTTCTTCTTTATTAAATGATGGCATGATGGATTAAAAGCTTTTTAGATATACTCAGTGTATATTTTTCCTTTGTCCTGTTTGGATTTTGTTTAAATTTGTGATTTTTTTTTTAATTGTGGTTTGTTTATGCCTGTTTTATGTAAGTTACTGATAGCTAAATTCTATCTTAATTTTAACGCAATATTGTGCATGGGTGTGGGTCTGGAAGTTAATTTTCAACCTGTAAGTGTAAACATCTTAAATTACTACCAATGATGACAAGAAATCATTAAAACAATATCCTCATATAATATTAGGATCTCTCATCTTGACCTTAAATTTTTATATTGACTTTCATATCAGATTTATGCTGCTCACTTTATATGATGTGTTATAGAAATAAACAAAGAGTATTTTTTGTTGTCATACTGCACATTATTCTGCTCCCTTCTCTGTAGAACTGAATGCACTGTGTTCCGCTAAAATTTGAGGAAGTTGGACATTACGATCCAGAATTCTGGAACAATCCAAGACAGACAAAACAAGTCAATTCTAGATCTTCAGAAGAAAAGAGAATATCTATGCACTGTAAGCAAGGGAGGCTTGAGACAAACAAGAAGGGGAAATAGGAATGTGTCCTTTTTATGAGACAGATCAAGAAGATCAAGCATTAAAAAAATAGGAAAGAAAAAAGGAAATAAAGGGGAAAAATGAAAGAAGGAAGGGAAGAATGGAAAGTATAAATAATGTGAGCAAAGAAGTAATATGAATATACTCTTCATGTTGACAAATGTACTCAGACTAAACATGTCAATATATTATAATTAAATTTAATCTTTTAGTGGAAAACTTATTAAACTTTAAGTGTCCACTAGGCACAACTGCTTTGCAAGCCTCTTTCACTGTGTGCTGTGTTTCAAGGACATGAATGAAGGTCCAGCATGCACTCAGAGTTATCTGCATTCAGCACAATAGCATGCTCTAGGCATGTCTGTGCTGAAGAATTTTTGTCTTTTTGGAACTACTCACTTAGGGCCTCATTTCAAAAGATATCCTAGTACAGGATAAATCCACTGTTCTAAACAGGGCTTGCAATAAATACAGCAGGAGTTACATGTGTTCCTACATATTGTTGATTTCAAATAATATTTTCAGTAATTATGTCAATAATTTTAACACTGGTTCTAAACTGGTGTTGATCCCTGTTAGGTAGATTTATTTTCTGTTGACAAAAAGAAAAAAATCTGTATTGTACTCTGATTTGAAACATTTAGAAACCTATTTGTGTGTATAATTTTAAAACTTTTGGAATTAACAAATATTTTGCTGAATGCCTTTTTTTTTTACTAAAGTTCTTTTTAGCTATAATATTACAATTTCTTTATTATAGCCAACTGAACACAATGTCTCTATTAAAAAAGAGACAATCACAAACATTTTTTAATCTACTGTGCTCTTATACTAGGAAGACATTCACAACTGTAGACATTCTGCCCTCCCAAAAAGACACTCTGTGTTGTCCATAAATAACTTCATAACATATTTATTATCCACAAATAACTTCATAAAATTTAATACTGGACCAAAAATTACAGAACAATTTAAAAATTACAGCCTCTAATATTATTGCTTCTTTTTATCTATTTGCTTAAATCAGTGCAAATACACAGTGAGGTATAACATATATATATTAAAGGAGGATACTCTGTTGTCATGTGAATGCTTTGAAATATTATTAAAAAAGACTTTTTTGTATGTTTTAATAAACAAGTAATATTTCTTGTCAATTTAGAAATGAAACATAACTTAAAATTCATTCTTATTTTAACATGCTTTTGTTAATAGAGAATTCTTTTCACAACAGTGTCACCCAACTTGTAAAATTAGCTTCATAAATGGAAATAACTGATAAATATCTGAGTGGAAGTGGATTTAAGTTTAACTACATGAAAGTATTAAAAAGCATTTGCAAGAATGAGCAATTACAAATTCTAGCTGGATTATTCACAACATGTGTTATAGCTATGATAGATGATAAAGATAAATTCAGGAGCCTATACATGCACCAGTGAGATGTGTACACACTGGTTTTGCATAATTCAGGACCACCTAAATCTAAAAGAGAAATTTAGTAAGTTATGTAGTTCAAACTTTCAAATTTACATATCTATATATGTATATATATATATGCATATAAATACATATGGATATTTGCATTTATGTATATGTATGTATATCTATGTACACTTCATGAAAAACAGGTACCTGAAATACATCTGATATGCATTTAATGTACATCAGTCCTGAAACAAGGTGGGGTCTTTCCCTTACGAGGCTATATAAAAATCCGAAAGGGGTTTGGACATACAGTAGTGATACCGCACACTTTTAGCTGAAAAGCCTATTGGTGTTTTATAATACTTGAGCTTTTCTTACCTGTCCAGATCAAGTGTCTCTGCCCATTTCTGGCAGAACAATAATTTTCAGACTTAGCTTGTTAGATGATTCAGGTGGAAGAGCTATGAATGTTATCCCTCTGGACTCCTGTAAGGCTATTGACATGATCCCCCAAAAAACCTCCTGCTCTCTGAATTGGGGAGGGATGGATTTGATGAGTGGATTGTTTAGTGGACAAAGTCACATCCAGAGGGAAAGTAGCAGTCAATGCCTCAGTGTCCAGAGGAGATAAGTAACAAGGGATCAGTAACAGTGTCCCTCAGGGGTCTGTACAGAGATCAGCCCCCTTTTTCTAAATACACTAAATACACTGTAGGCATACACACCGAGAGACCAATGAAGGTCCAGTACTTGCATCAGATTGGTTTACTCCAGTTAAAACTAATAACATCATACCTAAGACCAGCCAAAGGAATCTAAAAGGATTTCAATGACAATTGTGATTGTCTTAATGGAGAAGCATGGCAAAAAAAAGAAGGAACCTCCTACTTTCTTTCTTACCTTTTATGCATGGGAGAGAGCCTCCAGAGAAGGCTGCTCATCAGGGCCCCATCTCTGTCCATCCTGACACTTTCCAGTGTCAACATTTTTCCATTCTCTCTTTTTTTTCCTTCCTCATCTCTTTTTCATATGTCTCCCTCTTCTCCCTCTATCCCTCCTTTTATTTTTTCCCCAAGATCAACCTTAATAATTTAATCACTAGAATTATATGTATGCCACAAGATATCTATTCCACTAATGAATCTTTCTATGTTGAAAATGTCTTATGAACCTTTGTGTAACCACATGCATTACATGCTAGCAGTTACAAGTTTTCCAAAGCTCATAATCCTGTATTTTCCAGCAGATATCAAGGAAAAAAAAAGAGATTTAGATTCTATATTGCATTAAATTAATCAAAAGTCTTTGAGGACCTTGGCAGAATAAACACCTTCCTCATATAAGATACTAAATTAGAATGTTAAAAGAGATCTAAACATGTGAATGATATTATACCCTTTTCCATAAAGAGAGCAAACATTTTTTTTCAGCATTCTTCCAAAGAGTGAGTAGTCATGTTAATTTTTCATACTAGATAATTTCTTTGATAGCAGCAATGATTACATCATCAGCCCTCAGTATTCACTGAGAAATAAGAAAGTCACAGTTTTGCAGCTGCCTGTCTTTATCTGTCCCAGGGACACTGTTTATAAAGGAAAATTACACTTACCAGCTCATTTGTTCTTAATTTAATAACTTAGGTAATTTTAATTCTTCTAACTGCATTATTGCTTTGAAACTACTCCATTTAACTTTATCAAACTTCATTCTCTCACAATGATTTTTGTCAGATTCACTTATGCTCATTTCCTCCCTTTATATCAGCCAGGAATGTTATTTTAATGATTTGATATCTTTACTAGAAGTCATTTAAGATGTTTACACATACAGAAAGGAAATAACCTTCCAGAGCTATACCCATGTACTGTATTGCAGTAGAATTCAGATCGAGTGTAACTGTCAGTAACTTATATAAAATGGCCACACATTTAAATGAAATCCAAAAGTATAAATGAAAAACAAACAAACAAACAAACAAACCTGAGCATATCTAAAGAGCTTTTAATTCATTATACATTCAAATTACTTACTGTACTTAGCAAACCTTTCATATTTACTTACATAACAGTGCCTTTAACATTTACAACTCTGCTTCATATTTCCTCCTTGCTATTTGCACTTTCTTTTTCTCAAGGTGACCACTTAATTATTATCTGATCTAGAGGAGAAATTAATTCTAAAATTTCTTTGCTTTATTGGTTTTACACAGTAATTCAGGAGACAGATAATTTCTGAGACCTGACACTTGAGTTGAAGTTTATTTGAAAATTTTACGTTTTCACCTAGACTGATCTATTAAGGCATTCATCGTGTTTTGTGTTGCTGGACTGGTTGAAACATTTGGGATTTTTGAAGGACCCATGTCTTTCTCTTCAAGAAAAAAAAATTACAATTTGAGCACTTCAAGCTTTGTGTGTGTGAGTGTGATAGAATAGTAATTTTCAGACATTTTATTTTCTTACTGACATTACTTGATCTTCTAAATGTCAAGCCTTTTCATGCTAGACAAATCAGAATGATTTATACAGTATTCCTCTATTAAGGTCAAGTTGCATATATTCTATTGCATGAGAAAGAATCCAGTGTTTTCACACATATCACTTATAAATTTTTTAGAAATATTTTCGTGCTTCAAGTTTTAATAGAGCTAAACACAACAATTTCCTCTCTTTTCCTAAAACCAATGCCAATCCCATTGACAAAGCGCCTGATAAAAAATTGTGATAAGGGCAGTGAGTTTTCACTGTCCACACTGATATTTTTAATTCTACATTTGGAATGATTAATGAATCTCAGCATAAATGTTTGCAGTGTTGACAGCTGTATCTGAAATGCTTATCTCAGAATTCCTTTGGAGATAAATCTTTAGTGCAGAAATGATCCAATCAGGTTAAGATATTTACTCTATGATAACATAAATTGTACACCAAATGGGTCTCTTGCTGTCTGAAAGATACCTAACCATGTGCAGCGGAGTATTTGAAAGGAGATTCTCAGCTGGGCATGAGAAGTAGGACACAATGATGATGTGGATGACTGTGGTTAGAATTATTGCTGGTGCAATGTTTATACACTGCCAATGCAGTTGCATGCCCTGCTGCAATGGATTGCAATGTGCTCAGGTTGTGGTCCCCTCCCAATTGTCATGAGCGTCAGCGAGATGCCCTTGCTTTCTAAACTTCTCAAAGAAGCCTGTGTGGGGCTTGGTCCACTTAGTCTCAGGTTAGGTGTAGAGTTTATGTCTGAAGTATTATAATATCAGCAGGTTCAACTAGAAACATAGAGGTGCCTTGCAGAATTCACAATTAGAAAGCTGCAATGTGGGAGCTTTATGATTTTATCTCTGTATTTTACAGTATTCCTCGTCCCTGCCTAGGGTATATCCTACAGGAGTCCCTGCTGGGGTGGGGCATCCAGCCAGGATGCAGCCCTCAGAGGCCAGGTTGCTCAGTTGGCTGAGTCTTCAGCAACCCTTTATACACTTTTGCAGGTTGATGAGTCAATCACAAACATCTCATCTCCTCCATCTCTGGAAGGCATTAATTACACCAGCACTCAGACCTTTCCACCTGCAATAGCCACCAGGTGTTCTTACCTTAGGTGTACACCAAATTGCCTATCAGAAATGACTGAAAGGGAGAGGGTCTGTGTTTGTGCGTGTGTGTGTGTGTTCAGAATGACCATGAATGGGAAGACCTGACTATTTTCCATCACCATCACCTCTTTCTGGACTTGGATGTAAACATATATAGTTTGTTTAATTTTACCACATAGGTTTCATCTGAGCATCTAAGGGACCCAGACACAAATAAAAGGACTTAAAGACACACAAGACTTTCCAAAGTGTCACCCGAGAGTCAGGCTGAATATCTTACAGTATTGTAATGTCACTAGACCTTTAAGAGTTGGCAACTGAACTAAGTATTTAGTCAGATAAATTCAGTTTCTAATGCAGAATCTCAAAGAAAGAATACTAATTAAATTGCTATGGTTTAAATTCTTTCCAGTTCTTTTTTTGCAGCAAATCGCACAATTTACCCTGAGTCCTTGTCTCCTGCATCTTCTCTGTAGGCAATTCTGTTTTTTAGAAATTCATTTGATAATTTAACTGTTCAAATTCTGCTCTGACTGAAGAGGGAGTTGAAACTTGATTGGGTTGTGCAGAATTAAACTGGGAGGTGCTGCCTGAAGTGCTCTGGCATTTCTTCTGTTGCCTCCAGAAGCTGTCCCTGGAGGGATCAGATTTTGTACAGGTTTGGTCTCATTCCTGCAAACCTCGTGCATATGTTTCCAAAGCCTTATGGATCCTCAAAAAGCATTAGACATTTATGAATGGATAACTGAATTACATTGTAGAAAACGCAGTCATTGAAGCTTAAAGAGTGACACAGCTGTCGAAACTATTTATTTTATGATGCACTAAACAGTTGCTTAGATCTTAGTGACAGTATTTACATCTTGTTTGGCTTAAAAGGGAGCCTAGACATCACAGTCTAGTTCTGTGACTGGCACATTTTGAGTCTGAATCTGGAGCAGAATCCTGCTTTTCAAACAACAGACACACCAGGATTGTCACAGTTTGTTTTTTTTTCCTTAATTTGTATAAATACTTTGTAGCTAGCCATTAATGATGTGTCACCTGAAACAAAAACATTATCTCTCCATGTTTTCCACTTATTTTAAGGTACTTCTGCCTTTTGTTCTGTGTTTGTGTCATTTTTTCTCACTCCATCCTGTTGAATATTTTGTTTTCTGTGTTTATTTTTAATGACTATACAAACCCAGAATTATGGGACAAAAGTCAGTGAAGTAATATCAGCATAGGTATAGGTGTGATACTAAAAATCCTTTTTATTTATGAATCTATTGTTCAGTCATATTGTTTGAATTCTAGATCACTTTTTCAGAGTTCCAAGACGGACTTTTTTCCCTGCTAAAACTATAATAGAGGATGATAATGACCAAGTAATTGACAAAATTATGTACCTTGGAGATATGAATAGAATAGTCTACATTTTTTGTTAAAGACAGCACAGAACTAATGTGCATAATTTTCTAAAGCAGGAGAAGGATTTTTACACTTTTTTCCCTTTATTCTTCTGAGGGGATTTTCAAGGTGTTACAGCAATAACTGATGGACATCATATCCATTTTTATAATTTAAAATACTTTTTTACCAACACAGGAAATGCTTAATGTCATTTTATGACTTATCATCTCATATATTCTTATTAGGGTTTTTCTTCGCTCTTCTTTGTTGTTGACCTTGCACATATACTAAGGGCAAAATGATTGTCATTTGAAATTATCTGAACTGACCACAGGCATTTAGACAGGCAACTGCAGAACATGAGCTGGGAACATAATGTTGCTGTATCAAGAAAGGTAGGAGTTATTTTGCAGTCCACTGTGAAACACTAAATAAATTGTTTTGCAATGAAGTTGTGTAAATACAAATTGTGGTATGAAAGTATAACAGAAGTTCACCCCTTCTGCCACCCTTTTTATTACACTAAAGAAATCTAGTTTTGTATACATACACACACATACATTTGTTTATAAATTACTACATAGCATTTTAAACCTAGGTTTTGATATTTTCATTTTTATCAGGAGTGAAACACGTATTCTAATACCTATTACATAAATCTGTTTTGTAATGTGATAGTATTTTATTCAAAATATAAAAATTATGTGCATAGAAAGAAAAAGCAAATATGCTGTAAATTTTTTGAGACATAATACTAAAATTATAATAATTTTCATATATCAAAGCCAAAATTATGTCATTTTGTGAAAGTACTTGTCATCCAGTAGCATAAATCCTCTTAGAAGGGAAATAAATTGATTAGGGGAGTGACCCTGGTCTTCTAAAATTTGATATCTTGGATTTAATATCCAGCTTCCAGGATATCTGATAGACCAGGGAAGAGAAACATCCTACTTTGACTAGATTTTAAACACAGGAGCTGGCAGGACAGACCAACATATCCAAATGCATATTTAGGCCTCAAATAACCTGTTTCCTAGATAATATCAGAATTTCCAACCTCACTTTTATTAACAACCAACTTCAAAGAAGTTGAAATTGATGATAAGTTAGCAACAAGCTGAAATTCACATGGCCATGCTTTATCTTTCCATAATGTGATATCTGCCATTACATTTAGCTAAAATTTAAATTATTTTGATTTAGAATTTCTGGT
Organism: Ammospiza nelsoni; assembly: GCF_027579445.1. Classification (NCBI taxonomy): domain Eukaryota; kingdom Metazoa; phylum Chordata; class Aves; order Passeriformes; family Passerellidae; genus Ammospiza; species Ammospiza nelsoni. Next base: position 75,139,063 of record NC_080634.1, on the reverse strand, counting down.
TAATTTTTATTAGAATGCTAACTATGAGGTCCACTATATTTTTGTGTAACTTAAACCATTTTCATAATGTGATGTTATAAAGAAACTGGTTACTGTGTTGTGTGTATTTTTTAAAGAAGTTAGATATGAAAATTAATATGTCTATGCAAGAAAATGCCAACAAGAAAATATTGAAACATATAGTGAGAAATTCACTAAAACAATTTAAAAAGTTTAGAATATATTTTCAAAAAGACATTTGTTTATTGAATCAATAATATAATGTGGCATTGAACAACACAAAGTTTTAGGTTATGTTAATATGCAGCAAACCAATCTAACAGGAAAAAGGAATATTTTTAATCTGTGAATTGTGCTGTTTCATTCACTAGCTCTTCCTTTATCATGAATTGAAAACCTATTCCTATCAAGTCACTCTTATTTGAGCTTTTTGTGAATAAAAGCTTTGTTTTTCAATGATAAATTCTGCTGAATAATACTGAATAATAGATCTGAGCTTTATATATTGAAAGATCTGGATTTTTCGCTTGTAAATTGTGCTGTCAGTAATTTATTTCATGGGTATATCTTAATTCTAGGTGTGTAATAAATTATTTAAATCTAACTTCATTTGTATTTCAAAATAGTAGGCATTGTATTAAGAGCATTGCTTACCGCTAAACTTCTTTTTCTCCTAGTGTCTTTCTTTTTACCTATATATCAAAGAATACTATAATTTATTCCTGAGAACACTTGTTACATATGTTCTTGGAAAGGAAATTATAATTATAGAGTTTATAACACGAGGTTTACCCATACAATAACTTTCATAAACTTAAACAGTTAATCAAAGCTGTACAAAATAAGGAAACCAAAACCAAAACAAACAAAAAAAGAACAGAAACAAAATCAAAACAAAAAGAAACAAAAACAACCAACAAACAAACAAAATCAAGAAATCCCTAGATCTTTTGCTTACATAAAAAAGGAGAAATTTTGAAGCCAGTCACTATTTCTCTTGAGTAATAAAAACATTACAAATATTGTTTATTTTCCATCTTGTCTCAAAAATGCTGTTGTTTAAGGAAGATCTCTGAAATCATACTTGTTCTGTAGCAATTCCTGTTTTCTTAAAAGCCATGTTGGTTTTGAATTTGAATTATATAATTCCCAACATGTTATGACATATCACAAGAGTATTTGTGCCTTGAAGACTTATATGATGTTTCTGGAAAGCTCCAATGTAGTAAATGACTTTTTATGCAGAGGTTCAATTCTGAAATGCAGTATGATGTTATTTTAAAAGATTACAAACATGTTGAGATATCAGAATTTTAAATGCTGAAAGGCTGTGTAATGCAATTATCTCAAATTGCCATATGGCCATTTTAGCAAAATTCCACAAAATGTATGAGATTTGGAATTTATTAAAAAAAATGTGGTAACTATTTTTTTTTGTTTGTGTGCAATTGTTATTGTGGAAACTACTTGAAATGGGGATTTACTCCCTTTAAATTTTTAATATTTATCTTAATTTTCTGTAACAGAAGGAACAACATTTCTACAAGCATCCCACACAGCTAATGAGGAGTGAGGAAGAATTCTGCATAAAGATCCAATCCACTAAATGTTTGATCTACTCTCCATCGATGTCTGAAGAAAACTTTATTTTTAACCTCCCTCAAGTATCAAATTTTATTATTTGAAAATAGATTCAATTAACTATTTCAAATAGGTAATAAACTGGCTTATTTCTTGGAAAAGTACTTCACAAGCAATTTTGTATCTGCAGCAATATTTAGGAAATTCCATAAATTTTATGCAAAGGACAGCCTGTTGATTTTTCTCATTAAGATTGTACTAGAAAATAACCAACTCACCTATAATCTGCATTTACTTCATTTTCATCATAGTAATGAAATCTAAGAAAGCCACATGGGGAGCCAATTTCAGCACCCTCCAGAGAGTTTATGCTTGTGAAATAGCTTATGACTCTACTTTTGTTCATCGCAGTACTACAAAAATTCATCCTAAGTCTCCAACATTACTATTTACTCAACTATATCTGATCTGTCTAAAGCCCTTATCCAAGACTTTGTGCCTGAAAGAGACCCTTGACTATTTCGGTGAAAGAAACCGATGATATCTGCAAAATAAACCACATCTTGTCATTGGTGGCTGACCCTGACAGATGGCCTTGTTATGGTTCCTAGTTTGGCTTTTATCTTCCAGATGTTGTGATGTTTCCATTGTTCAGCAAAACTTTACTCAGAATCACAGAATGTGCTGAGCTGGAAGGGATCCACAAAGATCATTTAGTCCAATGATCTCCTGACCTTGCATAGCACCATCCCCAAAAGTCACATCATGTGCCTAAAAGTATTGACCAAATGCTCTTGCACTCTGTCAGCTGGGTGCTGTGACCACTTTCCCTGGGGAGCCTGTCCTAGTCCCCAAGCACTCTCCAGATGAAAACCATTTTCTAATAGCCAAACTAAACCTCCCCTGACACAATTTCAGGCCACTCCGTTGGGTTCTGTCACTGATCGCCACAGAGAAGAGATTGGTGCCTGCCCCTCGTCCTCACAAGGAAGTTGTAGCTGCAGTGAGGACTCCCTCAGCCTCCTCTTCTCCAGGCTGAGCAGACCCTCAGCCACTCCTCACGGCTTCCCCTCCAGACCCTTCACGATCTTTGCTGCCCTCCTTCGGACACTCTCTAATTGCTTTATATCTTATATTGTGGCACCCAAAACTGCCCCCAGCACTCGAGGTGAGGCTGCCCCAGTGCAGAGCAGAGCAGGACAATCCCCTCCCTTGCCCAGCTGCAATGCTGTCCCTGATGCCCCCCAGGACATGGGTGCCCCTCCTGGCTGCCAGGACACTGCTGACTCACTTTCAACTTGATGACGACCACCAGGTCCTTTTCCACACCACTGTTTCCCACGTCTCATTCCCCAGTGTGCACATCCAGAGTTACCCCATCCTGGGTGCAGAATCCAGCACGGCATCTATATAACCCCCACAGAAAATTGCATGTATATCCCAATTATCTTCTAAAAGTAAAGCACCCCAAATACATGTTAAGTATTTTAACAAAAAATCCCAGCAAACAGAACTAAAAATGTAATCTGCAGTGTAACTGCAGAGTATCTATTCTACTGATATGGAACAGTATCATCTGAACTACTTCTGTTCTGAAATGAGAACTAGGCTGACATGTTCCTAATCTTAAACCCTGTATATTATTACCAGAACCTAGGACTTCCGTCTTGATACACCTGTATTTCCAGAAAGCTGGACTCCAAATCTTCAAATTACATTGCTAATGAATTAGTGATCCTTATGTGTCCTTTCAAACAACTCAGAATTAATTGTTTTGCTGTTAAGAATAGGCTAAAGCACATATTCCTACATTTCTTCATCTGCAAGAACTACAGTGTTAAACTGAAATCTTGAGATAAATGTGAATGCAAAAAAAAGGGAAGAAAGGAGAGAGTTGGGAAACTGTGCATATTGAAGAACACAGTAATTGCACCAACCTACTGAATGACCTTGTAAACTTGGTTTATTCTTTTGTTGTCAAGTTTCTCCTTCAGAAAAATCATGAAATTGTTTTCTTATCTTTTTGCTGAGTTGTGAATATCATTCACTCCTAATTAAAAACAAACAAATAAAAACAAGTACATGAAGAGCTTCTAAGAGATCAAAGGCTGTTAGACCTTAAACTTTTGTGATCCTTATGAATAAAGTTTTATATGAACATTTTAGAACATTCTGGTTTGAAAATCAAGCCATAACCCTTACAAAAACATTCCTTCTAATTATCACAGAGGATGGTATAGCAAGAAGGTGATATAGTAACTAAAATTAAAAATATTGATACACATGTACAAAACCCCAGAAAAAATAGAAAAGAGAACTTACACTTTTCTCATTTCAAGGTGATTCAAAATTTTTGAGATGTTTAGCATGAAGTTTTCCTTAGATACTCGTCCCACAAATTCATGTAGTTTCAAAGCCATTAAGCTAACAGTACGAAAATATTGGAATATATTGTGTCGTTGAATCCAAACTAATGTGCAACTTCTAATCTAAAACATAAATTCATAATATGCAACTGCTAACCTAAACATAAATTTACAATGAATTAGAATTAATCATGGCATGTTTCAATTATAATGAGCACAAGAGTATAAACCTATAGTTGTGCTAAAATATCACTCACCCATGCTATCTACATCAAGAGACAGCCCAGTGAAGAGGATGGATATGGAATGTAAAGCAGTCACTGCAGAGGATGTGACACTGGCACATTTCAGGGATGCTGACTTCAGATTTTGGGAACTGACAGTCCATTTGTGGTTGGAGTTCCCTGAAGAACCCTTCCCAGCAAGCCTTCTGCTTTTGTTGTGTCTGAAAGTAATCTGATTAATGTATCCCAGGATCATAGAGTGGGCTGAAATAAGGCATAGCTAGAGGGGGAAAATAAAGTTGTTTTGGAGAAACACACAGCTTATTCAAACTAAAACTGAAACTTTTGCCCCCAGAATATCCTCAGAATAAAGGCTGTCACTTTTGACCTCTTCTTTCTGTACTTTAAATTTCAAACATATTTTATCTTAAAATTCAACTGTTATCTTAAAACCTTTTCTTTTGCTGATGACAAAATCCAACTGCTGATTAAAAAAAAATAAAATTTTATATATTCAGTTTAAAAACAAGCTTCTTTACAGAAAGTAGAAGCCAAAAAATTGCACATAAAATGCCTACATTTTCAGAGATAAAACTTGAGTTAACTACTCTATCTAGAAAAGTGACTTTTCTTCATAGTCCTTTGTCACAGCTGGGAAGCTTAAGGAAGCAAATGTATCTACATCACACTTGAAAGTGACTTCCATTATACAGGCTTCTAATAATGTCACCTTCCTGCTCTGTCAGGAGTGTCAGACCTGCCAAAATACATTTGACATGTCATTCTGCCACCTAGCCAGCACAGGACACTTTGCATCTGGAATACCTAAGTGTTCTGTAGCCATGGAAGATGAGGAATTAAAACACATATCTTAGGGTGTCAAAATGTTTTTTTAATGTGTATCTAACAGGCATCTATTTCCTGTATTAAGCTGTAAACTCAATTGTTAATCAATTGATCAATTAAATATTTAATAAGCCAGCAGAAGTAATCATTGTGCATTTCCTTAACTTGTGTAATTGTACACATCATTGGGCTATTGTTAACTAGCTTTACATGATGGTGAAAATTTTCTCTGGTTCCATAGATAAGGCTTAGTGCCCATAAAAGTAGGAAATGCAAGTTCACATTAAATACCACATTTAATTCAATCGAAATAATTTTACAACTTAGTTACTCATTAACAGTATAGTTTTTTTATTCCATTACAAATTTCTTATGCTTAGAAAACGCACTTGAAGTAACATGTAGCGAAGTTAGGATAACAGAATTGGAAGGGAAAAGTATTCAAGTGCAATCACATTGTGTGGCCTGTGGGTTACCTATTGAGCTGCCTGATCAAACTAGCATATCACCACAATAATCTTATTTTTTCCTGGTTATAATTGAGTCTAACTTTTGCAGTCAGAGGAGCTGGGGTGCCCTACATGACACTGGGGAAGGAGCACTGTGAGAAGACAGTCTGTGTGCCCTAATGGAAGAGCTCTGGAGTGCTCCCCTGGCAACAATGGGAAATGAGCAGAGAGAATAGACCAGATTACTTAACATCAGTAGTAATACTTTCTTTCCTTTCATAATCTTAGCAAAATTTCAACATTAAATCATATTTTTAATGTGGCCTTATTAGAATAATTTTATATTGTGATTTTGTTTTCCTTGAAATTTGTTCTTTGGTTCATTGAAATTATAATCATTTTGGGGGTGAATGTATAAGGGCATAAATGGAGGCTTACTTAGAAAATAATGGAACTGTCAGGTAAGATGGATATAGACTCATCTGTGGTCCTGCCAGCCTGTAGGCCTGGCTAACATTACACCCTTTCTAAAGAGCAAAATTGAAGCTGTTTTTTTTTTTTTCCTAAAGAAAAATGCGTTTACTGTTTTCGTTTAGACTCAGTGGGGAGCTTATTTTGACTGATGACAAAATCTTGGTTTTCTGCTTACACAGAAAGTAGGTATAAAAGATTTAGCTAAGAACACATTGTATATTCTCCAATTCCAATTAAATGTAATGTGACAGTGAGAAAGTGTCAGCAACAGAGCTCTAGAATTGCTGTAAGTTTGGGTTCTTTTCAAACTCTCTAGTAGCAGGTCCAATTACTGATCCAGTATCAATCACCTGGACTATCTCCCACATGGCCAACATTTAATTATAGGTAATGAGTGACAAGAAACTGATTTCACATAAAGAAACATTCTGTATAAATAACTGTTGAACCAAAACATGCAATGAAATAAAATTGATTGTGGGAGCTCAGTTTCTTTAGTGAGAATGACTTTTACTCATGGGGTTCAAGGTTTCTGATGAGATCAGGTGGTAGTTCTAGTAGCACATCAAATATTTGACAACCGATAGCTAGAATGTATTTGATTTTCTTTTCATAATGAAAAAATGTACTTTTAGGAAAGATTCCATGGTTTGCCAATATTTTTTTTTCTCATGTGTTTGTCTCAAGAGGTTAAAATTTGCCTTTTCTACCTTTCTTCGTGATGTGCTGTTTTGGACAAATGTCTTGTCCTCTATTTATAACTCTGTCACGATTGAGGCCACACTGAAGTTCATTACAGGAGGTCAATAAGATATAGATCTCTTTCAAAGAAAGACTACAGAACATCTAAATATTATTATACCTCTTGAACCACAAAATATTTTCCTAAGTACCTTCTAATAAATTGAAGACTTACATTAAAAAAAAAAGACACCCCCACCAAAAAGAAAAACAAAACAAAAAAAAATCACTCCCCCTCAATACCCTCCTAATCTATCCTAGAAATGAAGCAGGAAGGATAAAACTCAGGCATTATTGCAAGTCTCTGAAATTAAATGGATGTGTCAATATTTTCTTTGACAAGAATTTTATCTATGATGTGAATTAAAAAAAAAAAGAGATAAAATTTAATTTAATTTAGATTTTATATTTTAGCAATTATAATAAGCAATTGCTGAATGACAGCTTCCTGAAGGTCTATTAGAATTATTCAAAAATGTCTAGCTAACCAAAAACTAAGAAATTTTAAAATTACTAAATATAATAAGTTCTTTAAGCACAAAAAACCACTAAGATATTGCAGTTATTTAGCTGTTTTGCAATTGAAATTCAGTTGAATAAAAAAAACTTCATGAAACAAAAGGTATTGACCTTAATTATAGAGTGCTTGTAAACAATTCCACAGATGTATCTTTCAGGTGATCATCACCCATCAGAGGACAGAACAAGATTCATATTTTCCTTTAGAATTTCTTGTAATTCTTTTCACTTGGTTTATTCCCCTACTCAGTGAAAAACTCATAGAGTGGGGCTCCTCGTGTATAAATTTCATTAATTCAGTTGTTTGCTCTTTTGCTTCTAGCTTTATAACTGATGAGTTACTGAGTATGAGGATGATATCATTTTAAGTATGGAAGATTAAACCTTCATAGACTCCCCAGTTTCTCTCCCTATTTGCTTTAACAAGAAAAGTTATGAGACAGCAAATAATCCTGTGGAAAAGACTGATTGACTAAAGTAAGTGATTTGGAAGGAAAGAAAAAGACTGAATTTACATAAAAGTTGTGTGCACTAACTGAGCTCTCTTGGCTTCTTCAAGTCCTACACCCATACTTATTTTTCCTTTAGTGAAGTATTTATAAAATTTTTCAACCCAGACTCTTTCAGATTTTCTCTCTTTTATGTTTCATACATTTTGGTTTTTGCTACTGGATATATACACATCCTTAAGGAAATTAGAGATTGCTTTCATTGTAGCATTTAAAAGATATGTAAGATAAAGTTGGCAGAAAAGGTTGTGGCTTTTTACTATGAATCGTGTTATCTTACTGGCCTACTGAATACAGAAATTCTCAGGTAGTTGTATTAGTATGATTACTTTTGGATTAAAAACAGCAAAATACTGGTTTTTAATTGTCACATTTCTACTTTATAGATTCAACAGACCCTTCTTTTTACCTGTATTTTATTTAATTGTGGAAACCTAAATGAACAGAGTAATTGACTTTAAAATAATGTACCATGTGGTAAATCATGCATTACATTTAAGAATAATGAAATATTTATAAATATAAAGAATGGGGAAGAGCACACTAGCCACCTGCTCTGTAAAAAAAGGATATCTGAGTTCCAGTTAGCACGTATACACAAGCAACATATTTGAAAAAGATCAGTAATAATTCTCTGACAGTTATATTGGCTCCTTTTGGAACATTGTTGTGATTGATGTGAGCATCAGAGGTCAAAAGCTGAGTTTGTTACCAAAGCTTTTACACAGGTTTTCTGTAGCCCAGGCAGTTTAGCAAGAATTGTGGATGTTTTTCTTGTCAAGTGACCAGCAGAGATCAACGGCTGCTCTTAGGTTATGAGTTCAGACTGCCCTTTCCCAATGCAGTGACTCCTTTATATATTATTATACATTTCAGAATTAGCTGCATCTTTTTTCTCATTTTTAAAATTTCTGATACTCATACCTACCTCAAAACTATTTTCAGCATTGTTTGGAAAGTTTAGCTAAATTAGTTGAATTAAAAACATTTTGGTCTCACTGGTTTTCATCTCCAGATATGCACAATTAATATACACAGAACATTATCATAAACTTTGATTACAAATATATGCAAAAAACTTTTAAAAGATATTTCAAATTTCAATGCTATAACATTTAAGTGAAAATGGTTTTCACTCAATCCAATTTGCAAGTCATACTTCTTTACAGATTCTCTGAAGTTCTGCTTTAAGAATGAGGGAAGCTAGCTCTACAATGACATTGCCTAAAGTCTTGTGATTAAAAATATTTTCTGAAAAATTAGCTTAAATGCAACCTTCCTTCAAGCTGAAGAGGGCTTTGAAATTAGTCTCTTCTGCCTGAAATAGTACAATAAACGAAAAATACTATTCAGAGGACAGCAGTTGTCACTGACCTCAGGACACTGACTCTTGTTCTGAATTCATTGAGACACAGGCATCCACTCTCTGGATTCATCCTCTCACTGCATGTGCTTATGGTTTTTCATCTCCTGCTCTGGATGTCTGCACACTACTCTTGCAGGTATAAACAGCTTCACTACTGGGTGTCTAGAACTTCTGGAGATACATAAGTACTCTCTGTAGACACCTACTACCATCAGTTACTGTACTATCTGGACAGCCAAACTTTCTTCTTCAAGTTTCTCAAGCAGAAAACTTATTTTAAGACATTTAAAACCAAGCTTGGCCAGAGAAAGAAGCTGCGATTAACACTGTTAATATTTCCAAGCCAGTTGAAAAATCCTTTCAGGCCATAAAATAAAATTCTGTGACTGGGACATTTATTTTCCCCATTGATGGTAGAAAACCCCTCGCCTGAGTTGCCAACATCTGTATGTATAAAAGGATCAGGAGCTCTTCTGAATACTGAAATATTTCAGTAAACATATTAGCAATAAGCAATATAGTGGATATAAGCACACACAAGGACTTACTTACTTACTTACATTACTTATATGAACACAGATGCAGCACTTCAATATTAATGTAACAAAATCAAACAGTCAGAATGAGAAAATAAAGGCTCTGGATATTCTGCAACGTTAGGTAGATTTAATTTAACATATTTCATTCTGCTCTTTTATTTTTCATATTAAAATAAACCAGCATGGAAAGTTATGCAATAGATCCCAGCTTAGTAAAGTGTCATTTACACAAAAGCACAAAGAGATCCTTATTTCATAAAATATTTAAGCAAATAGTAATACATTCATATTAAAGGATATCAATATGATTTATTCTATGGATTTGCTTTATAGGACAATATATTCATTATTATGTTATATATATTGAGGATCTAATGCACTTTGATAGTAACTTATTCTAGATTGCTGGATGCAGCAAATTCTTAACTGTGTATTGAAATTCTTACCAAAAAAATTCTGAGTGCATTCTCCTGAAAGGACTACGTGAGACAGAGTACAGATCCATTCTGAATTAGGTGAAGCGTCTAGCAGCGGTGAAAAGTCTGTGAGGCCAAAGCTGAAGGAAAAACTCGCATACCGAGACAGCAAGGAGACAGAGAAAGAAAAACAGAAAAGACCACGAGGTCAATTTGCCCCCGACCTAGGAATTCCTTTGATAAAGAAGAACTGGCGATAAATGTCACACGGAATGAATATGTATGAGTCTATTGTGAAACTGTATGCATATGCATTTGGAAGGGGGATAAAAGGAGACCCGAGATCTTCAGGGGTAAGCATGCCTTTTGGGGAGAATTTTCTCGTATGCGTCCGGCGCCGTAAATAAACATACCGGGCTTTACAACTTTTATAAAGTTGTGAGGTTTCTTCTTTTCTCTGCAAAACATACGTGTCTTCTCCCTTTGTTAAGTGTTTTGTATGCAGTAGTATGGCTCTTTGGCTTGTTTGTTTGTTTGTTTGTTTGTTTTATGGGCATTTACAATGTGCACATTAAATCTTTAACAAATTTTGTTTACACATTTATAGGTAATCTGAAATTTATTTGACTTGAAAGCACATATAGTGTTTTTCAAATTTGTAAGATCTGCCTCGGACAATTTTTGTCCCAATATTTATGAAGGTGGTTCTATTACTGCATTTATTTTAAGGATGACCACACACTCTATCTTTTACTGTCATTTCCTTTTTTTAAGTTTAATTGGTTAAAGATTACCCAGTTTATTTGTGAACTGAAAAACCCTATAATTCTTTAGTTATTAAATTAACTGTTAGCCTTCCCCTTAACCCTCCAGTATTAAAATCTGGTAAACATTCTGCTTTGTCAGGCTTCCTGACAGAATTGATTTTGTGTTTATTATTAAGAGAAAACTGGGATGAATATTTTAAGAGTAAGTGTTGCTTATGACTGCATGCTCCTACTCAAAAGTGAGCAATAAGAAAATCAAGCCGTGAATTTTGCTTTAAAGCAGTTTCATGACAGAGATCATGGCACTGGCGTGAAGAACTACTAAATCACTCTTTGCCTTTCTATTTGCTCACCTTTTCAAGACAGCATGTACTTATATCTAGACACTCATCCTGGGATTCATGTCAGAGTAGCTTTACAGGAAGAAGAGGGAAGCTTAGGTGAGAAGCTAAGGACTGCAAGATTACTTTTCCTGCGGGTATCTCACTGTCACATTTGAGTTTTTCTTGAGTCTAGACATGCTATTATCAGAATGATTGCTGATTCTGACTCCCAGTGGAATGCTCTTGAATGGGTAGATGTGGAAGTGCAGTATCGCCTTTTGCCTTATATTTGACACAATATTCTGATCTGGGTTTTAAAACTAACAAACTAAAGACAAAAGTTAAAATAGAATAAAAGAAATAAAAAAAATAGAAAAAGGCCTACACACACAAAAAAGAAAGAATAACATAAAAAGCCCACTGAGTTTATTCTGAGGAGAGAATAAAGTGATAATTTACAAATTTAAAAAGGTGGACATGAGAGTAAAAATTTAAATATCAACAGACCATTAACATGAAATCAAATCATTAAATCTTAGAAAGCTTCACAGTTCATACTCCTTCTACCATCTGACAATATAGTAAGCTCATCAGTTAATAGTTCTTTGGTTGTCCTCTTCTTTGCGCAATGCAACTTCTTTTTTCTGATGTAAAGTCCAAGGATGGGTTGGGACACAGGCCCTCAGGTCACTGCCAGGGTGCATATCCAAACCAACAGGGTCCAGGATTGCTCAAAAGCATTGCTGTAACACTGCGACTGAGGTGGGCATCCAAGGTGAGCTCTCTGGCCTAGAAGAGCTTCTCCAGAGAGGGAAAAGTCATTCTTCAGGCATCCTCTAATTCTTTTCATAAAAGCCAAAAAATTTGGAGAAGATGGGGGTAGGCTCAGAATCCTGACAAGTTTTTATCTTGGTTTATTTTCTGTGAAAGTTTATTTAAAAATCTGACTTCCTTCCAGTATTTTGAAGAGACTATAAATATACAAAGATATTTCGCAAAAGTTAGAAAAACCCACAAACCCCTAACTAATTTTATACAAAACAAGGAAAGAAGCAAAATGTAAAATCAATTCAAAATATTTAAGAGCCTCAGTTGTAATAACTTAATTCATGATTCCCTAGTGAATAATTTATTTACTTGGGAATGAAAAACTCTTGACATGAATAAAATTTATTTGTAGGAGTCAAATGTCCACATTCAACTAAAGGTAATTGGACAAGCAATTTGATATTCACTTATAGTATCTGTCAATTTTAAAAGCATTTTTAAAGCTTCTTTTTACTTATATGCAATTTTAGTATGGTTGGAGTACATCCTGCTCTTCCTTTAGAAGACTTTATTTTAAAGTATGCTCTTTCAAAACCTATTTTTACAATGACTTGTTCTCTAAGAGTTCGCAGTGCTCAGCCTAACAAAACAGAGTTGCTAAGACTCTTGCCCATAAATACATCAGGAAGGTAAGCACCAGTAATCTCCTGCATTTGCCTTTTAATTCTGTGAGCTGGGGCAAGAAGTGGTCAGCCACAGAACTGTGGGGGGTTGACCTCAAACTTCAGCCTGCCTAACCACTCTCTGACTCTCCCACCCCAGCTGGATGAGGTGGGCAAGTAATTTGAAAAAGCTCATGGTACAGAGCAGGAGATCAGTTAGTGATGATCACAATGGGAAAAGGAGAATGGACTTGGGACCTAAATGCTTGGATCCCCACAGGTTGTGGGAGTGTTTTGTGTCCCACATTGCAGGGTCCCCAGGTCATCTGGGTCCCCCCCATGCAGTGTAGTGGCACAGGTAGGCCCAGCTGTGTGAATGGCAGAAATGCAAAATATCTCTGCATGTCTACAGCCACCACTTCTATGCCTTTCTCCACCAAAATAATCTTTTTTTTCTAGAAACAGGTACTTTTCTGCTAAATGTAGAAAGATATCCGTTCTCTAAAAATCTTTTGTATTACTTATCTGCTTCTTTAATATTGTCAAAATATGTAGTTCAACACTCCTCTGTCTAGAAACCATCTATGAGAACAGCAGGTGATTTTGTAATTGACTCATTTGGTGTTGTTAATACCTGCACTTTACACTGTGTTGTTATAACCTGTGAGTTGTGACCTTTTTTTTTTTACTTTTCACAGGAAAACAAAATTGACATTAATTTTTCAACTGTACACATAAATTACAAGCAAGCTCTCATCATAGCTGTGTTTTTCATTGAAGACCTGTATAAAACATTTTTTATCAGAAATTTAGATTCTTGCACTTTATAGTTTTATACAGAAAGAAAAGGGGTTTCTTTCTCTTCAGTAAAAGTTAATTTAAGAAAACTTACATTTGTGTTATTATGCATTTATATGAAAACATAGGCTTGCTTTATAAATTTCTTAGGACCATGCATTTTTACCCTAATAAAACTTTAATCTAGAACAGTCATAGTAAAATATTGAGTTCCAAACAGTGATGCTGAAATACCAGTTTTATTTCATATACATCTCTGCTAACTGAAAAACTGCTCTTTTATGGAGACACACAACCTAGTTTACTACCAAACTTTATTATTCATAACATATAATTATTGGTTTATGAAAATCGCAACTCTATTACCCTCTGTCCCCCTTAAGTTAGGTTAGAATTTAGACTAAGCAGAACATTACTAATACTTTTCTCAAAATTTGTAGCTCAGACACTGACTGATGGTCTCATTCAAGATGTAGTAAAATATACACTTACCACTGCAGACAATTAAAGGTATTTTTAAAGACATGTCCTTGTTTCAATATAATTCTTGACTCCATCAGGAATATTTTAGATTATGTAAAAAACAAGCCAAAGCAAGGAGAAACAGAAAATTATAAGATTCAGCGTTGTTATTTAGAGAGAATGCAGTATGTGCTAAATTACCCTGTAATTCATTAACCTTGGTAAATCTACAAGAGTGCTTTAAGTTCAACATCTGCTCATGTACCTTTGAAGTCTGAGGCTAACCACAAAAATACAGTTATGCTGACTTAGCAGTTGAATCTCTAAGTTAAGATGACATTCAGAGTACAGTTTGTAATTATCAGAAGCAAATCCCAAAGAAATGCCTGAATATTGAAAAATGCATTTCCATCAATACATCCTTCAGCATGCATTACATCATCCAGCATGAATAAAATGATAATTTTCATAAAGTTTTAATCTAAAAAATTATACTTGGCTACAGTTAATGATGTAGCTTTTATTTCCTATAAATTATACCAGAGTATAGACAGCTCCAGTGCTTCCCTAACAGCACCTCAAAAGTACATTAATATCTTCCTATAATTAATAACAGGGAAAATGGGAAGTGATTTTTTTCAGATTACTATTAGCATAATGAGAAAATGAAACCCTTGAAATCTCTAACAGATATTTAGATACATTTATTCAGTGTATTTCTTATCTGATAATAATTCTTCTTGAGGCAAATAAAGAATTACGTCAGGATATTTTCCTCCCTACCCTGTTTACACTTTCTGTATAGTTTAAAATCCATATTGTGTATTTCTGCCTGTCAGTTAAAAAGAAATCATACTTTTTTTTTCTCCTCTGTTTATTTCTAGAATACAAAGTGTACACAGTAGATGTAATAGACCACTTACATATATAACATGTAGATATAATGACTAACTTCATTTAAAAGCAAAAACTTCTTCAATCTGTTGAAATGTCATTCCTATTCTGTTCTGACTGTACACATCTTAAAGATGTCACATCTCTGGCTACAACTTTAAATTTACCTGAATTTAAGAAATCAAGGTGAAAAAAAGCCCTATCTTTTACTGTTTGAATGTAGAAAAGGAGCAAAGTTTTTTGTATCTTCTCCATATCTGCTAAAATCTGCCCCTACTGAAAGCTGCATAAACTTTTTTGTTTGATTTCACTTATTCACAAGCCTACACTCTTTCATACAGGCATGCAGTGCTCCTGAATAAGTAAGTCTCACATTATAATGCTGAGATATTTTTAAGTGAACGAAGGAAGATTTTGGAGAGAATCCAACAACTGCCTTTTTTTTTTCTGTGACTGGTAAAACCAATTCTGACTGACAAGTATCTTAAGTGGAGAAGAAGACATTGGTTGTTTTACTGAGAACACTTTCAAGTCTTAGTATTCAACAATGAGTAGAGAAATATCTGATGGAAAACTGCAGAAATGTGCCATTAAACACACTTTTTGCTTAAAGTTACTGTGATTTTTATTATTTCAAGCCTTCAAAAGGAAACAGCAATATCTGGGAATGATAGCTTTATCATGATAATGCCATATTGTGCTCACTAAGCAACAGTTTCATATTTTACTGGGTCACACTGGTGACATTAATGGCAGTGATTCAAGGTTAAGAAGTACATATT